>NC_042618.1:127113385-127713385 GCF_901001135.1 Rhinatrema bivittatum
GGTATTGTATGTGCGAAATAGAAAATACTTGCATACTGATGACATTTATAAACTAGCATATCTGTGTGTACATGCTGCTTACATGTGTATATGCTATTTTTACATGCAAAACCTCTTTGAAAATTGACTCCCAAGGATACAGTGCATATCGGGCAACCAAAATGGAGAACAGTAGCATGAGACACACTTTGAGAAAGGCAGTGGTAACACATTAATAACCCAACATTACTATACTGGTCTGGCAAACCCACATCAATTGCAATGTGGTCTGTTAACAGCAACTAAATATCACTGTAAAAAGTATGCTACGCACACTCCAAAGTACGCTTCTGCGCATACACCTTGTCAACTTGATTTTTTTTCCCCTTTAACATATGTATTAGCCTTTTCTTAGACCTAATTAGCATTATAAGAAAGTCTTTCCATACCAAAAATGGTAGATTTCTATAGTTCTTTTCCATTTGTTTTTTCCCCCAGTTGAACCTGTTGAAGTTGGCCTGTACAAGTGATCTAGAATATATTTAGATGAGAGAATACGATGATTAAATTTGGACAAGCATTTTTGGATGTTTTTCCTTCATTTGAGCTGACATCATTGCAGGAGCAAATTCATATGATTCCCTCCACCCGTATCCGGAAACAGACAGGGTCATGAATATTGTAATGAACCTGTCAGCTAGACTGGAGATGACACATAAAGGGAGTGTAATTTGCTTAGCCAAACTGTACAGGAATCCTGACATGATTTTTATTAAACAGAGAAGCTGAATCTTTTTATTTGCTATCGATAACATACAGTATAACAGTAATACTTTCAGATGTACATTTTCATACCATTATGGACTTGGGAGAAACCAAGCTGCTGATTTCCACAATTTTCTCTGAAGAATTCTATTAATTTAATTTAAAATTCCTAATCTGTCTTTCTTGATTATAAACTAAAGTGCTGTACAAAACAATATAATGATAACAAATAAAAAAGGCTATTCACTAAGGATGTGTATGACTAAAATTTCAGTTTGTTTCTTTCATTTTTAGGGGTCTTTTGGCCCTAATTTCATTTCAGGAAGGCGGGATGGTTACTTTATTTGGTTAATTCATATTTTTTAAAATGAATAAAACCAACATTTTTGAGAGTTTTTGGGATCATTTCTTATTTATTTCAGATTTATCAAAATTAAACAGAAAGGGCCATTTTTTGTTTATTTATTTATTTTATTTATTTAACAATTTTTATATACCGAGGTTCTGGTAACAATGTTACTAATCACTTCGGTTTACAAATAACATTGTTTGGGTTACCATTCATTTTAAAAGAATACACAATCCTCCTATTCACTTACCCATATTAACCCTCTATTGCAAGCAGAAGAAAAGACTAGAAAATTAATGTAGGATATTTATAAAATTACAATGAAAAGGGAGGTACTGTTGCTAGGTGATTTCAAAATGTTGAATGTTGATTATAATATTCCAATTGCAGAGTCATATAGATTGAGATCCTGAATTCTCTGCAGAGAGAACTGTTTTATAAGAACATAAGAAGTTGCCATACTGGGTCAGTTTGAGGGTCTATCAAATCCATCATCTTGTTTCCAAAAGTGGCCAATCCAGTACACAAGTACCTGGTAAATACCCAAACAGTAAATAAATCACATGCTACAGTGCACGTAATAAGCAGTGACTATTCCCTAAATCAACTTGATTAATGGCAGTTTATGGGCTTCTCTTCCAATAACTTGCGCAAACCTTTTTTAAACCTAGCTATGCTAGCTGCCTTTACCACATCCTCAGGCAAAGAATTCCAGAGCTTAGTTATGCATTGAGTAAAAAATAATTTTCTCTGATTTATTATATATATTCTACTTACTAACTTCATGGAGTACCCCCTAGTCATTGTATTATCTGAAAGAACAAACAACTGATTCACGTTTGCCCATTTAGTCCTGTCATGATTTTATAGACCTCTATCATAGCCCCCCCCCCCCCCCCCCAGCCATCTTTTCTCCAAGCTGAACAACCCTAACCATTTTAGCTTTTCCTCCTAGGGGAGCCTTCCATCCCCTTTATCATTTTGGTCACCCTTCTTTGTATCTTTCCTAATGCAGCTATATCTTTTATCAGATACAGAGATCAGAACACCACACAATACTCTAGCCTTCATCCTACCAACTGGGGTCCAATTGGACCTCACACACTAATGTGCTTCTGCTATATAAACACCATAAATTATTTTCAGCCACCATTTTAGGAATTTTTCACTTAGCCTACTGTAAGTCTGATTCAAATATTATTCTAAACTGTTCTACTTTATTCTTCCTACAACAGCTATTTATTATTTGGGGTCAAAAAAGACCCCAGAATTTGCGACTTTCAATTAAGCAAGTTTAAAAATTTATAACTACTGATTCTTTGCATTTTCAATGATTCTTTGCATTGTCAGTCGGTAAAAATGTCTACAAGAGGGTCTTCTAGGCAGAAATATGTTCGGTATTCTACTGCAGATATTCTGAAAACAATTGTTGAGGATAATGATGACTCTGATTTTGAAGATACAGACAACTCTGATGATGAGGTTGATCACAAATCAGAGCAATCGGAACATAGTGACACTGAATCTGGTCAGCCACCTGTTGTTAGTCAACCAAATTATATTCCTGGAAGAGGAAGATGTCCATCAAGGGCACATAAAACTTATCATGGCACACAGGACCGTAGACGTGGCAGGAATCATGGTTAGCTCAACCTTAGTTCTTCCAGTGGACAAGTTCAGGAATCAACACCACACACTTTAATTGGAGTACAATTTGGCATAAAGATGCACCAAACACAGGTAGATGCAGGGTTCAAGACATCATCAGACAACAACCTGGAATTTCAAAATTTGTCACCTGTTCTTCACCTGTGGAAGCTTTCACATGTTTATAACACTAGAAATGTTCAATCTTATATTCCTGGAAACTGATTGAGAAGCTTGATGTCAGATCACTGAATGGATTAACAGTAATCCTGACCAAATGAAGTACTGGAATAATGTTGGCAGCAACAAGATAAAGGCTTTCATGGGTCTATGTCTCCTGGCAGGACTGCATAAATCGCATCATGAATCAGTTGCAGCACTATGGTCAGAAAAGGAAGGGAGACCTATCTTTACTGCAACTATGTCCCAAAACAGATTCACAGATATCCTGAAACATATATGATTTGACAATAGAGCAACTCGTGCTGATAGAAGAGTCACTGACAAATTGGCCACATTCCATGATTTCTGGTTGCTGTTTCTAGTACAACTGCCAAAATTGTATATCCCAGGCACAGATCTGTGTGTGGACAAACAGTTGGTGGCCTTCCAAGTGAGGTGTGGTTTCCGCCAATACATACCTTCCAAACCGGCTAAATACGGCATCAAAATGTGGTGCTGTGATGCAAGAATGAGTTATCCTTTAAAAGGTGACGTTTATCTGGGATGTCAACCAGGTGAACAACATGATGTGGGAAAGGGCGCTTGTGTTGTCAAGGAACTAGTTGCTCCATGGCATGGAAGTGATAGGAATGTAATGGCTGACAATTTCTTTACATCTGTTCAGCTGGCTGAAGATCTCCTCATGGATGGCTTGACATATGTAGGCATGATTCGATCCAATAAACCTGAAATTCTAAATGAGATGAAAGTAGCCTACAACAGAGAAGAACCTTGGTGTCATACATACCCAAGCAGAATAAATCTGTTCTTCTACTATCAAGTATGTTCCATGATGAAATTGTAGAGGGTGACAAAAGAAAACCATAAATAATCCTTTAATTATAATGCCACAAAGAGTGGTGTAGATAACCTGGACCATTTGTGTACATTATTCACATCGAGAAGGAAAGTGAATTATTGGCCTGTTGTACTGTTTGGCAATTGTGTTGATGCTGGTGCTATTGCTGCTTTCACGCCCTATGGTACCTGGCAACATGGCGGGATACAGCACCCAAGCCGGACTGGGGACGCCGAAGAGGACGGCAGGCAGACACCACGGCAGCTAGACGTCCATCAACCGTGGGAGAAGTCGCAAAAAAGGTAAGGTGGGTGGAGTGGAGAAGTCGGGCAGCGACAGTCGTAACAGGTCAATACCATGTATCCTTCCAAGGGAAGGATGGATGGATAGGCAGCAGAGGGAAGGCAAGGAGCAATGCAGGAGGGCAGACGATATGAAGAACATGGAAGAACTGAAGAACTGACTAAATAAATAGAGGATGAGCTGAAGATGAACCGAGGACCACTGAACAGAAGACCAAATGAAGACCAAGGACTGGAGACCAGACAAAGACCAGGAACTGAAGACCAGACAAAGACCTGGAATTGAAGACATGAAGGAGACCAGGAATGTTGAGGCAACTGTTGCTGAGGCATGGATTTCAAGGAAACTGGGCTTTTTATGGTCCAAGGCTTATGACATCATCAGAGAGTGCTGCAGGGGATTTCCTGCCAGGGGCCATTTAAACCTCTGTGCATTGGGTTCACTTGCATCTAGGAATGGCTGTGTGTAGAGCCATCAGCATTTGTCCTAGCATTGCATCGGGCCTGCTGGAATGTAACAGCTTGCTGAATATCTGTGCAGGAATCGTTCGGTGGTGTTGGGGGTACGGGCTGGTGGTAAATGCAGTGGTTCTAGGGGGAGCCTGCATACCTCCTAATGCAACAGTGCTGGTCTATGTACAGATCTCTGAGGCACTCTACTGTTTATCTTTCTCCACTGAGAATACTGACTATTTAATCATACTCTCTGTTTTCTTTTAACCAGTTTGCAATCCACAAAAGGACATTGCCTCTTATCTCGTGATTTTTTAATTTTCTTAGGACTCTCTCATGGGGACTTTGTTAAACACCTTTTGAAAATCCAAATACACTCGTTTATTAATCCCTTCCAAAAAATGTAACAGATTTGTGAGGCAAGACATCCTATTGGTAAATACATGTTGGCTGTGTCCCAGTAAACCATGTCCATCTATATGTGCTGTGATTTTGTCCTTTAGAAGAGTTTACATGATTTTTCCCAGCACTGAAGTCAGGCTTACTGGACAATAGTTTTCTGGATCATTCCCGGAGCTCTTTTTACATTGGTCACACTCCAATCTTCAGGTACAATGGATGGTTTTAATGATAGTTTAAAAATTACTAATCATAGATCTGAAATTTTATTTTTGAGTTCTATTAGAACCCTGGGGTGTATACCATTTTGCCCAGTGATTTGCTATTCTTCAGTTTGTCAATCTGGCTTAGGCATCTTCCAGGATCACCATAATTTGGTTCAGATCATTTGAATCATCAACCTTGAAAAGCTTTATTGGAATGGGTATCTCCCCAACATTCTAATCAGTAAACCCTGAAGTAATTTAGTCTTTCCACAAAGGCCTTCCCTAAGTGCTCCTTTAACCCCCTCTAATGGTCCAACCGACTTCCTCACAGGCTTCCTGCTTTGGAAATATTTTTAAAAGTTTTTAATTATGAGTTTTTTCCTCTACAGCCAGTTTCTTTACAAATTGTCTCTTAGCATGTCTTACTGTTTTACATTTAACTTGCCAATGCACATGCTTTTTCTTATTTTCTTCAGATGGATCCTTCTTTCAATGTTCAAAGGAAGCTCTTTTAGCTAAAATAGCCTCTCTCATATGCCTTCAGTCATTTGGCCTTCCTTCCACCTTTCTTAATGCATTGAATACATCTGGACTTCACTTGAAAGATGATATTTTTAAACAATATCCACACCTGTTGACAAACAATGTCCACGCCTTTTGTACATGCTTACCCTTTGTAGCTGCACCTTTCTTTTTTTTTTTTTTTTTTACCTATTTTCCTCATTTTATCAAAGTTCTGTGCTAGAGCTATAGATTTACTTATTGTCCCCCTTCCAGTCATTAAGCCAAATTTGATCATGTTATGATCACGATTGCCAAGAGGCCCCATCACCATTAACTATCACACCAAATCCTGCATTCCACTAAGAATTAGATTCAAAATGGCTCCCTCTTTCGTCAGCTCGTAATTCATTTGCTCCATGAAGCAGTCGTTTATTTTATCCAGGAACTTTATTTTTCTAGCATGTCCTGATGGAACATTTACCAAGTCAATATTGGGATAATTGAAATCTAAAAGTCCAGAGAAGCACAAACCCTGCACATATAACAATCCACAAAAACACTGGTGCGGGATAAAGTTATTAGGGGTGTGCATTCGGATTGACCGCATTAGTAAAACGCAACTCATATTTTTTTTTTACTTAAAAAATTGATTCGACATAAACGATCGGATTTCCCACATATCGAACATAGATATGTTCGATATGTGGGAAATCGCGATTGTTGAGCCAAAATAAAAATTTAAACCCCCTCACCCTCCTTAATCCCCCCCCCCAGACTTACCACAACTCCCTGGTGATCGAGCGAGGAGTGAGGACGCCATTTCTGCAATCCTTGGCGAGAAGCATGTGACGTCGGCGGCACGTCGAGTGACGCCGGTGTCACGTGATTCCCGGCTCGTTCGCGCCGGACGGCTCGCTCGATCACCAGGGAGTTGTGGTAAGTCTGGGGGGGGGATTAAGGAGGGTGAGGGGGTTTAAATTTTTTTTTTGCACATATGTACATATACCCAACTCATTGGATTTTTTTTATGTCCATATTGGCCGCAAGTGGGACCCCCTTTCGGACATAAAAAATATGAACATAAAATTTTGCTCTGCACATCCCTAAAAGTTATTGCTTCCACACAAATAAGTATAAGTCAATGAATATTTATTCGATAACAGAAGTTCATTTATGGCAACTCCATCAGTTGTACCAAAATACTCTTGAAGTCCCCCGACACGGTCCCGTGTTTCGCACTCGCTGCATCGGGAGGGACCAGTGTATAGTGACAAATCTAGAATATGAACAATACAAACTAAATCAATGGTGGAAGCAGAGAAACTACGGTACATTTTACTACACAAGCTAACACATACCTTGTACATTGGAATCTGGAGCGCAAGCGCCCTCAAACGTTTGACAGCCATTTAAACATTAAAAAAACACAGAAAAGGCGCGAAAGCTAACTTCTCGCGGGAGTAGGTGGAGCTCTACTCTCAATAGAACAGGTGCCATTCTATGTCCCTATTTAGACCTTTCGGAGCAACAGTGTCGAGGGTGAAAATCCATCGCTGCTCCCTCCGTCCCAAAATGCTAGAGTAGTCCCCACCCCGGGTGGGGACTACAGTAAGTTCCAGCGTGACGAGGCGGATTATAAGACCGGATACGTCTACAAATGGATGGCCCAAAAACCAGCAAAGAAGGTCACGTTTGCGGACAGCTCCTCTTCCTCGGGAGAGGAGCCAAGCGAGGATACTCACAATCAACGGACCCGCGGTCAGGCACGCCGCGCCCGCGGTGCTTTAAATGCCTTGGATTCTACACACTCAGTGGGACCGCAGCGATCACGCCCGCCTCCTGCACATGACGAATCAACAACATCGTCTTCTGGACATGCCTCTTCTCGCTATTCCTCTATAGCCGCGACTTTTTTGGATTCGGGCCACCCGCAACGGGACAATCGGACTTTACGGCCTCGTGGAGTCAATCCGCCACAGAATTTAACTCGTACACCGCACGCACCACGCTCTAAGGCGGAGCTGTGGCAGTAACTTCAGATATCACAGCTACCCCAGCCACTACCATGGACATTACAGAAACTGTGTTTAACCTGTCTTCCCGACCCTTGTCACAGTGTGAACTAAATGTGCTGCATAAAGGCTTGTCATTTGTCCCTACGAATAAAGGGGACTGTTTTGACATCTCTACACAACAAGAAACTGGAGGGAAGTGGAATAGATGAAAATCCTTTTACAGTAGAAAATGTATGGGAAGAGCTAAAGAATCTGAAAGTGGACAAAGCTATGGGGCCTGATGGGATTCATCCAAGGATACTGAGGGAGCTCAGAGATGTTCTGGCGGGTCCGCTGTGTGACCTGTTCAATAGATCCCTAGAAACAGGAGTGGTACCAAGAGATTGGAGAAGAGCGGTGGTGGTCCCGCTTCACAAGAGTGGGAACAGGGAGGAGGCTGGCAACTACAGACCGTTTAGCCTCACTTCGGCGGTGGGAAAAGTAATGGAGTCACTGCTGAAAGAGAGAATAGTGAACTATCTACAGTCAGGAGAATTAATGGACCAGAGGCAACATGGATTCACCAGGGGAAGATCCTGTCAGACAAATCTGATTGACTTTTTTGACTGGGTAACCAAAGAATTGGATCAAGGAAGAGCGCTCGATGTCATCTACTTGGATTTCAGCAAAGCTTTTGATACGGTTCCGCACAGGAGACTGGTGAATAAAACGAGAAGCTTAGGAGTGAGGGCCGAGGTGGTGACCTGGATTGCAAATTGGTTGACGGACAGAAGACAATGTGTGATGGTAAACGGAACTTTCTCTGAAGAGAGAGCGGTTTTAAGTGGTGTACCACAAGGATCGGTTTTGGGACCGGTCCTGTTCAATATCTTTGTGAGCGACATTGCGGACGGGATAGAAGGTAAGGTTTGTCTTTTTGCGGATGACACTAAGATCTGCAACAGAGTGGACACGCCGGAAGGAGTGGAGAGAATGAGACGGGATTTAAGGAAACTGGAAGAGTGGTCGAAGATATGGCAGCTGAGATTCAATGCCAAGAAGTGCAAAGTCATGCATATGGGGAGTGGAAATCCGAATGAACTGTATTCGATGGGGGGGGGGGGAAAGGCTGATGTGCACGGAGCAGGAGAGGGACCTTGGGGTGATAGTGTCTAATGATATGAAGTCTGCGAAACAATGTGACAAGGCGATAGCAAAAGCCAGAAGAATGCTGGGCTGCATAGAGAGAGGAATATCGAGTAAGAAAAGGGAAGTGATTATTCCCTTGTACAGGTCCTTGGTGAGGCCTCACCTGGAGTACTGTGTTCAGTTCTGGAGACCGTATCTACAAAGAGACAAAGACAAGATGGAAGCGGTACAGAGAAGGGCAACCAAGAAGGTGGAGGATCTTCATCGGATGACGTACGAGGAGAGATTGAAGAATCTAAATATGTACACCCTGGAGGAAAGGAGGAGCAGGGGTGATATGATTCAGACTTTCAGATACTTGAAAAACTTTAATGATCCAAAGACAACGACAAACCTTTTCAGACGGAAAAAAATCAGCAGAACCAGAGGTCACGAGCTGAGGGCTCCGGGGAGGAAGACTAAGAACCAATGTCAGGAAGTATTTCTTCACGGAAAGGGTGGTGGATGCCTGGAATGCCCTTCCGGAGGAAGTGGTGAAGTCTAAAACTGTGAAAGACTTCAAAGGGGCGTGGGATAAACACTGTGGATCCATCAAGTCTAGTGGGCATAAATATAGAGGAGGTGGTAAAACACTGCACGGAGCGGCAGTAGCCACAGAGGCATTCACGGAGCGGGATGCCAGTGGCGAGTAGTTGTTCCACCTTCAGGCAGCAAAATACTGCACGGAGCGGCAGTAGCCACAGAGGCATTCACGGAGCGGGATGCCAGTGGTTTGTGTTCCACCTTCACGGAGCGGAAGGTTGGAGGGCTGCCATCTCCAAAAAAACAAAAAACAAAAAATCAAAACAAAAAAAACAAAAAACAAACAAGCAAAACAGAGGTGGGTAAGAGTATGGGGCAGGGGTGTGGCCGTTTATTGCGGCAGTCGCTACCCCTGATTGAGCTGGATGTTCATTGGGATGCGGATACGGCACTGCTCTCTGCATTGGTGGAGGGGTGGAAGGGAATTGGGGCCGGAGGGTGCTGGAAGCCAATAGTGACGGGGGAGGGGGAGAAAAAAAGGGGTGGGGGGAAGATAAAAAAAAAAATGGATAAACTGCGTAGCTTGCTGGGCAGACTGGATGGGCCGTTTGGTCTTCTTCTGCCGTCATTTCTATGTTTCTATATACATCTACACCGGTTCTTCCGACGTTTAAAATTAAAATTATTTTTTACTGATTTTCCTACCTCCTCTGACATGTCGGTGGTACATGTTAAATCTAAGTGGACCCCTCCGGGTGTTGGGGACGTTAGTTTGGGTGCTTTTGAACGTTTAGTTACCAAGGAAGCCTCGTCCATTATGTCACGTAAGCAATACATACGTTACAATCTCACTCAAGCAGAGATAGCAGCCCTGGATGATCTTATTAGAGATAAGTCCATTGTTATCAAACCAGCGGACAACGGGGGTGGGATTGTTATTCAAGATAAAATACATTATGAGGCTGAGGTTCTGAGACAGTTGAGGGATTCCTCCTGTTATACTCCTCTCCCCCAAGATCCCACTGATACGATACTAGGAGACATCAAACAAATTGTTCAAACTGCTCTGGACTCACACATTATTACCAATAAGGAGGCAAAATTTTTGATCACGCATTATCCCATCATGCCCCAATTTTATACACTGCCCAAGATTCACAAGACTTTGGATAACCCCCCCGGTCGTCCTATTGTGTCGGGCATAGGCTCCATGCTTGAACCTTTGTCACAATTTGTTGACATCTTCCTGAAACCACTGGTACCCAACATTCGGTCCTACGTTAGGGATTCGTCCCACTTTATATCAATGTTATCCCAATTAGAGGTTCCCACCCCCGACATCTCACTAATCACTTTGGATGTTGTTTCACTTTACACTAATATCCCACAAAGTGAGGCCCTCGTGGTCATTGAAAATGTACTTAATCAGCGCCCACCCCCTCAACGCATCTCCACTACATTTCTTTTGCAGTTATCTGAATTGGCACTAACAAAAATTTTTTTTCAATTCCATGATACCATGGCTCCCAGCTTGGCCTGTTTGTATATGGACAGTTTTGAGACTACATATATTTATCCGTCTGCCTGGTCACAGCATATCCACCTTTGGCTGCGTTACATCGACGATGTATTCATCATTTGGACTGGTTCAAACGTCCAGTTTTTTATGTTTTTGGATTGGGTTAGCTCCCTTAATGTAAACATTCAGTTTAATCACAATATTCATCCTACACAAATAGCCTTTTTAGATGTTCTAGTTCTGTGGGTGGGTGATCATTTTGAGACCACTTTGTACCGCAAGGCTACTGACCGCAATACATTGTTAGCCTATAGTAGCTGCCACCCCCGTACCCTAAGAGACAACATTCCCATCGGACAGTTTTTTAGACTGCGCCGGCTCTATTCTTCCCGAGCTGATTTTATTCTACAAGCACAGACTATGTCTGTTCGCTTTCTAGACCGGGGATATCCGGCTCTTGTTATCAAAAAAGCCTTTAAACGCGCCCTGTATTCACACCGTGACTGGTTGTTCACGGCTCCCTCTGTTTCAGATGAGGCAGTGAACAATTGTATCCTCCCATTTTCGGTGGCAGGTAGTACACTTATAAAAATGATCAGGCGCCATTGGTCTGCCCTCTCCTTATCAGATCTACTTCAAGGGCCATTGCGTTTCACCTTTAAAAGGGGTAAAAATCTGCGAGACCGTCTTGTCCATACGACTGTCTGTAGCTCAGCTGATAGCCATCATGCACGCGGGACACATAGACCCTGCGGACGCTGTACAATGTGCAGCCACACTGAGACTGCGTCAGAATTCATACACCCAACTACTGGTTGTGTGTTTAAACTCTTTTCCTCGTCTGACTGTACCACAAGAGGGGTCATTTATGTTATCAGATGCCCCTGTGATCTTCTTTACGTAGGAAAAACCTCCCGGATGCTTAAGACCCGAATGATCGAACATTGTTCAAATATTCGGTCTCTCAGAATGGATGAACCCTTAGTTACCCACTGGACATCACTTGGCCATTCTATCTCTGCTCTCTCCTTTCTAGTGCTGGATGTGGTTCCCTGCCCCACCCGGGGTGGGGACTACTCTAGCATTTTGGGACGGAGGGAGCAGCGATGGATTTTCACCCTCGACACTGTTGCTCCGAAAGGTCTAAATAGGGACATAGAATGGCACCTGTTCTATTGAGAGTAGAGCTCCACCTACTCCCGTGAGAAGTTAGCTTTCGCGCCTTTTCTGTGTTTTTTTAATGTTTAAATGGCTGTCAAACGTTTGAGGGCGCTTGCGCTCCAGATTCCAATGTACAAGGTATGTGTTAGCTTGTGTAGTAAAATGTACCGTAGTTTCTCTGCTTCCACCATTGATTTAGTTTGTATTGTTCATATTCTAGATTTGTCACTATATACTGGTCCCTCCCGATGCAGCGAGTGCGAAACACGGGACCGTGTCGGGGGACTTCAAGAGTATTTTGGTACAACTGATGGAGTTGCCATAAATGAACTTCTGTTATCGAATAAATATTCATTGACTTATACTTATTTGTGTGGAAGCAATAACTTTATCCCGCACCAGTGTTTTTGTGGATAATTGAAATCTCCCATTATTATAGCATTGCCTAATTTGTTAGCTTCCCTAGTTTCTCCTAACATTTCATTGTCCTTTTGATCATTTTGGCCAGGTGGATGGTAGGATACTCTTATCACCATACTCTTTCCCAACATACATGAGATTTCTACCCATAAAGATTCTACTGGGCATTTATTCCCCTTAAAGATCTTTATCCTTTTGGACTCTATGCCATCCCGAAGATAAAGTGCCTCCCGCCCCCAAGCTAATCACTGTAACATAATTTGTATCCTGGTATAGCACTGTCCCATTGGTCATCTTTCTTCCACCAGGTCTCTGAGATGCTAATTATAACTCCCTGTTTATTCAGTGCTATACATTCTAACTCTTCCATCTTACTTCTTAGACTTTTGGCATTAGCATTCAGCCATTTCAAAGCATGCTACTTGTTTGTATTAACAACCTGCTTAGGGATAATTTAGAATCTTTTAACTCAGGTAGTTCTTTCTTATAGGCACATATACTACTTTTGTTTTTATTGCAACCTCTCTGTTGTGATGCCCTATCTCTGCTGTTTCATTAGGATTTTTTGAAGATACCTCTGTCTGAACCATGCGCTGCTGAGTGACTGTTGGCTTTCCCTCATATTCTAGTTTAAAAGCTGCTCTGGCTCCTTTGTAAAGGTTAGCAGCTTGGTTCCTCCCTGGTTAAGGTTGAGCCGGTCCTTTTGGAAGAGACTTCCCTGTCCCCCAAAGGGGGATCAATTGGTAAGGGAAAACACACAGGAGAGGGCAATACTGGACCTAGTTCTTCCCCATGGGGAAAGAGTTTCTGATGTTATAATGGATGATCATCTGGGATCCACCAATCACTAGATGAATGGTTCAGTATCAGAGTACAGGTGGTGATGGTTCATTCTAAGGAAAAGATCCTAGATATAAGGCAAAACTAAGGGCCTCATTTCCTAAGCAATTTTCCCATAAGCCCCATAGGCCCCATTCTCATAGAATGGGAGAAAAGCCTTAGTAAATCAGGCCCAAAGGCAGGGCTTCCCAAACCTGTTCTGGGGACCCCTCAGCCAGTCGGGTTTTCAGGATATCCACAATGAATATGCATGAGATACATTTGTATACCATGGAGACTCCAAATATGCAAATTTATCTCATGCATATTCAGTGTGAATATCCTGAAAACCCGACTGGCTGTGCGGTCCCCAGGACAGGTTTGGGAAGTCCTGCCCTAGGGGGCTCGTTCACTAAGCTGTGGCATTTTTTCCTGAGAGAAAAATAATGCAGGAGTCACAAAGCTGCAGTAAATGACCTGCCACTTTGTGACCCCCATGCTGTTTTTCCCCCACAGGAAAGTACCATGACCCATAGTATTTTCCAGCAAAGAAAAATACTACAGCAGTGAAAGTGCCCCCTCCAAAAAATACACAATGGTAGACCCAGACCTGTGAGGCCTTAAAGTCTTTGCCCCACCTCCTAAACTCCCCTACTAAAAATATCAACCCTGGTGGCCCAGTAGACCCACAACCCCAATACTAACCTTCCCCCTTAGCACATTCTTACTTTTCAAAGTCTCACTGGTGGTCCAGTGGGGGCCCATAGCTCTTTCTAGGCTCTGGGCCTGGCAGCAGCCATTTTCCAAAATAATGCATCTGGCCTTTGCTCCTTTCATATGCATTAGCATCCCGATGCCCCCAGGGGACGTTGGCTGCAGCTATTGAGTTACAGCTAACTTCAAATCAAATAACATGGCTTGCAAATTTTTCAGCAAGCCAGCCTATTTGATTTGCATAGTTTAAGGTAGTTTTAAACTGATTAGCATGCATTTTCATGCTGATCAACTCAATTAAATATGTGCAATGCCAAGGCTGGAATAACGCAAGATATTTCAAAGATCTCATGTTATCCCCATATTAGTCCACATACTTCATGAAAAACAATGTTTTTCACATGATAAATGGCCTAGCGTAGCTTAGTGCATGAGCCTCCAAGTTTGTTAAAATGGGGGAGTATCTGAAGGAGTCATTAGCTAGATGAGAAAATCAAAGGGAAGTAGAAAAGCAGTGGGAAAAACTGAAAGAAAATGTTGTAAAGGCAATTATCTTTTTGTTAAGAAACTGAATAAAAGCAATAGTAATGGAGGCCTCTATGGTTTTCTAATGAAGTAACTGAAAAGGTAAGAAAAAAATGGTTAGCATTCATAAACTCTAAGAGATCACAGAAAAGCTTAGTGAAGTTAGGAAATTAGTCAGGAAATCAAAGATGCAAAGTGAAAAACAAATAGCTAATATTGCAGTTTAGTGATAGGAGGAAGCACAAAAATGGCATTGTGAGATTCAGAGGTGAAAAGAAGAATATGTAGAGGCTTACAAGGAAAAAATGAAATTAGTTAAATATTTCTGTTTGGTATTCATTGAGTAATGTCCCAAGAGTAGGACCACAGAAAACTGACATAAATAAGATTGGAAGTGAGGTTCTCTGCAAACTATCAGAACACTGTGTGCATGAGTTGCTAATTAAATTAAAAGTAGAGTAAACAATGGGCTAGAGGGAATATATCTGAGGGTATTAAAGGAACTCAGAAAAGTCCTGGCAGCTTCACTGGCTGACATATTCAATGCTTCTTTAGTGTCGGGAGAACATAACATAAGAACATAAGATATGCCATACTGGGTCAGACCAAGGGTCCACCAAACCCAGTATCCTGTTTCCAACAGTGGCCAATCCACATCACAAGTACCTGGCAAGTACCCAAACATTAGATAGATCACAAGCTACTATTGCTTATTAATTACCATCATAGCAGTTTATGGATTTTTACTGTAACCACATCCTCTGGCAATGTATGCCGAGTACAAAAGAATTGTCTTTGATTTGTTTTAAATGAGCTACTTGCTAACTTCATGGAATGCCCCCTGGTATTTCTATTACCTGAGAGAGTAAATAATCGATTTACATTAACTTGTTCAAGTCCTTTCATGATTTTGTAGACTTCTATCATATCCCTCTCTGTCTTCTCTTCTCTAAACTGAACAACCCTAATTTCTTTAGTCTTTCCTCATAGGGCAGCCGTTCCATGCCCCTTATCATTTTGGTCACCCTTCTCTGCACTTTCTGCAGTACAGCTATATCCTTTTTGAGATGCAGTGACTAGAACTGCACACAGTATTCAAGTGTGGTCTCACCATGAGCAATAAAGAGGCATTATGACATCCTCCATTTTATTTTCCATTACCTTCTTAATAATTCCTAACATTCTGTTTGTTTTTTTGATTGCCACAGCACACTGGGCTGATGATTTCAATGTATTATCTACTATCATGCCTAGATCTCTTTCCTGGGTGGTAACTCCTAAGATAGAACCTAACATTGTATAAATACAGCAAGGGTTATTTTTCCCTATATGCATCACTTTGCACTTGTCCATGTTAAATTTCAAGTGCCATTTGGAAGCCCAATCTTCCAATCTTGCAAGATCTTCCTGCAATTCATCACAATCTGCTTCAGATTTAACTAATTTGCATAATTTTGTGTTATCCACAAATTTGATCACCTCACTCATTGTACCCTTTCCAGATCATTTATAAATATATTAAAAAGCACTGGTCCAACAACAGATCCTTAAGGCACAACACTGTTTATCTGTTTTCACTGTGAAAACTGACCATTTAATCCTACTCTCCATTTCCTGTCTTTTAACCAACTTGCAGTCCACAAAAGAACATCACCTCCTATCTCATGACTTTTTAGTTTTCTTAGAAGCCTCTCATGCGGGACTTTGTTGAACGCCTTCTGAAAATCCAAATACATCACATCTACTGATTCACCTTTGTTCACATGTTTATTCACTCATGCAAAAAAAATGTAGATTTGTGAGGCAAGATTGCCCTTGGGTAAATCCATGCTGGCTGTGTCCCATCAAATCATATCTATCTAAATGTTTTGTGATTTTATTCTTTATAACAGTTTCCACAATTTTTCCCAGTTCTGAAGTCAGGATCACCAGTCTATAGTTTCCTGGATCACTTTTTAAATTTATTTATTATTTTTATATACCGACATTTGATCTCAATTGAGATATCACACCGGTTTACATTCAGGTACTGTAGGTATTTCTCTATCCCCAGAGGACTTACAATCTAAGTTTTTGTACCTGAGGCAATGGAGGGTAAAGTGAACTTGCCCAAGGTCACAAGGAGTGACAGCAGGACTCAAACCCTGGTCTCCTGGTTCATAGTCCACTGCTCTAACCACTAGGCTATTTCTCCTCCCTCCCTACAGGGGTTACATTGGCCATTTTCCAATCTTCAAGTACATTGGATGATTTTAATGATAGGATACAAATTTCTATTAATAGGTCTGAAATTTCATTTTTTAGTTCTTTCAGAACCCTGGGGTGTATACCACCTGGTCCAGGTGATTTACTGCTCTTAAGTTTGTCAATCAGGCCTATCATATCTTCCAGGTTCACAGTGGTTTGATTCAGTTAATCTGAATCATCACCCATGAAAACCTCCGGAATGGGTATCTCTCCATTATCCTCTTCAGTAAACACTGAAACAAAAGACATTGTTTAATCTTTCCATGATGGCCTTGTCTTCTCTAAGTGCCCCTTTAACCCCTTGATCATCCAAAGGACCAAATGACTCCCTTGTAGGCTTTTGGACATATTTTAAAAAGTTGTTATTGATATTTTTTGCTTCTATGGCCAACTTCTTTTCAAATTTTCTCTTTACCTGTTTTATTAATGTTTTACATTTAACTTGCCAATGCTTATGCTTCATCTTATTTTCTTCTGCTGGATCCTTCTTCCAATTTTTGAATGAAGATCTTTTGGCTCTTTCACCTCACCTTTTAACCATGCTGGTTATCGGTTTGCCTTCCTTCCATCTTTCTTAATGCATGGAATACATCTGGTCTGTGCTTCCAGGATGGTATTTTTTTTAACAATGTCCACATCTGTTGCCCACGTTTTACTTTTGTAGCTGCACCTTTCAGTTTTTTTCTAACTATTTTTCTCATTTTATCAAAGTTTCCCTTTTGAAAGTTTAGTGCTAGTGCCATTGATTTACATACTGTCCCCCTTCCAGTCATTAATTCAAATTTAATCATATTATGTTAACTATTGCCAAGCGGTCCCACCACCATTACCTCTCTCACGAAATCCTGTGCTCCAATGAGAATTAGATCTAAAATTGCTTCCTCTCTCATTGGTTCCTGAACTAATTGCTCCATAAAACTGTCTTTTATTTCATACAGGAATTTTATCTCTCTAGCATGCCCTGATGTTTCACTTACCCATTGAATACTGGGTTAATTGAAATATCCCATTATTACTGCACTACCAGTTTGGTTAGCTTCCCTAATTTCTCTTAGCATTTCACTGTCTGTCTCACCATTTTGGCCAAGTGGATGGTATACTCCTATCATTATTCTGTTCCCCAAAACACAAGGAATTTCTACCCATCTCGGACATAAAGCACAACCCCGCCACCAAGATGCTTCTCTCTGTCATGCAATATAATTTGTACCCCAGTATAGCACTATCCCATTGGTTATCCTCTTTCCACCATGTCTCTGAGATGCCAGTTAAGTCTATGTCATCATTCACTGCTATACACTCTAATTCTCCCATCTTACTTCTTAGACTTCTTGCATTAGCATACAAACATTCAAAGTGAGTTTTTGTTTATTTTTACTTGCTGCTTTTCAGTTGACAGGGATCAATTGGAATCTTTTAGCTCAGGTGAGTTTTTAATTGTACGCACTTTTACTACTTTTCTTATTATTGGAACCTCTCTGTTTGGATGCCCTAACTCTAATGCTTCATTAATATCCTTTGAAGATACCTCCCTCTGAACCATGCACTGCTGAGCAACTGTCGGCTTTCCCCTTTGTTCTAGTTTAAAAGCTGCTCTATCTCCTTTTTAAAGGTTAGCACCAGCAATCTGGGAGTAGATCTGAAGGACTGGAGCTGGGTGGGTGTGGTTCCTATTCATAAAAGAGGAAGTAAGGAGGCTGCTGGGAACTACAAATTCGCTTTTCTGACCTCTGTGATGAGTAAATTAATTGAATTACTACTAAAACAGAGGATAGTACAGATTCTGGAATCCAATGCATTATAGGATTGGATGCAATATGCTTTTCCTAGAGGTAGGATTTGTCAGATGAATCTGATCTATCTGGCTGAGCAGAGTTTTGGATCAGTGATGAATGATAGATAGTGCTCTTAGATTTCAGTAAGACCTTTGACATGGTTCTAAACAGGTAACTAATAAATAATCTGAGTGGCCTTGCTTGGGCCCTAAAGAAACTGATTAGGCTAGAAACTGGTTGACTGGGAGGCAACAAAGGTAGTGATAAATATAGTTCATTCCAAGGAGAGAGGTATTACTAGTAGTGTGCCACAGAGATTGGTTATTCAACCAGTTCTTTCCAATATTTTCATTAGTGATTTTGTGGAAAGACTATTGAGAAAGGTTTGTCTTTTTGTTGATGATACAAAATATTCCACAGTGTAGTCACCAGGAATGTGCGAAGTACATGAGGGGGGAACTAGCACAGCTTAAGAAATGATCTAGTATCTCTCAGCTAAAGATTTCATGCTAAAAAACGCAGAGTCAAGCATTTGGGCTAGAATATCCTAGGGGGTGAAATTCTTCTATGTACAAAACAAGAGAGGTATCTGTAGATGATCATATCTGTTGATCTTAAGATGGCCAATGAGGTGGAAAAGATCACAGCAAAAGTCAGAAAGATATGTTGTTAGGATTAGTGGGTATGTGGGCCCTGGGTCGAGATGAGAGATGGTACCGCCCATGGGGAGGAGGCCCGTGAGCTTCACCGTCAGGAGGCGAGGTCTCAGCTGACGTCAGACACTGTTCAAGTCTAGAGTCTTTATTAAAGAGAAAGAGCAGCACTATCCATGGAGCAGGGGCTGCCAGAGAAAGTCTCACAGACACTGAGGTACCACTGGTCACTGGAATGGTGGATATCCAAGGAGGGTACCCCAGAACAGATGGTAATGGTCTGCAGACCATTACCATCTGTTCTGGGGTACCCTCATGGAGTACACCGATGAAGTTCTCTGTAGTGGTGGCAATGGTCCGCCAAGTGAGGTACACCGATGAAGTCCTCAGTAGAGATGGTAAAGGTCCGCAGAGCACGGTACCCCGGAGAGGATCCTCAGTAGATATGGTAAAGGTCCAAAGACTGGAGTGCTCACGGCTGGAGTAGCAATGGTTCCAGGGAAGCCACGGGGAATGGGGCAGACAGAAGTCCAAGGCATTACGCCCTCCAAGGAGCGAATAGCCAGAGACGAAGGAGAGGCCCCCAAGGAGTGGGTACCCTGAACTTCTCACACCACAGAAGTAGGAAGCTGGAACGAAAGGTCCTTCAGTGAGCGAAGCAGAATTAGCAAGAGGGAACTCGTTGCCAAGTCGTAGGTAGGCAGAGCCAGCCGGCTTAAATGTGCAAGAAGATTGACGTCATCCGGCGGGGATGCCCCCCGAGGTTCCCGCCATGACATGCTTAAGACTGGTCCATGTGCGCTAGCCTAAGTGATTCCGGCAGCAAGATAGTGGTCGGCAGCGCCCGTGCCGCCCTGGGAGGCCTGGGAGCGCTAGGCAGGCTGGAGATGGCTTGCTGAGGCCACAAGTCTTCCCAGTCGAGTCGGGGCTGTGAAGAAAGAGGTGAGCAACAGAAGTCGTAGCCGTATGTGACCAACGGGTGTAACATATGTGGATGCATAGGGAGAGGAATGGTCAGCAAAAAAAAAAAAAGAAGCAATATTATTAAGTCCCATTATAAGTCTTTGTTCAGAGTTCATTTAGAATACTTTGTAAAATTCTAGAGGCCTCACCTTGTAAAATATATAAATAAAATGGAGTTTGTCCAGAGAGTGACAAATAGAATGGTCAATGGTCTTTATTATAAAGCATATGGGGACAGATTTAAGAGCTAAACATGTATACCTTAGAGGAAAGGCTGGATAAGGGAGATATGATAGAGGCATTTTAATAACTCAAAGGTATCAATGCATAGGAGGTGGACTTCTTTCAATGAAAAGGAGGCTCTGGATTGAGGAGTCATGGGATGAGGATGAAAGGGGATAAACTCAGGAGTAATCTAAGGAAGTATTTCTTTACAGAAAGTGTGGTGGATGATTGGAATAGCATCTCAGGGGAGGGGCAGTGAGAAGGACAGTATCTGAATTCAAGAAATCATGGGACAAGCCCAGGGCATCTCTGAGGATTGGTAGGATAGAGCTGAGCAGTTGATGCAGACTGGCAAACTAGATAGACTGCATACTTCTTTTCCTGCCATCATGTTTCTCTGTTTCCATATTTCTATATGTCAATGCATGATATTTACCATGGCTACATTATTTTGAAAGGGGTCCAGCTACTAAATAATATATGTTAACTTACCGTAACATTGATGTGACTTAAAACATGGTTTCTGTGGTCTAGTGAATAGACCTCTAAGGTTAAGTCAGTATATCAAATCACAACAAAAGGCAAAACAAAAGAAATCATAAAATTAGAACTCACCACAATAGGCAAAACAAAAAAACAAAGAATAACATAGCATAATCAAATATTAAAACTATAGATAAATAACAGAAAACTGGTATCAATCAGAGGTATCATAAGCCATTTTCTTAACCCATCAAGATATTCAAATTTTAAAAAATTGGTTTTCAAATGTTTTCTAAAAAGAAGGTAAATGTTTTTTTTTTAATCTAAGTTCAGCCCTATGCACAATAGAGATATACCAAATATTTTTCTATTCCAAAAAAAAAGGAAAATCCTTTAATGTCTTTTCCATCAGCTGAAACATTTCTGAGAATGTTGCTTCGTTTTTGCAAAACTAATTTTGTTAAAGAAACAAATACCGTAGTACAGCAAAATGTAAATCCCAGAAGGCATTCAATCACACTATTGCTTTCAAAACAATTCTCTCTTCTCCCACCCTTTGAACCATAATCAATAAATATCTCTTTTTCATTGCACTGAAATGCATTCTTTTCTTGAACACTGCAGGCATTGACCTACTTGTTTTCATTTAAAATTCCCATATAACCTTGAAAAAGTAAAGAAAAGTTATGTGAATAATTTATGAATGAAGCTTCATCATTTGAGTCGACATTAACAATGGACAGCACTTGCTACCAAAATCTATTTGTATAGCAAACTTACTAGTTTAAAAAAAGACTACATTTTTGTATTCTCAAACAGTAAATCAATAATAACATCAGAGTTTACAGTAATTTATGTGACATACAGTTAAGGAAATGGACAGAAATTGTTGGAGGTGATGCTAAAAAAAAGGCAACAAGGCAATAGAGGTATGCACAGGAAACATTTTCATTTTAGTTTCTTCATTTGTTTTGTAGGGAACCTCCAATTGATTGATTAGTTTCAAACAAAAAAAAGTGTTTGCTCATTTTATTTGTGCATTCATTTGCCATTAGAGTTAATAGAAGAAGCAATGCAGCCTATTTTGGGCTTCCAAATTGGGATTTTCTGATCATGTCTAATGAAAATGATATGTAGACATCATCAGAATAGTGAAAACATGCCAACACATCAAGACTATGCCAACATGGCACCAAAATTGGCATAAAAGGGCCAAGGACATGCAATGGGGCAAACCAGTGGTAGGAGTTTTCCAAGGCACCATCAGAGGAGGTAAACAGTAGCAAGACTGGCCAGATTATCACAAAGTTTCAAAATTGGGGCAAAAACACCAACAATAGTAGCATGAACCCCCATGGCTACACAAGATAGGCAACATGATACCAAGTGAGGCATGAGTAGCTCAAGGCACCATGAAGGGGCTACAAAGTACCAAAATAGCCAGAACATCCCTTCTCCAAGGCAGTGATATAGGGTCAAAGCAAGCGAAAAAGTGATATAAAGATTCCAAAGCATCATAAGAGCCGCAAAATAGCCACCCAGAGTGATAGGAATTCCCCAAGTTTCCAAATGAGGGGCAAAGGGCATAAACCAAATTAGTAGAAAATCCTAGGCAGATAGAAGACAGAGAAAATCCTTGGAGGAGGCCTGATGATATTTCCAAAGGAGCTGGTTCTTTGAGTTTGAAATGTGTCTTCACTGAAGGCTAAGATACTACTGAATAGAGGAACCAATTGCTCTTTAGCCACTTGCTGTTTAATTACTTGTGATTTGGGGAATCTAGGACACAATTCTTCTTCTTAATATGTTTTTGCAAATACTGTCTCCATTACCTCAGAATCAGTAATTATAGAGGAGTGTAGTCCTTGTGGTTCTGGGTGCTACACTTTTGCATACCTTAACTTTTGCTGTGGTATAATCCATATCTTGGAAAATGAGAGCAGTGGAGGAGATATTTAGTGATATGGTGATTATTAAAAATTGTAATGGTAAAAGTAAAGTAACACATGGGGGAAGAATAACCATAAAACCCCAAAGGCATACTCAGGGTCAGGTCTGGGAATAGACAATATAGGTAAGTTTCTAGGGCACCAAATTCTGAAGGCATCCAAAACCTATGACTGCTTCACTGCTCTTCCATTTTTGTGGATGATATCCCCCACCCCCTGTATTAAGCCTATTGGCAGCATAATCTTATGTATGGCCCTAGGTATACCAAGAAGGCTGAGGTAGATGAGGAATTATATCAAATGAAGAAATGGTGCAGTAGGAGTGCAAAGTAATGGATGGCCAGGGCAAGAGTAAGAGTTAGTAAGTACCTTAGGGGAAGGTGATTTGAAAGGAACCTCATAGATAACTAGAGTAGCAGAGGAAGCACCCAAAGGTGCTTGGCTGGGAGCAACAGTGACAGCAATGATACTAGTGATTACTAAAAACTGAAATGGTAGAAAAGCAACACAGTGAGAAAAGTAGTCATAAAAGCCCTAAGATATACCCAGGGCTAAATTTAGGAATAGGTAACATAGGTAAGTGCTTAGGGCACAAAATTCTGAAGGCACCAAGACAAATTGCTGCTCTTAATTTCTGGGGGTAAAATCCCCCACCATAATCTTAAATCTAGCCCTGGGTGTACTGTGAGGGCTAAGGAGGAGGAAGAATGTTATCAAAAGATGAGGAGTAGTGCAGAAGGCATGAAAAGTTACAGATGGCCAGGGGAAAAGCCAAAGTCAGCAAGAATAGTAGGGAAGGGAATTTGGACTGAAGCTCCAACACAGCCAGAATGGGGATGCCTGGCCAAGTCAAAAGAAAGGCTACCAGGTTGATTCTATCTTTGCATATGCTTCTGTGAAACTGTAAATATCAATTAGTATCTGGAGTAGAATGAAGGCCTCAAGGAGTGAATGTCAAGCATGCAGAGCAACAAATGACCAAGTTAAGACCAAGAGTCAATAAGTAATATAAGGGAAGAGGATTTGAAAAAACTTTGAAGACAGCCAGAGTGGAGAATGGCTGTCTCAGTAGGAGGAATGCTGTTTCTACCAGTGGATTACCATATGCTTCTATCAAACTATAAAGATTGAGCGATGCTTGTATTATGTACACACAGCCATGAATGGCTCATTAAATCAGTTACGGTTCTATCTGTTGCTTGAACAACTATGATGATTATAGAGCTAATATATGCCACTGAGAGCTGTCCTCCTAGACAAAGTATGTGGAATCATAAACAGTATAAAGCAGAGATTTGTCACACCTTCAGTGTGGGGTATCACAAACAGCACAGAGGTATCTATACTCCCAAGGTGTACAGTGTGGGGAATTGCAAACAACTCACGGGTGCCTAAACACTCAAGGTGTACACTATGAGGAATCACAAATGGCACAAAGGTGTCTATATACACAAGGCATAAAGTGAGGGAAACACAAATAGCATAGAGATTAGTTTAGTTTATTGGTTTTTCTATACCATCACATCAGCAATGCCATCACAATGGTTTACAATTAAATTAAAATAGAGAAATACAATAATATCATAAAAGAGATAAGAGCTAAAATTAATAAAAGAGATATGCCTATATCTCCAAAGCATAGAATATGAGATAGCACAAATATCACAGAGTTGTCTATAACTTCCAGGTCTATAGTGTGGGGAATTGCAAACAGCACAAAGGAGTCTATAGGTTCACAGCATATACTGTGGGAATTGCAAACATCACAGAGGTGCCTATACCCTCAAGTGTGGGGAACTGCAAACAACACAAATTTGTCAAATACCCTAAAGTATGGCAAGTGATCAAATGCAAAAAGCACAAATGTATCTAAACCAAGGCATGGAGTGTGATCCATCACAAACAGTTCAAAGTTGTCTAGACCATCAAGGCATGGAGTGCAGTGAATTGCAAATAGTACAAAAGTATCTAGACCACAAGGTATGGAGTGCGTCCATTACAAAAACAACACAAGAATGTCTAAACCCTCACGGTTTGGACTATGATGCATTGCAAACAGCACAAAGGTGTGAACAACCAAGGTGTAGAGTATGATGAATTGCAAATAGCACAAAGATATCTAAACCACCAATGCATGGCCTACAGTGAATCACAAAGAGCACATGATTATCTGAATCACATAGATATACTGTGCAGGAATCACAAAAAGCACAAAGCCCTAGACTGGCCTTGACAACAGATAGAAAACCATAAAGGAGATATGTTCGAGGACATTTCTTTCTGAGGGCAATACACCAATGTAGTTGCACAAATAAACAGGGTGGGAGAACTAAGTTGGGATTGTAGAGGGGTAGAACAAAATTAAGAACCAGAAAAGAGATGGGGTGGGACAAAATAGGACCCTGTAAAAACCAACAACCAAATGAACAGGGTGGGAGAACTAGCCTGAGATTCAAACAGAAAACAAAATGAGGCACCAACACTCTTTTGCTGGTATATTATAGGCATGGCAGGTAGGCACATTAATAGCATGATCCTCAAAGTGGGATAGCAGTGGTATGGCAGGTAACTAGAGTGATAGTAGCAAGACTCCAAATGTGGTACATCTGGGTAATAGCAGTTAGGGCAGTAAATCCCCTAAGGTGATATATGAGAGGAATGGCAGGTAGGCATATGGCAACAAGACCCCCAAGGTGGTACATCTGGGGCATGGCAGTTAAGAAGGATGGTATCAGCAATACCTCTAAGGTGGTATATCAGGGGTATGGCAAGTAGTCATAGTAGTAGTAAGACACCTAACGTGGTACATCTGGGGAACAGCAGGTAGGCAGTGTGTTAGCAAGACCTTCAAGGTTCTTTCATTCATTTTGCCACTCACAGATTGATTTTTAAAAATACCAGCTTTTCCCTCAACTCTGGTGCCAGTCTTGAGCAATGAAAGCTCACGATGTCCCCTGTCATTGAAAACATATGTTCACTGGGCACAATAGTTGGTGGGCAGTGAAGATTGTGCTGTACAACCTTGGCTAGGTCTAGCCAGATGTGGACTTGTGAGCCCAATTTGTCAGTGCATCTCTATCTGTGTCCTTGATTGGCTGTGAGATAATATGTCATAGAAATTTGGGCTTGGGTATCCTTTGCTGGGCTAGGTCAAAGGTATTCCTTGTCAGCTGTGGTAGCTATGGTCAGTGTCAAGATAGATGGCTTTTTTCAGGCAATTGAGCCTCTGCAGCAGCTTCTGCATCTGGCAATCTTGTTCACACACCCTAGCTACCAGTATCTTCTTATAATCCTGGGGGAATTCTGCACACAAAAATTAAAAATTCTGTGCACAAAAATAAAAACTTTTTCAAAATGTATTTATTTATTTATTTATTTATTTATTTAAACTTTTTGTATACCGACGTTCGTTAAGCAAACATCACATCGGTTTCCATGTAACATAAAACTGGCCAACAGGGCTTTACATTGAAACTGATAAGAGAACTGGGAGGTGGTAGGGGGGGGGGGGAAACATGATGGGAATTACTGTATAAGAAAAATATAAGCGAAGTAATATGATTATAAGCGAGAGGACATGATTATATATAGGCAATAAAATTATATACAAATATTATATACAAGTAAATTGTTTACAATGAAAAAGTTCTGGGTATGGGGGAGAGTAGAGGGGCAGGAGAGGGGTTTGGAGAAGAGGAGTGAAAAGCGGGGGGTTCAAGTGTAGGCTCGTGCGAAAAGCCAGGTCTTGAGGTTTTGTCTGAATTTTTTGGGGCAGGTTTCATGGCGTAGATAGGTGGGGATAGTTCCATAGGGAAGGTCCAGCTAGGGAAAGCGCACGTTGTTTGGTGGTTGTTAGGTGGTAAATTTTGGGGGATGGAGTGTGAATATTTGCTGTGTAGGGTGTTCTGGTGGGTCTGGAGGGGAGACGAAAGTGTAGACTGTCAGAGAACCATAGCATGTCAGGATTGTGGACGGTTTTGTGTATGAGGGTGAGGGTTTTAAACTGGATTCTGGCAGTGATAGGAAGCCAATGTAGTTGTTTGAGGACAGGTGTAATGTGTTCTTTTCTGCGGGAGCCGGTTAATATACGTGCAGCTGCGTTTTGCAGTAGTTGAAGGGGGGCAAGGCTGTTTTTCGGGAGACCTAGGAGCAAGGAGTTTGAGTAGTCTATTTTGGACAAAATAAGGGCTTGTAGGGCGGTTCTGAAGTCATTGAAGTGCAAGAGGGGTTTACGTTTTTTAAGGGTGTGAAGTTTGTAATAGCAGTCTTTGATGGTGGATGATATGAATTTTTGCAGGCTGAATTGGGGGTCGAGTGTGACACCTAGGTTTCTAACAGTTTGGGAGAAAGTGTGTAGTGGGGGTGGGGGGAGCATTGGTTGTAGGTGTGGGTAAAGAATTGATGGATTGAGGAGAGATGAATTCTGAATACTTTATATTAGTCAAAATAAGAGAATATAAATATTGGTCAAAATAAGAGAATATAAATATAATTCATTTAAAATATAATATAGAAAACTTACTATTCAAAGATGCAGAATTTTATGTATTTTTGTGCAGAATTCCACTAGGAATACACTGTAAGAGTAGATCATAAGGCTGCCCTTTGCATCCTCCCTCCATACTCCCCTAGTCTGACTCCTTTCATTCTGCCCATTCATACCTCTATGCGACACCTCTCCACTATCTGCCCCCCTCCCCTTCCAGCCCCAGGCTCAAACCCTTCCATTCTATTTCATACCCCCACCCCCACATTCTACCACCCATCCTGACTCTTTTCACGCTGTCTCTCCCCCAAGGCTTGACACCCCCCCCCCTCCATACTCTCTTCCTTACCACCACCACTACTCCCCTAGAACTGACTAATTCTTCCTTTTCTCTCTTCCCTTAGACTTGACCCACTCCAGGCCCAACCTCCTCTATACTTTTATTGGCTCCCTGCACCTCCTTTAGTCTTACTAGCTCTCCATCCTCCAATCATTTTTATGGTCCCTGCCTCCTTTCCCCATTCCTAATTCTCTCCTCTTCCTTCCAGGACTTTCCTCTTTCCTCACTTTCTTTTCCCCACCATCATTGGCAAACCCGTTGCTTCCCTTAGAGTCACTGTCACTATTACCTCCCTCCAGACTGTGTGCGACAAACAGTGACATGGCCTGTCTCTTGCATGTGTGGCCAAAGCTGATGCTGTCTTCCTGTCTGCCAGATGGCACAGACTATGATATGGCCTACCTTCCACCCACACTATTGACTCTGCCTGTCTCCTTTCAGTCATGCAGCAGAATGACATATTAATTCTTTGGGGGAATATGGGGTTGGGAGCCCTGGCTGAATATCAATATGCACATTAACTTGCAATGCTTAACCCAATGTAAGAAAATAAGAACATAAGAAATTGCCATGCTGGGTCAGACCAAGGGTCCATCAAGCCCAGCATCCTGTTTCCAACAGAGGCCAAACCAGGCCACAAGAACCTGGCAATTATCCAAATACTAGTCCCATGCTATAATAGCAGTGGCTATTCACTAAGTAAACTTGATTAATAGCAGTTAATGGACTTCTCCTCCAAGAACTTATCCAAACCTTTTTTGAACCCAGCTACATTAACTGCACTAACCACATCCTCTGGCAACAAATTCCAGGGCTTAATTGTGCATTGAGTGAAAAAGAATTTTCTCTGATTAGTCTTAAATGTGCTACTTGCTAACTTCATGGAATGCCCCCTAGTCCTTCTATTATCTATTATAGCTCTTGAATTATAATTAAGTATCGGTTATGGACAGCATTAACACATCATATGCAAGCCGTGTTAACATGGTAATGTAATTATCATGTCTTAGTAAATAGACCCCAGTGTTAGATACTTTAAAAACTACAAAGGAAATTTTATATAAGCTGGAAAATGTTGCATTTCTGAATGTGCCTGCTGCATTTAGTTGCCAGGATCACTGAATATTACTTTTCTGTTGTTATCAACTATTTTCAACTTCAAGTACCAAAGGTGCTCTAGAGAAATAGTCCACTGCACTAATAGATTAAAGGTGATGTATTATTATATTTGGAAATGCAGTAGTCTGTGAAACACTGACTTCAAGTCAGCAAATTAATTTACAAAATTATGTAGGTTTTCAGATTGAATAAAGACATTTATTCATCATATTAATCCATTTTTGTAGTGCCCCACTAACCCATTTTACTATTCATTCATCTCTGCGACAGCTGATATTGCTAAATGATAATATATAAAAATGTCCATGGGAGATGCCTCAGATCTAATAATGAATTATTTCTGAATCCAATCACCTGGCTTATAAAAAATATCTAATTTGAAAGTACATTTTTCATTAATTAGTTTCAAACTATGCCCTCTTGTACAGTCATTTCAATCTACGGGCCTCATTTACTAAGCTTTTTTCTTATCGACACAGAATGGGAGAAAAGCCTTAGTAAATCAGGCCCTATGTGAATTGTTTCTCATTTAAATCTTTGAATGGTTCTCAAAACTATAAATGTTTCACCTGTTAACATATAGTTTTCCTTTGTGAAATCCAAGATGAATCTCATCTCTCTTAATAGAATAATTGTTCCATTTCATTTCAAATTGTGAAATTTATCTAAACTTCTTGTTAGGGAGCGCTAGGAGAGCAATCCCGTTTCTAAGGGGATTGTGTGCCCTTGGGCCATGGCACAACCCCAGAGAACTCCAAGGCGGTACCAAGGCAGGCGAGATATGTCCGAGCCTGGGCTGAGACCAGGAAGCCAGGCTCCCACTGACCTGCACAGCCTCAGTGAGGCCAACCATGCAAGGTTGGTCTCTGAGTGGTCCTCCGACCACTCCAAGCTCTTTTGGATCTGCCGCTGGGAACAGCAAAGGCAGAAGGTCGGACAGGAGTCAAGGGCAGATGAAGACTCTGGAGCATGGCACACTCAGACGAAGAACTTGGAACGTGGAGACTCAGAGCACTAGGAAGACTCAGACGAGGACTTGGAAGAACTCTGAGAGCTAGGGAGACTCAGACGAGGATTCAGGATCAAGTTCAAGGTTGAGGCAATGCGCCTTACATAGCCCACCCATGGGACTGGTCACGGACCACGTTTGAACGCGAAGCAGAATCCAGGAGCAGAAGTGGAATTGAGACTGGAACATGTTGAAGATTCAGTAGAGGCTTGCACCGGTGTGCACCCTACACAGCCGCCCATGGCTGGCCATGGACCACGCTGGAGTGGAGCAGGTTCTGGCAGAGTCTTGGTCATGGACGGAAGCAGACACAAGTGAATCCGAGGGCCGGAATGAGCCTCAGGGAACAGGACCATGCTTTTACCTTTGGAGTGAGGAAACTCACTCAAAGATGATATTTGTGCAATGTTCTCTCATTCTAGCTTGATGTTACCCAGGTAGAGAGTCCATCAAGCTAGGTTGAGAGAACATTGCACAAATCTCATCTTTGGGTGAGTTTCCTCACTCCAAAGGTCATCAAATCTTCATAAGAGAGCACAGTTCTGTTCGTATGACTCACTTTGAATGTCAAAGCGACCCATAACCCCTACACTAATACCTAAACCTCACCTTGAGTTACTAGGTGGGCCTCTCATTGAGATACAAATACCTATCTAGTGGAGGGTTTTATGGCTAGACTTGCTCTCTCTCTCCACCCCCCACCCCCCCCCCCCCCCCCCCCCCCCCCCCAGTGATTGTAGGAGGGCCCTGATAGCTAGGCTGGCTCTCCAGGAGCTTAAACATGGGACCCCAGTGGTTGTATGTAGGAAATACAATTCTGGCACTTATCACAATTTGCACTAAGATAGCACTTTGCATAGGTATTAGCACAAATTTCAATAAACTGCCTATTACCATAAAACACACCCCTTTTCCTATCACATGCAATATTTAGTGCATTTTGATAAATCCAGGCCTGAGTTTGCTAAGATTTTAATTTGAATTTCAAATGTAAAATCTGTGGTTACCTTTTACCTAGGTAAATCAATGAGGAACATAAAAAAAAATGGGAGCCCAGAGGGGTAGATTTTATAAATTTACGCAAGCGCGTACTTTTGTTCACGCACCAGGCGTGAACAAAAGTATGCTGGATTTTATAAGATACGCGCGGTTGGGGTCAGTGCGCGCAAGGGGGTGCACATTTGTGCAACTTGCGCGCGCCGAGCTCGGCGCGCGCTGCCTGTTCCCTCCGAGGCCACTCCAAAATTGAAGCGGCTTCGGAGGGAACTTTCTTTCCACCCCCCCCCCCCCCCCCGCACCTTCCCCTCCCTTCCCCTCCCTAACCCACCCACCCGGCCCTATCTAAACCCCCCTACCTTTGTTGGCAGATTTACGCCTGCTCAAAGCAGGCGTAAATCTGCGCGCACCAGCGGGCTGCTGGCGCGCCATCACCTGACCTGGGGGCTGGTCCGGAGGCCTCGACCACGCCCCCAGGCAGACGCCATGCCCCTGGTCCTGCATCAAACCGCCCCCTGACCACGGACACGCCCCCTCCCCCACCCCTATACAAAATAGGCGCACCGGCGCGCGAGTGCCCTGCGTGCATAAATCCACCCGGATTTACGCTCACAGGGCTTGTAAAATCCGGCACAGAATGATTTGTGTGACATTTTGCTTTCTACCTATACAAGTTGGAATCTGTGCCATTAATCACCACTTTCTTTATCACACAAACCAGGTTCAAATTCAATTTTCATCTTTTGCCCAATTTCCTGTATTTATTTATTTATTTTATATACCATCAATCTGCAAAACAATCTAGATGGTGTACAATTGAAATACAAAGACTTAATGAGAACAATACAATAGAAATTGGTTAAAGAAGTACGAGTTAAAAATTCAAATAAAAGTAAAAAAAAATACATATGATGAAAATTAAAAGTTATCTAAAGATACAATATCTAAAAAATAAAAAATAAAATAAAAATTAGAAAAATAAGAAACTAAGAATAAAAATGTTTGTTGTACAAGACAAAAAAGTAAAACACTTCTGATCATTATTACGCTGAAAGCACTGCATTAAAATCATCAAAGACATTTTGGCCTGCTAAAAGCTGCCTAAGCTGAGAAAAAAGTATCAGATATGTATCTGACACATAACATAGGCACTCATATCCCCTACCCCCTTTGTAAACGCATCCCAAACAATCATACAACAAATTAAGCTATTGACAAAATAGGGTCAACAGTTTAATTAATAACATAGAGGTAGATTTTAAAAACATACGCGCGCGCGTACTTTTGTTCACGCACCAGGCGCGTAGCCGCGCGTATCTTATAAAATCCAGGGTCGGCGTGCACAAGGGGGTGCACATTTGTGCAACATGCATGCACCGAGCCCTGCGCGCTGCCTGTTCCCTCCAAGACCACTACGAAATCGGAGCGGCCTCGGAGCGAACTTTTTTTCTACCCCCCTGCACCTTCCCTTCCCTTCCCCTACCTAACCCACCACCCTGGCCCTATCTAGACCCCCCCCCCTACCTTTATCAGAGAAGTTACTACTGCCTCCGGGCAGTAGTAACTTACGCGCGCCGGCGCGGCAGGCCCCGACAGAGGCCACTGTGTCGGGGCACTCGGCCATACCCCTGGACCGCCCGCACGCCCCCGGACATGCCCCCGACCCCTAACTGCGCCCCCTGGCCACGCCCCCAGCCGCACCTTTTTGCAAGCCCCGGGACTTACGCGCGTCCCGGGGCTTGCGTGTGCCACCGAGCCTATTTTGCATAGAGGGGGTTTGGGGTAGGTTTTCGGTGGGTACGCACGTATTTTACGCGTGTACCCCTTTGAAAATCTACCCCATAATGTTCAGTTTGGCATTTTAAGCAATAATGATCCTCTGCTTTGGCTGTGACTTGAGTACTAATCATGCACACATGATGAGGTGCATTTTCAAAAGCAATTTAGATGGATAATGTAATAGTTATCTATCTAAATGGCTACCTGGCTACTTTTAACTCTTATCAGGCCAGCAAGACCAGGTGTGGACACTGTGCATTTGCATGAGGCGGCACACTTGGGAGGTCAGCAGTAGCAGAAGAGGCCGTAGGGGTGCTGGCAGAGCAAAAACAAAAAAAGTTCAGAGAGGCCAGTAGAGCCCAACTTGCCTGCAGTCAAAAATTAGGAAAGGCTGTGGCAGTTTCCCTTTTAACTGCATGTGTGTAGAAGAGTCAGAGTACATAGGGGAAACAAGGACTCCTGGAACTTGGACAAGACGAGGACTCTGGGATGTGGATGTGACGAGACTCTTGGAGTCATGGACGAGATGAGACTCTTGGAGGCTTGGATGAGACGAGACTCTTGGAAGCTTGGACGAGATGAGACTCTTAGAACATGGAAGAGACGAGACTCTTGGAACAGAGAAGAGACGAGACCCTTGGATCTTGGATGAGATGAGACTCTTGGAACATGGAAGAGATGAGACTCTTGGAGTTGAAAGGTGCTGTCCTTCAGGATGCCCTACACAGCCCTACAAGGACTGGTCACGGACCACCCTGTCCTACTGCGCGCCCTACACAACCTGGAAGGCTGGTCGTGGACCACGAGGCGAGCGGAACTTGTATAGAACAGAGAAGAGGGTATGGGCAGCGCTTGAGAGAAGTTCAGCCAGAAGGGTATTCCAGTCACTTGAAGATGGACACCGAATGAGATGGATTTACTCCTAGGAAGGTCAGCTGGAGATGAAGTCCGTGGATGGCAAGGCTGCTAGCGGATTCTTCAGGAGCGTGGCGAGGAGTGAAGGAAGATGGTACAGAAGAGAAAGGTACCTCAGGACACAAGCCATCTCGTCATCTGGACACTTGGACATCTGGACATCTGGGCATCTGGACAGATGGATATCAGGAAGAGTGGACTTTGGGACAAGAAGAGATCTGGAGCTCTTGGACTAGTAGACAAACGGACATCAGGATAAAGGACATCTGGACACCTGGATCACTGAACGAGTGGACATCTAGACATCTGGGCTTCTGGACATCAGGAACATTTAGGTCATCTAGGTACAGACGAGGAACCCCAAGGCTTACAGGAAGGGAAGCCGAGGGCTGGAACATACCAAGGGGATGATCCAATGAGGGACAAGACCTGGAGCGTCGGACGGAGACATCAAGAACAAGAAGACATGGAACATGAAGTCATCCAGACAGGAGCAGCAAGATGGACCACGATGGAAGTGGTGGACCTCCATGGACAAAGGAGAAACTCCATGGAGTGTGTGACTCCATCCGAAGGCCCTGAGGAACTGAAGGAAGTGCCCTAAGGACATCATCCGGAGGGGCCGAAGGGTGCTTCCTGCTTCTGGCCCTTTGAGAGGAAGAGAGGCACGCGCCCAACCCTAGAGGGAGCCCCTGAGGAAGATGGGCAGAGCTGAGGTCTGCAGCTGCATCCTGCCGCATGGAGGAAGAGGGAGCAGGCCGGAGGCGGCTCCTGCTGTGAAGAGGAGCCACTCTGGGGGCGACTTCCTGCTCCAAAGATGAAGACGGCAGCAGCTCCGTGCCGCTGAAGGAGTTCCCAGCGGGACCTCCCTGCTGGAGGTGGAGTCTGCAGCATGGCTCAGCCATGAACGAGGAGAGCGGCAGCAGGCCGCTCAGATGGACGCTGGCAGCGGCCTGTGGCCGCAACAAGGAGCAGCGGCAACGGGCCGGCACGAAAAGGAGGTGAGAGCCTGTCCGCGGGATGGAGTTCGCGGACAGAATCATAACAAATATAATATGCATGTTGTAAGTAATATTTTTGCCTCAGAAGACTAGTTTTCGATGTTCTTTTTTCATGTAAAATCTTTTATAAATGCATAATTGAATTGTGTGTGTGCGCGTCTATAGAGGGCATGTGTGTGTGTGTGTGTGTGTGTGTGTGTGTGTGTGTGTGTGCAAGGCTCTAAGGTTTGCTCAGATTACCTAATATCCTTCCCTTGACCATGGGTTCTGTTTGGGGGGGGGGGATCAGTTTTTAAAAATATAGATTTTTGGAGGGAGCCGGGCTTTTTTGATGGGCATGGGACAGACACTGGATGATGCAGAGGTAGGTTGGGGACAGCACAGTAACTGCTCGCACAGAACAGAAAAAAGCTAGCACTGGCCCTGGCCTTTATCTGGCTAAATTCTAGCTGGGTAACTAGTAATTTAGCCAGATAAGATGGGGGCATTCTGTGGGTGGGCAGTAGACATTCTGAGGAGGAGCAACGTTAGCTGGCTAACCTAACTGGTTAACTTGGTCAGGCTGTAGGACTATCCTAAATTTAGCCAGATAGACATATTCAGTGACTGAAAATGGACCTTGTCATGTTTTTGTTTGTTTTCTGACTATTAATATGTATGTTTTTATGTAAGCCTTAAGAACCTAGGATTATGTGGCATACAAATGTTTATAAATACATAATAAAATTATGATCATTGAAAGTTCCTAGCCAAACTATAACCTTAGGACCATTAGTTCAAATTTAGGGTCCACTGTCAAGCTCAGCCACTGAAGCCGTTGGTGACAATCTGGTTGTAATGAGGCAAATAAAATCTACAGTTCCCCTCCAGATGCACCCACAACCCATGGTAACACTAGACTCTAGGGTCCTCAAGCCTCTGCTGAGTAGTGCTAAGCTCTGTAAAGCCATGACGGTAGCACTAGTAGAGCCCTGATTCTGCCAGAGCCCTGCTCTGGAACAACGGGAGATTTGCCTTTAGGCCAATACTTGGGAGGCTGTTGAAGCCATAGCTTAAGCCATAACTCTCAGCAGAATATTTGACCCAAAATACCCTTAGAACAGGATTAGAGGGTGGGGACACTATTAGCACACAATGCTGAGCATGCAGCATGGGCAACACATAACTGTGGAGCCCACCAATTCAGAAGCAGTCTCCTGGAATCCAACCATTAGCCAGGTAATGTCTGCCACTAATCAATGACTCTCCCTCCCCTATCCCTGCCTCACTTGTCTTGCAGGAAAAAGCCTTTGCAATTATTTTGGAGCTCATCTATTTTATCCTGCCCCTGTCCATCCCAGGACCCCCTCTATCAAAGACATTAGCAAAATCCAGATACACATTTTTTCCTACATCAATATTTTGATCTATGCCTTTGTTAATGAGCTGCAAGAAATGAATTAGATTGGTTTATTCATCAAGAGGATTTGTTAGGGAACATTTTTTGCCATCTCAAATATTATACAATAGCTACTTTAGGAGAAAAACACTTGCTATTGCAAATATTATTCATGCAGATGTTGCTGTATAGAGGAACTAGAATAAATGAAAGAAGAATAACTGGATGATTCAGTGGATTTGTACACACTATAGATACACAGTTGTTTAGTTCTGCGTCACTAGTTCATATGTAATTCAGGACTTAAATGTACGATCATTCAGTTGACTATGTGAAATACATGCTAGTCCCATTCCAATTCCCAACAGTGAGAGGTCTGCATCACTAAAACCATCAACTATCAAAAGCCAGCAAAAAAAAAAAAAAAAATCCTCAAAGCTCACAGAGTTAAGATGTGGATTATCAAGAAAACAAAGCCTTTTCTGATTATGGTTCTTTATTCATAATTTTCTATGATTATTATTTTTATACAATGTTACCAGGTATGTGCAGCACCATACAGATGAATGTAAGAGAAATGTCATGCTCTATGCAACTTATAATCTTGCCAAGACATATGAACAAGACAAATAGGTTCTGGACTATTTGTGTGAGATTCTAGTTACCCATATACTTGGTCAGCAGGTGCATCCTTCTTGCTGTCAGAGTTGAAGTTGCTAAGATCTTGAAACATCATGGAGATAATTTGCAGACTGTTATGTTTCCAAGACAATTTCCAAAGTAAAATTATGCTTTAAAAATTATCTGGGGAAAATTGCATGCATATTGTTACACCTGCTATTTGGTGCCTGTACTTTTGCTGAGATAATTTACATGCATATATATGAAAATCAAAAAGTATGTGCATAAGTGACAAACAAGCCCAGACTCTACCTTCTGGAATGCCTCTCCCCTATGCATGTAAAAGTGCAAGTACTATACAGTGTGTTTGTGCCTAATTGTATGCACATATAGGTCACATAATCTTCTAAAGGACCATTTCTGCAGGTAAAGTACTACTTTATGCGAAAAGTCCCTTTAAATGTTGAAAATTACCCTCAGAATGACTCAGCCTTGCATCTTAAACCTTACAGAATCTTCAGAAGGCACCATTTTAACAAGGAGAGATTCCATTCACCAATTACATTAATCTCTCTCTCTCTCTCTCTCTTTCTCTCTCTCTCTCTCTCTCTCTCTATATATATATATAAGGCTTGTGTTGGTCACTCAGTCTTCCAGGTCATACTGTCATATTCTTCTATGGCCAACACGTGTCGGCCGGAATAGTGGAAAGTGCAATGTTCTGTTTGAAAAGTAATGTTGCAAACACATAGGTACACATACACACAGGCACACAAATGCACACAGACACAGGCATGCACTTGTCTTTCTTACAAACTCAGCTCACTTCATGGTCTTAAAAAAGTGAGGTATCCAACTTTTCCACCCCTCTCACAATTGTCTTTGAAGTAATTCTGAGGAGCATCCATTCAGCTTGGGTTAATGACATTTTTCTTGCAGGCCTCACAGCCCTCATCCTGGCCTGTTTCTCCTTGAACTGGCATCTGAAATCTCACCACTTGTGACTCAGGTCTTGCTGTTGTTGAGGAAGACCACATTGAGTCAATGGCAAATTGTCTCTCAGGTCCGCTCTTTTCAGTAGGATCCCACGTTCCCTGATTCCTTCCCATACAAGATATGCTTCACTAGTGGGTCTCCCTCCTGTAGCTGGAAGTTTGGTTTCCAAAGCAGGGTTCCCCTTCTTCCGGACATGGTGCAGTTAGGAAGACAGACTATGAAACTTGCCCTTATACAGTATACCCACATTCACGCATAAAAGCCATGAAGAAACGTATAAAAGGACAGAGTTTATGCACATAAATTTATGAGTGAACTTTTATAAAATAGCAAAATGTCATATGCAAGCCATACACATGCATATTTACTGCATATATGCATTCATTGTTTAAGTTATGGTATACATGTGTAATTTTCTCATAAATGTGTGTAGAGTTTGTCCATAATAAGGTTATCTGATGGCTCTAAATAATCTGGGATAATCTGAACCAGTCCCCCAGTTGTTTATCCCTATTGCATTCTATGGAAATAACACCTGAACCAGCTCTGCCTGTCCCTCATGACCTGGAGCCATTAGGTAACACTAGTCCATAAGCTACAAATTGGATGTAAAAGAAAGCAAGGCATGTGTGGGAGACTAACAGTTACTCTGAGGCCTTGTACTTTTTTAAACTGCCATTTGCTTTTATTCTCTATACCTTGTATTTAATCCAAAAGGACCATTAACTGGAAGATATCAGATTTGCAGACGTCCTTTCCCCCACCTACCCCTCCCATGTTCACATTTCTTTCCCCCTCCCCCCCCCCACAAATGACAGGAATCTTTGTTTGGAACAATAAAGGCCACAGTTTATTAACCCTACCCGAGCCCACAACCAATTCATAAAATACAAACCCCCATTCTTACACATTTATTGTGCCCTCCACCTCTTCCAGTGGTAGAGCTTGATACAATCCTCTGAGCATCGGCCCCCCTCCTGCTCATTTTCAATCTCGTGTGGCAGCCCCCCCGCACCATACAAGATCCCCCCCTTTTCCAACTTTTAACCATAACATAACTTCAACCTTATGGGCTCGGGTTTACCGGCATAGGAACAATGATGACTCTCCTATCATTGTTCCCCCCCCCCCCCTGCGGCCTCCAGATCAATTATCTGTTGTTCCAAACCCTCCTGTATGTCATTATTAAACAAATCGATGCCTACGTCAGATAAATGTACCTCATCTGCCCGGAAGAAACCCGGAATCATCTTCCATGCCCATTCATGTTGTACCCAAAACCCCCCTTGCTGAACCACCCATTTCCCTATTTGCTTATTCATCTTCTTAACACTTTTGCACCACAACGGTATTCCCACAAATTTTATCCGCAAAATGATATCAGACCACCCCAATTTCATGTCAGGCATCATGTTGAACAATGTACTAAAGTCCTTCTTAATTTTTGCGATCAAGTCCTTGCAAGCCCCCCGTCCAATATCATTGCCCTCCAAATGTATTAACAGCAACTTCGGCATCTTCATCTCCAGAATGCAAGTTTGTAAGAACGGTAACAGTCCATCCCATATCATCCCCCGACGACTGAGCCATCTGACTTTCCATTGCCGCAGGTCCAACTCCAGATTCGGTCCATAAGGTCTCTGTTCCGCTCTATGTTGCGCCCAATGAATAAAAGAATGGCCCGCTACCCAGGCCCATTCACATTCCCCCCGACGCCTGTTCCAAACTGCAAAAAACACAACAATATTAATACCATCCCTCATTTATGGATTTCCACCCCCTTTTTTTTTTTTTTTTTGAACGCCGCTTATTGATCATTCCGGACATATGTCAAAAATGCATTGGACTTCCACCGCCCTATCGATTGTATGGCCCTGCTGTTAAGACCTCTTTCTGCCGCCGATGTCGCCGCCCCGATCCTAAACGAATGGGAAGTATACCTCTGTTCATCCCATCCCACAAACCGCAACATTTTCTTCAATACCTGTACAAATTGATAGACCGTAACCGGCGAACCGTCCTTATGTAACAACAGTAAACCCCCCATCCGCGGCCTTACCGCCGCAAATCGCTGCATACACCGAACCGGGCACACCAGCTTATCCACCGCAGGAACCAATGTTACCACTTGCCCTTTACCTAATTGATCTATCTTAGAACGATGAATGCAAATCGTTACTGATTGCTGACTAATCCACACATTCTCAGCTAACAATCCCGTCCTAGCCTCGCTCCCTTTAGCTGCGGCAACCAACTCCGTGACTCGCATTGCACCAAAAAATGCTAACACAAATGCAGACTGAAATAGTACCGCTTCGTAACCAGACACACAAACCGCCGGCAAACTACCGACCAACACCCCCAAATCCTCATAACGAATAGGGAGTCTCCTATCAGGCGACCATCCCCTCTCCCTTTTCCACCCTCTTAACACCCGCTGTAACAGAAAACTCCCTCCTGGATTCCCCCAGCCCTTCAACTTTTGAAAAAATGAAAAGCCCGCCAAATATGAACGTACTACTGCCACCGAATAACCCTTGGCCTTTGCCCATAATACAAAGTCCACCATCCCGGAATCCTGTACCGGCCCTCCCATCCATCCCCTTCCTTCCAAATACTGACTTATCACACCACAGCCTCTCCGATACGCCTTCCAGGTAGCTGGCGCCAACGACTTCTGAATCAACGTCCACGCGGAAACCATCCCAGCCTCCACAGCTGCTCTGGGAACCTCTCCCCTTCGGACCGTGCCCCCGGCGCTAGTGTTCTGAATTCCTTCCACTTAAAATGAGAGAGGGCATCCGCTATAACATTCTGCTCCCCGCAAAGAAGTGCTGAACGCTTCGAAAAAGGCGCACGACACTGCACATCCCCCCGGTAAACATTTATCTACATAATATTTGCCCTCCAACTGAAATCCCAACCAAGGAAAGCAACTCGGGTGAATGGGGAACAATTGAAACGCCGATTCAATATCCGCTTTCGCTAATAATGCCCCTTTTCCTGCCGACTGAACCAAGCTCACAGCTTCATCAAACGAGGCATATCGCCCCGAACAAAATTCCCGTGGTACCTGAGCCTTCACTGAGGAGCCGCGAGGAGAAGATAAATTTAGTATGAACCTGAACTTACCCTCCTCCTTCTTCGATATAACCGCTACAGGAGATATATACAGATCAACATAAGGTTGCGATGCAAACGGCCCCGTCCCGCTCCCTAACCGGATTTCCGTCCCAATCTTGTCCCGACTATCGCAGCGTATGTCCTGGCCGACCTAACGTTCCTACCCCTCACCCCACTATTCGAACCCGCAAATGGAATCACAAAACCATCCTTAAACCCATCCCATAAAAATTGCCCCACAGTACCCTTGGGATACCTCGCCAACCAAGGCCGCATCTCATTCACGATATCGCAAAATGGCCACCTCGCTCCAACCCTCAACTCTTTCCGCTTTTTCCCGGTAACCCACCTGCTTGTCCGCATTTGAGTGCAGAATGAGCTCCTCCACAGGTAGCACAGACGTGTCGGAACTTGCAATCTGGGAATAAGCAGGCTGCCCTATTAAATCTCCAGCACACGTCACTCCCTCCCACCTTAGTTCTAACCCCTTGCACTCCTGTCCCTGCCGATCCCCCTGTCCGAAAGGACTGCCCAACCCCGCTGCTGTTTTGAAACTCCGTCACCTCACTCCCGCCACTATTCCCCACTCCCAACGCCTTCTGGCCCCTCACTCCCTTATAGGACATTTGTGTTAACCACAAATTAATATCTTGCGATCCCCACGACATTGCCCTATTCCCTGCCATCTTGTCACGGAATTTCTCATCATAGTTGAGCCAGGCCCAACCTTCGTAATCCCGAAATGCTCCCAATATGCTGTCAGCGTAAGCTAATAAAGCCCCGTACTGTGAAGCATCGTAATGTCCCACTACACTGGACAACCTCAAAAAAACCCTCACCCAGTTAACTATATTCTTCGCCACTTTAACCTCTCCCAGCTTCTTATGTTTCTTTTTATCCTTCTTTTTACTCTTCCTCACCCCTCTCCTCCCTTCCAATAACCGAAAAATATTAACATATCTTCTCCTACGGATCCGTCTCCGCATTTTCCTAGGAACTCCCTCCCACAACTCCGCTAACGTTGCACATGCGGCCCGCCCCGTGCCATGCAATGGCCCTTCAGCCATCACCCCAGAATACTTCGGACCAGACTCCGAAGACTCTTCTGACGAATCTGACTCACTATCAGACGAACTACTCGACGCCCTCACCTTTTTCTTCCGAGCCTTCTCCTTCCTAGACTTTTTCCTCTTTAAAGTCTCACCTGAACTTTGTGCCGTCTCCCCCGCTCGCTGCGCAATTGAATTCCGGCTTCCCCTCTCCAGTCCAGCACCTCGTCCTTTTTCCGCATCCGCGAAGTCCTTGTCCCTCCACGCTTCGTGCATCGAAGTCCCCGGCCGAGCATCGTCCTCTGTTTCTGAAAGACAAAATACCTCCCTTCCTCTCCCTATCCTAGTCCCTGTCTCACTCCAACCCTGCACCTCCCTATGCCCACCACTACTAATGTTTACCATAAACGACGAGCCCTCCAGACCCTCTCTAGCAGCCAAACCCAAAGGCCCACTGCTGGGCACAGGCACCTTAGTCTCCTCCCGATTCCGCTCCCATGCCAACCATCCTCCAAATTCACTTCTGTCCTGCCTGGTAAAATCGCCTGGGGTTCCGAACCCCTGCCCCCTATACGGAACATCCCTTAGCTTACCGTCCCCATACCCCCCTCCTAAACGGCTCCCCATCTCTCTCCCCTCCCGTCTAGGGCTTCCCACCCCCTTTTTCCTCTCCCGGCGCTCCGTAAGGCCCCCACGCCAGGGCTGACTAGGGAGGGAATCCCCCCCCACGCAGACCGGCACCTTACTACTGTCTTCCCTACCCCTGCTCATCGGGCTAGCACCTGGCGCCCTACGAGGCCAGGATGAAAACGCCCCCTGAGCAAAATTGCCCCGCATCGATCCAACTGCACCACGGGCTCTCCCCCTCCCCCTGGCTGTGAATCGGACCCGCGGGGAAACCCGGGATGCCGCCGGGAGGTGGGCCTGCGGAAGGCCCGCCCCCCCTGGCACCCGCAGAGGCCGCGCGCGCGGGGCTAACCCCTGAAGCAGAGGCAGACCCCTGAAGCAGAGCCCCTAACCTGGGGCTCGAGCGGCTCGTCGGGGTCCAGGAAACTGAAGGACAAAGCGGAGGCGTTCAAGGACACCTCCGCTATGTCCTCTATCTGCTCCGAAGCAGGGGGCGGAGCAGCAGGCACGGCGCCGGCACCGACGTCACCGCTGACGTCATCCGGCTCGGGGCCACTCTCGCTGGAATCGGCGGCGGCCGCGGCCTCCCGAACGTTTTCAGCGCGGGAGCAGTGCGGCCCTCGAAGGAGCAGAGCTCGAGGGGTGCAGGAAGGTAAGGGATGCTCGGGAGCGCATCGTTCGCGCAGGCCGGAGAAAGGCTGAGGCGGCGGACGCAGCAACAGGGGAGGGGGGTCTAGGAGGCCGGACGGGGCACCGGCCACGCAAAGGGGCCTTCTTAGGCATGCCCGCGGGGGGGGGGGGGGGCGCAGGGCGCTGCTATATCAAACTATGGGTATATTCAGATGATTTGAAATTAATTTATTGATTTATCTTTTTTTTTTTCCCATCACAAAAAACGGAGGCAAGCCTCTGCTGCTAAGACACTAAAGTCTGGCAAATAATGACACTAATTAACCACTACAGTTATAATTTATGCCTTAAATAAGAGTACCTACTTTATCCTGCCCAACACAGCTCGCTAACAGAAAAGCCTCTGCCCGCTGCCTCAGCCGTTCCTCACAGCCTGAGGCGCGAAACCGCTTCTCCCTCTTATCCTTCCCCTTCCACCAATCCCAGTCTCCCAATTCAAATTACTACCCTTCTATTGGTCCTCTTCCAACTAACCCCCCCCCCCCCATCACCCTACAACGACCTTTCCAGCTTATCTTTCTTAACCCTTACCGCTCACTTCACTTCAGTTACCAGCGTGGAGCTAGACGAGCTAACTCCACTTCATTAATTCAGCAAATAACTATCTCAGGTAAAAGTATAGGTTCAATGTGTTATGACCTCCTGGTCTCCATGAGATGGCTCTAGATCTAGGTAATCCAGCTTAGTGGGAGAAACCATTTCCTTACAGAACTTCTCCTTCAGGCATCATGTGAATGGTAGCTCCTTAGTTAAGTTGAAGGGTTAGTGGTCTAGCAAGTGTGGTCATTTTGAGTTGGTTTCTGGAGAGTAAGGAGCCATGTTGTGATCCGGTTACTTTTAGAAGCTATCCCTTCAGGGCACTCCTTGCCTGTCATGGTGTGCCTCCGCTTTTGTGGAAAAATAGACTTTGGTTACCTTTGGGACAATTTTCCTAAGTTTGGCTAGGTGAGACTCTGGTCCATTTCTGGGGTGACCCAAATCCAGGATCTGGAGTGAGAAGACCTGTTTACCTATTCCCCTTCTATGGGAAGGGCAGAAGTGACTCATCAACTCAGAAGAAGCATTTTTGGACTGTGAAAGTATTTTGCTATTTTGGTTTATGAGGAAATTTAGTGCTACCCCTCCTCGTAGTTGAACACATTATCATGTTTAGTTTCCTTGGCATCAGACTTTCCCTAATGAGAGGTCACATTAGAAGGAGTCCAAAGAGTAGAGGCAAGAACTTTTGTAGACTTCCATCTGAATCTCCATCCCGGGGACAGAGGACACAGGCTAGGGAAGAACAGGACTCTTGTAGATCTCAGATGTGAGGGGGGATCCTCCTCACACATAGGGTTTTCCCTGCCTATCTGAGATATCTTATTATCTCACTCTCTGAGGGATAAGCTCTAACACAGAACCAGGTACTAAGGAGACATACACAGAGGAGAGGAATCAGAGTCCACACTGTAACTACCAGAGTGAGAACAGATGTATATTGGAACAGATATCTATTTGATTGGATATTTATTTATTTATTAAGAATCACAGTAAAGTTAAGTTGAACTCCCAATGTGTATCCTGTCAGTTGTTGTAGCACCCTCACATAGGGGTGGATTTTCAGAGCCCTGCTCGCGTAAATCCGCCCAAAACCGAGCGGATTTACGCGAGCAGGGCCCTGCGCGCCGGGAAGCCTATTTTACATAGGCCTCCCGGCGCGCACAGAGCCCCGGGACTCGCGTAAGTCCCGGGGTTCTCCGAGGGGGGCGTGTCGGGGGCGGGCCCGGTCATCGTGGCGTTTCGGGGGCGTGTCGGCAGCGTTTTGGGGGCGGGTACGGGGGCGTGGCTACGGCCCGGGGCGGCCTGGGGGCGTGGCCGCGCCCTCCGTACCCGCCCCCAGGTCGCAGCCCGGCGCGCAAGAGGCCCGCTGGCGCGCGGGGATTTACGCTTCCCTCCGGGAGGCGTAAATCCCCCGACAAAGGTAAGGGGGGGGTTTAGACAGGGCCGGGCGGGTGGGTTAGGTAGGGGAAGGGAGGGGAAGGTGAGGGGAGGGCAAAGGAAAGTTCCCTCTGAGGCCGCTCCGATTTCGGAGCGGCCTAGGAGGGAACGGGGGTAGGCTGCGCGGCTCGGCGCGCGCCGGCTATACAAAATCCATAGCCTTGCGCGCGCCGATCCAGGTTTTTAGCAGATACGCGCGGCTCCGCGCGTATCTACTAAAATCCAGCGTACTTTTGTTTGCGCCTGGAGCGCAAACAAAAGTAGGCTATTCGCGCGCCTTTTAAAATCCGCCCCATAGAGTATACAGGGACATAGACCAGGAGGGATTTTATCATATTGCCTGGACTTGAAGGTTAGCCTTTCCCTCTGTAAAAAGAACTCACTCCTTAGGACCAGAAGATTGAGGAAGTGGCAGAAGAGGTAGTCCCATAAACAAATTATTTTATGGACCCTCAGGATATAGTAAAATCCCCTAAGAAAGGGTTACATGTGTATTAGAATACATCTGTGTGTGAGTTTCTACAGGGTCTAATTAGCTAGATCTACCTTACAAATTCTGAGAAGTGTAATTGATGTCATGATGGGAAGCAGCTGACAGAACTGACAGTTCAGACCCGACTTCACGTGATTGACCTCAAACTCTGCAGACTTGCTTTGTTTGAGCCCTCCTCCCTTATAGGTAGTGAAGGTGGGTAAGGGGATGAGGTAATGAGGTAATGGAAACAGCAAGAAGTCCCTGATAGCTCAAAGCTGGCAGCTTTATTTTGAGAGCCTTCAAATATTCTATTTTCCCTCATATCAAATATAAGACAGGGGCCTTGAGGAAACCATGTTCTGGCAGGCATAACTCTATTGCAAAGTGGATCTTCCTGCAATATAAGTGTGGACACAACAATGAAGGGATTTACAACTGAAAACTAGGAGATTCTGGAAGTAAGATGGCCCCTACCAGAGGATAGCCAGTGTAATGAGGGAGAAAGTTAGGATGTGGCCTGTAGTTATCTCAGTCACCTGAAGTACTCCTGGAAGGTCTTCTTCAACGTGGGATTAGACAGACTTTTTTCTCCTATTACAGTCATTAACAGCACCATCATTAGGGAGATAGAAACGAATGCATAGAAGTTATTGCTGATAGCTTCTAGAGAAAGGAGCTCCTACCAACATATCAATATGATACCTTTTCTCTGCTGGAAAGTTTGCTGTAGTTGAAAGAACCACTGCTTGTCTCACCATTGACTTATGTTTGTAGCTGGGAAGCTGGCAGTATGTTTTCTTCTATAGGGTATACCAGTGTTTGTGGCTTGGCCACACATATCTCACACTTAGAGGAATTAAGACTAAAACTAACAACTTAGATGTGTTGTGCCCATTGAAAGAAAGACATTCTGGGGAGCTAAGAATTGAATGCAGCCCCTAATTATCTGATGTTAAATAGAAACAGACGTAAAGGTTGATGATTGCAGGAGAGAATTTAGAGGACAGAAAACAGAGTTACATGCCAAAGTTCATGCATGGCATATACTTGGCATTCCACCAGCTGGGCAGACTGGATGGACCATCTGGTATTTTTCTGTCATCATTACTATGTTATTATAGCAGTGTGTTGGTGTGAGAATGAGTGCAGTAGACTTTATTGATAGGATTACACAGAAACATAGAAATGACGGCAGAAGAAGACCAAACGGCCCATCCAGTCTGCCCAGCAAGTTTCACACTTTTTTTTCATTTCATACTTATCTGTTTCTCTTGGCTCTTAGTAACCTTTTGGTTCTATTTCCCTTCCACCCCCACCATTAATGTAGAGAGCAGTGTTGGAGCTACATCTAAGTGAAATATCTAGCTTAATTAGTTAGGGGTGGTAACCGCCGCAATAAGCAAGCTACACCCATGCTTATTTGTTTACCCAGACTATGTAATTCAATCCTTGTTGGTTGTCTGTAGAATGGTTGTCTGTAGAATGTTTCTAGCATGAAAAGATAGAGACTCACACAATATTAAAATAAATATAAATCTTTTATAAAAATATCAAAAATTAAAAACTTAAATTACATAACAAATAGGGGGAAGGGGTGGGATAGGCTAGGGAGAAAACTTTACTGAACTTAAAAGATCTCAGGAACTTCTGGAAGTAAGGTCCTGATTGGCTAGGGAACTGGGGATTAAAGTGGTTGCCTCATGCTCACTGACTCAAGATCCCTTTTGAGCTGGAACGAGATAAACCACCAGCTCCAGCAGCCTTTCAAAGTCGGCACTCAGGCCACAAATTTGAATTTCCTCCCCTATCCACTGTATAAACTTTTGTTTAGTTGCTAGAGCACAGACCTCGGGGCCATAGATCCCACCTCTCTAGCCAAGGGGTGCTGCATTGAATCAGGGTGCAATTCTGCAGTGATCTGCTTACCTTCTTTGTTCAGCAATGGTTGAATAAACTCAGGACCTGTGTCCAGAGATCCCAGGGCATAACAGGAAGGAGGACCTACAGGGAAGAGAATATGGGTCAGAGCTGGCACAGGCTTGGGTCTACCAGTTTAGAGAGATTGGCTGTTGTGCTGCTGTAGGATCCATGGGCGGTAGTGGTGTTGAATGCCGGACTCCTACAACAAGCACAGTTGCTGTTTCAGCAGGATGAACCAGGGGATTTTTCTATTCCTCCTCCTTAGAGCTATTGGTCTCTGTGAACAGAGAGAAAAGTATGTGTCAAACCATCTGCTGGTGTGCTCAGTGCTGGGATATGTTGCAGGATTGAAACAGTTAGAGAGAATTGCATTTATGGGAGAGGTTTAGGCAATGGGAATTGATCCTATCTTAGGTTGTCTAAGATATGTTTATTTTTATTAAACCTTGATTAATCGCAATTAATTACAAATGTAAAGCAAAGCAATGTACAATATCTTCTGTGCTACAGTCCTTTACAGAATGCTGCCTAGGTTGTGATAAGGCCTCTGAGGTGACCAAGTGGCTAGGAGGTATGTGTTGGAGTGTGCCTTGGATTCTGAGCTATCAACAGTCATGATGCAGCCACAAGGGAAAGGGTCACTGTTGAAAGAAGGCATTGACAATCCCTAGTATAAGTTTTAGGAGTAGATTCAAACAACCTGCTTACTTTAACTGTTGGCCTGTGATTGCATTAAAAGTAATAATTCATGATAGGGCAGGCTATGGCCCTGGGATTTGTTAGGTACAAAGTTTATGTGCATGAGGGATTCTAGCCCCTCTTGGCAGACACAGGGTCTTGCTGAATGGCAGGGCAATAGTGGAGTCTGGATGGAAGCAGGAAATAGACAGACCATGTTAACATATTTTTGATAGGCTTTTAGAGAACTTACTTTTGGCTTCCTCCTGCTAAGCACACAGCTGGTCTAGATGTGTGTGTATGATTGAGTGTTTTGGTTGTTTATTGTTTACTAATTTTGATTTGATATATATGTGATATATATGTGATAATTATCTTTAATATTTGTTGAATTATATAATATTTCTTGAATTATATACATCTTTGTACCAATTCATGTTTTTTTTTCAATAAAATATATTCTACATTTTTATGTTATATAATTTACATATTTGTAAGTAGCTCTCTCATTTAGAGTTTGTTGCTTGCAGTGAGAGCTTTATATTAACCACTACATCATTTGTTGTTACCTAGTAGGTTACCTACATCTGTTTAGGTGGAAACAGTTTTTCAGTATGGAGCAATTTTACAGTTTTTCTGACCAAGTTGCCAATGACATAATTTCAGGTTTGAGATTATTTGAAATTTCCGATAAGGTTGAGTCACAAGGTGATTGGAATAATGGAATGAAATGAAATTCATTTAATGTAATTAAATTACATAAAAAGCTGATTCATAAGGAATTCATGTTGCAACTCTGAATATTGCATGTTAAAAGAATTCCTAGGGGTTTATGAATACAGAAAGAACCTGCATTTTTTGTCTAAAATAATGATTTTGTCACTCGGAATGCTGTTCTTAATAAATGTGCCTATGACTTGAAGCTGTTAACTATCTCAGCTACTAAGGAACATGTGATTGTCATCAAGGAAGAGATTGCATGAGAAACTCATGCTATACAAATTGTTTTCCCTAAGGAGGTTTATGATGCACAAATAACAGAAATGCAAAAACAATTGGATACTTTTTAAGCAGACATCAAGAAAGTTAAAATGAGTAAATTCTATCCGTGGATGCAAAAAAAGAAGAGAAGCAGTGTTATGAAATAGGGCGACTTCTCCTAATCTAGTGATTCTTCTAATGACGAGAAGGCCCCCTCAAGTAATGACACTGCTTCTAAACAAGTATCTTTTATTGAAGGAATTGGCCACGATGATAACAAAATTGAAAGGATTCCTTTTTGAGGTCTCACAAAAATATCAATTCTAATAACCATGATCCTCTTCCTTTACAGGGCCTGGGACTCCCGTTACAAATGACATTGAACAGTAATAAGTTATCTGTGTTCAATCTGTCTTCCAAGTCATTATATGTGCCCAATATGTTGTCTGTTTTGAATAACTCTCCTTGCCTGCCACATAGTCCTGAGGTTCTGTTTTACTCACAGGATGGGAAATAACACTTCCTCATATCTGACTACAAGAGATTCCAGCCTACCATATCCCTGGTAGTGAAATTTGGTTGCCTTGTTGGGGGTACCATCTTGGAATGAGAGCACCCCTTAAAAAATGGAAGATTGCAACTTGCATAAAAACATTCACAAAAACATTTGCTCATAATGCATACATATGTGCTTATCTTTGGAGCATGGATATGCTTATTTTACAATCTACAAAGATTCTAAAGTACTATAACATACCTCCATGGGCCCCATTTATTATTTATTCATTCATTTTTTTTTTTTAAATCATTTATTTATTGCCTAACTGATTAAAAATCTTCCTAAGCAATTTACAACACAATTAAAAAACAATTATCTACACAATTTCTTCATGAATAACAAATAAACATCCTTTAAAAAAATAATTCCTTAACCTTGCTTAATAATGTCATTCATTAGGCAAGTTTTTAAATCCTTCAGGAATTTTAGTAAATTTACCTCCCTTCAAACTGGATGGCAAACTGTTTCAAAGTTGTGGAATCATCTCTGAAAAAGATCTAGCTTTCAGACAGGAATGCGGGTACATTTTAACTACTTAACCGTTCAGAAAATGCCCTTTCATTGATCTCAAACTTCTGCTAGGCCTATACCAACTTAAACAATTTCCCAACTGCTTTGAGCCTATTCATTTTAATGATTTAAAAGCCATAGACAGATTCTTTAAAAGTCCCAGAAATAAAGCAGTAGTCAAGATGTGATAGAACAAGAGGATAAACTACCAATTATGGTCTGATTTACCTAAACAGTTTAATCCTCAAATAACTATTTCTCACCAACAGGGTTTTTCATGAGTAAGTGAGTGAGTAAGTGAGTGAGTGAGAGGAGAGAGAAGCCTTTGGGGTGGCATACATAGCAGAGATGTGAATCGTGTCCTCGATCGTCTTAACGATCGATTTCGGCTGGGAGGGGGAGGGAATCGTATTGTTGCTGTTTGTGTGTGTAAAGTATCATCATAATCGTTAAAATCATGAGCCGGCACACTAAAACCCCCTAAAACCCACCCCCGACCCTTTAAATTAAATCCCCCCCCCCAAATGCCTTAAATTACCTGGTGGTCCAGCGGCACACTAAAACCCCCTAAAACCCACCCCTGACCCTTTAAATTAAATCCCCCGCCCTCCCGAACCCCCCCCCCCAAATGCATTAAATTACCTGGGAGTCCTCCGTAGCGGCGGTCCGTGGCTAAATCGGGGGAAGGGGGAGAGCACGAAAACCGGCACACTAGATCGTGAGGTCTTCAGCCGGCGCCATTTTTCAAAATGGCCGCCGCAAAATGGCGGCGGCCATAGACGAAAACGATTCGACACAAGAGGTCGTTCCGGACCCCAGCTGGACTTTTGGCAAGTCTTGTGGGGGTCAGGAGGCCCCCCCCCAAGCTGGCCAAAAGTTCCTGGGGGTCCAGCGGGGGTCAAGGAGCGATTTCCTGCCGCGAATCGTTTTCCGTACGGAAAATGGCGCCGGCAGGAGATCGACTGCAGGAGGTCGTTCAGCGAGGTCCGGAACCCTCGCGAGATTTCCGGACCTCGCTGAACAACCTCCTGCAGTCGATCTCCTGCCGGCGCCATTTTCCGTACGGACAATGGCGCCGGCCATACGCGTATGGCCGGCGCCATTTTCCGTACGGAAAACGATTTGCGGCAGGAAATCGCTCCTTGACCCCCGCTGGACCCCCAGGAACTTTTGGCCAGCTTGGGGGGGCCTCCTGACCCCCACAAGACTTGCCAAAAGTCCAGCGGGGGTCCGGAACGACCTCTTGCGTCGAATCGTTTTCGTCTATGGCCGCCGCCATTTTGCGGCGGCCATTTTGAAAAATGGTGCCGGCTGAAGACCTCACAATCTAGTGTGCCGGTTTTCGTGCTCTCCCCCTTCCCCCGATTTAGCCACGGGCTGCCGCTACGGAGGACTCCCAGGTAATTTAATGCATTTGGGGGGGGGTTCGGGAGGGTGGGGGATTTAATTTAAAGGGTCGGGGGTGGGTTTTAGGGGGTTTTAGTGTGCCGGTTTTCCTGCCCTCCCCCTTCCCCCAATTTACGATTTTTTGACGATAAATCGGGGGAATTGGTATTGTATCGTGGCCCTAACGATTTTTGACGATTTAAAATATATCGGACGATATTTTAAATCGTCAAAAAACGATTCACATTTATTTATTTATTTATTTTTTAACTTTTATATACCGACATTCTTGCATTAAATGCAAATCATGCCGGTTTACAGTGAAACAGAAAAAGCAGGAAAAAATTCACATCCCTAATACATAGTAGTCAACTATTTATATCACTATAAGAGGGCCAGCTAGTACTAGAGGTGAGGTTTTGGTGGTGGTGTAGGGTTTGGGGGGCAGTTTAGCAAGCAGAGTGAGAAGTACAAACAGCACATTGTAGAAATCTCATCTTTGTGTGACTTTCCTCACTCCAAATGACATCAAATCTTCATTGAGGTGTACTGTGCTGTTCGTACTTCTTACTCTGCATGTCAAACTGGCCCCCAATAGGGGTGTGCATTTGGTCCCTATGTATGGGCAATCCACAATGGATGTGGCCATATTCGTGGGGAAAGCGAAACGTATCGCGAAATGTATCGCAATTCCCCACGAATACATGAATCTTCGCCAAATTATTCGATTGCCTAAAGAAACCAATTTAAACAACCCCCCCACCATCCTGACCCCCTCCCCCCAAGACTTAACAAAACTCCCTGGTGGTCCAGCGGGGGGTCCGGTAGCCATTCCCTGCACTCACACCCTCGGTGCCCCGAGGGAACTTTCCTTCCACACCCCCCTCCCGCACCTTCCCTTCCCTTTCCCTACCTAACCCACCTCCCCGGCCCTATCTAAACCCCCCCCACTACCTTTGCGCGCGCCAGGCCGGCTATTGCACTCCATGTTCCGGTCTGGGGGCTGGTCCGGAGGCCGTGGCCACACCCCCGGAATGCCCCCGGGCCGAAACCACACCCGTGGCGCCGCCCGCGAAACGCCGCGTCACTCCCGGCACGCCCCCAACACGCCCCTCCATGCAAGCCCCGGGACTTACGCGCGTCCCGGGGCTTGCGCGCGCCACCGAGCCTATGCAAAATAGGCTCGGCGCGTGCAGGGGGGGTTTGGGGTAGGTTTTCGGGGGGTACACACATATCTTACGCGCGTACCCCTTTTAAAATGTACCCCTATATGCACAACATGAGGTGAAGAATTTAGAAGTCATTTTGGACTCTGCATTGACAATGGAGAGCCAAATACAAACAGTGACAATAATTAATTCCAGCACATCTGAGTAGTTAAACAATTGCATTCCTTTCTACAACCAGGTGCTCTCAAAACAATCATGCAAGCAGTAGTTTTCACATTCCTAGATTATTGCAATGTCATCTACACATGATTTATTTAAAAAAACTTTCAATGATGATTTAAGCAATCCACAATTGTGATGCCTCATGCTTCCCATCCTTCTCCCCTCTTCTCTTCTCCGCTTACCTACCCCTTCCTCCTTCCATTACCTACCCCATCCCCCCCTCATTTCCTACTTTTCCCATTCAGACTTTCTTGTATTCAGAGCACGAGTTTGTACATACCTTCCTCGTTTTTCGTTTCTATTTTCTTTTTCGTTATTTGAATTAAATTATTTTTTAGTTATTCCTGTTACTTCCTTCTCCATATGCTAGTTGCATATACTTTTGTTTCTCAAATTGTTCTATGTATCATTGTTTCGTTCCAATGTAAACCGGGGTGAAGGCATGTGCTAAACCTCGGTATATAAAAGCTTCAAATAAATAAATAAATAAATAAATGAGCAAACTGCAGAAAATCCAAAATGCAGTTGCTATAAATACCACAGGCTTCACTCCTCTTAATCACCCTATTTTGGCTACCCATAGCTCTACGCATCAAATTTAAGATCCTAACCTTCACATTCAAAGTTAAAGACAAAAGAATATCAACCACAAAAAAATCTCTGCTCAAGCCAAAATCAACTAACACATCTTCAAACTCTCTGACTGAAAATGACCAGATCAAGAACCTTCAGAGGAGCAGCACCAGAACTCTGGAACACATTCCACACCCCCCACCCCTGCCCCTATCTAGAAGGAGTCTATGATTACATGAACAATCAACACCAACTGTAAACAGAGTTATTTACTCAGCAGACATCAGTGATTCCCAAACCTGTCTTGGGCAACCCACCAAATAGTCAGATTTTCAGAATATTTACATTGAATTTGCATGAGATTAATTTGTATGCAATAGAGGCAGTTCATGCAAATCTATCTCATGTGTATTCATTTTGGATATCTTGAAAACCTGACTGGTTGGGGGGTCCTCACATAAAACTCATGGCCCTCAAGAACTACAAAACAGCAGCAACATTTCACATAAAATCTACAAAATTCAAGGATTAAGAAACAAAGAAATTACAGCCTGATCATACCTGACAAATCCAGCAACAACTACTAACTATAAGAATGAATCTATAACTAGGACTTCCAATTTTAGATGTTTATAAATTGTAAATTTAGGACTTGATTCACTAAGGGTTTTTCTCATAGACACAAAATGAGAGAAAAGCCTTAATTAATCTGGTCCTTAGATGTTTATTTTCCAGCTAATTAGAGGTTCTTTGTGGCTACCAACAATCAGTGTTTATCGCAGTTTTGAGACAGGGTACTATTGTTGGGTGCCTTTTCCAGCTGAATCAAATACATAAATTTGCACAGCTGAGGAGTTGTTAGTATGGAAAAGGCATAAAACAAAGTAGAATATCCAGGGTAGGCAAAGCAGAGGTGATAGATTACTAGTGGAAGCATTGATCTAATAAACACCTTGTTATGCTTGCCGCCCATGGGAAGCCCGCAGAGTGGCCCTCTCACCTTCCCAGATGGACCTTAGCGCTCAGTTCTCTGTCGCTGGCGGCAGTCAGCCGCCGGCTCCGACCTCGGGCCCCCACCAGTGTCCCTGGTCCTGCCCGGGACTTCCAGCCAGGATTCCTCCTCTAAGCAGGCCTCTCCATTTGCTCCGTGGAGAGACACCGCCAAAGGCGCCGTGCACCCTCCTAGGCGCGTGTGCGCACAACTCTGATGCTTTTAAAGGGCCCGTGGCGGGAACCTGGCCACGGACCCGGATGCTGACATCATCACTCTCAGTGTACTTAAGCTCAGGCAGCACTCCTAAGCATTGCCCTTGCAACAGGTCTCCTCGGTTCCCCGTTGATCAAGTGCTTGTTGCTTCTTGAGATTCATCTCAGCTCTACGTTCCTGATTCCTCTTTGCTCCTGGTTCCTGTCTCTTTGTTCCTACCTTGCTCCTTGCTTCAGATTGACTTCATGGACTGACTTTGCTTTGCCCAACTCTGCCTTCTGATTATCTCCATGCCTGCCTTCTCTGTGCTTTGGCCATTGCTACGCCTGACCATGCCTGCCTTCTCCATGCCTTGACCATTGCCATGCCTAACCACACCTGCCTTCTCCGCGCCTTGACCATTACTACGGATAACCTTGCTATAGACTCTTTCTTGTCCAGAGTTCCATGTTGCTTGCAACAGTTTCCATTGGCCGCCAGCTTCCATCCGAGCTTGACAGTGATGCCTCAGCCTCTATCCTCTGGTCGTGGACTTTCAAGGCTTTGGCCTTTCTTTGCTCAAGCAACTTCAGTCGATCCTAGTTCCTTGGTACTTGGGTTCCAGTTCCGCAACCTGTCTTGGATAGACTTATGCCACCTGCTGTCTCTGGACTGAACCACCTACCTTCATTAGCCTATCTCAAGGCCCGCCTAAGTCCTGCCAGCCCCAGCACCCAAAGGCTCAACCTGAGGGGAACGTGGGCTGGTATAGGTGAAGCTCCAGTGGCCTCTAGCTTCAGCTCACTCCACTTGCTGGCGATGGGGACCCATGGGCCCTTGCCTATGGGTAGCATCAACCCCACCTCAGCCCAAGAATCCACCTCCAGCGCAACACAACTATTTTTTCTTCAGGGTTGATTTATTAGGGTTTATCTGTTAAAAAATAAAATCCAAAGTGCTTTTTATAACAAAAAAAGGTCAAAGAGTTTATTATGTCCAAGCTTTCTCTTAGTCACTATAGAAGCTCACATGCATTATGTTCAAATTTTCCTTCATTTATTGTTGAAATTAGAGTTCATATCATCTCTTAACATTTCAAGAGGACAACTGGATGAAAATAATCACTGATTTAACTGTTGCATGTCCCGGCCGTGCTAGGCCCATGTTCGGGCCAGCTCACCTCTCTCTCTCTTCTGTGGGACCAGGTCCTTCCTCTCCTGCTTCTGCAGCAAGCCGCCTGCTTCTCCGGCTACTTCGTGCTCCTCTGCCTCCCAGGGCTCGCAGCGCGGCTGATGCCAGGGCTTGGCATCCTCCACCTCCTTGGCTCTGCCCCTAGGTGCGCATCCCTTTAAAGAGATCATGGTGTGAAACTGCTCCACGGCATGCCCTGATGACATCACTTAGACTCACTGACAGGAAACAGAGAGTAGGATTAAATGGACAATTTTATCAGTGGAAGGGAGCGGGCAGTGGAGTGCCTCAGGGATCTGTATTGGGACCCGTACTTTTCAATATATTTATAAATAATCTGAAAAGAAATACGACAATGAGGTAATCAAATTTGCAGATGATAAAAAATTGTTCAGAGTAGTTAAATCACATGCAGATTGTGATAAATTGCAGGAAGACCTTCTGAGACTGGAAAATTGGGCATCGAAAAGGCAGATGAAATTTAATGTGGATAAGTGCAAGGTGATGCATATAGGGAAAAATAACCCATGCTATAGTTACACAATGTTAGGTTCTATAATAGGAGCTACCGCCCAAGAAAGAGATCTAGGCTTCATAGTGGATAACACATTGAAATCATCGGTTCAGTGTGCTGCGGCAGTCAAAAAAGCAAACAGAATTTTGGGAATTATTAGAAAGGGAAGGGTGAATAAAACGGAAAATGTCATAATGCCTCTGTATCGCTCCATGGTGAGACCACACCTTGAAAACCGTATACAATTCTGGTCGTCGCATCTCAAAAAAGATATAGTTGCGTTGAAGAAGGTACAGAGAAGGGCGACCAAAATGATAAAGGGAATGGAACAGCTCCCCTATGAGGAAAGACTAAAGAGGTTAGGACTTTTCAGCTTGGAGAAGAGACGGCTGAGAAGGGATATGATAGAGTGGTTTAAAATCATGAGAGGTCTAGAAAGGGTTAATGTGAATCAGTTATTTACTATTTCGGATAATAGAAAGACTAAGGGTCACTCCATGAAGTTAGCATGTGGCACATTTAAAACTAATCAGAGAACGTTCTTTTTCACTCAACGCACAATTAAACTCTGGAATTTGTTGCCAGTGGATGTGGTTAGTGCAGTTAGTGTAGCTGTGTTTAAAAAAGGATTGGATAAGTTCTTGGAGAAGTCCATTACCTGCTATTAATTAAGTTGACTTAGAAAATAGCCACTGCTATTACTAGCAACAGTAGCATGGAATAGACTTAGTTTTTGGGTACTTGCCAGGTACTTATGGCCTGGATTGGCCACTGTTGGAAACAGGGCTTGATGGACCTTTGGTCTGACCCATTATGGCATGTTCTTATGTCTGGTAAATTCTAGCCAAATAAAGAGCTATCCAGCCAAACATTAGCTGGATAAGTCACCGAATATCGCAGCTAAGCCATTTAGATGGATATATTTTCAATGTTCTGTCTAAATGGCTTTTGAATATGTACCCCATTGTTTTGATACTCTACAATGTCTTCAATGCGGGCAGACATCAGTCAATGTTTCAGCAACTTACCTGAAGCAGGGGAACAGTATACACACTGGTGTCAATGTTCAAAAATCTAGTTGTTATTGTTTGTAAGGTTTCGGGTGGACCCTTGGACACTGTGGCAGCTGACTACGCCCACGGGGGTAAGTCCTGTGAGGGGCCACAGGTCAGGCTCAGCTTTGGGACATACAACACAGAGTTATATCTTTTATTAGACAGAGCTGAGAAGCCACCAGAGTTGGTAGTAGTGAGTAGAGATGAAGCCTGGCTGGGCTCGAGTTCCTCAGGATACTGGAACAGCGATTCCCTCTATGACTGTGCTGAAGTGGAGAAAACTGAGATAGTGAGTACAGTTGAGCATACACAGATTTCTGGTATAGAGCCTCATTGGTAAAGTTACTCACACAGCGGTTTCTCCCGGAAGGTGACACAGAAGCTGGAATAGAGGCAGGCCCTAGAGGAGTGAGTACCTGGTTCTAGGAACAGCTCTGAGGAAATAAAGTTGGTAACTCACTGATGATGTAGGCAGCGGTTTCTTCCAAGCAGAAGTGGTAAGTTCAGGCAGCGAGTCAGGGAACATGGGCCCTCGAGGGGTGAGTACCGGTTCCTGATAGCGACCTGAAAGAAATGAGAGAGGCCCCCGAGGAGCAAAGTCCAAAAGTTGGAGAGGCAGAGTAGCTAGGTATGGAGAGCGAATCCCATCCATAAGAAGATCCCTTGCTAACTCGATTAGCTAGCTAAAATTGTAGGCTTTTGTATCCAGGATGCGTGATGTTATCACAGGGGGACGACCCTGAGGTTCGCGCCAAAGAGAGAGTAAGAAGCAGGGCCATGCGGCGCGCACGCCCTATGGTACCTGGACAACATGGTGGGATGCAGCACCCAAGCCGGACCGGGGATGCTAGAGAGGATGGCAGGCAGACGCTGCGGCAGCCAGACGTCCATCAACTGCGAGAGGAGTCGCAAGAAAGGTAAGGTGGGCGGAGTGGAGATGTCGGGCAGCGACAGTTGTAACACTAGTAACATAGAAACATAGAAGTGATGGCAGAAGAAGACCAAACGGCCCATCCAGTCTGCCCAGCAAGCTTTCACACCTATTTGTTTTCATAATCTGTTACTCTGACCACTGAGGTCAGGGCCCTTATTGGTAACTTTTTGGTTCCAATTCCCTTCCACCCCCACCATCGATGCAGACAGCAGTGCTGGAGCTGCATCTAAGTGAATTATCTAGCTAATTGGTTTGGGGTAGTAACTGCCGTAATAAGCAAGCTACTCCCATTTGTTTACCCTGCATGTGCAATTCAGCCATTGTTGGTTGTCTGAATAAAAATCCTCTTTACTTAATTCCCTCTGTTGCTGAAGCAGTGAGCTGCACTGGATACTTATTCCAAGTCAAGTATCATGCTTAATTGATTCGGGGTAGTAGCCACCATAACAAGCAAGTTACACCCATGCTTATTTGTTTACCCAGACTATGTAATTCATTCCTTGTTGGTTGATGCTGATATAAATCATCTTTTCTTCATTTTCTCTGCCATTGAAGCAGAGAGCTATGCTGGACTATGCTAGTCTACATGGTCATCTCATTCACTACTTGTTCTTATTTCAAAATGGAGTGGCACCAGTTTTAGAGTTTGGTTGCATTCTGTTGAAGGCCTGTAGGTCTAATTAGTTATACGATCATGATGTACAGATAGTAGAGGTGGGAGTACTGCCAACCACCCTCCAGCCTTGAGAAATATAGAATGCTCAATCATAGTCTTTCAAATAAAAGTGTGTATGTGTATGTAGGGGAACTGTTTAAAGATTGAATCCCTAAGTGGCAGAGGAAGTGCACAGTCTATTTAAGAGAAAGAGAGTCCTATAGCCAACTATATCACACTCTGAAAGCGTAGGTGTGCAATGTCCCAGCCCAGCACAAGGAATGAGGACCTGGCCCAGGGAGGCAGATCCAGCAACATGAATGTGATGTTTTAAAAATTCAAGCAACGATAGTCATGTTGTAGCTCAGGAATCAAGGGATTAAGATGTAATACTGCTAATCTAAATAGCTGTACTGTTCTGGTATAATTCTGTAACATTGCATAAAAGGTAACTGCTAAAAATTCACATAAGTTACAACAGTTTTCAAAGCTGACTTGCTTATAAGTCCACTTTGAAAATTATCCCAACAAAACTACATGCACACAGTTACACCTGCTATTTTGTGTACATAGTTTTGCTGAGAGGACTTATGTGTATACATATACAGGCCAATATTCAGTAAGCCTGTGAGTGATCAAATTATCTGGCTAAAGTTAGCCAGAAAACTTGTCTTGTACATTTAGTGGGATAAACATCTTGCTGAATATATTTTCCTAAAATATATTCCTCATTACCAGCACTAGAAGTGTATATTGTATTTAAATTTAAAAGGGGATTGGGATGAAGGGTGCAAGGCCTGACAGGGCATATATGAATGTTTATGGGGGAAGGTAGAAAATCGAGACCCTTTATTACTACTTTTTTTCCTTACAGAACTACTTAACCAGAAATCTTTTGAACATAACGGGTTAAGTAGGAAGTTATCCAGCCAGCCACACATGGCTGGATAATGTTAGACCTGCTCTGAAGCAGGTCTAAAGTTATCTGGCTAAGAGCCAGATGTAACTGAAATTCAGCTACATTAGCTGGATAACATAACTCCTCCCCAAAATGTCTCTGGAATGTCTCCTTTTTTTTTTTATCTGGCTATATTTTAGTAGGATAATGCTAAAATAAAATTTGGCTAAAATTTGGCTAAAATCTAGCCAAATAAGTAGCTCAATATTCAGAAAACTTGCTGTTCAGACACATAACTTGTGATTTCTCCATCTAAATGGATTTGAATATTGACCTCTTTAAAATTAAATTGTATGCATTCAAACCCCTAACCCTCCAAGTCGCCACCCCTGGAAGTCTTCTCATGTATTTATACAAAACTACATGCATAGGGAGCCCAACCATCAAGCATCTCTATGGTAAGTAGACACACAGAGATTTTTTAAATTGTGCAGTGTATATTTCTGCTCCAGAAATACATACATGTTTCAGTATGCACAAATATTTCCAATGCAAGAAAACACATATAGTTCTTCTCATTTTATAAATTATGAATGCATATTGTATGCACGAAATAATCGTGACACTGCACACATAAAACACCCAGAATTATCAAGGCTGCTCATACCATAAAAAATGTTGCTAACAGTAATTTTGTTGTGGGTTTGGCAGTTGCTTAGTTTTGATTGTAAATATTACTACCTTTAACATAAGGCTTGGGGTTAACCTGCATGGAGTAGCAGTTACTAACCTTAACAGAAACATGGGGTAATCAGCATGGAGTGGCAATTATTACCACAAGAAACTTGCTGGGAAGACTGGGAAGACTGAGAAGACTGGATGGACCAGTTGGTGTTTTTCTGCCATCATTACTATGTGTTTAGTGTTTTGATTTGAGTGGGGGGACATTGGGATTCAGCTGCCCATGATAAGTGCTTTAGTTACTAATACAATCTGCCATCCTGGAGCAGGCATTAATAGCTGAGTGCACGTAGAAGAAGTACAGAAAAGCTGAAAAAACTGCTTTTCGGTACTTCTTCAATTAAAAAAAAAAAAATAAAAAATACCTCAGCAGGCTACCGAGTTATGAAGACCGACGCCTGCATCCAGCATCCGTTTTCATTACTGGCAGACAGCCGGTTATGAAAACTGATACCGAGTTTACCGGCGTCGATCATCTCCATAACCGGCAGCCGCCACGGGGTCGCGTTAGCAAGGAGGTGCTAAGGTCGTACAAGCAATATGTGTTTCTTGCATATGTGTTTTCTTGCCCTAATTTGCATATTGCATGGCGCGCCCCTTGTGGGCGCCATGCATGCACTAAGAAAGCGGGCGCTGAAAAGTCAGTGCCTGCTTTCCACAAAATTTATTGCATGGGCCCCTAAGTTTGTTCTGACTCTTGAGCAGATAAGATTTGTTGATTAACTTCTCTGTGTTCTTAGCATAAAGAACACTGGAATTGCAGTTTTTCTCCAGCCAGCCTGTCTGGCTTGTATTTGTTCCTGGCTAGACGGGAAAGTAACAATGGAAGCTCAGGAAGTAACAATGGAAGCTCAGGAAGCATGGCTGCATTTCTGTGGCTTGATTAGCAGGAGATATGAATTACCATTTGTTTCCCTTTGTGTGCTTTACTTTATATCAGGGCTTCCTAAGCCTGTCCTGGGGACCCCACAGCCAGTCGGCTTTTCAGGATATCGAAAATAAATATGCATGAGACAAATTTGTGAACAATCGCAAATCAGTAGATGCAAATTTTTCTCATGCATATTCATTATGGATATCCTGAAAATCCGACTGGCTGTGGGGTCCCCAAGTCAGATTCGGGAAGCTCTGCTCTCTCTCTCTCTATATATATTTTTTTAAATCCACTATATGATCATTTGTTGTATTTTCCTGCAAAACTAAGATGATGTCAATTATGAAAAAGGTTGTTCTGATGCTTGAGCAGATTCCAGCTAATAAAATCATACTGACTGTAATAGACTGGGATGGTGTTTGTGTGTGTGAAACGTGCTGCTGACATGTTGCTCAAAGCCATCCATTACACCAGCTATGGTTAGCCAGATAACTCTAATCGGGGATATTGAATGGGACATTTATCCCACTGAATATCACAGATAAGTAGTTCCAGCTAACTTTAGTTGGATAGGTTATCTGTTTCCCCCATTTTTAAATACTGGCCTCTGTATATTTGAGGCAACATTATTAAAGATACTGGATCTTATTCAGAAAAGATATTTCCATAGCATAAAATAGAAAATAGTCATTTTTAAATAAGACCCATTGTGTTCAAAGTATTGTTACTGTAAGGAATCCTGCCATATCCTGTACTGCCATGCACACACAGATCTGCCTTTTTATTTTTTTAGACTATAAACAATTTACCATAAATTCCAGATTCACCATATTAGACTTGGATAAAATGGTATCAAAAGATTACACACAGAAATGGTAACTTTTAAAACAGGCTCGTGGGCACACATTTGCATGCATGTGTCAACCTGCATCCAGAGAGGCGGCTATTTTATAACTTGCACAAATATATGCACACCTGTTATAAAACAGCCTGGCCATGTGCATACGTGCGCCAAATTTTAAGTGGGTGCCTACATGGGTGCACAAATCCCTCTTCCACCGTGTAAGTCGAGGATTTGAAAAGGGGCGCATGCCAAAACTATTCCCAGTTTTACCAATTCATCCCCAGTTTGCCTAGTTAAGACAGAGATTCTCCAACCCCCCAAGTTTAACAGCCTTCACTTCTCCAGTTAGTCCAGACCCTAAAAACTCCACAGACCTGCCTAGTTTTCTTTAGTTTTGAACTTACATATCATCCATAGCAGAAATAAAGTTATGCGGCAGGAGAACTTGTCATGTACCAGGTTTCATAAGTATTTGAATGCACATCTCAGCCCAATACACCGAAATGCTAATGCTCCTCCCTATCCAGACCACGCCCATCCCTGCGCTTTTTTGAAAACTTTTGAGATGTGTGTGCTGCGAGAGATATGTGCGTATACCAATTGCTTATAAAATCCGCTTGGAGCACATGTGCCTGACTTATTCATGCAATCCCTAATTAATACACCTGCCAGGCTTTTAAAATTCACCTTAAAGAGATAACTAAAGTGTTTATTCAGTTAATAAATGAGCTAACAAAATGTGATTTTATCAACTCCAATGTCAAATAGAGGGTTCTTTAAAGTGTATAATGCACATAGGGGTAGATTTTAAATATTTGCGCGATCGCGTACTTTTGTTCGCGCACCAGTCGAACAAAACACCTGGTGCGCGAACAAATGTATGCCTGAAATGCCACGGCACGCCCCCGAAACGCCGCGTCATTTCGGGAACGCCCCGGACACACCCCTTCCCGCCCCTATTCGAAAGCCCCGAGACTTACGCGCATCCAGGGGCTTTAGGCGCGCCAGCGCGCGAGGGCCCTGCGCCCGTAAATCCTTCCGGATTTACGCGCGCAGGGCTTTTAAAATCCGCCCCAAAATGAGGCTAATTTTCAAACTGCCCAGAGAAGTACAAAGTCTATGGGGCGGATTTTAAATGCCCTGCGAACAGAACAGTGCTCTCTTGTGAAGATTTGATGACCTTTGGAGTGAGATGAGAAATTCAACCAAAGTTGAGATTTGTGCAATGTTCTCTCAACCTAGCTTGATGTTACTCAGGTAGAGAGTACATCAAGCTAGGTTGAGAGAACACTGCACAAATCTCATCTTTGGGTACTAATTGAGAAATATATAGGAAATATTATTAGGGGAATGCACTAGAACAATTTTGTTTGGGTCTTTTTTTCATTCTCTATTTTTCATTGCTTTTTTGGTTTTGCAGGGGTTTTTTTTTTTCATTACTCATACATAAAACAACATGAAGACATAACATTGATTTTATGCACATAAAAATGTTCATGTATAAAATAACAAAATGAAGCAAAATAAATGTATATCCCTAAAAGTGATAGTAATATAGACACAACTGCAGAAAATGTCAGCAAATAAGGACAACATGACCCACTGAGTCTGCCCATAGGAAATATCCTGCACTCAGTATGGGAGATTAAACTCATCTTAAATTTCCCAAGCAACTTGATGAAAAGGAAATTTATAACAAGGATAGATGAGCTGGTCTTTACCCAGTTTTGGTTCTGATTGATCTAAAGTTCCTTGTTGGGTGAATAGCAACCTAACAGATTAACTTTAATGAAAGGCTTTGTTTTCATTTTATTCAAGTGGCAACCTGGAAAGCTATATGAGATTTGATGAGGCTTTTACTAATAGCATTCATAAAACCTTTATGGGGGTCCCCAAATTGTGCCCCATTTGGTGGTGGAGACCCCAGGATTTTCATTGCTTGAAGAGTAACGGAAATTGTTGACTATTTGAACCTGCAATACTGCTAAGTGTCCACTGGCATTTGTTGTGATATGGAATCAATAAGATATGATTTCTAGGATATTTGAATGCATCATAGGTTAAGGGGTTTGATGAGATTGTCCCCTTACGAATAATGGGAAGATATGATTGGTAGGGTTGTGCCCCAGGAAGGTACCACAAAGCACGAAGGAAGGCGATCTATAATAGCCGTCAGGATGAAAGAAAAGAAATAGATGCCTGTAGTCTTAAAACAATCCTTTATTGCAGTGGAGACACAAGGGTAGCCCGACTCTGGCCGAGTTTCGCCGTTTCAAAACGGCTGCCTCAGGGGCTTACAATAATCTTCTTGAATTCATTAGTTATATATCGACTATGAATATAGTGTGATCATATTTGCCTTTGCTAGTGGAGTTCTGCTATCGCGAATGCTTCAAGACGCAACATAAGAGATCATACAGCTCTTTATATGATCACACTATATTCATAGTCGATATATAACTAATGAATTCAAGAAGATTATTGTAAGCCCCTGAGGCAGCCGTTTTGAAACGGCGAAACTCGGCCAGAGTCGGGCTACCCTTGTGTCTCCATGGCAATAAAGGATTGTTTTAAGACTACAGGCCCCAGGAAGGTATAAATTCTAGGTCATATTGGTGGGAGTTGCCCTTTCCAGGCTGTAGCTTGGAAAGATAGGGACCTCCAGAATGTAGGCTCCTGGAATAGCTAGCCTGTGGTCTGGTGAAACTTGGGAACCCCTCCAGTATGGAGTGGACTCTACACAGGCTTTTCTCTAAAGGGAAAAGGCCTGAGCTTGAGGTTTGGAGAACAGGTAATTCTTCCCTCTGAGGAAAAAAAGGAAAGCCTGGAGACAAAGGTGAAGTGGTAACCCACAAGGAGGAGATCCCAAGGAGGACTGGTGTGTGGTTGAAACTGGTTGCTGCTAGATCATGAGACCCATGATTGTGGGAAAGAGATGCTTGAGTATGAAAGGTTGTGAGTAGCTCAGGGGACTGGGTGTGAGTAGTCTGAGAGGGTGATTAGGATTTGAGCTCTATATCCCCCAAAGAGAGAGAGAGAGAGAGAAACTTGGAGGATGGAAAAGGGTTCCTGTAATAAGGAGGGTTGATTGAAAGATCTAAATTCTATTCAAGGTATTCCAAATCTGGGGGTTTCCAGATAGATTTTGATATATTATGTCTCATGAACTCTGAGGAAAATCCAGAAAATTAAAGTTAAGAGTTTGCTTAGGCCTGTGAGATTATTTTGTGAAAGTATTTATGCCAGCACTAATTGAGAAATAGGGGGACCAGATTCATGGAGGGGAGGATAGCTAATGCTTTCCCATGCCAACTAGAAGAAGTGTTCTGCCCCACTGCTTTTATTAGGGTCCACTTCACCAGCTTCACGACCCAAATAAATTAGAGAGACTGACCCTCACCATATGGGGACAGATCCTCTTGACAATTTATGTGTCTGGTTGGTGGTGTTATATCTTTGTAAAATATATTTATGTGACTAAACTAAATATCACAGAGTCTAAGAACCTTCCCCCAATCTTCTGCTTAAAATAGATGCTGACTTTTTAGCAGTCAGAAAATGGGGACTTTATCTAGAAGATATTTGGTCAAGTTATTTGATATCTGGAAAGGTGTTGAAACAGATCTATATTTTTCTGGGTTTAAGGGCTTTAGTGGACTCCAAGAAATCTTGAAACCTTCAGCAAAACATATTGCCTAGGAGCTGCTGAGAGACCTAGCAGCTGTGAGAGTGAAACATAGGATGAGTGTACACACATCATTTTTTTTTTATTGGGGAAAATATTATTTTGCCATATTTAATTTGAATAGCTTACATTGCCAATTCTATCACAAAGTATTTATGTCTATAGGAACCCCCGAGAGATGCATTATTTGGGGAAAGTCTAATCCGTTATTTATTTGCTAAAGAAACCAGTACACAGCAGCTCACTGGTTTACAAAATGAAAGATCTTTTGTTTTCACCTTTTCCTTTCTCCCAGGCACGTATCTTTACTCACTGTGGCTACTTTGGATCTTTGCAACAGATTCAATCATACAGAACCATATGAAATCATCCTCCTAGATCCTAAACTGCTGCCACAGGGAGAAGGGATTTTAAAAGCTGGTTTCAGCAGTTTTATTAGAAGCTAATGGCCTTATTCCTCATTTTACGGTTTTGTCTAGACTGAAATCAAGATATGTTGTAAACATTTAATGGTACATTCCCCTTCTTTATCCCTGGCTGAGTTTTAGCATTGTTTATATATAAATCCCAACCATATTACCGTCTTGAGATAGCTCCATATTAAATCCTAATCAGAAAATTTTACTTCAGCATTTAACAAATTACAGTGTAAATATTCAGATGAAAATCTTGTGAGCAGATTGAAATGTTGGCAGGAGATTGATGTAAAAAAAAAGTATATATAATTCTCTGTGTTTGACATGTCTGTTTGATCTTTTAGATTTTGACAATCCTAATATTATATTTTTACTGTTTTTAAGTGTGACCTTTTTGCTGGACTTATAGAAAAGAAATAGGGGATAAATCTGAAAAGACATAATCATCTGTTATCTGGGTAAAATACAGTTAACATCTGTAAGTCAGTTCTATATGCATAAGTAGATTTGCAGCTGCATAAATCTACGCACAGGTAGGCTAACTTTACAACCTATCCATAGTACAGCATTTATATATACGTGGGGACCACCTGGTTTTCCACTAGATGGCCCTAGGTCCCTGACCAGGTAGTGAGAGTGATAACATCCTATCAGCACCTCCCCATGAGAGATCCTCATCCTTTCTGTGAAGTGGGGATTAGGAGTAGGTAAGCTGTAGCATATGAGTTGAGCTTTTGAGGAGTGAGGTGATCTGCTATATTTCCATTCCCATCCCTGTCAATGGGGTTATTTTGTGGAGGCTATTCCTTTCTTGGACCTGCCTCCAAGTCTAGATATGCCTCTGATTAACAAACACTTTGTTAAGCATTTTGCTAATTTTGAGGAGTTACACTTGAGTGGATACCTGGGTCTTTTTGGTGATGGCAATTCTCCTGATCCGGAGGGCAGGATACTGAAGGCCTGGTAGAACCCTGTCTAATAGGGTATCATGTTAACTACCTGTTTTCACACATCCAGACTGTCTTCGTCTTCAGATGTCGTCTTATCCTTTTGTCCTCCTCCACGATGGACTTTCCTAGCCTGCACCTTGGCATTCCCTTCCCTTCACTGGCCGTGCAAGGCATGCTCCAGTTCAGGCCTCATCTGAGTCATCGTTGGATCTCTCTTTTTCTGCCTGTTTGGGGAGATCACGTACGTGGTCCACGACCAGCCATGTTGGTCTGCAACTAGCTCTCATTGGTTGTGCACGGCGCGTATCATAGCAGTACCTGTTCAGGATGGTTGACCTTGTGACTCTTCGTGAAACCCTCACGTACCTTGAGCCATCCTTTTAATTCTTCAAGCAACTTGTCTCCATGATGCCCTCACGAATCTTGAGTGTTGTTCTTTCTATTCGTCTTCATCCTTTATTTAAAGATTTATTTAAAGATTTTTTATATACCGCGGCACGTGTGGCACATCACCTCGGTTTACAGTAAACATTAATTCAGCAATGAGCTTTACAAAAAACATATTAAATGGAGCAAAAACAAGTAGCATGTTTAACAGAAAACTGGGAGAATAAATATCATATACTTAAGGTTAACAAGTGTAACTAGGATAGTAAATATCATAGCCGTAACGGTAACCAGGATAACCGAAATTGAATTACAAGAGTAATTATCTATTAGGGAGCTTTTCTAGGTGAGAGGGAGGAAATGGAGGGATTGTAAAACTAGGGGAGGTTGTAGCAGTGATGTATATGGCTTGTATGGGTCCCCGTCAGTCAAGGTAGGCTTTTTTGAACAGCCAGGTTTTTAGGTTTTGTTTAAATTTTCTGTGGCAAGGTTCCTGGCGCAGTTCAGAGGGCATACTGTTCCATATTGTGGTTCCAGCTATGATGAGCAATTGTTCTTTTATAGTTGCATAATTGGTCAGTTTAGGAGAGGGGATCGGCAGTCTGGCTTGATGCTGGCATCTGGTTGGTCAGTTTGACTTTTTGAAGTATAGGTGTTCGGAGAACCATAGCATGTTTTGGTTATGGATGGCTTTGTGTATTAGCGTAATGGATATATATATGATCCTGGATGCGACAGGTAACCAGTGAAGAGACTGAAGTGCGGGAGTGATGTGATCATGGCGGCGTGTGTCAGTAAGGATGTGGGCAGCTGCATTTTGTAGCATTTGTAATGGCTGTAGCATGATTTTTTGTAAGCCTAATAGTAGTGGATTGCAGTAGTCAAGCTTTGACAGAATAGTTGCTTGCAGTACCTTGCAGAAGTCATATGGGTGTAAGAGAGGTCTGATATGCTTTAATGTATGGAGCTTGAAAAATCCGTTTTTAACCGTGTCAGAGATGAATTTTTTAAGCGTAACATTGCTGTCAATGATGATGCCAAGGCTGCGGACTTGCTGTGCATTAGGAGGGCAGCCTTGGGATAGTACCGTTGTGTTTGGTGTCGAGTTGACCACCATTTGCCCTGTCACAGTTGCTGCTCCATGTGGCAGGCCCAAAGGGGCTAAGAGTAGTCGGAGGAACACTCATGAGACCAAAGATTGCGTTGTCTGGGTCTCTGTACTGCATACATGTGCAGCAGTGGTCAAGGTCTATCTTCACCAGTCTGCACTCGGATGCTTCTCACCTGCCTCGGCACTTGCTGGAGCTCCTCTTCAGCTGCATCGTCGCACAGGGGCACACGTATACCAACAGAGATGGGATCGCTCCTGCACTCCCATAACAATGTGTAAGTGGACGTGTGGAGATTAATACTAGTGTTTTATAAACTGTCCATCAAGAGCTGCACAGTTAATAAAATACTATGTTCTTCTGATCTGGAAGTATGCACATATGTTTCAGTATGCATGTATATTTCCAATGCAAGAAAAAGCATTCTTGCTCCTACCATGTGACAGGGTCCGGCCAATGGCTCGGATACCCTGTCACATGGTAAGGGCAAAGGGCCATCGGGCCATTTTGATTAGTGGCATCCGACGGCCCGGGAGCAGGAGGTTGGCCCGGAGCGGGATATCGCTCCCGGGACCCCCACTGGACCACCAGGTACCTGTAAAAGGTTTTTTGGGGCATCGGGAGGGTGGGGGAAGCTAAGGGATTAGTTTTAAAGGGTCGGGGTGGGTTTAGGGGTTATTTTTGTGTGCCATTTTTCCCGCTCTCCCCCAAAACGATAAGGGAACCCCACGATCAATATCGTGGGGTTTTCCTATCGTTTTGGGGGAGTCCCCGATTTCTGACGATTTTGAAAATATCGACGATATTTTCAATCGTCCAAAGCCCGATTCACATCCCTAGTAACTGAACATAAAGATATGCCATACTGGGTCAGACCAAGGGTCCATCAAGACCAGTATCCTGTTTCCAACATTGGCCAGACCAAGTCACAAGTACCTGGCAGGTACCCAAACATTAGATAGATCACATGCTACTATTGCTTATTAATTACTGTTATAGCAGTTTATGGATTTATCCTCTAGGAACTTATCCAAACCTTTTTTAAACCCAGTTACACTAACTGCTGTAACCATATCCTCTGGCAATGAATTCCAGAGCTTAACTATGTGCTGAGTGAAAAATAATTTTCTTTGATTTGTTTTAAATGAACTACTTGTTAACTACATGGAGTGCTCCCTGATCCTTCTATTATCTGAGATAGTAAATAACCAATTTACATTAACTTGTTCAAGTCCTTTCATGATTTTGTAGACTTCTATCATATCCCCTCTCAGTCGTCTCTTCTCCAAACTGAACAGCCCTAACTTCTTAGGCTTTCCTCATAGAGCAGCCATTCCATGTCCCTTATCATTTTGATCACCCTTCTCTACAGTGCAGCTATATTCTTTTTGAGATGCGGTGACCAGAACTGCATACAGTACTCAAGGTGTGGTCTCACCATGGAGCAATACAAAGGCATTATGACATCCTCCATTTTATTTTCCATTCCCTTCTTAATTCCTAACATTGTTTGCTTTTTTGATTGGCACAGCACACTGGACCAATGATTTCAATGTAGTATCCCCTATGACACTTAGACCTCTTTCCTGGATGGTAACTCCTAAGATAGAACCTAATATTGTGTAACTACAGCAAGAGTTATTTTTCCCTTTATGCATCACTTTCTACTTGTCCACGATACATTTCATCTACTAAGGATGCCTAGTATGATGGTCATCTACGTTGGGAAAATGGTACTTATCGCTATTCTACACTGCTTAGAACTAACCACAAGGTCAAAATCTTCATAGATATCCCAATGGGACTTTACATATGCATGTATTTATGTAACACAAATGTGTTTTCAAGCAATAAGTTAAAAAAGGGCAAAGGTCTTCACTATCGTTAATATTAATATGGCAAAGCCCACAGAAGGTATTTCAAGGCTTGAGGCCCAGCATTGATTTGGATCTCAAAAACATACTTTAGCTTACTAATTCTTTTGGTTTGAGTTCAGAGATCTTTTCTTTCACTTGTCAGGGTCTGGCATTCTATGTTATCCAGCCAAACAAGCTCTCCTAGAAAGGAGAATAGTCAGATGGTGGTACCCTTCTGAGTCAGAGTGGCCAGATTCCTTATTCCTTATCCCCTTCCATACTCCATTCTTTCCCCAAACTATGGGGGTTATTTTCTAAAGACTTATTGAATGCAAAAATCAATTCGGGGCGGCAAGGGGGCGGACTCGGCAGTGTCTTCGCTGGCGGAGAAAAGGTTAGTAATGTTATTGTCGCCAGTAGCACACTGAATAGCACCACCTTTCACGGTGGCACTATTCGGTGCAAAAGCCAGCAGTAAAGATACCGCGGTGGTACGAAGGTTGCCGACTTTTGCAGGCCCACCCCTCATTTGCGCTGGATTCCTCATTCATGCGATGAATGAGGAATCCAGGCCTATGTTCTTTCATGCCACTCTTTCAAGATCCGTACTGACACAGAAGACAAGTGGACAGAAATATGAACTCATGTCTCATTTGTCCTCTCTTAGAACTCTCTTTCCTTCAACCTCTTCTCCTTGGTCTAGGAGTTCTTTCATTTTTGCCCCTCAGCACAGATATGCAACCCTATGCGCCAAATTTACTTTGATCCAATTTTGGAGGTTAGGAAGTTGAAACTGGAGGAAAAAAGGTTCGGGCATGCTCCATTTAGTAAGCACATTCAATTTACTTTTCACTGCACTAAGTAAGATTCTCATGCTGCTTAGTGATTGATTGCCTGTTGGGATTAGCATGCACACTAATAGTGTGACCACGCCATCAGAGAAATGTTTTACTGCTCATATGCTAAAATGTATTATATCAAACATTAAACAGTGTTTTAGCATACATGTTATATTTGTATCAACTTGTACATCCTGTTTTTCCACAAATGTTATTGCATAGTTCGCCTTGTCATATATGCATTTCAAATACTGATAAATATTTGAGAATTTTAGGGACAATATCTCACCTAATACAAATGCCACTATCTATACTTACATACTGAGCTACAATATTCCACAACAGTTTTCTTAGACATATTTTACACTCATAGCCTTTGATAGAACTGTAAGATTCATACAAACCACAGTAACAATTAATTTCAACCATACTTTTCTATCGACTATCATGAAAGCTACTAACTATGAAGTAATTATAGCACTCATGAATTCATTTACACATGCATCGCTGCAAATTCTATAGAACTGAAGATAAAACACCTGACAGAAAAAAATGTATAAGAACATGTTTTTTTCATTTCATTAACTCTTCAATATCTACCATTATGTAAATTATTTACACAAGAGAAGAGGGCAACAGGAAGGCTACATATGTTGTCTGTCAGCCTGCTTTCTTGTGTTAGGAACACTTCTGCCCCTTTCTTGATTCCTCCCTCCTGCATATAAGGATGCCTTTTTTTTTTATTGAGAAAGGAAAGATTCAGGTACTAGAAAAGACTGTTAAACCTCCATGAAACATTCACCTACAATGACTGCAATGTGAACATTGCATTATGGACCTTGATTCAGCCAATCTGAAGAGAACAGAAAAAGAGGCAGAGTAATAACATGTGATAGCTCTGCAATATGATGAGCAGATGAATTGCAACATGCTGACTGAGGATATTGTAACAACTGGCATCAGACCCTAAATGAAATACCAAACACATAGCTACCCTTTTGATAAGAGACTAGTGCCCAGCTATTACTGATGGTGCCAGAAGAGAACTAAAATCCGAAATACCACGAGTACAGAAACCTATTAAGTACAAAAAAAATACCTCAATGATTGCAGCATGGACAACACCAGAAAACAAAATCAGGTATCACTAAAAAAAAGTGCCTCAGACTGAAGCACAGAAATTGATTATACACTCATTTGTTTAGCTAATCAACTCAGAATGGATCTACCAAAATGGAAAAATAGTATCCATGTGTTGAGCTTTGCAAGCAATTGAGAAAGAATAGGATACGAAAAACAAAGTGCTCATAGGAAAGGAGAATACAGACAACATGCCACAATCATTTACTTAGTGTGCAGTATCATCCTTCAGCACTTCTGCAGCCATGAAGATTGAAGACACCCCACCCCCCCACCCCCCCATCCTGTAGCTTATCCTTCCTGTAATGAACGCAGAGGAAGGTCTCCATTAATGCCTCATAGTAGCATAAGGGCATTAGTTTCACCAGAGCATCAGAAAAATAAAACAGAAAGAAGAAAGAAATTTAGCATGAAATCATAATTGTGAAACAGCTTCATAATAAGTAATAAACAGGCCATTAGTAACAATCATTAACCTCTATCAAGCTAGGGCAGTTCAACTATCTGAAAACTATTACCATTATGCAAATTGTTATGTACACATAAAATTGATATCACAATGGTACTTACTGATGTGAGTAAGAGTCATTGTCCCCAGATAGATAAGCTAAAGAAATGCTGGTGAATGCCAGTTCTCGAATGCTGCAAATCGATCTGATTTTCTGAATAGCCAAACTACAGCACGCAAATCAACACGCGTATTGAATCTGAATGTATAGAAACTTGTCTCATAAATATTCAGTGTGGAAACATTGAACCCAGAATTGTTTGTGGCACTTGAGGACCAGAGCTCACCATCCCTGAATTAGAGGAAGCTGCAGCCTCCACAGTTGTCCATCAATAAATGAGGAAAATCTTATGATGATGCCTAGTATTTGTAGCTCTATAACTGACCACACAGATGGCAGAAATGAATTGCTAATTGTAACCTTGAAAAATGCATCCCAGTTCACACAATTGATTAGCTTTAAGATTTTATTAAGGAAGGGCTGTCATTACAAAATATGGAGATGGTGGAAGCAAAGTCATTTCAGAAAGTTTCTTCTCTTCACATACATGTATACCTTCCTAAATTCCTGAATAGTATTGTATTTAAATTCCTTGTAATCATGGCTGATTTTATCTGTCAAAAATAAAGATGCTGTGGGATAGCCAAGTAACTTTCAGGCTGGGGACACACTTCACACTGACTCCAGCCTCTTCCACAATAGATTATGACTTTATTCTAACAGCATTCAACATGCAATCATGTAGACTGCTTACCTTTCCTACAGAGAGAGGTTTTAAAAGCTCCTTCTCCTGGAGACATGGGCCTCCTGATCCCAGCTGGCCTCAGCCTCTTATCCTTCCCCAGCAGGATCCTGCCCACAGAGCTCTCTCTTACTCTGAGGTTTGACCAGCCCTCTAGACTGGTCCTGCACAGGTTAAGGAGGGGTAGTAAGGCAACTCATTCACATACTCTCCTCCTCAGCTTGAACTCATTGGGTCAAGTGTCCTCACTCACCCTGGATCCCATCCAGGAAAGTGACTTCCCTCCCCAATTCACTCTTTCTGGCCTTCTGCCAGCTAGAGTCATGGTTGGGACTATAGGGTCATGCTCCCCTCCCCTTTCGCTAAGGTTACCTACCACCACCCACTGTGCCTTTTGCCTAGTGTCCATCCCCAGTCCTTCAACTGAGTCCATTTGTTGTTCTGCGTACCACTCCTTCCCAGGCTAGAGAGCCTGGACTTTACTTGGGAGTTCATTTTGTGGAGTCCACTCTTTTTCAATTTTCTGCTTTCTGGCCATTCTGTTGTAGTTACATCTTAGTTCTCTGCAGTGACCCTCCTCCCCCCCGGGCTTTCTGAAGCACCTCACTCTGGTCTCTTTGCAGAACCTGCATTTGGCCATACTACAGTACCTCTGGCCTTTCCACCATGTCTGCATCTGGTTTCTCTATAATGCCTTAATTTGGCCTCTCTTTGGCTCCTCTACAGCATCTTCCTCAGGTTCCTCTGCAGCATCTCTCTCTGACTCTAACTTGAACCAGTTTGTGTGACTTCCAACAACTTACTCTATACTGCCTCCTTCTGGGCAGTCTATGTTGCCTCTTTTAGGCCAGGTTGTAAAGATTCATCGTAAGCTCTTTTGTATAACAGTCACAGAAACTACAGGTTCATCCACCTGACATTCATTCTTTTTACTTGAATTCAGCTCTGCCTAATTTTGCCTTGTTTTTTTGCCACCTGTTCCAGAGAGGTATTCCCAGATTTTATGCCAGGTTTTCCTGTCATCCCATCCACAAACACTGTTCTATCTTCAGCATATTTGGTGTTTTTTTTCCTCTGCACCTTTTCCCTCTTGAGGGTAATGCACCATTTCCATGATTCAAGCTGCTGCTATGCTTCCTCTGCATTCAGCATTACTTCTGACAGATTGGAGGTTAAGAGCACACCGCTGACTTTCTGTAAGGCACAGACGCAGGCACTCTGGCACTTTATAAGGTTCCCTTGCAGTTGCCTTTGTCCTTCCAGGAGGATTTGAAGCACCACTTCTATATCTTGCTCAGTTGTGCTTTCACTGCTTTCCATAGCCAAGGCTGACTTCCTTGAGCACCAGTGTAAAACAACTGGTTTGCTGCTGAAGGGCAAGTCCTGTTCACATACACAGCAACTCTGGCCACTTCCGTTTCTGCAAGGAGCATTCCCTGTTAAAACAGTCTCTCTGCACACTGTTTCTCTCTTTATTTTTCTGTGAAAAAGTTTTTAAAAAGTAAAATAAAATCCTGCTTTTCCAGCCACTAACTCACTTGGCTTCCCTGTCTCTAAGTAAGCAGAGCTTTTCTCCTTACTTGTAAACAAACATTTAAAGTTATTAAGTTTTCCTTCAGGCTCCAAGATACAGCTCTCTGTATTGAGAAAAAAATTTAACTAGGTTTTTCTGTGTTTCTCCATGAGTCACAGTCTTTTAAATTTTTGAGTGTTCTGTGCATAGTTAGCAGCACTGCTTTGCCTCCAAACTGCTTCTTTGGCAGGTCGCACACACCACAAGCTTTCCTTTCCTCTCTACTTACTTTTTCCTCCTTTAGAGACTTGGATTTCTCTCTCTGTGCCCTTGAGTAGCACAGAAATCCCTGAACTGACACTATCGGCCTGATTTTAAATGGCTGGCGAGCATAAACAAATGGGGGATACGCTCAGGAACTGGCATAACTTCTAAAACAAAGAAAAAAAAGTTGGGCATTTTAAGGGATCAGGGAAGAGAGGGGAAGAGAAAGGAAGGTAGGTAGGAGGGTAGGAAAGTTCTCTCCCAGTCTGCTCCCAGCACTTGCACATGGACGCGCGCACAAATGTTTTTAAAATCTACCCCTATATGTGGGATAGCTGAGTAACTTTCAGACTAGAGACACACTTTCACTGATTCCAGCCTCTTTCACAACAGATTATGACTTTATTCTAACAGATTTCAGCATACATTCATGTAGATGCTTACCTTCCAGCAGTGAATGCACATCCTAAGCTTATACAAATAGCATTGAGGAGTGCCTTCTCCTGGAGACACAGGGTCTCCTGATCCCAACTGAACTCAGCCTCTTAGTCTGCCCCAGCAGGATCTCTCCCAAAAAGCCCTGTCTCACTCAGGATTTTAAGATGGTCCAGGCCTCTAGCCTGGTTCCGCACAGGTTAAGGGCTTCACAGATGCCTGTTTTTTTTTTCATTTATGCTTTTTCACCTACTGATTCTGTGAATTTAGCACATTCATAACAAATCAGAGAGAATACGTTTTCAATCAATGCACAATTAATTTCTGGAATTCATTGTCAGAGGATGTGGTTTAAGTAATTAGCATAACTGGTTTTATAAAAGGTTTGGATAAGTTCTTGGAGAAGTCAATAAACTTATTAACCAAGCAGACTTAAAAAACAGACACTAAGTATCACTGCATGATTGCAGCATGTGATCTATTTACTGTTTGTAATCATGCCAGGTATTTGTGACTTGGATTGGCCACTATTAGAAACAGGATACTGGGCTTAATGGACTCTCAGTCTGAGCCAGTATGGCAAATTCTTATGTTCCTATGAACATATTTAGGGACCTATTTCTTAAAGGGCATTAACATGTTAACACACATTGAAGGGCTACATCATGCATTACTATTAACACCACAAATAATTCTGTCAAAAATTAGCAAAATGGTAATGAGCTGCATATAAAATGTGTAGAAGTCAGGTGATTGCTACTGCAAAGGATAACTCATTAGCCATGTGAATTGTGTTAACTTAACTATACCTCTAGAGATGTGGTTACATTTTTTGGGTTGCAAGTTAACATGTCCACTAAAATGGCCACTCCCATCCTCACCCCAATGGGGCCAGATCATATCACTCTCCCTCCCCAGCCCCTGAACTTAAAAGCAGGACCTGTCGGCTTGATGAATCTAGTCCAGAATAATAAAAGTTCTGCTGCTTCCTCCCACCTCTAAAGATCCCCTGATGGGGTTCAAAGCCATAATGCCATTCCCACAGCTCCTTCCTTCCCCTTCCACAGTTGAAGGTCCAGGCTTGGAGAAAGAGCAAAAGAGTTTCCCCACTTAGTGCTCCTGTTCTCATTCCAGTGGTCAGAATACACCAAATGGCCTCATCGTTGCTGCTGTTTTAATAAGTCAAAACAATTTGGTGTCATCTGCAAATTGGTCATCTCACTCATCGTCCATTTCTCCAGATGATTTATGACTATGCTCAATAGCACAAGTCCCAATACAGACCCCTGGGGCACTCCACTAATGACCTTTCTCCATTTGGAAAACTGACCATTTAGTTCTACCCTCCATTTCCTGTCTTTTTTCCTATTATTAATCCACAATAGGACACTGACTCTGATCCTGTGTCCTCCCAATTTCCTGAAGGACTTTGTCAAATGCCTTCTTAAAATCCAAATACACTATTTCAACCAGCTCACCTTTCTTTGCATCTTTATTTATACCCTCAAATAATTTGTGGGAGGTTCTTCCATTAGTTTAAATACATTTTACAGTGTAAGCTTGATTATTGTGTTTTGTCTACCTAATTCCAGATTCTACAATGATTGGGATGATAAGGTTTACGGTTTTGGGCTGTAGCCTGGTGTGATGAACACCATCTGCAGGAGTGACACAGGACAGGAGGATGGGAGCTATAGCAGATGATCTGGTGAGGCTAGGTAGAGTCTCTGGAACCGGGTGCAGGATGATAGAATTCCTGGAGCTGGGTCTTGGCTGAGAAGGCCCTTTGGAACTAGTTGCAGGCTGAGAAGAGTCTCTGGTGCTGGGTGCAGACTGAGAAGAGTCTCTGCTGCTGGGTGTAGCCTGAGAAGAGTCTCTGCTACTGGGTGCTGGCTGAGAAGAGTTTCTGGTGCTGGGTGCTGGCTGCAAAGGGTCTCTAGTGCTGGGTGCAGGCTGAGAAGAGTTTCTGGTGCTGGGTGCTGGCTGCAAAGGGTCTCTAGTGCTGGGTGCAGGCTGAGAAGAGTTTCTGGTACTGGGTGCTGGCTGAGAAGAGTCTCTGGTGCTGTGTGCTGGCTGAGAAGGTCTCTAGAGCTGAGAGCGTGGTGGTAAGGGTGAACTTCAGGAAACACTGTAACATGTGGGTACGCGTGGATGTGAATGCAAGTAAGCGTGAACTGTTACACTGGAACTGAGTGCAGATATGGAAGAAATCAGGATAGCATGCAGGTAAGCGTGAGACTGGATGCAGGTAAGTGTGAGTTGGAGAAGGGTGAACCAGGGCAAGGAAGTCAGACAATGTCAGGACTAGACAAACCAGGACAAGGAGTACACTGAACATGAAACCACAAAATGCCCGAAGGCAGCAAGGCAAGGAAGTCCAAGGAAGCAGGGGGGAATCAGAAGAATAATAGTGCAGCTACAGAAAGGGGTTCAAGGACAGAGGGGACAAGAAGGCAGGCAAGACTAGAATGCCTACAGAGAAAGATCAGCAAAGGCCCATAGACTACAGAGCAAGGCAGGGAAGCAGGATGCCTGAAGGAGCAGAAGGCTAAAGCAGGGAGCCTAAAGGAATTCGATGCCAAAACATCGATGCCAAGGCATGGGCTAGGCAGGGATAAATAGGAAATTCTGGACATGGAGCAGATAGGCAAGGAAGACCAGCTGAGCCAGGGGAGTGTGCTCATGGGGGGGCCCTCTGGTGGTGAGGAGGCTGCACAGCAGCCATAGACGTAACAATAACCCCTCTCCCCCTGTTAAAGCTTCCTCCTCCTGGATCCCAGCTCTTCAGGGGGTACTGACTAAAGGAGGATGCTATGGGCTGGTGTGGACGGATTTCTTTCATTAAATAGAATTGTTGGAAACAGGTGCCTCTTACAGGGTAAAGTTGTCTAGACTTGCTCTAGGACAGTAGTTCTCAACCTTTTTCCCATCGTGACACACCTGACAGGCCACGCTCACATGTGTGACACACTGCTCATTACAATTCACGGCGGAAATAAGTAAAGGTCCGGTAATTATTTTTATTGTTTAAAATGACACAAGGAAAAGACACATATTCTGTCTGAACAGAAATTGCATAAATAGTAAACATCCCACACCAAAACAGCACCAATTTCCAGAACTTAAACAGTAACCACCTTACCTAAGAAAAGGCAACACTGAAAATATTACACCAGGCTTTAAGACACCAATACATCTCCTATTAGGAAAATGGACCAAGTCAGGCTGCTATAGAGCCCTACAAAGAAACTACACGCCAGCAGAAAACCTCACCTAAATCACATGTGCTGACCCTCACCTAACAAAGAATAAAGAGACTAAAACGCATAACTAGAAGCATGCAGAAAAAAATGAATTGGAAACTGCAACAAGCCAGAGTCTCTGTATGCAGTGTAATAAAGGAGAAAAGAAACATCACCCATCCTTATAAAACAAATCAAGAAATATAAAATCAGTAGCAGTAAAACCATACTAACAAAAAGAACAGATTATTTTCAAACAGCTGATGAGTGGAATATCCAATAATTAAAAACTCATATAAAAAATTTCTAGATACCAATAAAATATTTCAAAATAGCAGACACAAAGACCTAGTAATGAAAAATAAGGATACAAATTTTTTTTGCTCTGCATACCTGGGAACATTTGATATCCAGGTGTCCTGAGATTGTTTTGAATTAGCAGGAGGAGGCGTGGTTTGCTTGGAACTTTCTCCTCTCTCAGTCACATACCAGCGCTCTCTCTCACACTGGCTCTCAATGACACACCTATACACACATGCTCTCAGTCACTCACATATACACATGCTTTTTCTCTCACTTATATAGGCTCTTAATTACACATTTACACAAATGCTGTCTATCTTTTCAAGCTTACATACACAGGCTTTCAATCACACACATATATGCTGCCTTTTTCTCTCACACACAGACTCTCATTCACATGCTTACAAACATGCTCTCTCTTTCTCTCATTTACAAACAGGCTCTCAATTACATACTCACATGCTCCCTCACCTAAACCAGCTCTCAATTACACACAGACTCACATGCTCTCTCTTTCTCTAATTTACACACAGGCTCTCCATCACATACTGACATGCTCCCTCACCTAAACCAGCTCTCAGTCAGACACAGACACACATGATCTCTCTCTTACTTATACACATACACATGATCTCTCTCACACACAAAGGATCTCAATCATACACACATACTCTTTCACACAAACAGGTTTTCAATCACAAACTTACACATACAGGTTCCCAATCGTAAACTTACATTCATGCTCTCTCTCACACAGGCAGGCTCTCAATCACAGACATACTCTCACATATACAGGCTCTCAATCATTCACATACATGCTATCTCACTCACAAACATACACACAACATGATCTCAAACACACAAGCTTGCTTGCTCATTCACTCTCTCTCCTTCCCTCCTTACCCAGAGGTAGCAGCAGCAGCAGCCTCCTCCCAACCCTAACCTCCTTCATTTTCAGCCCTCGCGTGGAGAAAGGAGTCCCATTGGCTGCAGGGGTTGACGTTCTTCTTCATTTTTCTCTGAGCCGCACTGCTCATTCCTCCGGCCGCGTCTCTCTTCTGTTCTTCGGGCCAACGCTGACCACAATAGCATGGTCTCTTCTTCCCGTGCACGCTGCTCACCACTTCCTCTTCTGGGCCGCGGTGGGGGGGGGGGGGGGGCGGGCGGGAAGAAGAGACCATGCCGGTGCCGCTGACTCCAGCTGTTCTACCGCGTTCCGCCTGAGCTGACATCATTTAAAGCCCTTGCGGAGGAGGACCGGGGAGCAGCTGGGTCAGCGGGGGACAGGGAAGTGTGACAGTACACCTGCATGTACTTGGCAACACACTGGTGTGGCACGACACACCGGTTGAGAACCACTGCTCTAGGATAGTGCGACTGGTTTAAGCCCATGCTGGAACTGCTGGGGAACCTGAGAGGCCATCCCAGACCCGTCCTGGGGAGATGCACCAAACTCAGGCCCCTCCTGGGGTGGAGTGGCAAGTTCAAACCCATTGCCACTCCACTCCATCCCTATGTCAGTCCCCTCCTGGAGAGGCAATGCAAGTTCTTACCCCTCCTAGGGTGGTGAGGCAAGCTCAGACCTCTCTTATAGAGGCAATGCAAGTTCAGACCCCCTCCTCTAGAGGAAATGCAAGTTCAGATCCCTCCTGGGGTGGTGCAATACAACTAGAGCAGATTTCCCTTTCAAGACTAGCTGGCTGGGAATAATTACCCACTGAAGGCTGGACTAGCTGGAAGTGAATGCTGTCTGCTGGAAGAATTTGCTGAATGCAGGCATCTTGTGCAAGCTCAACTGGCTGGATGTAGGAGCCTGCTGCTGACTGGCTACAAGGTGTAGGACTGAATTGGCCATGTTAGACTGAGAAGAGTGTATAGACCTGGCAACAGAGCAATTGGTGGGTAGAGGCAAGCTGCCGATCCTCTGATCACTGGTTCTGATGTGTGGGGTTGCAGATTAGTAAAAGCTCAGGCAGTTCTGGAACATCTTGGGAAGCAGCTTGTCATCCATGACCGACCTGCAGCTGTGGGAGGCAGAGCTCTGCTTGGCTTAATTAGTGTTCTCTGCTCTAGAGAACCTTGTTTCTGAGGACAGAGCATGGAAGTCACAGGAGCATTACTGACCAGGTGAGTGTCAGGCCTTTCTGGTAGAGATTTTAATCTTTTCTGAGAGGTTTTCTCCAAGGTGCCATGAGAAGGAGTGCTAAGATTTTTTTTATCAATGTACTGCCAGTTGTAACTACATAGTTTGCCTGGCTAGGAGCAGAACACAGGCTAATTAAACAGGCTGATGTTTCTTATGGAACAGCTGGTCTGGTAGCTGTGCAACTGGGGCAAGCTTTGTCTGGGGGTAGAAGGCTAGGGATACAGGGACATTTCCACCATCCTGGCTTAGGAGTATTACAGTTTAGAGATGTGAATCGGAACCGGTATCGGTTCGGATTCCGGTTCCGATTCACATCGTGAAATTTTTATCTTGCAGTCCGATCAGGTTTTTTTTTTTAATCGGCTGCGCCCGAGCCGATAACCAAAAAATACAGCCGACTCTTTAAAATGAGTTTGTTAGTATCCCTCCAGACCCCCCCCCCCCAAATGTTTAAATACCTGCTGGTCCAGCGGGGGTTTCGGGAGCATTCTCCCATGCTCGGGCCGTTGGCCTCCAGTAAACAAAATGGCACCGATGGCCCTTTGCCCTTAGCATGTGACAGGGTATCCGTGCCATTGGCCGGTCCCTCTCACATGGTAGGAGCAATGGACGGCTGGCACCATCTTTAAAAATGGCGTGGGCCATCAAGTGCACCTACCATGTGACAGGGGCTGACCAATGGCACCGATACCCCTGTCACATGGTAAGAGCAAAGGGCCATCGGCGCCATTTTGATTAGTGGCAGCTGACAGCCCGAACACGGGAAAATGCTCCCGGGACCCCCGCTGGACCACCAGTCAGATAAACGATTCACATCCCTATTACAGTTCAAGCATTCTTGGTATACTGAAACATTTTTCTTCTGACAGCTACCACATGCCCAGGATTTCTGATCTGAAAGCTGACAGGCTAGACATTCTTGGTAATGTGGGTAATTCAAAGTTTGACAACAAGTACAGAAATATTGTGTAGAGCAGAAAAATAAGTTGACTCACCAAACTGATGCAGACTCCTGGCTCTATATCTGGAGGTGGATGGCTTCGGCATGCTGTTATGGTTTTGGGCTGTAGCCTGGTGTGGTGAACACCATCTGCAGGAGTGACATAGGACGGGAGGATGGCAGCAATAGCAGATGATCTGGTGAGGCTGGGTAGAGTCTCTGGAGCCGGGTGCAGGATGATAGAATTCCTGGAGCTGGGTCTTGGCTGAGAAGGCCCTTTGGAACTAGTTGCAGGCTGAGAAGAGTCTCTGGTGCTGGGTACTAGCTGAGAAGGGTCTCTGGAACTGAGAGCGTGGTGGTAAGGCTGAACTTCAGGAAACACTGTAACAGCATGTGGGTACTCATGGATGTGAATGCAGGTAAGCGGGAACTGTTATACTAGAACTGAGTGCAGGTATGAGTGGAATCAGGATAGCATGCAGGTAAGTGTGAGCTGGAGGAGGGGAACAAGGGCAAGGAAGACAGACAATGATAGGACTAGACAAACCAGGACAAGGACTACACTGAACATAAAACCACGAAATGCTCATAGGCAGCAAGGCAAGGAAGCATGGGGAAGCAGAAGACTAATAGTGTAGCTACAGAAAGGGATTTGGGGTCAAGGCAGGCAAGACTAGAATGACTACAGAGCAAAATCAGCAAAGGCCCATAGGCCACAGAGCAAAGCAGGGAACTTGATGCCAAAGCACCGAGGCATGGGCTAGGCAGGGTTAAATAGGAAGTTCTGGACATGGAGCAGATAGGTAAGGAAGACTGGGCCAGCCAGGAAAGCGAGCTCATGGGGGGCCTCTAGTGGTGAGGAAGCTGCACAGCTGCCATAGTTATAACAAATAAGGCTCATATATAAATATATAATAGAAAACAGTATGAGGAGCGTACTAAAAAAATATATTGAAAATGTATGTGGTTTTGCAAAGACTATATTTGCAATTTTTAAAACATAGGATGTGATCATTTTTATTTGCCAAACTCAATGCATATTTCTTTGAATAAATTCCAGAATTTTCATGAATCAAGCTCTGTTATGTATACATTGTACTTTAGATAGCTGTTTGACCTTGTACATGCCCTATAGTCTCAAAAGCCATATTAAATATATATTACAGATAAGAAAAGCAAGAAATAGAACTAAAAGGGCCATAAAACATATGAGTGCATTATCAATAATGTTATATGATGAACTCCAGTCATAAACAATTGGTCTTTTTTTGCCTAGATATGAAACATGAAAATAATGATGATGAATGTGAGGCACAGGAGGGTAAATGCATAAAGCACAGTACAAGTTCTGATCACACTCACTTCAGAAGAAGCATGGTTTCAAATGATGCCAATTTCTATCTCATTGTTTTCTTTCAAGCAAGCCAACAATACAAATCACCAAAACAGCCTTTGTCAAGTTCGACACATCACATTCAATCTGACATTGTGGTTCCATCATCTCTTTAGGGAAAAGTATGGATTCTTCAAAGTCATGCTATAAATATCCTGGCTTACAGAAAATTGCTGCAAAATGTTACTATGCCATCTACTGTATATTAGAGATGTGATTCGGCCGAACCTTTTGGTTCGGCCTTTGTTATTGGCCCGTGGCGGGAAATTTCGTTTTCCTGCGGTTTGGGCCGATTTTATTTCGTCTGACCCCCAAAACGATGCCCAAAACCTGCCCCAATCCTTCAGATTAAACAACAACAAAAACGCAAACCCACCTCAACCCTTCAAATTTAATTAATTGCAACTCCCCATCCTCCCGACACCCCCCCCCCCCCAAGACTTACCGAAAGTCCCTGGTGGTCCAGTGGGGTCCCAGGAGCAATCTCCCCCTCTCGGGCCGTCGGCTGCCACTAATCAAAATGGCGCCGATGGCCCTTTGCCCTTACCATGTGACAGGGCTATCAGTGCCATTGGCTGGCCTCTGTCACATGGTAGGAGCAATGGACAGCCGGCGCCTGTACCGAAGGGTTCAACCTGAGGGGAATGTGGGCTGGTAGTGTTGAAGCTCCTGTGGGGTTTATGCTTCACCTCGGCCTAGACTTCCTGACGGTGGGTACCTGTGGGTGTTTCTCCCACAGGTGGCACCAATTCTACCTCGGGCAAGGGGTCCATCTTCCAGAATCACAACAGACCAGACGTGCCATGGATCTCAGGTACAATTTTCCCGGGGAAAAGGGGTTGTCATTTATTTCCAGGATTTCCCTACCTAACTGAGACACTTACCCATTCACTCCATGGAGAGGTAACCCTATCTCAATAATCTGAACCAAGGGCACTTACACAGAGAGGGAAGAGGAATCTAGAGAGGAAAGAAGCACAGATGTAATTTGGAACATTTATTTCAAGAATTTGTACTTTATTTATTTTGAAGAAATCACAGTAAATTTTAAATTTTGAACACCAAGCTATGTCCTGTCTGTTCCTGCAGCAGCAGCAGAAGAAGAGTGAGGGGTGTAGTAACACACCTGGGAAAGGTATTCCACTCATATGCTCTGGGCCTAAGAGGACAACCTCCCCCCTTCCTCCCTTCCCCTCCTCCCCATTCTCCCCTTCCCCCCCCTATCCCCCCAGATATTAAAAACCTACAACCCAGTGCAAAAGGACTGGTGAAGGTATCATTGGGATTCTGCCCCTGGATTTTTATAGCTCCAGGAGAATTCAGTCATTATCCTGAATTGGGGTTACAAAATCAATCTGTCCCCTGATTACCTCCAAAGTCTGAGTTGAACAGTATCTCAATTTCCCCTCTCTCTTCCCAGGCATTGAAAGATAAATCATGAACTGAAGACCAGTGACCTAGACTGAAGCCATATTAACTCCTCCCCCTCCAGTTGCAAAATTTTGCATTACTGCATTTCCTGGAAATCGTGGAGAAGAGGAGCACATACAAACTTCTGATAGAGAGAACTGTGGGATGATAGCACGTGTTCCCGCCCATTGGTTAAAATTATGTGTTTAATGTGATCCAGATATTATGTTGGACTTACCCAGATGAGTTTGCTGCCTAATATACCCAGATAAAGATATGCCCATAACTTTTTCCAGATAATTTTAGGGCTAGTATTTTTCTGACCAGTCTTGCGCACATAGCTTTGTCTGGTCAATATCTGCATGCATCATCTAAAGTTCAGCCCCGCCACCCTGAAAGTCTCCAATGCCACCTCTTTATCTGGATACATTTTTGTGCACACAATGAGTTGTTCACAGCAATTGTGTTTGCTAAGCAGGGCAAATCACCAATTCCTGGCTTTTGTTCAGCTAACTCCAAACATTAGCTGGACAATGCCTTTGAATGTCAGTCTTACAATGTATTAGGAAACGAAAACAATGATGCATGCCATTGGTTTTGATTAGCAGAAAGGATATCAGATATTACATAATACTTTTCTTAGGATTGATATTGCATAATTCTGCAGTATGACTTGATCAGCAGATGTGAGTAACCTTCTAGTTATACATCTTCATGAATATCACTTGATTTGACATAAAAATTTACAATGAGAGGATTTGCAGAGAACTGCCCAAAGAGGAAGCCTGCACCAGAGGAGAGGGAGCCTTTCAGCAGCTAATCTGTGCGTATGCTGCCTCACAGTTCGTTCTCGCAGTAAAGTCACTGACTGCAGCTCCCCTGTTTCAGCAGATAATTGATCTGAAGCATAGACAGGGGAAAGGACTGTAGGCACATGGTGTTTGATGGGGGATGGAAATGAAAGGGGGTTACTGAGGAGGCAGGCGTTTAGTTTACTGCCAGCAATAATATTGCAGGTTTGCAGGTACTGCTGGCCTTCTGTAATACATTTCTGCCAAATACCAGCCTGTTGACAACAATAGGTAAGTCTCAATAATAATGTATTTTATTCAGTGTTGATCTATATCTTGGCTCAGAATTGTATCAAGGCAGGTAAATCTGCCAATCAAACCAAATTGCTTTAATGATAATGAATTTTGAAGTTTTTTGTTTTTTTTTGTAGAAAAATAAAGGTGCATAATTTTGGTATCAGGTTGACTCTATGCAATAAAAGTAATGCTATGATAATAATATCTACAAAATAATATTGAACCTGCGGGTTTTTTTAAGGGAAATGAAGTATTAATCAGAGAATATCATAAAATAGTAACATATACATGGTAACATAGTTATGACAGCAAAAAAGATCAAATGCTTCATCCAGTATACCCAGCACGTTTCTTATGGTAGTATATGCTGCTGCATGCAAGTCATCCCATGCCTCTGTTGAGGGCAGCAACTGCTGTTCCGTGCAGGTTTATATCCCCAAACCTTACAATCCAAACCAAGCAACTGTCAAACCCATTACAAAATTATTGCTAGCAATGTTTTTACAGGATGAACAGCCTTCATGATAATTCAGACAATGTTGCTTGAACATGCATTGTATTTGGACTTGGCCTTAGAAACAGTCCTGTGCTTTGTTCCTAATATCTGGGCCCCTGACCAAAAAAAGTCGGGGCCCAGTGTTGGCTATCATCTGAATCCAATTCCCCTTTTTCCTCCTGCCCTCAAAAAGAGTGATGTTTCAGTTGCATTACAAGTATCAAGGCTAATTGGTTAAGGATAGTAATCCCCATGCCTTCTGCTAAGGATAGTAAATGCCGCTCCATGTAGGTTTCCCCCATGCACCCTTTTCTTCATTTACTACTTCTAGTCTTTAGGGGTCCACAGTGCTTATCCCATGCCCTTTTGAATTTGTTTACTATGTTCATCATCACCATCTTTTCCATAAGGGCATTCTAGATATCCACCACCTTTTCTGTGAAGAAGTATTTTCCAATTCTAGTTCTGAGTCATCAATACTGCAGGATTCCTTTTCTTAGAATTCAGTTGAAAGATATATAAAGCACTGAAGGAATGGCTCAACTGATGTAGGATTTTCTATCATTTAGTTCTGACTACGTACTTTGCTTACCTAAGAATTATAAAGTCCTGGGCACAGAAGTATGATGTGATAGCACCAAGAAACAACCCAGAGATGTAGTAGTAAATCATTTTTCTGCTCCCTCTGGTGTTCATCCTCTTGGCTCTTCTAAGATACCATAGCAAAACATTCCTGTTGTGTTCCGCACCCGCGGCTGACCGCAGGCACGGTCCCCTATGTCGTTTCCTGACTGGGCCGCCGGCAGCGTCAGCTCTGACTGCCGTGCTCGGCGCCCCTGCGAGGTCGGCGCAGGCCCTCAGGCGAGCCGCCGGGTTCAGGGTCGTCCCTTTAATTGCTCTCAGCTGATTCCTATCCACAGGGCCAGAGGAAGTATAAAAGGAGACTTCCTCTGACCGTTCCTTGCTGCTTGCTTCGGTGTGTTCCAGCGTCTTGATTCCCTGTTCCAGTTTCGTCTTGGTATTCCTGGTTCCTGACTTCGGATCGGCTAACGGTGATTCCTGGTATCGACTTCGGATTGGCTAGTGGTGATTCCTGGTATTGACTTCGGACTGGCAAGCGGTGATTCTCTGGTGTGTGACTTCGGACTGGCAAGTGGTGATCCCTCAGTGTGTGACCTCGGACTGGTAAGCGACGACCCTCTGGCACTTGACCTTGGACCTCTTCCTGATCAACGTCTCCAAGGGCCCACCTAAGTCCCAGCGGCCCGGGTCCCTACGGGCTCTTCCTGGGGGGATCGCGGGCTTCCAGGGGTGAAGCTCCAGACAGCCCTTGCACTGTACGTCTGTTCCTTGACCTCTCAAAGGTCCACCTAAGTCCCAGCGGTCCGGGTCCCTACGGGCTCCTCCTGGGGGGATCGTGGACTTCCAGTGGCAAAGACACACCTCCGTTCCTTGACGTCACGACTCTTTGTCCGCCTTCACAGTCGCACCTGTCTACAGTGCCGAGGGTCAGCTGGTCGCATCTTCTGTTCCTGCCTCGCCACCCGATGGGAGAGCCTACGGATCTTCCTCTAAGGTATACTATCCTCCCGTCGGCCCAAGGGTCCACAAGCCTGAGCATAACAATTCCAGCACAGTACATAACATACGATATGCCAGTTGAGTCAGAACAAAGGCCCATCAAGCCCAGTCTCCTTTCTATGACAGTGGTTAATCTGGATCACAAGTATTTAGCAGAACTGAAAGAGTAGATCTGTTCCTTGTTGCAGAGATAGGGGTTGCAGAGATTGGTGGTGGCTGCTAATAATGGTTTATGGAATTTTCCTTCAGGGAGTTTTCCAAGCCACTTTTAAACCCAGCAATGCTAGATACCTTGCCACATCCTCTGGCAACAAATTCCACACATTGTATACTGAGTGAATACATGTTTTCTCTGATTTGTTTTAACTCTGCTGCAATTAAGTTTCATGGAGTATCCCCAAGTCTTAAGGGGACTGATATTCAAAGCACATTTAGTGCTAGATAGTTGGATTAAGTAGGATTTATCCAGCTATGTTGTGGCCGCTAAATATCTGCCTAGGTTCAGTATCCACTAGATAGCCAGATAACTTGCGGCAGGCAGTGGGCAGATCGGGGTGGTGCTACTTATCCTTTTAACTTAACCAGATAAGTAGCGATATTAGCTCTTATCTAGTTAAGTTTACCGGATAAATTAGGCTTACCATAGAGCAGGTTAACTTAGCCAGATAATTTATATCTGGCTAAGTAGCAACTTCTATGCAGTGTAGCTATGCCGTTGAATATTCCTTATAGCTTAGCCGGATAAGTTATGTGGGAGAAGCAATGCTGCCTATTTTGGGCTAATCAGTTCTAATGAAACTTGTGGAGAGACATCATCAGAAGGATAAAAAGCACTCCAGTGCACCAAAAGTGGCATTAATATTCCAAGAACAGTAAAGAGGCAAAACACTACAAGCAGGTCAGGAATTCTTCAAGGCAGCATGAGAGGAGTAAAGCAAAAGTGACAGAGTACCCTAAGGCAAAAAATGAATGGAAAAGGGCACCAAGGAGAGTTGCATGAATCCCCCAAGTCAGCATGAGAAGCGCAAAGTGGCACCAAGACTGGCTTGAAAAGCTCAAAGCACCATAAAGGGGGAATAATGTACCACAAGTGGCAGGGAAAACCTCAAGGCACCAATCGAGGGTCAAAAAAGAAGAAAGAGTGGCATGGAAACCCCAAAGCGCCATGAGAGGTGCAAAGCAAGAAAACATGAAGGCTTCAAATGAGGGGCAAAGGGCACCAACCAAATTCAAACTGTTGTATCCGACGGTCTTCGACGGCTTTGTCCTGCTTGTTGCACCCCTATCTCGGCTCCTCCCGCTTACCTGGGCAAGATGGCTACCACAGCATCATCAAGCCAACTTCTCTGGCGTCCCCAGAACAGCTATGCTGCAGCCGTATGCCATTGCTCCTCCCAGGTGCCTACTAGGGTGCACGCGCGGGCGCAACCCACGTCTAAGTACGCCCAGTGGTACGAACCTCAAGGGGGTTCCCTCAGCTGACGTCACGCCCATCCGGGTATATCTACTTCTCAAGATTGCTAGCTCATTGAGTTGGCAAAGGCTCAAATAGTCTGACTGTTCCTGTCTGCGCTACTCTGCCACTTCCCTGCTGCCTGCGGGAAGCTCTCCTTCTGCCCTTCGGGGTTTGACTACTAACGTGGGTACCCGCTCCTCGGGGGCCCTCTGTTTTATTTTCAGGTGCCATTCAGGGATCAGGCACTCATTCCTTGAGGGCCTGCTCTCCCTGCCTCAGTGCCTGTACTATCTATGACTATCTGGTGGAATTGCAGCCATAACAACTAACACCGAGTGAGTACATTAACATTTCATCTGTCTCATCCACAGTAGTTCCTGCTGTGGAACCTCCTGATGTCATCTTGGAGAGAAGGGCTTCCTCTGCCGAGGTCCCTGAGACTACAACTCACCACTGCCACCTGGTAGCTACTTCAAGCTGTATAAATAAAGAGTTCAAATACCGGTGTTTTTGTGCATAGAGTCTAGTCCAGTGCTGTGGCCCTCATGGAGTTCCTCCCTGTGGGTATGGTCATCTCCACAGCACCCAAGGATCCACTAAAACACACATAATAACAACACACACAAAGCTCTACTCAGGGAGAAGCCAGAGGAAATTCCTGGAGGATGCCTGATGAAGGTTACCTATGGCATCATTTGGGGATAAGGCTGGTTGTAAAGGCTTGAAATTGGGCTATTCATTTGCTGAGGTATAGCCTCATCCCTTCTGTATCATCTGCCTCCTCTACCTCTTCACTGGAAGCTAATATCTACTGATTAGAGTCCCCAAATTCTCTTCATCCACTAGTTGTTCGAATCTTCTGATTCAGGGAATCCAGGACTTAATTCTTCCTTTGAATCCATTTTTGCAAATACTGCTTCCATTACCTGAGAATCAGTAATCATGGAGGAGCATCGTGCTGGTTTTGGGTGATCCTACCCATTTCTGGTGCCCCTGCCCCTTGCTGTGGTATAATCCATCAAAGGCTAAATATCAGACAAGTCCAATAGTCAGCAAGAACCTTAAGGGAAGAGAGTTAAGAGAAAAGGTCCAATAGGGCATGAAATTATTAAAGGTAACTGAGAATATCTATGTAAAGCATTATATTGCTAGGGCAAGACCAAGAGTTGTCAAGTACTATAAGGAAAGGGAATTTGCAAAGAAACTCAGTTCGAGCAGAGGCAGAACCACCTAAACGTGCAGAGAGGCTTGTAGCAGCAGGGGTGGGACTGTCGTTTAAAATCACAAAGAGTAAGTGTAGAGAAATACAGCAAGCAGAGTGGCATGAATGGACTGAGGCAGAAAGAAAAATGGTATTAAATGCCCAAAGCACCAAAATGTACCAGTAGTGGCATGAGCACAGTCCAAGGATCCAAGAATGGTACAGCAAGTGTGAAAAGTATCAGCAAGACTAAGAGTCAGCATGTTGCAAACAGCATGGAGGGATCAACCCCCCCCCCCCCCAAGATGTGGCACACAGGATATATTATAAATAGCATGGAGGCATCAAAACCCCCAGGGTATCATCATAGGGGAAAATAGAACCAACAATAGTTGTATGACTAGCCCAAGGCAACAAAATCACAGCAAAGGCAATACCTACCATGGTATGAATATCCCAAGGCACCATAAAGGAGCAAAATAGTACCATTAATGGCAGGTATTCTCCAAGGTACCATGAGAGAGCCAGAAGGAGGCCAGGAAGTAACTGTAGCAGACTGACAGCAAAGTATAGAGCCTGATTTGTGCCAGGAAAAATCATAGAAACTAGTCTAAAGAATGGGACACAACCAGCATGATTTACCCAAGGGAAGTCTTGTCTCACAAATCTGCTATACTTAATTGAAGAGGTTAATAATAATGTGGAAAAAGGTGATCTGGTAGAGGTAGGCTATTTGGATTTTCAGAAGGCATTTGACAAAGTCTCACATGAGATGCTTCTAAGAAAACTAAAAGTAATGGGATAGGAGGTGATGCCATTTTGTGGATTGCAAACTGGTTTAAAGACAAGAAACAGAGATTAAGATTAAATGGTCAGTTTTCTCAGTGGAATAAGGTAAATAGTGGCACATCTCAGGGATCTGTACTTGGACCGGTGCTTTTTAATATATTTATAAATGATCTAGAAAGGGGTACAATGATTTGCATATGACACAAAATTATTCAGAGCAGTTACATCACAAGCAGTTTGTGATAAATTGCTGGAGGACCTTATGAGACTGGAATATTGGGCATCTAAAGGGAAGATGAAAGGCAATGTGGACAAGTTCAAAGTGATGCATATAGGGAAAAATAACCCATGCTGGAAAAAGATCTAGAAAAAAGATACAGGTGTCTTATTGGATAATACATTAAAATCATCAGCTCAGTGAGCTACAGCAGTAAAAATTTGAAAGGGAATGGTGAATAAAACAGAGAATGTCAAAATGCTTCTCTATCGCTCCAATGTGTGCAATTCTGGTCACCACATCTCAAAAAAGATAATGTTGTACTGGAGAAGGTACAGAGAAGGGTGACCAAAATGATATAGGTGATGGAACTGCTTCCCTATGAGGAAAGGTTAGAAGTTAGGACTGTTCAGCTTGGAGAAGAGATGGCTGAGAGGGAATATGATTGAAGTCTATAAGATCATGCAAGGACTTGAACAAGTAAATGTGAATCAGTTATTTACTCTTTCAGATAATACAAGGACTAGGGGGCACTCCATGAAGTTAGTGAGTAGCACAAGTAAAACAAATCCTAGAAAATTATTTTTCACTCAACACAGAATTAAGCTCTGCAATTCATTGCCAAAGGATTTGGTTAAGGCAGTTAGTATAGCTGGGTTTAAAAAAGGTTTGGATAAGTTCCTTCAGGAGAAGTCAATAAACTGTTATTAATCAAGACTAGGGAATACCATTGCTTAGCACCAGCTTTAGTAGCATGGTATCTGTATAATGTTTGGGTACTTGCCAGGTTCTTGTGACCTGGATTGGCCACTGTTAGAAACAGGTTTCTGGGCTTGATTGACTCCTTGGTCTGATCTAGTATGGTGACTTCTTCTGCTTTTGTAAGAGTGACTATATGGCAACTTCTTATGTTTTTACATTCATAAAGAGGTGAGATGAGAGAAGATACCATGAGAAAGCCAGGAAGAGGCCAGGAAGTATCAATGGTAGACTAAGACAGCAAAATGTAGATCCAGAAAGAGGTGGGTTGAGAGGAGAAAATAATTGTTTTTCTTTCCTGAACATTTTTTGTTTTGGGGTCCAAAATACCTCATATAAAGAACAGAGAAGCAGGGTTTGAGAACTAGGGGATCCTAAAAGAGTGCAACAAAACAGTTAAGTATAGACTATTAAATCAGAAAAGGAGTGGGGTAGGAGGAGAAACTTGTAATTTCTTTTCTTTTATACATTTTATTTTGGAGATAAAATACCCCAGTATAATCATGAGAGAAGCAGGATGGGAGAAGTAGGCTGGGATCCAATAGTAAACAGCAAGGAGGCATCAAAACTCCCAAAGCTAGTATCAGAGATATGGCAGCAAGTCAGGATGGCAGCAAGATCCCTAAGGTAGAGTCAGGAGCATGGCAGAAATTCAGTGTGGCAGCAGCATCCCCATGGTGCTTACAGTTCTCCTGTCATTCGCAGGGAAATTCTGGGAAACCCAGCAAAGACAAATTGATTTTCAAGAAGACCAAATTTTCCAACATCTCTAATGGCAGCTGTGAATGATAAAGACTAACAATGTGCCTGCCATTGAGAAGACACATTCACAGGGTACAGTGGGAAGTTGGGAGGAAAGAAAAATGCTGAGCCAACTTGACCAGGTCTGGCAGACTACAGACTTGTGTGCCTAACATGCTAAATGATCTGTGGCCATGTCCTTGATGGACTATATTAGACAGCACATCACAGAAATTTCTGATGGAGGTTTCCTTTGATGCGATGGAGTGCACTCTCTGATACCAGCTGGTCTAATTATGGCCTATATTAGGAGAGATGGTTCTCTGGGGGAAACATGGCTGTGCCATATTGATGTGGGGGAAGAAGTAGTAGCTAATAGGGTTATGCTTGTACTACTCCCTGGAGTGTAATTCTTTCCTGTGCTGCATCCCCACTGCACCTCTGATTTTGGAGCTCCTGTTCATGCATCCTAGCCATCAATATCTTCTTCTTCATGTAAGTGAGTTACTGGGACTGGAAGGCGGGATTCCCTTTCATCTGTGGATCACAAAACCATGGCACACATGTAAGTATTGTTTTTTGCCAAAGGTTTTGGTTTCTCTTGCACCTACTGCAGCATGGAAACTATTAACTGCAACACCTCTGCTTTCAGTCCTTTAGGGATGTGCAGAGGGACGCCATACATTGCATTCGTGATTCGGATTCGTCGGGGAGCAGATATGTTGCATTCGGCCGTATGGCGCCCCGATGCGTTAATACAGCAATTTCTATTCGTGTCCCAGCTAAAATTAAAATTAACTACAACCCCCCACCTGCCTGACCCCCCCAAGACTTACCAAAACTCCCTGGTGGTCCAGCGGAGAGTTTGGAACCATCCCCTGCACTCTCACACCCTCGGTACCGGTTTCATCATGGCACCGATAGCCTTTGTCACAGGGGCTACCGGTGCTATTGGTCAGCCACTGTCACATGGTCATTGGCACCATCTTGTGCTCCTACCATGTGACAGGGGCTGACCAATGGCACCGGTAGCCCCTGTGACATAGTAAGGGCAAAGGCTATTGGTGCCATTTTGAGAACTAGCATCTGGAGTGCAGGAGGTCTCTCCGGGACCCCCGTTGGACCCCCAGGGACTTTTGGCCAGCTTGGGGGGCCTCCTGACCACACAAGACTTGCCAAAAGTTCAGCGGGGGTCTGGGAGCGACCTCCTGCACGCCGGCCGTCCGATGCCAGTACTCAAAATGGCACCGATCGCCTTTGCCCTCACTATGTCACAGGTACCGACGGTCGGCCCCTGTGACATAGAGAGTGCAAAGGCAATCAGCTGCCAGTATTCAAAATGGCACCAAAAAGTCCAGCGGGGGTCCAGAAGTGACCTCCTGCATGCCGTCCATCCGATGCCAGTACTCAAAATGGCGCCGATCGCCTTTGCCCTCACTATGTCACAGGTACCGATGGTCAGACCCTGTGAGATAGAGAGGGCAAAGGCGATCAGCTGCCAGTATTCAAAATGGCACCGAAAAGTCCACCGGGGGTCCAGGAGCGACCTCCTGCATGCCGGCCGTCCTATGCCAGTACTCAAAATGGCGCCGATCGCCTTTGCCCTCACTATGTCACAGGTACCGACGGTCGGCCCCTGTGACATAAAGAGGGCAGAGGCGATCAGCTGCCAGTATTCAAAATGGTGGCGATCACCTTTGCCCTCACTATGTCACAGGGGCCGACCGTCGGTACCTATGACATAGTGAGGGCAAAGGCAATCAGCGCCATTTTGAGTACTGGCATCGGCCGGCCGGCATGCAGGAGGTTGCTCCCGGACCCCCGCTGGACTTTTGGCAAGTCTTGTGGGGGTCAGGAGGCCCCCCAAGCTGGCCAAAAGTCCCTGGGGGTCCAACGGGGGTCCTGGAGAGACCTCCTGCACTCCAGCCGTCCGAAGCCAGTACTCAAAATGGCACCGATAGCCTTTGCCCATACTATGTCACAGGGGCTACTGGTGCCATTGGTCAGCCCCTGTCACATGGTAGGAGCACAAGATGGCGCCGATGGCCATGTGACAGGGGCTGACCAATGGCACCGGTAGCCCCTGTGACAAAGGCTATCGGCGCCATGATGAAACCGGCAGCGAGGGTGTGAGTGCAGGGAATGGCTCCCGGAACCCCCGCTGGACCACCAGGGAGTTTTGGTAAGTCTTGGGGGGGTTCAGGAGGGTGGGGGGTTTGTTTAAATTTTTATTTAGTTTAGGCGGCCATATAATTCGGGGAAGATTTGTGTATTCGTGGGGAATCGCGATACGTTTCGCTTCCCCACGAATACTACGTATAGTGTAATATACGTTGCGGATCGCCAATACTGCGAAAACGAATGCACAGCCCTACAGTCCTTCTTGCTCATGGAAACCCTCTAACTTCTCTATTAGAAGTTTTACTATGGGGATGACCCTGACCAGGCTGGTACTTCTGGAACTCAAATCCTCTGTGGCATCCTTGAAGGGCTTCAGGACTTCCATAAGCTGCTTCATCACTATCCAATCATGATGTCCCCAGTGACGATCCTCTCCTATCTCCCTTTCAGAAACAGGTCAGGAAAGGAATATTTATTGTTCCACTAACCTCTGCAGCATCAGATAGGTGGAATTCCAGTGGGTGTTAACATCTTTAATCAGATGCTTATGAGGCATCCCAAATTCTTCCTGCTTCTCACAGAGAAGCACCCACCCTTCACACTATGATGAAAATGCCCTGCTATTTTTTACTGAACTTCTCCATCATGTTTTTCAGGATTGGAATCCCATGTTCTTTGGGCCCACCTCAGGACATCCCTTTCTACCATGTGCAGCAATTGAGAAAAGCAATAGGTCTCCTGGTAACCTCCATCTTCCACTTCCCTTATCATATTTCCTCCACTATCTGTCAGAAAAAGAAGCAGCAAGAAAACCTGCTTCTAGCTCTCCAGCAACTTTCCTATTGCTCTTAGGATATTGCATGAGTAATGGGTGATATCCATCACCTGGATATGCAGCACAGCGCACCTGCAGGCTTGTCCCTACTAGAGCTGCTGCATGCCTCTGCCTCGACCAGCTCACACCAGTGTGCCTTCAGGGAGAGGTAGGCATGCATAGTATTTATGCTGGTCCAGATGTCACTGTAAAAATGCACGCTCCTCTCCTCTGCTTTAGCCAGCTGCACCTACATACATAATAACATTGTAATGATGGCAGAAAAAGACAAAATGGTCCATCTAGTCTACCCAGAAAATTTCTAATGGTAGTAACTGCCGCTCCATGCAGGTTGATCCCATGTTTCTGTTAAGGGTAGTAATATTAACAATCAAAAACCAAGCAACTGTCAAACCCTAGAAACATTTTTACAGGGTGAGCTGAGCAGCCTTCTTGATAATTCAGACAATGCTGCTTGAATATGTTTTGTTTTTTGACTTGCCATGGAAGCAATCCTGTGTTTTTTCCCTAATGTCTGTGTATCAGTACCCTGGATCATAAAAGTCAGGGTCCAGCATTGGCTGTCATCTGAATCCAATTCCCCTTTTTTCCCCCCTGCCATCAAAGCGGAGAGTGATGTTACAGATGCATCAAAATCATGAATGCTAATTGTTAAGGGTAGTAATCCTCTTGTCTTCTATTAAGAGTTGTAGCTGCCATACCATGAAGGTTACTCCCATACACTCTTTTTTTTTTTCATTTCCTCTCTAGCCTTTAGTGATCCACAGTATTTATTCCATGCCTTTTTTAATTTGTTTAATGTTTGCATCCTCACCACCTCTTCCAGAAGGGCATGCCAGACATCCACTACCCTCTCTGTGCAGAAATATGTCCTTATGTTGGTTCTGAGTCATCCCTACTGAAGTTTTATTTCATGACCCCTAGTTCTACTGTTTGCTTTCCAACTGAAGAGGTTTGAAGATTGTGCATCATCCAACTGAAAAGTTTTGAAGATTGTGCATCATTAAAACCATTCAGGTTTCTGGAGGTCTGTACCATATTTCCCCTGCACCTCTTCTCTTCCAGGGTATACATATTTGTATCCTTCAGCCTCTCCTTATAAGTCTTCTGATAATGATATCACACCATTTTTGTTGACTTCGCTGGACAGACTCCATCCTGTCTCTTATCATTTTTGGGATAGGGTCTCCAGAACTGAACACAGTGCTCCGGTTGAGGCCTCATAAAGGACCTGAACAAGAGCATTACCCACCTCCTTTTTCTCATTGGATATTAATTTCTTTATGCAGTCATGCATTCTTCAGGCTTTAGCTATTGCCCTGTCATATTGATTCACTGCCTTCAGATTGCCTGCATGTGACTACAACACTGATTTTACAGGGTGAAGATAACCTTCCCACTGAATGTAGTCCTGGAAGGCGCTTTGGAATTGGGGCTAAAAGATGCAGCAGACATTTAAAGGGGCTGATCATCTAGGGCAATCATTTGCCCAATGCATTTTGTCACTACTTTTGATACTGCTTGTTTTTTGCCTCAGGACAGTGATACATTACACCACCCCATCTGCTCTAGCTTGCCGCTGCTGGTACATGACAAATAAATATTATCATCCTGCTGAAACTCTCGCAGTGCAATTCATTGATTCATCTCTAGAAACATGAATGTCTTGTCAATATTCAGTCATTACAGCTTTTCCATTGCCAATGTCTTCACTCATGTTGTTGTTTTAATATTTTTCCTGCCATAAATACAAAAGGGTTGTTTTTTTTCCTACAGTTAGCCCCATACTCTTCTGAAAGGCACAACTGTGCTTGTATTTCATAAATAAAAATCATAGCAACATAAAAAGCTAGTATAGTCATAGTTGTTAACTGCCCCTTGTCCAAGAGAAAGTTTGAGTCAATACTTGATTTTTAACCTGCATTTTATTGAATTCTATTTTTAGAAACTCTGAGGCCAATATTTAACATTACTTAGCCAGTTAAGTAATGACTTCCCCGGCTAAATGGTGGCCACTAAATATCTGTCCAGCAGTCACCACTTAGCTGGATAAGTACTTATCCATCTTTGTAGATAGCCTGATATTTGGAGAGGTGGGGGACTGGGTGGATCGGGGCAGCGCTATTTATCCAATTAGCTTAATTGTACAAGTAGTGATATTCATTCTTATCAGTTAAATTAATTAGATGTTAGACCTGCCTTAAAGCAGGTTTAACTTAGCCGGATATAATTTATCTGGCTAAATAGTGACTTTTATGCGGATATTCAGTGGCATAGCTGTGTCACTGAAATCCCATGTAGCTTAGCCAGATGCGTTATATCCAGTTAAGTTACACAGCCATTCAGCTTTGAATATTGAGGCCTCTAGAATTAATATAGAAACATGGAAATATAGAATATGATGACAGATAAGTGGAGTAACAACCTAGTGGCGTGGAAGAATAGCATAATAGTTAAAGAAATAGGCTGTGAACCAAGGAAGCCAGGATTCAAATCCCACTGACACTTCTTGTTATCTTGGACAAGTCACTTCATCCAGCTTTGCTGCAGGCACAAGCTTAGGGGGTTATTTATCAAGCCCTGATATTATACTGATGGAAGAAGGGGCATTCCTGTGATATTTCACACCACCCCAATAAAATATTACTGAGATTTTGCAGCAACACTTTTTTTATCAAGAAAAAACCCACGATAAAATATATCACTATGAAACAGAGAAAAAAATGTGTGATAGCAGCCCACTTTGCTCGGGGCTGCTATTCTGTAAAAGGGCCAGGTGGGCCAAAATTACCCCTCCCCAAAAATATAAACATCCCTCCACCCGCTCCTCTGCCACCTATTGAGTTAGTGCAGCCTTATCAAAAGTAAAATTGTGATTCCATGCTTTCTTATATTCCATTACTGTCTTTACTTCCACTGTCTCTCCAGTCTTTTTCTGAGGAAGATGAACAGGAGATACCCTTGCCAGAAATAATATTTTAAAATGATGATTCAGAGGAACTGAAATAAATCTCAGTGAACCTGGAAGATGTAATAGGGCAACTGACACACTAAAGAGTAGTAAATCACTTGGACCAGATGGTATACATCCCAGAGTGTGAAATAATTTAAAAATGAAATGAGCTACTATTAGTAATCTGTAAACTATCATTAAAATCAGGTACAATACCTGAAGATTGAAGAGTGGCAAATGTAACTCCATTTTTTAAAAAGGGTTCCAGAGGTGAACAAGGAAACTACAGTGTTGCACTGGAGGTGGACCCTTGGCCTGGTGCAGAGTTGGTATGGCCCTCTGGACGGACCCAGAGAGCGTCTGCTACCAAGATGTGGAGCTTACGTGGAGACTGAGGCAAGCTGGAGCTTCGCCAATAACAGTCCGGGGTTTCCGCAGGTTGAGCCCTTGGGTACCCGGACTGCCTGGACTTAGGTGGGCCTCTGAAGGTCTCCCAGAGAGATGACGGAGTAGTCAGACAGGTGAAGTTCAGGTTTGGAGAAGACACCACAATCAGACAAATGGAGGTCAGGTCTGGAGAGGTCAGCGTGGTCAGGCAGGCGGAGGTCAGGCTTGGAGAAGACAGTGAAATTGGACAGGCAGAGGTCAGGCTTGGAGAGGTCAACATAGTCAGACAGGCAGAAGTCAGATACCAAGGAATCAACGAAGGGTGTTCAGGAACCAGGACACAGCCGAGAACCAATGGAACAGGAAGAACCTTGTTGCAAAGGCTGAAGTGACAACTGAGCCCTTTTGGAGGGCTGAAGGTGAAGATGCCCAGATGACATCACAGAAAGGAATAGGAGGACTGGCCCTTTAAATACAGCAAAGAGACACGGCCCCGTGCCTAAGGGGGAAGCAGGAAGGAGTGCAGGACCTTGGACAGTGGCCCTGCTGAAGATGCTGAACAGGAGGAACGGACCATAGGACAGGCCCGGATGTGGGAGGCGGCTTCCTGCCGCACGAAGAGGCTGAGAGTGGCTCTCCCTGCCACGAACCACCGGAGTCTGTGGCCTCCAGGTCGCAAGAAGAGGAGTCTTGTCAGCGGCCTCTGCCGCAGGAAATCCCGGTGTCAGCGGCCCAGCCGCAGGGGAAAGATGTTGCCCGTGACCCCGGCCACAGGCAGAAGCGCAACATACAGTCTGGAGAGCATGATATCAGTGCTGGGAAAAATGGTTGAAACTATTATAAAGAACAAAATTACTGAACATATAAATTAGTAAGTAGCACATTCAGAGCAAATCAGAGAAAATGTTTTCACTCAATTTATAGTTAAGCTCTGGAATTCATTGCCAGAGGATGTGGGTAAAAAAAGCAATTTGACATTCAAAAGGATCATAAACCTTTGTCTGGACAAATGACAGGCCAACATTCAAGGATGTGAATAAGGCAGTTAGCTTAGTTGGGTTTAAAAATGGTTTTGAGAAGTTCCTGGAGGAGAAGTCCATAAACTGTTATTAACTAAGTACACTTATGAAATAGCCACCACTTATCATTGCATTATAGCAACATGGTATCTATTTATTGTTTGTGACCTGGATTGGCCACTATTGGGAAAAGGATACTGAGCTTGATGTATCCTCGGTCTGACCCACTATGTTCTTATGCTCTTTGGAAGTGAGGAGTGGGGAGCGTCTCATGATACCATCTTGTTCTTCACCTCACCCTACCCCCCCCCCCCCCCCCCCCCGCAACTTGAGGCCCTGCTGGCTGGAGAAGGAGAGGTATAGTGCCATGGCCCAGGACCCCAGGGCCATGTTAAAACCAGCAGCTAAGATGGGCCAGGTTGTCAATATCAGATTTTCAGATTTGTATTTAAAAAAATATTTTACTTCATTCTCTCTTAAATATCGATGATAACAAGATATTAATAATTTCATATATGTAAATGAATTATTTTGCTACAACAACTCCTTCATGAGTTAATTCCAGAACATCATAGATAACTAGCTCACCAAAACTGCACTGCAATAATGTGTAGAAAACTTAGGGCTCACATGATTTCAATAACTTTATTGGCATGACAATTTATATGTGTTGCCAAAGTAATACATAAAATGACTAAAATAATAAAAGGGTAGGAAAAGCCTGGAAATCAAGCCCTTAAAAAAACATGCAGAGGGCTATTTTCAAAGCTATTTATTCACTTAAATAACAGTTTACCTAGGTAAATAGATCTGTCTGAAAATTGCCTTCAGTCACTACAGCTAAAAGTGTACATGACCCTATGTAGCACACATACTTTTAGTTAGACTTTGAGGAAGCAGTCCCAGAGGCATATTTAGATTGGGGAAGGAAAACAGCATACATACATGACAAGTGCATGACAAGTGCATGTGTTGTTTCACAAGTGCATGTGTTGTTTCACAAGTGCATGACAAGTGCATGTGTTGTTTCACCCCTCTTAGCCAGGCGTATAAAAGTGCAGGTAAGAATTACGTGGTCACCAATCAAAGAAAAAAATGCCTACATTGTTTCTCTTTTGAAAATTAGCATAAAATATACATGCTAAAAGCACACTAGTACTTTCCATCTATATGGGCTATAGGAAATCTGACAGTATCTATGAAATGAATTGCATGTTTATCATTGTCTAGTAAAATAGTGCCAACTCCTTTGCTACTATTTTGATTATTAAACTACCATCCTGATAAGTAGGGATGTGCATTTGGTTGATCCAAATGGTAAAAAAAAAAAAAAGAAACAGACAAAAGAATAAATTTTTCCTTTGTTGCAACCAAACCGAAACATGGCTTATTCTGAAAATTTCAAAAATTCTTTGTTTTAGCAATAGCACATGAAATGTGCTTAAATGAATAACCTAAAACATCTGAAGATAAAGCATGAAACAAAATTTGGACGGAAAATGTGCTAAAAACAAAAAAACTAAAACTAAGAGAAAAACGGCAGCCCATCTCTACCAATAACAGATGTTTACATGACAACTTGAAGGATTAAATCTGCTGTTGTATAAGAACATCAGTATCATGCATGGCCATATCAGAAAATGACTGAAACAGGGGATCTTGAGACTTGGAGGATTGAATTTAGAGAACTATGAAGAAAGTGGAAATTACTATTTAAGAAATAAAAGCACATTCAAAATTTCATATACATGTTAAAAAAAATGCATTCTTGGATGAAATACGTCAGTGCAAAAGATAAACATTTGTTCAGCACTGTAATGTATGTGGTAGATAAAGCTTTCTTAGATTAATCATTTATTGTGAGTTTCCTCAAGATTGATCAAGTGCGATAGGAGTCATGAATTATTTATCTTGGTCTCTGCCTCTCTGGTATGTTTGCCCCCGGTTCTTCCTGCCAAGGCTTCTTTCTGAAGGAGGGCTGGCAACATTCAGTCTGAGTATCTCTGAAAAAAAAAAGAGAGTTTATATTCTGTTTCCAAGTTTTTTCTGCACAATTTGTTAATTATGTGTGAGAAAGGAACAGATGCAGCTTGTTTTATGTGTAGAAGCAGAAAGATAGTTTTTAGATTTCTGATGTGTTTATTCGCAAGGTTTTAGCTGTTTCTACCAAATGCTTTTTTACGAGAAGCTTTTCACTGAAGGGTCGATGTACAGATTGTTGCTTAATCTGAGCCCTAAGTTTCCTATACATTACTGTGCTGCAGTTTTGGAGACCTAGTGATAGGAGTTTTGAAAATAACCCACTCACTGGAGTTATTGTGACAAAAATCATGCCTCTAATTTCTATGCAATTACTATGATATTCAGTACTCAGACATGATATAGAAGGATTAAAAAAAGCATAAAATAATCTGCAGATCTCAGTTTACTTAATCAATGAAACAAATAAGTAAAAGTGAGCATGAAGCTATTTACATCTAATATAATTACATCTTCCATAGGACAAAAGGGCAGAAAGTCTGATTATACCTTTTACCCTTCTGGTAGTCTTAAATTTTTTATCTGTTTATTTCACATCACTTTTATTCCACTGATACAAATGTATGTTATCAGCGGATTACAGTTTAAGCAATTAAACAAAAACCCATCTACATCCAAATAAAAAACCTTTATCGTATTTCTATCAGGGCCCAGCAGATTCCTTTGCATCATGGCCCCTGTGATCATCAGTGAGAATCTAATGCCGTTCCTCTCCCTGATTTTTCCTTCATTGCCAAATGAAAGCTGAGGGACTGGCATTTCTCATTATCCAGGGATCAAAGTTGTTCTTCCGATATCAAGTGGATATGACAGGACCAGTACATGGGCTTTTATGAGTGACTCTGACAAGTTCTACTGCCCACCTCTATAAATATAGTTTAATTTTTTGGGGTAGCTTTGAAATAAATGTGAACATATTTAAAGAAATGTGTGTGTGTGGGGGGGGGGGGAGATTTAATTGATAGATGACATAGTAACATAGTAATGACGGCAGAAAAAGATCAAATGGTCCACCCAGATTGCCTAGCAAGTTTCTTATGTTAGAAACTACTGCTCTATGCAGGATACCTCCATGTTTCTCTATATATGCTTATATCCATGATTATTTAAGAATAGCAATTTTATTACATGCAGTAAAACTTTAGATGCATATAGAGTATTTGCTGACATTTTCCCCTAACCTTTGTTTGTCAGAACCAGAGAGTAGCTTTGGCATACACTCATTGGTGGAGTGTCATGCCAATATTTTTCAAATGTAATTCTTTGCTTGGCTGTATTTGTTTATCTGTTCACAAATATGAATTTAAATACCATCTGGTTGTAACACGTTCATTTGACAGCATGGTTGTTGAGTCCATTTCCTACATGTCAAATCTATCCACCTTATTACCTGATTCTAATAATTGTTGGTTGGCATGCAATCCTTGATGCATAATTGATGTGTTAGGTATCAGTTAAATAATATACACTACCAGTAATACCATGTGTTACTGTGAGGGAAAGTAAAAGTTGTTAATCACTTATTCTGTATCACATTCAAGCTCATCTTTTTTGAAATTTGAATAGCCTTTTTTTCATCTTTACAGCATAATCAGATATTAATAGTTATTATGATATAAATCTCTATTATAGATACAGTTTACTGCACTCTTTTTTTTTCTTGTTTTTAGGCAACATCATCTACTTCCTCTCCTTGTCTATAGACATGAGGTTTAAATATTGGAGTTATAGGTGGTTAGATAAGGCTCAAGGAAGTGATTTTTTGTATTCTCTTTTGTAGCAGAAGCATAACCAAAAGCAATAGTTTTATGAATGAGCAGTGTTTGGGTGGATCCTTGGGTACAGTGGCAGATGACCATGCCCACGGGGAGGAGCCCCATGAGGAGCCACAGTACTAGGCTAGACTCAGACGCACAAACACAGTTTGTTCTTTATTAAACAGCTTTGTAGAGTACCACCAGAGGTGGCAGTAGTGAGGCAGTCTGGTAGTTGCAGTCTCAGGGACCTCGGCAGAGGGAGCCCTTCTCACCCTGTTGGTAATGGGAGGTTCCAAAGCAGGTTTCCCAACAAGGAAGTACTGTGGATGAGATAGACTGAGAGTTAGTGTACTCACTAGGTGTTTGCTGTAGATAGGCGATTACACCAGGTTGTAGTAGTAAGTGCAGGCACCGAAACAGGGAGAGCAGGCCCTCGAGGAGTGAGTACCTGTTCCCTGTAAGGCACCTGAAATAAAGCAGAGGGCCCTCGAAGAGCAGGTACCCAGGTTAGCAGTTACCCCAAAGGGCAGAGAGAGAGCTTCCAGCGGCAACACGGAAGCGGCAGAGTAGCGTAGACAGGAACAGAACGTATCCGGAGGCAAGTCCTTGCTAACTCAATGAACTAGCAAAATAGTAGATGTTATATACCCGTACGACATGACGTCAGTATAGGGGAACGCCCTCGAGGTTTGCTCCAAGGGTTGTATAAAGGTGTGGGTGATGCGCATGCGCGTACCCTAGTAGGTACCTGGGAGGAGCATGGCGGGAGTCAGCACCATAGCCATTCCGGGGACGCCAGAGAGGTTGGCTTGTAGATGCGGCAGTAGCCATCTTTCCTAGGTAAGCGGGAGAAGCCGTGAATAAGGTGAGGCAAACGGGGTGAAGCTGTCTAGCACAGACGGACGCAACAAACAGAAGAGAAACTCCAGCTTCCCTAGATCCAGCAGACTCAGTCATACTATGTCACTATTTCCTAAGTCCTCATGGTGGAGGGTTAAGGTACAATTTATTTTATTGTCTTTAAATAAAGCTTTTCAATTTGTTCTGTTTCTAGTTTGTTGTCATTTCTTGACCAACCTGTGAGTGGTACTGTGTGTGACTGAAAAGATATGAGTGACAAACTGGAAATTGATGTGTAGTTTAAAATCATGAGAGGTCTAGAACAAGTAAATGTGAATCACTTATTTACTCTTTCGGATAATAGAAAGACTAGGGGCCACTCCATGAAGTTAGCATGTGGCACATTTAAAACTAATCAGAGAAAGTTCTTTTTCACTCAACGCACAATTAAACTCTGGAATTTGTTGCCAGAAGATGTGGTTAGTGCAGTTAGTGTAGCTGTGTTTAAAAAAGGATTGGATAAGTTCTTGGAGGAGAAGTCCATAACCTGCTGTTAATTAAGCTGACTTAGAAAGTAGCCACTGCTATTACTAGCAACAGTAGCATGGGAGAGACTTAGTTTTTGGGAACGTGCGAGGCTCTTATGGCCTGGATTGGCCACTTTTGGAAACAGGATGCTGGGCTTGATGGACCCTTGGTCTGATCCAGTATAGCATGTTGTTATGTTCTTAGTGTGTTTGGTGTGGACAGGTATGAGAGGTGTATGTATACATTAGTTTGTATGAGAAGATTTTATTGTTAGGGATGTGCATTTATTTTCTAATGAAATTAAAAATATAATGAAAATGCTTGTTTTGTTTCAAAACAAAATATCCTTCCTCTTCCCCCCCCCCAAAAAAAAAACATTTTTCATTTCCTTTCATTTCAGAAAAAGAAAATATCCTCAGCAGCACTAAAATAAATAATTGCACCCCTTCCCAGCTTTTCCCCTATTCTCACAATCCCTAGACATGGGGTTCCTCAAAATCTAAATGGGGTAATCCCCTAACACTTTTGCCCTGTTCAGTAGGGATGTGCATTGGGTGCCCTATCATTTGCGCTTTCGGGTTCATGTGGCCGCAGGAAAATCTCATTTTCCCGCGGATTGGCATTATTTTTTTTAGTAAAATATTGTTTTTCGGTTTAGTGCGCACTAACTCCCGTTAGCGCGCGCTAACTCCCATTAGGTGTGTACTCCCGTTAGTGCGCACTAACAAAAAAATAACAAAAAGTAACAAAAAATAACAAAAATAAACTTTTTTGTTAGTGCACGCTAATGGGAGTTAGCACGTACCAGGCCGAAAAACAATTTTTCACGAAAATTTTGGGGAAAAGTGTTCGTTTCACGATTTACCCGATATATAATGAATTAAGAAATATAGTATGATATTTCAATTTGTTATAAAAATGATTCACATCCCTACTGTTCAGTTCTCTTTTCAAAATGGGGGTCAGCTGGCCCGAAGCCAATGCCTTTTTTTTGTTCAGGCATAGTGCTAATGGCTGTAAAAAAAATTAATACCAACCCCATGGCTGCCTTGCACCATTTTAAGAACAGGATGAAATTCTTATGACCGTCAGCTGAGGGCGGCTGCAGCCGACCCAACTCACATCCTGCCATGCCTGGCCCTTCTCTCCAGCCATTGTCGCCATGCTGTTCTTGGCCCTCATTGCTCCACATGGCGGCAGGGATGCAGCCGGCCTACATTCCTACTCCGGGCCTTCCTAGGCACGCGTGCACGCCATCTGTTCTCTATTTAAAGGACCAATGGTGGGAATCCCTGGGCTGTCCCCGACTGATGATATCATTACCTTGGAATATTTAAGCACCTCCTTTGGCCTATGCAAACTGACTTGGCAACAAGTTCCTTTGCCTCACTGGTGCTTGTTCCTGTCTCTCCAGATCCATGGTTCCTGCCTTGGATTTCCACCTGCTGAACTGGACTCTGGCTCAGGTACCCACTCCTCGGGGGCCTGCTTGCGCTTCCTTCGGGAGACCTGGTCTCCAGGCTTCCCCGCTCCTCAGGGTAGCTTCTGCGCTCCTCACTAGAGATCCTGCCTACTCCGCTCCTCGGGGTTGCCTCAGCACTGCCTATCAGAGATTCCATCTCTACGCTTCCCCGCTCCTCAGGACAGTCTCTACCTTACCATGCCGGAGACTTTGACTCTATGCTTCCCAGCTCCTCGGGGCAGCCTTTGTCACTACATCAGAAACTTGATTCTGTGCTTCCCCGCTCCTCAGGGCAGCCCCTATGTCACTACATCAGAAACTTGATTCTGCGCTACCCCGCTCCTCAGGGCAGCCCCTGAGGAGCGGGGAAGCGCAGCGTAGCAACAAAGTCTCTGGTGTGATGACTCACACTAGAGACTTTGTTGCTACGCTGTCCCGCCCCTCGGGACAGTCTCAGCATCACTCCTTCAGAGATCCTGTCTCCGCGCTCCCTGCTCCTTGGTACCTGTCTAGTGCACCTCTGTCTTGGAGGTTCCTTCTCTAGTACATCGTATCTTCAGTCCTGCCTAAGTACTGTGACCCCTCTGAACTGTGTCTCTTCGTCCCGCTCCTCGGGGCACCTCACAGTATATTTCAGTGCAGGTACCTGCGGTCAATTGGCAGTGATACAGGACATTCTCACTCTACTGAACTACAGTCATATCCCCTGCTGCAACTGACCTCACCCTCCCAACTGTGAGGACCTGTGGGGCCCCACCCCTCAGGTAGCATCAATCTCCACCTCGGGCCAAGGGTCCACAAAACCCACAAATCCTAACAGAAATGGGATAGCTTTTGCTCCATTCACAGTCCCCATGGAAAGGGTACAAACATCTAGAGAAGTTTGGGTGGATAAGTGGAAAGCCTGTGGCAGGTAGCATTTTTAATTTTGGCAGCACTGGTTGTTTTTCAGTAGGTAGAGGAGGAAACTTGACCCCTTCATTTCTTTTTATATTTTTCTCTTTCTGGTTTTGATTTTTTTTTTGTGGGGGGGGGGGGGGGGGGGGGGGGAACTTGGTATTTATTTTGGTTCAACTAATGAACCAACCAAAGTAAATACCAGACAAAGTGAAAAAGGAATTTAAAATGTGATGGATCTCCCAAGAAGGAGCTCTTTTTGTCACTAAGAAGATCCCTGGAGAGGATTCTGGCTGGGAAGACTACTTAGTTTCCACTGTGCTACTAATCTAAACTTATGGGTTGAAGGGGGTGTGGATATACTCTAGGAGAGTAGAAATTGTAATTTACAGCTGAGTTCACTGTTTTGGAGAATGTGTTATCTTGAACAGCTACTAAATGGCATCATGTTTGGTAAAATTACATAATCCATTTCTACAGTGAAATGTGGGAAGTGTGTAATGGGCCCAAATGGGCAATGCATCCTTTAAGAAGGTTCTATAGAGGGAGATTTTCACAGTATAAAAAGCTAGGCTTAAATTTGGTGAGAGGAGTTGGAAGGAATCCACATGGGGAGTGAGTTCTCCTGGGTGGCCTCTCTTCTGAGAGGGCCCTGCAGGGGCTTCGCCCCCTAAGTGGAAAGGCCTGAGGCAGAGGGGGTTTTTCTCCTCAAAGGGAAACAGTGGGGAGAATCAGAGGTCCCAACATAGGTAAGGAGATAATGATGTGAAGAAGCTTTGGAAGGATGAGAGCCAGACTCACCAGGGAAAAACCTGGTGCTTGGATTGGAATTGAGAAGAAACTGCTTAATATTTACAGAGTGTTTATTAGGATTAAAGAGAATTATTATGTTTCGAGTGAGTGCTAATGCATCTTAAGTGGTATGATTGATGATGGCACTGATAGTACCATGGGCTACTAACAGAAAGGAAGAATTGTGGCTGAGGTAATAGGAAATTGAGTCCACTTTGTATAAACTATTGGACTCAGAGAGAAAATAATTGCAAATAGCTCACCTAATCAAGGGTAAGGTGTATATAATTGTTAAGGAGCTGGTATGTTAACCTTTACTGTATTCTTGGAATCACTGCAGCTTACCTGTGGAAGCCTATAGTATACACTCTGACTTAATCAGTGACTTTCAACTCTGTTATATACTGTGACTGCTGATTACATTAGAAAAAAGCTTGCTTGCTGGAATATATCTATAGAGTGAGTCTTTATTTCATTGTCTGTTGTAGCTGTTGGAGACAAAGAGGAGAGCGCAGTCAGAGGGGGTTCACAGAGGTGATGCTCAGTACAGTGAGATCCTTATCCATTTCAGGATGTTTACATCCTTTATGCCCCAGGCCCCAGGCCCACTACACCATTTGCTTGACCCAATTCTAATTGAACCCTATCAAGAGACTGTACTCAATCCACTCAGGTGTCAGACCTTCTCTTATTTTATGTACCCTTCTGGGGAGGGTTACAAGCAATGAATTGAAAAAAAAGAAAAGAAACTAAGCAAGAAAATCATTTCTATGCACACCTCTATTGATTGTTGTTGTTGCTGTGCTTAAGTAGTCAATGACAGTGATTCATACAAGTTAGTGTAATAATGATGTAGGACAGTATTATCTGTCTTCTTATCTCCCACATTCATTGGGTGGGCCCATAATGGATGTACCTATGTGCAAGGTACATGAGTACCTTTGTACCCATGCACCTAATAGCTAATTTTCAGAGATAAACAAACCAGGTGGCTTGTATCTAATATATGTGCAGCCCAACATATCCACACACATATATAGATATTGTACACATTTATATATATGCATGTTATAGGAAGAAGGGAGTGTGAGAGAGGCACTGAGAAGGTTGCGCCTGCCCATATTATTGAGAAGTAAACCTTAACTTGCCTTTTGAAAAAAGTCAATTTCTTTCAGCAGTTAAATGTCTGTGTTATAAAGCAACATTGCTATTTTTAACTGCTGTCCCCTGGGAAATTTTTTTAATGTAGGGATCTTGGTGTCTGGTTCCTATGGCTGAGTGCCTAGATTTATTTATTTATTTATCAAGTTTTATATACTGTCGTTCAGTTTCGCCATCACAATGGTTTACAAAGAAATCCCTCTGAAATGTGTCCTCATAGTATATAATTGCAAATGAGAGTGTGTGTGCGGTTTGCTAGGTCAAGAAACAGAGAGGATATAAAATTCTGTATGAAAGGAAAACATGTTTTAGTTTTTGCATAGTTTTGGTTATAATTTCCAAAGGTTCTAGCTGCCTTCAGGAGTTACCTCGGCTGAGTGGCTACATAGAGCTAACATTTGCCACTAGAAAACATTACTTAGCCACTCAAAATCTGAGATTCCCAAGGGAAGAGTTTGGTCATGAGTGGGGAAGGGTATAACTAGATTTTAAGAATTTTCAGTGCTAGCCAGCTTTTAGCCAGCTATGTCTGTCCACATGGATAGCAGATGTACAATCTGTCCAATGACAGAAATTTTCAGCCGCAGCCTAACTGGTCAGGTTGCAGCTGAAATCTTGATCAAGTTCAGCAAACTACTACGTAGCCAGCTAAGCTGCCGCTGAGCAGCATGTTGAAAATTCTTCCCATAGTGGTTTTTTCTAGGATAATTTTAGCATCATTGATTAAAATAAATTTTAAAGTCTTAATCCCTGACAGGAACAATGCCACTGATTTTGAGGAAAATGTATGTGCATAGTTTGGAAAATCCAAAAGTGTATGCATGTAAATCCAATCATCAATTCCACCCCATGGACTGCTCAGCTCAGCCTGGGTAAAGGTAAATTTGGACAGAACATAGGGCCTTATTTTCCAAAAGTATTGCACGCGGTAAGGGACGTTTCGCACGTGAAATGTCCCTTTTTGCGTGCAATACCAAAATGGGGGCGGAGTCGGCCCCGGAAGAGGAGGAGTCGGGGCGTCACCGGGGCCGACTCCGTGATGACGGCATGGACAGTGAAAAGGTAAGTGCCTTTTCACTGCCTATTTCGCTCCCAATAGCTGCACCTCCTATGGTGGTGCTATTGGGTGCGAAACCGGCAGCGATCGCACCGTGACGGTGCGATCGCTGCCGGCTAGCGCAGACCCGCCCCCCGTTTCGGCCTTCCGCCCCTCATCTTCTAAAGTATCCCAGGCCTGCGATACTTTAGAAAATGAGGCCCATAATGAGATAAGTTTATCTACATTTTTGGTGGGCAATTTTGTAAAAGGCCAGTTCTGTTGGTAAAACACTGTTTTACCCATGTAAATGCTTTTGAAATTTATCTTCCTTTTCCCTAAATTATTCATGGACTGTCAGAGGTTACCAGTTCTAGAAAACACAGTACATTCAGATCTTTTTGTCTGCATTGTGCTTTAAATGAATATGGTTCGCAAATGTATTGTAAAATGAATTATGTATACCTGCTTATTTTTAAATGGGCTATTCCACATTTGGATGGGATACAGCATTTTAAATAAGCCCATATAACCCCGGGTTGCCCCTCCTAAAAAATGTTCTCAGAGCAATGCAATAATGATTTTCAGCCAAGATTTTCAGCCAAGATTATTTACATTACATGTCATGCAGTAGTTAGACTGATGCATTTCTCTAAACTCTGTCACTATCCCATATAGTAGCATTTATGAAGAAATAATTGGGTAATTGTGAGAGTCTCTTGCTAACTGCAGGAGTAAAACTACATTAAAAAAAAACAAAACCCTACAATAAATAAAGAATGAAAGCAGGTTCCCATTGGTCTGGTCATTAAAAGTATGTAAAATTCTAGCTTTCTGAAATGAAAGCTTATATCTCAGCCACATCAGATGACTAGTCTATCTCAGTTAATTGATTTTTGAGACAGGCTGCAAATGAGAAAACCAGCAAGGCTCCGGGATCTCTGTGCTGATAGTTAATCATGATTCAGTTTTTTAACTTATATTTTTAATCTTTTTACTTTATTTTATTTCATTGTATGAGTTCTGAGTGAATTTATTAAACTTGTATCTCCAGTGTAGATTTAGCAATTAAGTAACAGTTCTTGTGACAATGGTTTCTATTATTAAATAATCGCCCATGCTCAAAGTTAGGGGGTTCCAAGTCAAGGGTGAGGACATCAGGATGGCCAATAATGTTGTAATATTGTCCATCAACAAGAACATCTTCTAATCCTCCATTCTCCCTGAATACAGATGTAATCCTTTACCTGGGGACCTTCTGGTTTGCATTATCCCCAGGGTCACTTTTCTCCCAACTCTCTCTTTTCTCACATCAAACACAGACTACTGGCCCTAGAGTTCATTCCGGCAGGAAGGACAGTAAACATCTGGGGCTTACGGAGGGGGGGGGGGGGGGGATATCAACACACAATCTCTGTGCCTCTCTTTACTTGCTCTCTCAGCTGTACTCACTGTTCTGATATCCTTGCTTTAGGGAACCTCTGGCACTTAATGAAGACACTGGACACTCTGGTGTGTGTTCAACAAAAACTCTACTGCTACCAAAAATACTTGAAGCCCAATTCACAATAAAAGCTCTCCAGATGATCTTCTAAAAAAAACCAAACCTATCCAAAGTGTGTCTTATTTCAGTTCTATTCACTGAATCAGTGTCCTTTAAGATGACAATCACTGGGTAAAGACCCAACCCTCCTGAGTTGGAGAATGTATTCCTAGTGGGGCTGGGATCTTCTGTTTCTTTTTCTGATGGTAAAAGCTGGACTTCTAGTGGTAGAAAGTCAAAAAAAAGTATTCAAAATCCCAAATCTCTCCTCCTTCTCTGTGGCAGGAACTGGTGGGAAGAATTCTTTACAAAACAACAGGGAACAAAATTTTCAGAAAAACCACTTCTCTCGTTTCTCATCAGGTCACTGTTGTCTCTCCTTAACTAGGTAGAAGGAATCACACAGAAGCTTCTCTGGACCTCCCATAGGCAGGGATGACAATCTTTCAGGACAGAACTAGGATCCCAAAAAAACTCCCCAAAAAATCTCAGAAAAGAACAGCTCTCTTAAAAAAACTCAATACAATCCCTTCCAGACCTGGGGGTGCTGGCCAGGGCATGTGTTTCTTCCTCTAGTTCCAGACTGAGGGCCTAGTATGGAAAATGTCTCCAGTTATTCTCCTTCTCTTCCAAATCTCCCCTCCCCCCCTTAAAAAAAGAAATGATCACTTCCACTGTATCAGGCTGTGGGGCCCAAGCAAATGAGAAGTACTCCAACAAACTCTCCTGCTAGTATAACAGCAATGCAAAATGGCACACCACTCCATAATAACTACCTGCGTTTTTGGAAAACTGATGATGAATTCAGACAAGCCTCCATGTAGATGTCTGCTAGGGATGTTCATTTGTTTTGAATGAATCCATAAAATATCGTGAATGAGACCATTTTTCAGTTCATATGAATGATGTGAACTGAAAATAGGCCTCAGATATATATACACAAAATCTTTTGGTATGAATTTTAAGAGTTGCTCACATTAAAAAGCCCATATATGTGAATATCTGGGCCAAGCACGAGCAACTCATATTTTAAAATGGCTCAATTATGAGCTTGATTTTAAAAACATTGTTCGTGCAGAATTGCCCACATATATACGTATGTGGGCCATATGCAAGCAACACAGATTTCTAAAAGCCGCAAATTACATGCATATGTACCTGTACATGCATGAGAAATAAGGGAGCAGAAATAGTGTGGGGTATGGGCATTCTGTAGTGGAACCAACACTTATGTGAATAACACTGTACTTTAAAACCAAAAACTGCAGTATGCATATGCTACATAGCCACGTAACTTTACGACTGCTCCTGATGAGGAGCAAGTTTGTAGATCTCAAGTTTTAGGACTTATAGAACAGGGTGAGGGGTCCAGGACAAGAACCAGAAGGCGTCTGAAAGACCTTGATATTAACTGGATAGTGTTGGACTAATGGAAAACTCAGAATGTGCCTCATGCAAGCATATTTTAAAATCTGCTTACATACGCCCATAAAGCCGACAAAGTCCTGCGGAAGACATTCATACTAGCTTTGTTCAAGTAACCTCTTAAAATTAGGAGCATATTTATACGTGACTGGTGCATGGGGTAACTTGCTGGTGTGGTGGTTACTACCCTTAACCAATAAGCCTGATACTTCTGAGTTCTTTCAGAACCCTGGGGTGCATACTATCTGATCCAAGCAATTTGCTACTCTTCAGTTTGTCAATCTGGCCTACTCCATCTTCCAGGTTCACCGTGATTTGGTTCAGTTCATCTGAATTATCAATCTTGAAAACTCTCTGTAGAATGAGTATCTCCCCAAAATCTTTATTAGTAAACACCAAAGCAAAGAATTAATTTAATATTTTCATAATGGCCTTATCTTCCCTAAGTGCCCCTTTAATACCTCATAGTAACATAATAACATAGTAATGACAGCAGAAAAGGATCAAATGGTCCAAAAAATCTGCCCAGCAAGCTTCTTAAGGTAGTAATTCTCACTCTGTGCAGGCAACTCCCATGTTTCTCTTAAGGGTAGTAACTGCAGCTCCATGCAGTTATCCCGAAGCCTTATGATAAACCACACAAATTTCTGCTAGCAACATTTTTTTTTACTGTGAATTGAGCTTTCTTGAAAATTCAGACAGTGCTGCTTGATGTGCTTTGTTAATGGATTTGGCCATAGAAGCAGTCCTGTGATTTTTCCCTTATATCTGTGATTCTGTGGTAAATCCCCAGACCATAGAAATTGGGGTCCTTTTGGTATCATCTGAATCCAATACTCCTTTTTCCCCTTCCATCGAAGCGGGGTAAAATGATGTATTTGCATTAAAAACATCAAGGTTTATTGGTTAAGGGTAGTAATCTCCATGCCTTCTGCTAAGGGTAGTAACTGCTGCACCAAGAAGTTATCCCCATGCACGCTTTTTTCATTTCCTTTAGGACTTGGTCGTAGAAGCAGTCCTGTGCTTTTTCCCATATGTCTGAATATCAGTACCCCAGACCGTAGAAGTCAGGGCCCTCAGTTGTAGTTTAAATCCAATTCCTCTTTCTCCCCCTGCCGTCTAAGCGAGGAGCAATGTTTCAGTTGCATTAAAAGCATCAAGGCTTATTGGTTAAGGTTTGAAATCTCCAAGCCTTCTGCTGAGGGTAGTAACTGCAGCAGGTTAGCTCCCCTGCATGCTTTTCTTCATGTCTATCCTCTAGTCTTTAGAGATCCAAGGTTTTTATCCCATGCCCCTTTGAATTCTTTGTCTGTTTTCATCTTCACCACTTCCTCTGGAAGGGCATTCCAGGCATCCACCACCCTCTCTGTGAAGAAATATTTTGTTAGATTGCCGACTCTCTCTCCAACTTACTGGCACCCATGCCAAGGGAAACCATCATGACATGCCCTGTATGGGCATTTGGACTGGCAGATGCACATGCACTTGTGCAGACAAATCATTCCTGCATCGTAAGGAAATACTGGCGGGCCGCCATGAAGAAGTCTCACGCCTTCCCTCATAAAACCATCACCAAGGCCAGCATTCCTTGCCTCAGTAACAGATTGTCTGTGTCAGTTGTGCCTCAGTGTGTGTTCCCTGTGTTTCTTGCTTTCTTCCCTCCTGGTCTTGTGTCTTGTCTTGTCTACCTGCCTGTGCATCATTTGTTCCCTGGTCCCCTGCCTCCTCTTCTTTTGTTCCCCCTTGGATCATTTCTGACCTGTCTCTTGCCTGTGTGGACCTCAGATTGGCCGTTGGATTCTGTTTCTTCACTGCCTGCCTTGACCTCGGACAGCCCACTGGATTCTGCTTGCTCGCTGCCTGACTTGACCTCAGACCATCCTTTTGATTCTGTTTTGTTCACTGCCAGACTTGACACCAGACCACTCACTGGACTCTGCTTGTGTCAGCCTGTGCCCTGGGACCTTAAGTCCTGCTAGTCATCTGCACCAAGGGCTCAAACTGCAGGAATCATGGTTGGGATAGGTGAAGTCTCTCTTAGTCCCTTCCTGGAACTTCCACCCGTGGTCAGGCTCACCGTGTGCACTTCTTGTTGCCTCTCCACACAGGGGTCCATGTTGCCAGCATTCGTCTGAAAGGGCTTATGGAGTGGTTGGAGGGCTGCCCATCTAACATATTTCCTGAAGTTGTCTGAGTCATAGCCCATGGAGTTTCATTTCGTGACCCCTAATTCTATTGGTTTTTTCCAACAAAAAATGTTCAAAGTTCATGCATCAGTAAAATATTTTATGTATCTGAAGGTCTGCATCATATCTCCCTTTCATCTTCTCTCTTCCAGGGTATACATATTCAGATCCTTCAGCCTCTCCTCATAAGCCTTCCGATACAGACCCCAGACCATTTTGTTTTTCCTTCTCTGGATCACCTCCAATCTGTCTCTCTCCTTTTTGAGATACGATCTTCAGAACTGAACACAGTACTCCTGTGAGACTTCACCAAGGGCCTGCACAAAGGCATTATCACCTCCTTTTTCTCACTGGTTTTTCCTCTCTATATACAGCCCAGCATTCTTCTGGCTTTAGCTATTGCCTTGTCAATTGCTTCACCATCTTTAGATCACTACTCTATTACCCCAAGATCCCTCTCTTCATCCATGCACATCAGTCTTTCACTCCCCATCACATAAACTCTTTTCAATTACCACATTCCAGATGCATGACTCTGTACTTTTTGGCATTGAATCCCAGCTGCCAAATCTTCGACCACTCTTCAAGTTTTCTTAAATCAATTTTCATTCTCTCTACTCCTTCAAGCATGTCCTTAATCATCTAACAGTCCAACCAACTCTCTCATAGGCTTCCTACTTTTGATATATTTTAAAAAGTTTTTATTATGATTTGTTTTCCTCTATGATCAACTTCTTTTCAATTTCTCTCTTAGCCTATCGTATCAGTGTTTTACATTTAACTTGCCAATGCTTATGCTTTTTCCTATTTTCTTCAGATGGATCCTTCTTCCAATTTTTGAAGTAAGATTTTTTGGGATAAAATTTCTTCTTTCACTTTATCTTTTAACCAAGCTGGCAGGCATTTGGCCTTTCTTAATATGTGGAATACATCTGGACTGCACTTCTAAGATGGTATTTTTAATCAATATCCATTCCTGTTGTACACTCTTAACCTTTGTGGCTGCATCTTTCAGTTTTTTTGTATCTTCCTCATTTTCTTAAAGCATCCTTTTTGAAAATTAGTTCTAGAGCTGTAGATTTACTTATTATCTGACTTTCAGTCATGAATTCAAACTGGATCATGTTACGATCACTATTGCCAAGTGGCCCTACCATGGTTACCTCTCTCATCAAATCCTGCATTCCACTAAGAATTAGATCTAAAATAGTTCCCTCTCTCATTGGTTCCTGAATCAATTGCTCCATAAAACAGTCATTTATTCCATCCAGGACTTTACCTCTCTAGCAAGTCCTGATGATGTATTTACCCAGTCAATATTAGGATAATTTAAATCTCCCATTATTACTGTATTATCAAATTGATTAGCTTATCTTATTTCTCTAGCATTTCATTGTCTGTCTTATCATTTTGGCCAGGTTGATGATAGTAAAGTCCTATCACAATACTCTTTCTCATCACACATGGGATTTCTACCCATAAATATTCTATTGTGCATATAGTATCTTGCATGATCTTTATCCCATTGGACTCTATGTTATCCTAAACATAAAGTGCCACCCATCCCTCAAGTTGATTCACCCTGTCATTGCGATATAATTTGTATAGCACTGACCTATTGATTATCGACTTTCCACCAAGTCTCTGAAATGACAATTATGTCTACTTCTTCATTCAGTGCCATACACTCTTAACTCTCCCATCTTATTTCTTAAACATCTGGCATCCGTTATCGCATGCGTTAGGGCATTATCGCATGTGATAATGCCCTAACGCATGCAATAATGGACGTATCACAGCGGTAAATTAGGGGAAGGGGTGGAGTTAGGGAGAAGTTTGGGTGGGGTTAAGGGTAATGAGGTGGCGGCTACCGGTGCCATTGGTCGGCCCATATGACATAGTAAGGGCAAAGGGCCATCAACGCCATTTCTCTCTTCTTCAAAGTACATGACCCTTATACAAGGCCACACCTTCATAGGGATCCCATACTCAACCCCTGAAATCTTGGTAACTTCATGTCTATGTCCCATGTGATCATGACAAGTTATGACCAACTTTAAGCAGATATATTTTGCAAACAGGCAGAGACATGCCAAACTCATTTCATTGGTAAGAAGCATATTTATTGATTTATTTATTTATTTATTTATTTATTTATTTATTTAGAACTTTTCTATACCGACTTTCCAGTAACAGAATTACTGATCAATTCGGTTTACATTTTGAACAATAACAATGACAAGTAAATGTCTTACAAAGAACAGGTATAAATAACTTGGAAATAAATATATGTGGTTAATAACAAAGAGATATAATATACATAGCCTAAGTAGGCAGAGTTTTGGACTGCCAAGGAGTTGAAGTTGAATAGCATAATTCTTTAGATAATTATTTAGAGAATTATTTGTGTTGTTCTTAGGGTATTCATAGAGGGTATTCATAGAGGGTATTCATATTACTTTTATTGTACATTGCCTTAATTGTTTTTAAGAAAGGTGATTCATCAAATATATAAACATTAAAGAAGATATTACTGAGCCAAGATTTGCAGAGATAATTGACTAAGAAATTGAAATATCCTATCAATGGCAGACATTAAAACACCCTTTGTATGCATTATTGGGACCCAATCCCCATATATAGTAAATTGGAAAGTCCTTATAAAAAAAACGTCATGGTATAGGAGTCTACTTATCCATACAAAATCCTTGTAAAACTACTGTTTAATTATAAACATAAGGCAAGGCATAATACTGTATTTAGAAAAGAAGAATCAGTTTTTAACAAGACATTGATGTCAAATCAATTTCAACAGGGAAGCACCAACTAGAACTGCTGTATCTTTCAAAAATTAGATGTTTCTCCTGTCTCTGTGGTTAAGACCTCTGCTGAGATTGCCAATAAAATGTTCACACACGATTAGTTACACCAAGAGCATTCTGCACATTTTAGAAACCTGACTGAGTGCTGCGAGCACTTCCATCTGCATACCAAAAAGTTTAAAGGCACGCTCAAGGAATCAAGAGAATTTAGAGGAAAATGTAAGGGAGGTGATACAACTAAAGTTCAGTGAGTCAGTGGCAGAAACAGGACTAGAACATTAAAATTCATAGTTGCCAGCCTTAACATCGAACCACTGCATCAGGCGACCTACTGAACCATTCCATCTTTCAGCCAATAAGACACTTATTAACATGTGTGTAAGTCTCAGCTTGCCAAAAGATGTAGTTCTCAAAATAACGATAATAAAAAAGAGAAAATATTTGCAAATCTCTAGAGCTTAATGGAGTAGTTAATTGGATTTCTCTGAATGATTTAGGATAGTTTAGAAGTTGACATTTTATTGAACCCAATAGAAATTATACCTAATTGTATTTGTATCATTGTCATCATTATCTTTTATTTTGTAGCATCCCCTTAGATCAGCCACTAGATGGCTCTAGGTTCCTGTTTAGAAACAACATATCTGGTGCCTTCTATCCCCTTCAGTCTCTCCCAATCAGAAGGCTGGGTTTGGTTGCCTGTGACTATTTAGTGAAGTCATTTTAATATTTGGTGTGGTCAGTTTTTATGTAGCCTCAGTGCAGTGAGGATGTCCCTTTTCTACTCCCTGTGAGGCCTCCCAGCCTTACCATGCTTCTTGTTTTAGAAGAGAGCTATCATTGTGCACTTCCTGCCAGAGGTCCCTCTACTATTAATTAGAGTGAGATAGATGTTTGGACTGGATTCCCTTTGGGGACTCTCATTCAGAGGACTGAAAATCCATGAGCTCCATTCTACTCCCTAGGAACTTTTGGCCAGCTTGGGGGGGCCTCCTGACCCCCCCAAGCTGGCCAAAAGGAACCATTGGGTGCAACGAGGGTCCCCCGGAGCGATCGCGCGGGGAATCACGTGACGCCGCGTCACTCCGACGTGACGCCGACGTCACGTGCTCCTCGCAAAGGAGTTCAGAAATGGCGTCCTGACTCCCTGCTGTACCACCAGGGAGTTTTGGTAAGTCTTGGGGGGGGATTAAGGAGGGGTTTAAATTTTTATTTAGGATCAACAATCGCGATTTCCAACTTATTCAGCATAGCTATGTTGAATAAGTTGGAAATCCGATCGTTTTCGCCTCATCACTTTTTTAAGTTAAAAAAAAAAATAAGTTGCGTTTTACATTTAAGTTCAAAACGAATGCACACCCCTAGTATTTCCAAATCTATGAATAGGGTCTTTCAAAAAGGGGGTAAAGTTTAAGCCATGTAATGCATCTGCTAGGTTAATTTGGGATGAGCTTTGTTGATTTTTATTAAAATGCAAATTAAAATCACCGGCAATTATCGTGTCACAAGGTAATGTTACTATTATTTCTAACAGAGAGGATGAATAAGCCTGAAGTATCCCTGGGGGACTATAGATTAAACAGATATTCAAAATATTTGTAGTGACTAGTAAAATTTCTATTCTTGATTCCTTCAACATAACAGTTTTTTTACTTGGAGCTAAAGAAGATCTAATTACTGCTAACAGTCCACCGCCTCTACGATCTGCGGACCGGTTCTGGATGGTCTAAAGGCTCATTCGATCTGGTCACAAGCTGCTTAAAAAATGATTGGCTAAGTTCTTGGAGGAGAAGTCCATTACCTGCTATTAATTAAGTTGACTTAGAAAATAGCCACTGCTATTACTAGGAACAGTAACATGGAATAGACTTAGTTTTTGGGTACTTGCCAGGTTCTTATGGCCTGGATTGGCCACTGTTGGAAACAGGATGCTGGGCTTGATGGACCCTTGGTCTGACCCAGTATGGCATGTTCTTATGTTCTTACTTTTATGCATGTATCAGTTTCAGTTATATAATTGTATAAAGAGCCATTTCTGTGAGTAAAGCATTACTTTATCAAGGGAAGTTCCATTGAAAATTACCCTCCCAAGGGGGCCATCACTGCTTTATCTATGGGAGATCATGGGATATCTTTGGACTTCTTTCCTTAATGGCTGTCTGTGCATTTACAACATGTTTTAACGCATGGTGGACTGTGGGGGAGATATCCATTTTTGTTGTACTTTTATTTGGTTTAGTTTTCAGTACTGAAACAGAAGTTTTTTTTTTAATGTTTGAGGCCACATCTTTTATAACACAAGTTGTGCATCTTGTTATTACTTTAGCCCAGGGGTCGGGAACCCATGGCTCGCGAGCCAGATATGGCTCTTTTGAGGGCTGCATCTGGCTCGCAGACACGTGTCGCCATACTTCGCGGTTCCCCGCTGACCCAGCTGCTCCCCGGTCCTCCGCCGCCCGGGCTTAAAATGCTGTCAGCCCGGGCGGAACGCGGCAGGACAGCTGGAGTCAGCGGCACCGGCGTGCTCTCTTCTCCTCCCCCCCCCCCCCCCGCGGCCCGGAAGAGGAAGTGGAGAGCATCGGGTGCCTGCGCGGGAAGAAGAGACCACACTAGCGTGGTCTCTTCTTCCGCGCAGGCACCCGATGCTCACCACTTCCTCTTCCGGGCCGCGGGGGGGAGGAGAAGAGAGCACGCCGACTGGAGTCATCCGGGTGCCTGCGCGGGAGTCATCGGGTGTCAGCCGGGTGCCAGCGCTGGAGTCATCGGGTGCCTGCGCGGGTCTTCCCGCGCAGGCACCCGATGCTCTCCACTTCCTCTTCCGGGCCGCGGGAAGAAGAGAGCACGCCGGTGCTCTCTTCTTCCCGCGGCCCGGAAGAGGAAGTGGAGAGCATCGGGTGCCTGCGCGGGAAGAAGACTGCAGCGCGGCTCGGAGGAAAATGAAAATCTTCAACCGCGGCCGATGGGACTCCGCCTTCGCCTCCTCGAGGGCTGAAAATGAAGGAGGTTAGCGTTGGGAGGTGGCTGCTGCTGCCGCGAGTTCCCGGTGGGGGGGGGAAGGGGGAGAGAGAGAGTGAATGAGCGAGCAAGCATGTGTGTTTGAGATCCTGTGTGTGTGAGTGAGAGATTGCATGTATGTGAATGATTGAGAGCCTGTATATGTGAAAGAGAGTATGTCTGTGATTGAGATCCTGCCTGTGAGAGAGAGAGCATGAATGTAAGTTTACCATTGGGAACCTGTATGTGTAAGTTTGTAATTGAAAACCTGTTTGTTTGAAAGAGTATGTGTGTATGATTGAGATCCTTTGTGTGTGAGAGAGATCATGTGTATGTATGATTAAGAGCCTGTGTGTATAAGTAAGAGAGAGATCATGTGTGTCTGTGTCTGATTGACAGCTGGTTTAGGTGATGGAGCATGTGAGTATGTGATTGAGAGCCTGTGTTTAAATGAGAGAGAGAGACCATGTGTGTCTGTGTGATTGAGAGCTGATTTAGGTGAGGGAGCATGTGAGTATGTGATTGAGAGCCTGTGTTTAAATGAGAGAGAGAGACCATGTGTGTCTGTGTGTGATTGAGAGCTGATTTAGGTGAGGGAGCATGTGAGTATGTGATTGAGAGCCTGTGTGTAAATGAGAGAAAGAGAGGACATGTTTGTAAGCATGTGAATGAGAGTCTGTGTGTGAGAGAAAAAGACAGCATGTATTTATGTGATTGAAAGCCTGTGTGTGTGTAAGCGTGAAAAGATAGACAGCATGTGTGTAAATGTGTAATTAAGAGCCTATATAAGTGAGAGAGAAAAAACATTTGTATATGTGAGTGACTGAGAGCATGTGTGTATAGGTGTGTCATTGAGAGCCAGTGTGAGAGAGAGCGCTGGTATGTGACTGAGAGAGGAGAAAGTTCCAAGCAAACCACCCCACCTCCTGCTAATTCAGAACAATCTCAGGACACCTGGATATCAAACGTTCCCAGGTATGCAGAGCAAAAAAAATTTTGTATCCTTATTATTTTCATTACTGGATCTTTGTGTCTGCTATTTTGAAATATTTTGTTGGTATCTGGAAATGTTTTATATGAGTTTTTAATTATTGGATATTCCACTCATCAGCTGTTTCGAAATATGTTCTTTTTGTTAGTACAGTTTTACTGCTGATGATTTTATATTTCTTGATTTGTTTTATAAGGATGTGTGATGTTTCTTTTTTCCTTTGTTACACTGCATACAGAGACTCTGGCTTGTTGCAGTTTCCAATTCAGTTTTTTCTGCATGCTTCTTGTTATGCGTTTTGGTCTCTTTATTCTATGTTAGGTGAGGGACAGCACGTGATTCAGGTGAGGTTTTCTGCTGGCGTGTAGTTTCTGTGTAGGACTCTATAGCAGCCTGACTTGGTCCGTTTTCCTAATAGGAGATGTATTGGTGTCTTAAGGCCTGGTGTAATATTTTCAGAGACTTATTGTACTTTAAAAGTGTGATCTTACATAAAATGCACACATTTACTTGTATTTAGTTTTAAACATATTGTATGGCTCTCATGGAATTACATTTTAAAATATGTGGCGTTTATGGCTCTCTCAGCCAAAAAGGTTCCTGACCCCTGCTTTAGCCCTTATAGATATTTCACATAATTCCTGAGGAAGAAATGTATTCTAGCAGAGAAATGGAGAGAAAAAGCCATAATCAATCAGTTGATTAGACCTTTGTTATCACAAATTATTGTAGAGTATATAGTCAATGAGAAATAGAATTTGAAATGTGCTCCATATGGTTTAGCATTGTCATTGAGCACATTACATCACAGACATTTTAGTTGTATACGTATTACTTATGTATTCTTAATAAATGTTGATATAGTTCTTCTTAGCTTTGTTTTCTCCTCCTTTTTTGTAATACATTATGAATAGAAAGAAAATCTTCCAAATGGTCTGTCGACACATGAAAGGAAGAAAACATCATGCTAATTATGGTGTCAAACTTACCATGCAAAATTCTAACAATTAGCATTAAAAATGGTAGCAATTAGGACCCAGCCAGCTGCAGCTGCAGATGTAACCTCTAATTGCAACATGCCATTGAAAAGTCACTTGATGACACAGAATCACAAACTGTAACAAAGGATTTTCTTGATTTGAGGGATTTTTTCTTTATTGGGCAGCTACCCCTATTTTTCAGAAACTGTAGGCTGGTAGGACAGCCTTGTTCATGATGTACTAGGACATTTTCAAAGCACAGTCAACAAATTTTGATATTTAGCCATTTGTGCATATATGGGTACATTTTCAGAAAGGAGTCTAACTAGCACTCTATGGGGCAGATTTTGAAAAGCTATGCGCGTAACCCGAGAAAAACTGCCCCTCCGCGCGCCAAGCCTATTTTGCATAGGCTCAGCAGTGCGCACAAGCCCCGGGATGCGCATATGTCCTGAGGATCACAAAAAGGGCGGTCTAGGAGCGTGGCCAGGGGTGGTCTGGGGGCGGGGTTGAGTGCTCCGGCAGGCCCATACCCCACTCCGGTGGGGTATGGGCCTGTGAAAGCCTGCAGCGATCGCACCACCGTGGTATTATTGCTGCCGGCTTTCGCACCCAATAGTTCCACCGTGAAAGGTGGTGCTATTGGGCACGCTACTGGTGGCGATAACGTGTCTTACCTTATCGTTGCCAGCATAGATAATGCCGCATCTGCCTCCTTGCCACCCCGACTCCTCCCAACTCCACCTCTGACAAGCTATCGCATGTGAAAGCCTTAGAAAATAACCCCCTAATCCTGGTTGTGTTAAAGAGCTGTCCTAAAGTTAGCCAGCTATAGTTATCTGGCTACCTACTTAATAGGGTCATTTTCTAAAATGCGATGGGCCATTATCGCGTGCGTTAGGGCATTATCACATGCGATAATGCCCTAAGGCATGCAATAATGGACATATCACGGCAGTAAAATTTAAATTAGGGGAAGGGGTGGGGTTAGGGAGGAGTTTGGGTGGGGTTAAGGGTAATGAGGTGGTGGCACTGCTGCTGGCGATAATGTTTTAGACATTATTGCTGGCAGTAGCATAGGAAATAGCACCACCTTTTGCTGTGGTGCTATGGGAGCAATAGTGTGCGGCACAGCTGCACCTGTGGCAAGTGAAACCGCACCGCCACAATGCGGCCAGCTGCACACTATCACCCCCCTGCCCCTTGTTTTGCAGCGGCTCATCATTCCGCTACATTTATAGCGGAATGATGAATCTAGGCCTAATATAGCTGTCTATATTCAGCTGTGTGGCTGCACTACCAAATATGCTTCCAAAGTTAGCCAAATAAGTTTACTCTGCTAATTTTGTTATCCAAAGTGTGTCCGAATATAGATCTCGTTATTAGTGCAAGATAATAAGGTATCCATCAATAAAGGAAATCTGTCAAATATCCATTAGACCACAAAAACAAGTGGGAGGAACAAGAAAATAAGGGAGACCAAAGGAAAATAATAAAAGGAAAAGCATAGCATGAATATTCTGCATTACATATTGACAATGTGTCGACTAATCGGGTGCCAAACTAGGAGACCCAGCCAGGGTTATGTATCTCTATGAGTCTAAGAAAGCTTTCCCTGTTCAGGAACATAAAAAACAAAACAATCATTATTGAACTTAATGATGCCCTTGCAAGGGTATCTCAAAATGAGTGATGCACCTAAGGCTTGAGTTTTCTGATGTAAAGCTAAGAAAGCTTTCCTTCATTCTTGCATAGATCTTGATAGATCTGTAAATATCTTTACATTATGACCCATAAATAAAATATATAATTTCCCAAAATAATTCTTCATAACAAAATTCAAATCATATTCCGAATGTAAGGAAACTAATAACATAGCCCTTTCAATTACTTCTTATGTGGAGGACTCCAAGAAGGCACGCAGATCCCCATCAATTATTGCAGGTTCATCACTTTGATGATTGGGTCAAAAAAATTAACAGTATTTTTTTGTGAACAACAAAACGTCTATGAAATATCTATTTAAGGTAACACGAGGTAATTCCCCCACCACTTTAGGAAAATTTAACAACTGCAAGTTCAAATGTCTTAGTCTATTTTCTATGAACTCCACTCTTCTATGGATACCCCTACAGTCCTGTGTAACAGTTCCTTTCACCTAGCTGACCACATTAGCTTCTCTGTCCAATTAAGAAATCTTAACAGAATCCTTCATGATGTCAGAGAGTATCTGTGGTCAAAGATTCAATTTTATTAGAAATGTCATTTACCTACATAGCACTCTCGAAGAATGCCAACCCGAGCTTTGCAATAAGGTCCCGTAACACTTCTAAAGTAACTAACACCAGTTTCTGTGGGAGAAAAACAGCACCAGCCAGTGGACAGACCACAGAAGGAGTACTCCCTCCTCCTTTCATGACTGATGATCCCACACGCAAAGCTGAAATACTGCCATTTCCTCCCACCAATGATGAAGTTTCTTCAACGTGACCTCTATTTCCTTCAGCTCCCTTGGAGTCTGCTTGTCTATCCACATCATCGGACTGTGATGGTGACACATCTGGTGAACAGCCACGGATATCAGGCAGAAGCTGGTTGTCCAGGGGTTTAAGAGATGTTAAAGCCACAGCCAGCGAAAACTCTCCCTCCTTGACACCAACAATGGGCAATGATGCCCCCAAATCCAATGCAGATGACATGAAGGGCAGAATGGTAAAGTTGCCACGGGGAAGGTGGAGGTTCTGAGGGATAAACCCACGCTTTCCCTTTATGTTTACAAGGCATTTTGAATTAGGAAAAAACAAAAGAGGAAATCTTAATGAGCAGTGGCAGAGCATGTCCTCTTCAAGCCCCCTAGATGCTTGGTTTTGATTGTAAATTTTACTACCCTTGATATAAGGCTTAGAGTTAAGAAGCATGGAGCAGCAGTTACAACCCTTAACAGAAACACGGGAGTTACGTGCATAGAGTGGCAGCTACTACCATAAGAAACTTTCTGGGCAGACTGGATGAACCATTTGGTCTTTTTCTATCATCATTACTATGTTGCTATGTTTTACCATTTTTCCTTGCTAATTTGCAGGAGGTTTTTCCTGCCTAAATCCAGAATACTCCTGACTATCTGGAGAACCTTACTTATCCAAGCCCTGGAGGGTAAGTGTGTCTCTTGTTCTGGTAGACAGATGGAAAATCCTTTGCACAGATAGAGATTAAGAACTGTACCTGCCATTTGAGATTTGAGAAGTGACAACTATGCCATTGTTTTTGTTTTTTTCAACAAACCCTGTCTATAAAGTATATTTTTGGACACTCAATCAGAGTCTCTGGATTTTATTTTTTTGGCACTGAGGGGAAAGTTGAAGCCAGACCTCCCCCAGGGAAAAGCAGTAGTGTAACTTCTGTCGCTTAGGGCCTTGGCGGAGGAGGGTCACCCCCACCAGGCCCTGGAAGAGAGTCTTGAGTGAGAGAGTTTGAGTTGGCCTTGGCCCCAAAAGAATTATAAATACTTTTATGGCTTCATTGGTATTAAGTAGTTACCAGGAGATGGGGATTACAATAGCAATTTTCAAAATCCATTTACCTGCGTAAAGTGAACTTGCACAAGTAAATCCTATGGACAAGTCAATTTATATATTGTAGAAATTTTCAAATCCCAAGTGCATTTACATGTGTAAAACCCAATTTTAAAATCAGACCAAAAGGATGCAATGGAAACTTCAAAGCAGTGGCAGTGCTCAAACCTTATCTCGTGCCATCTTCGAGCAAAAGTAAATAATTCATGCCTGAGGACTCTGACTCCAGAATGTGAATTAAGGGGCAGATTTTAAAACTGCGCGCGGGTGCAGATTTGTTTGCGCAACCCAACGCGCAACCCTGATTTGTTCGCGCAATCTGGACCGCAGCTACGCCCCCCCCCCCCCCGGACACAGATACAGGGATGTTTTGTTTATGGCTTGTAAATTCAGATGTTTCCAGATGTAGCTCAAGTTACACAGACGATGAGGAAGCATTTCTTGATTATGAGACCTAAATTATTACAGCTAGATGCTTCCTTTATATAGAGTTTCCCTTGCAGTGTATTGCTATGTTTTCTTCAATCCTCCTCAGCTTTCAGCCTTCCTGACCAGCACAGTAACTGTCACTGTCCTTCTGACCCAAGCTTCCTACTGCATAGACTAAATGGGACCCCTCATCCTAGCTATCCCAGTGTTTCCCTTTTGTCTTTTCCAGTTTCTTATCTCTCTTGAATGAGCTCCTTTTCATGTACTATGGACAAATTAATTATGCAGGGCCCTCACATATAAAATTGCCAGGCTGGATGAGTCACAAGAAAGAATTTTTAGTGTAGGCTCCTCAGCTTTGGAACACACTGCCTGAGACCCTCACAGCTAAACTCCTTATCTCATTTCAGAAAACCGCTCAAGGCCCATTTGTTTACTCTGGCATTCAATGACTAAATCTGGATAGCTTTCTGAGACTGGAATTTGGTATATGTATATTCTAGGCTTTAATTATAGCATTGAGATAACCAGTAACCTAATTTTTTATACATTTGAGAGACTGGTACACTATGGTACCTTCTGGGTTGCAGCTGCTTCAGTATTAGGCTATGTTTAATATCCCCCATCTCTGTGGCTATTAGTGTTTCCCTTGTCTCTATTGAACAGGAGTGTGGGGTTAAGTGTGTTTGTTTTCCAGGTTTTATGTAAAGTTTTGATTGTGTGTATTTGTTTGGTAAACTGCCTAGCACTGTGAATAAAGCAAGATATGTATTTTAAAATAGAAACTAAATATACTTATCTTTTATATGAATATTTTACTATGTAATTTTGATTTGTTTCTAATTGAACTTTATGTTAATATTCTTGAATAATATAAATAAAATTTGGATGAGGTCCTGAAGGAAAAGTCCATAAACCATTATTATCTAAGTAGACATAGAGAAAGCTGTTGCTTATCCCTGGCTATAAGCAAGAAAGAATGGATGTATTTTTGGGATCTTGCCTGACCTGGATTGGCCCTGTTAGGATGCTGGGCTTGATGGATCTTTGGTCTGACCCACTATGGCATTTTTTTATGTTCACCTTCTTCCAGCTGGGATGTTGCTCTGCGAATGTCATGCACTAGCCTATTCCATTTATGCAACCTGCGCTATAAACACTGAACAAAAGTCATGCAAGCGCAGACCAGAAAAAGGACAGGATCAACCAAGGCATTTTTTTTTTTGTTTTGTTTTCTTTCAGAAAAGGACTCCTAGAAATGAAACAAAGCAAACCTATTACAGGCATTTTCATAAGCAAAAAATAAAAAGAGATGAAGATACAACACACACATCACATCACAACCAGACTCAACCAAGGAAAAGAGGAACCTCAATTATTCATTTATTTGTTTATTTATAAACATTTGATATTCTGCTTTTACCAAGCCTGTATTAAGGTAGATAACAATCAAATCTATAATTAAATTCCAAGTTAATTGGAGTCATAGTATACAATTAGTATAGCTCACAATAACACCAGAAAAAAAAGAGAAGGGAGTATAAGCAGGGGGATGTATGAGATGACTAGAGATTCGAGGAGGACCATAGTGGTAATCTAAGAGGTAGCATATGGTTTGTGGACTAAGGTTCTACTAGTTACTTAGAGGGACAGGGTAATGGAAGATATAGTGTAGCTGCCTTGGAAGAAAAGGCAGGTACCTATTGTAGGTGAAGTATGGTTAATAATATGAGGAATTCCAGTGAAGATATAGTGATATAAACAAGTTCCAGTAGTCTGTAATAAAGGGAGTTTCTTTGTTATCTTGTCACAGTTGTTACAGCTTTTGAAATGAATTTATGGGAAGGCCTGCCTGAAGAGTCAAACCTTAATACATTTCCTGAAGGTAAGGTAAGATGTCTCTAGTTATGTATTTATTTATATTTGTATGCTGTCACTAGCAGAGTCATAGGAGGTGAACATAATGCTAATTTTAAAACATTACATTGTTACTATAATTACCTCAATGGTTCCAACTTATTCACATGCAAGCCTAAAAAGGTAGGTATTCAACACAACCTTAAATGTCTTTGTGCAAGTCATCAGACACAGTTCTTGAGGAATAGAATTTCAAAGTTCAACTTGTAGAAACCTGCCCTTACCACAGATTTTATTTGTGAATTAAAAATCTAACCATGATCTATTATTACTCCTAAACTCTTTGCAGAAGGAGTTACTTGTACCATAGTTTTCAATTAAAATAGAGCGAGGAATGCCTGATGGATTACTGTGCTGTAGTACTAGAACTTCAGTAGGGAGAGTGGAATTTGTTCCATAGTGTTAGTGGCAACGTTGCTGTATGTGCTAAGTCTGGTTCAAATTAATCTAGTGGACATCATGGGGTGGGGGAGGGGGAGGAAACGAGGCAAAAGGTTATCTTGTGGGGGTGTAGCAATTGTTAAAGATACTTTGGTTCCAAGTTGTTTACATACACCTGAAGACATAGCAAACAGTTTTGAATTGTAGCCGGTATTCAACTTGGATCCAGTACAGTTGACTTAATATTGGTGTTATGTGATTAGTAGCTTTCTCCTTTTGCTAGAATTCTTGTATCTGTAGTAATTATGAAATCAAGAAGACAGAACCGGTTGCATCTACCCTTTGGTTTGTGTTACTGTCAGCCATTGCTCCAACAAATGCTGCATAGATTTTGCCAGACCTTGCCAACCAATGACCCTGCAGTGCTGGAAGGCACAAAAAAGTACAGGAAACAGAATCAGCACAGTGAGCTCAACTAATTCAATTGTTTATTCTATTTATTTATTTATTTATTTATACAAACTTCTATTCTGCTGATCTGTAAATCTCAGTGGAGTACAAAGAGTACCACCTGGCTGCCCTTCTGCACCCCCTAAGGGTCAGCGCCATAGGCGACCGCCTAAGTTCGCCTAATGGATGCACCAAACCTGCATGTCTAAGATAGAAATTTCCTTCACAGACTAAAAGTAATGACATTAACTTGGATTGGTGCCTATGGAAATGAATAACCATACTGTGCCCTATATGTAAAAGACTTAGGGGTAGATTTTAAAAGGGATGTGCGGCATTTATAACATGCGGCACCGGCACATGCATGTTATAAAATCCGTGGGCTGTGCACACATGCGAACTGAAATTTTTTTTAATTGCATTTCAAAATTAACACAATTGTGTAAGAAATTAGAGGTACATTGAAATTCAATATAATCCTTCTACATTAATCAAAATCAAAAGGCAATAGATAATATCCCTCAATAATATAGGAAATCCATGGGGGAGGTAGCACAGGAAATACCAAGAGCAGATTATATAAGAAATAAACCAAAAAGAAATCAGAGGTTCTTCGCCAATATTTGCCAAACTGCACTGATTACTTTCACCTAGGGTGAGAATCCAAAAAGAAGTGCAATTGCGATAGTTCAAAGAAAATGTAGCTAGAACTATGAAATTTAACCACACATTTACAAGGATAGCATAGTATATACTTAGAACATATTATCAGATCTTCATATCTCATGGCAAGAAACTTTTTTCTCCTTTCCTGAGTGGAATGGGTGATATCTGGATACTAGAGATGTGCTTCGGGTAAAAATTTCATGTCGGGCTTCATTTCGGGGCCCCCCCATGGCAATTTCATTTTTCCCGTTGTTTGAGTTTTTTTTTTTTTCGGGGGCCCTGATTTTCAGGTTAGTGTGCACTATCGGAGGTTAGTGCGCGCCATCGGGAGTTAGCGCTCACTAACAGGAGTTAGCGCGCGCTAACTCAAAAATGAATTTTTTGAGTTAGCGCGCGCTAACTCAAAAATGAATTTTTTCTGAAATTTCAGAAAAAATTAAATCATTTTTCAGTTCTCCCGAACCATTCTGAATTAGGCAATTTCATTGACATTGCCTAATTCTGGAAAAATGATTGCATATCCCTACTGGATACATCCATAATTTCTGTTCATGGAATAATGAACTCCTGTTTCAAAAAAAGTTCATAAGAACATTATTTTTATCACTAAAAACGTTCCTCTTTGAGTAAGATGTTGATCTTGTGAAAGTTCCAAAACATCCGTAAGATTCAGCTGCTGTTGATCACTTGCATTATCTTGTGAACTCTCTGTAGTTCTCTGAGGCAAATAATAAGCCTTTCTAACTAAAGTCATAGCTTCAACCGGAATCTTAAGGTTATTGACCAAATAATTCTTGAATATATCTACTGTAGGTAACAGTCTGATAACAGAAAAATTAAGCACTCTGATGTTAAGGCTTCTTAAGGAATTTTCTTTGTTTTCCATGTTTTTAATCTGAACAATTTCTGATTGTACCAAATTCTGTTGAAGTTTTTCAACTGTAGTTAATCTTTCTTCAAAAGCTTTTAATTTCCTTTCTTGTATTGAGACCCTTCCTTCAGTATTTATTCTGTGCTTATTGGTATCCAAGTAAGTTTGAGTTAAAATAACAACCGTAGACTCAATAGAAGCTAAGGCCTAACAGACTGATTCTAACGTTATAATAGAAGGTTTTATAAGAAAAGGGCCTGGTAAAATCATTAGGGGTGTGCATTCGTTTGCAACATATTGGCAATCCGCAACGTATATGACATATTTGTTTTATTTGTGGGGATCACGAAACATATGGCGAACTCCCACGAATACAATGTATCACTAATGAATAAACCCCCACCTTCCTGACCCCCCCAATGTCACATGGTAGGAGCCATGGATGGCAGGCGCCATCTTGTGCTCCTACCATGTGACAGGAGCCAACCAATGGCACCGGTAGCCCCTGTGACATAGTAAGGGCAAAGGCTATCGGCACCATTTTGAATACTGGCAGCCGATGGCCCAAGTGCAGGAGATCACTCCAGGACCCCCGCTGGACCACCAGGGACTTTTGGCAAGTCTTGGGGAGGTCATGAGGGTGGGGGGTTATAGTTAATTAAATTTAAAGGGTTGGGATGGGGTTTTTTTTGGGAAACAAATACATATGTAACTAATGAACGGATCGGGGTCCCCCGAGAACGGATGCAACAGATTTAGTCCTGACGAATATGAATACTGAATGGGATGAATCCGTCCCTGCTGCACATCCCAAAAAACAATATGCTTACCACTTCCAGTGTCCCGATTACAATCCAGCATTGCTGTAGTGGCTCCGATATTTTCCAATAGGGGAGGAGGCAAAACCATGGCTTGACCCTCCAAGGCCTCTCCAATGGTCCTGATCTCCTTAAAACCTTCTCCCATAGCTCCTGAATCACTCTCCTGTAGATCATACTACTTATTAGAGCAAGACGGGAAGGCTGCAATAGCAGCAGTAATTGCTGCATTCAAACACTGGGGCAGGGACAACATCTCTGGCATGCCGGGACTAAGCGAGATCTCATCAGCCATGGGGGAAGGCGTTCGCTCTGCATCTCCACCATCAGCGGCCCTCGCCCCCGGCATAATTGACGTAGAGGAAATGAAGCTCTCTATACATGGCTGTTTAGACTTAGAGTCCAAAGTACCTGAAACCACCAGACTCTCTCGGAGCCTGGCTTTATGTTTCATATATGGCATAGGAAATCTCAAAAGGTACCGAGGAAACAAAAAGCGTTCTAATCCAGCTCCTCACTTGTACGCCATCTTGGCTCCTCCACCCTGCGTGCACCGGGTTTTATAATCCGCGTGCACATGTGAGGGCAGTGTGAGCAGGGGGGGATTTTAATAAATTATGCATGGAGATGAAATTGGGCCTTGCCCCATTAATGAGCGGACTGGGAGGGAACTTCCCTACCCCTCCTAACTAAACTCCCTCCCTCTTCCCCCTCTCCTCCCCTCTCCTCCCCACCCTCTAAACCCTTCCTATCAATCCTTTTTTTTTTTTTTTGGACTTACTTCAGGGTCGGAGTTGAAGTAAGTTGCGTGCACCAGCCAGCTGCCGGCATGCAAGTCATTGGGACAGCATTCAATGGCACTGTCTCAGCCCCCCAGACCCTTCCCCCAGCCCGCACCTTTAGAAAGGCCTGGCACTTGTGCCTGTACTGGGGTTTACGTGCATGGCCCGGCCTGTTTTAAAATGCTCACGGCACGCACAAGGCCCTGCCATGCGTGTAAACCCCTGGTGTTACGCGTGCGGGCCTTTTAAAATCCAGGCTATAAATGAAGACAACCTTTTCAAAATAGTATTTGGAGTATTAATTTTCCATTTAGGCCCAAGCCGTTAATGATGAGACATATTAGTATAGTTTTAAAAAGATCATGTGTACAACATATGAGATCAGGGCCATGGCAAGAAAACAGGGAATTCTGTGCGGAAACAACAGATACTGTCTCACGTCCCCATAGGTAGGCAGTACTGAGAACTAATATTGAAATGGCTGGGCTAGATAAGGGGGAGTTTTTAAAATGGAAATGTCCTGGGGTAGGTTTGAATGAAGGCTCATGATGCTGTATAACTCATTAGAGATTGGTTCTAAATTATCTGGAAGCAAAAAGAAAAAGGGGGATATTGCTGGTCCAGAAACTTTAAAATAATCTAATTGATAAAATAATGTTTGGAATTTCTGGTTATCAATAAAACTTAGTACATGCTCTCCTGATATTCTGAAATGCAGGGCCATACATGCAAAGTACATCAAGATAGTGGCTATAAATGTGACTAGACAACAGTTCTAAATGGAACAAAATGCTATGATATTTCCTTCTACATTGTAAATGTAGAATTAGAAGAAATCAGATTCTGAATAGTTTCAGTAGCATGAGATTGTAAGAGATAAATGAAAGAATATTCTTTTCATGACAATTGCTACTGCTTTTCCACAGCTGTTTGTCTAACCTTTTAGACACCTTTTTTCTTCTATTTCTCAGCAAAAAAAAAAAAAAAAGGTCACACTATTCTAGGGACAGGATTCCAAAACAAGTGCACTATTTAGAAATTGTATTTTATGTGACGCTAAGATACAAGAGAGAACTAAACTGCATAGTGTGCCCTTGAGGAGCAGAGGTCAGGGTGTAGGGATTAGGGAAGATGTTTGTAGCTGCTTCAAACAGCACATAAATGTGTACAATAACAATACTATTGAGAAGTGAGAAATACTGGCATTGTACTCAAGGGCGCCACATGGCCTAATTGAAGACGCTCAAAGCACAATATATTGATCGGATCTGATGAACTGACAGGTGCAGTTCCTGTTAAGCTGAGAACATCCTATCTGTCTGAGAATATGAACAACCATCCATCCAGATTCAGATGTTCAGAGACAAAATCATTTCAATCTCTTGCTGTATTCAGAGTGTATCTGCTGAAATATATGCTGAGTATTGTAGAAAAGGATAAACTGCTGTCCACTAAGATTTGAAAGCAATCTACAGATGTGTCCCTGGAGAAATGGTTAGAGGCTCCATGACTTAGCAGTATATATGGAAAGTATTGCTCCTGAATGCATTAATTATAAAACATTAAGCAGATAGACTCAAGGGTTGTAAGCAAAATCTTAACAGTAACAGAGTGTTGCTCATGCCTACTCCAAAGGTCAAAATTATCATTTTAATATTTGTTTTGTACCTTACTTCAGAGCTGAAAGTTAAATCCTACATTATCTTTAGTCAGTATACTACATACCATTTGCTTTCAGGGATCTTGTTTTTGCAAGCATCTAGCATTTTTGAATTAATGTTTGAATTCTTTAGCCTTAGAGTATTTCAATATGTAAGAAAGAGCTAAAAGGCTAGAAAACATGTTAATGCAAAATTGGTATTAGAATTTTAACACTTCCAAGTATCATGAAAAATATTTTATTCTATTTAGAAAATGATTTTATTTGGATTACTAATGAAATTCAAATAAGCAGCCTATGAATTCTGTATGTTAAAAGGTTAAATAGAGTCAAATACAGAAAAGTCAACATTCAAAAGGATTTGTCTGGCAAAGTTTGGGACAAACCCATAGTTTTAAATATCCCGCCCTGATGAATCACAACGTTTTAGCTGGGTAAGTTATTACCCAGCTAAAATGTAGCTGGATTAAAAATAGGCAGGGTGTGATGTTTCAGGGACAGGTTTACATTTACCTGGCTAGTGGCTAATGCTGACTATAAGCACTAACCATGTTACTGTATCCAGCTAATTCTGGTCAGAAAAATAGCAGGCCCAAAGATGCTAAAAAAATAAGCTGATCTCCCCCCAATCTCCTACCTAACAAAAAGGTGCTAGCGAAATCCCTACCTCTCATATCCCAAAAGTGGCCAGTTGGGCTGAATACTGCTGTAAATATACAATAGAGCTGATAGTTCTCTATACACTGCTATTAATTTATTCAAAATGACTTCACTCTGGGTGGAAAGACCCATGATTAATCCCTTCATTGACAGAGAAAGTTATCTGGCTAACTTTTGAAATTAATTACCTGACTAACTTGAGGCAGATAAAGTTACTCAGTTCTGAAAAGTGTTTGTTTCCTCTATTGACAGTGGAGGGACCAATTATGGGATTGTTTCACCCAGAATGTAGTGAATAAATTAAACGATAATATGCTGGTGGCTATCATCTCTGTTGCATGCAATATTCAGACCAGCAGACTATTTTGGGGGGTTTGGGAGGTAGGGGTTTGGCTCACACCTTTTTTTAAGATAGGGGTATAGGCACCTACACGGCATACTAGGTTTAATTTTTTAATATTCAAAAGCCTGGTCAGAGACAAAGTTAACTAGATAACCTTTCAGAGTAGATTTATCTAAATAAATTCAGCTAAAGACTAACCAGCTCAACATCCCAACCAGTGTCAGCTGCAAAACTTTAACCAGTTAATTTCCCACTTGTTGCACCATTGTTTAAGCATGTAATATAGTTAAGTGCATGAACTAAATAACACATTGCTTTGATTCTGATTCACAGTGATCACTAAATTCTGGTTAAGCTAAAATGTGGCCATCCACTTTGAAATTCAGCTTACATATTGGGACTATGGTTATATATTAAACTAATCTAAATATCTTTTAAGTATGATTCTGGTGTGTGTGTTGGGGGGGGAGGGGGCATGAGCATTTTTCCTTTACATTAATTTCATCTTTGGTTTTACATTCTTAATTGTAAGCCAATTTATAATCAAACCAGTAATACTTCCTTTCCTATAGAAACAGAGCCCCAAATTAATTTTAGAGCATCCATTTACAGGAATCAATCAGTTCCCGGTAGCTAAACTCAGAAACCTTGATAACAAAGTAAGTAGTTAATTCTGTGGCTCTGTTACGGACCAATGCTAAGGCACTGCATTACTATTCCCATTTCCATTAAACTTCAAGTTATGAATCAAGCTCTGCTGAAGGGCCAGGAATTAAGAACACTGGAGGCTAATGTTTTCTTGTTATTTATGGGATGTCTCTACAGGGTGAGCTGTATGGCTGTTCTGCACCAATTTACTACTGTTTTCTGAAAGTAATAAAGGAATTCTGTCTCTGGTGTTCTTTCAGTCTTGCTCCTTTTCTGACCAAACATAGTTTGGTTGCCTCATTTCAAAAAGACATTAGAGAACAAGAAAAGGTGCAGAAGAGTGCATCAAAAAATGATAAAGGGGATGGAACAACATCCCTATGAGACAGGCTATACAGTGTTGGGAGATATCCCATGATTTACCACTAAAAGCACCTATATATGAATCATAATAACCAAGAAATATGCAGACAATAAACTGACAGGCCAAAAACACAGTCTCAGATAAAGAAAAGAAACTTTGGCCAGATGAGAACTTTAAACAAGCACTAAAGGATATTTATCAAGATCTGCCTGTTTGTAAAAGCCTGTGTAAATAAAACCAAGGCAGAGGGACAATGCAGCCACTTAAACTCATAGGCAGGAGCCACATACCAGCCAAGGGAACTCCAAAGGTCAGAAGGACCCCACCCTTGGATGAAAAGAGCGTACTCTGAAACAGAGACAACATTGACTTTGGCATACAGACATGGCAGGACCCCCCCCCTGAAGAAATGGGGAGGGGGGAAAAGACATGCAATGCAGCAAAGACCTTCCACCCACTACATGATTATGCATGAGCTTATGCATATTTATCAACTGAAAAGTATAAGATGAGGGGACAAATAAGAAGAAGGGGGAGCGAAACAAAAGGAGAGAGTGAACCCGAAGCAGCCCAGCACCCCCTGCTATCAAGGAGGGAGAAGACTACGTATGGGCAGGAGACTGGAGAAAGGAGACACCCTGGTTCGGGTCAGACAGGAACACATAGTCTGAGGCAGTGAGGAGCCCAGTAGCTCTGCCAGTACCAGACCCAGAAGCCAGCCTTTTCCCCTGGCCACATTCTACAGACCTCCAGCCAGAGCTGCTTCAGAGGTGAACAGAGGGATATCACCTGAAGTTGAGACTCGGGGGGTAAGTAAGTTAGCCATAGTATTAATATATTAAGAAGATTAAGGTTTATGGCATTGTTGCGACCGCTCTGCCTTACCTCTTTTTCTCCCCTTTCTCTCTCTCTGGGCAAGATGGCTGCCTCTGGTGCTGAGGGCCTCGGCGTTCCCAGACCAGCATGGGCGTTCCCATCCACCATGCTCACTCTCGTGGCCTCCTAGGGTGCAAATGCGCACATCTCTTACGCTCAAATACACATCATGGCAGGAACTTTGGGGGCGGCCCCACCGCATGATGTCAGTACCTCCGGGTATATCTAGCCTCCTTTTTCAATTCCACCTTGAGTTAGCAAAGACTTCGGTTTAGCTACTCTGACCGCTCTAAGCTGCTTGCTTAGACGCTACTTCTCCAAGGGCCTCGCTCCAGTAGAAGCTCAAGATACCCGCTCCTCAGGAGTCTCTCGCTTCCATCTACCCTACGGGGTCCTCTCTAACTAGACAACCGCTCCTCTGGGGTCTTTCTCTCTTTTCTACATTTCAGGATATCGGATCATCAGGTACTCTCTCCTCGAGGACCTACCACCCATTATATCCTGCACCACGGACTTTCAGCCCCAACTTTATACCATCAGGAAGACGCCATTATTTCTGTGAGTACCTCTATAATCCGGTGCTCCAACTCTACCCACCAGCTGCGACGTCACCCGCACTGCGGGCTTCCGCCATTATGAAACATCTGGGTGAGACTTCACTTCTGAGCCTGTTGAACGTACTGGCATTTCTGGGATCAGTGCCTTACCTTCCTGCTTTACCATCTATCTACAAACAGTACAATAAAGCCTCTATCCATACTGTATCTGCTAACTGTGTTTAGCCTATAGCAATGATTCCCCACGGGGCCCCTCCCCATGGGCAGAGTCATCTCCATTGTGACCAAGGGTCCACAATGCCACAAACAGAACAGGCATGTTTGAAACCACCCATGGTACAGAAGTTTCTTTAGTATAAACTGGTGCTTACTGGCCAGGATGTTAGAGACAGGAATTATTGTTATCTTCTAATGCTAAATCCTGCCAAATCTGATAAATAAAAGTCTATTTTCTGAGAACACATTGTCTTTTTCCTGAACTTAGGATTGTGAAGTAAAGTGGGAGGGTATCTGGAATTGTCCTATAGCAGACAGGTCCCTGCACCCCTAAACTTACTTACAACAGGTTAGGGCTTTTCAGCTTGGAAAAGAGATGGCTGAGAGGAGTCATGATAAAAGTTTATTTAATAAAAATCATAACAATTATTTACCCTTTTAAATACTACTAAAAGTAGGGAACATTCCATGAAATTAATAATCAGTAGCCTCAAGACAAATTGTAGAAAGTACTTTTTCAATCAGTTTCACCATCAAGTTGTGGAATCTGTTGTCAGAGGATGGGATGAGGTGATTAACATAGCAGGATTTAAAAAAGGTTTGGACAAGTTCCTGGAAGAAAAGAATATCTAACATTATTAGCCAGGTAAACAAAAAGCTATTTCTATCCCTAGGATTAACAAAAAATAAATCTACTTTTTGGAATCTGCTGGGTACTTGCAACCCAGGCTGGCCACTGTCAGGGACAAGATTCTGGGCTTGATGGATCTTGATCTGACCCAGCATTGCATTTCTTATGTTCTTATGTAACAAAGACTTTAAACTTTAGTTTCATACTTTTTTTCATTTTAACCTAATGCAGGGGTGGCCAACTCCGGTCCTCAAGAGCCATAAACAGGCCAATTTTTCAGGATATCCAAAATTAATATTCATGATACAGATTTGTATGTGCTACCTCTATTGTATGCAAACCTATCTTATGCATATTTATTGTTAATATCCTGAAAACCTGGCCTGTTTGTGGCTCTTGAGGAATGGAGTTGGTCAGCCCGATGTACTGGATTAAATGCTTGTTAAGAATACCAAGTTTGATATTGAAAGCTCTGGAAACTGAAGAACATCCAGCCATAGATCAAGAGTAGAAGAGCTGCAGCATTAAAAGATGAAATGTTGCCTTGCGGACTGAGTTGCCAACTGAGCTATGTCAATTCAAGGAGGCTGATCTAGTCCTGGTTCTGATCATTGCTTAAAAAGAAAGTATACCTCTGATTTTCCTAAGAAAGAAAGGATTACTAATCAAGCATCCAATTAAGTTCTGGAATTCATTGCCAGAGGATGTAGTAAAGGCAGTCAGCATAGCTGGGTTTAAAAAAGGTATGCACAGGGATTACAGAGGAGAGAGTTGACTTATTGACCCACTGGAGGAACCCTGAGCTGCCTTTTCTTCTTTTTCCTGCAGTGGTTCCCATCACTGGCCATCCCGGGCGTCCTGATGTCATCAACCCAGGAGGCCAAGAGGGGCCTATTTCTTCAGACCTGTAGCAGTGTGCAGTTCTGGATTGTAGAGGAGAGAGTCAAATTGTTGACCTGCCGGAGGAGCACTGAGCTGCCAGGAAGGGCCTTTTCTTCTTTGCCCCATGGTGGTTCATGTCCCTGGCAGTCCTGGGCATCTTAATGTCATCAACCCAGGATGCTAGGAGGGCCTCTTTCTTCAGACCTGCAGCAGCATTCAGTTTGGGATTGCAGAAGAGATAGTTGACTTGTTGACCTGTTGGTAGAGTCCTGAGTTGCTGGGGAGTGCCTTTTCTTCTTTGCCTTGCAGTGGTTCCCATCCCTGGCTGTCCCAGGCATCCTGACATCATCAAACTAGTATGCCAGGAGGGGCATATTTCTTTGGACCTAGCCGGTGCACAACATTGTTGAGTTCTCAGACACTATCCCACTGCCTTTTTTTAGATCTTTGCAAGTCCTTCCTTCTCTGAATATTTTTCCTGTCTTGCTTTCCATTCTTTGGACTTATGGGGTAGAAAAAAAAAAGGAAATGTCTGTTTTCCCTCTCCAAATCCTGCAGTTCCCTCTCCTATGTCTCAGCCGACCATTGATGGGTTTATGCGCTGTTGAGCTTCAGTACTCATTCAGGGCTGCTTCAACTTGGCATGGGGGCCCTTGCCACTTCTTCTGGAAACTCCATCTCCCTCAGCCCTGACCTCCGCTCACCACCTGGACTGGACTCTATGCTATCATCTAGTTCTTAGGAGATCCTGGATTAGCCTTTGGGTGCTCTAAAGGTTTCTTCTGGTGGTGGGGGAATCTGTTTTGATGGTCTCTCAAGTATCTGCTGTGATCATTAATGATTTTTTGGTGACACCAGGTCTTGGTACTTTACCAACACCTAAACTCCCTGAGAGACCTGCACAGATTGCCATGGAGACACTTTGGATTGCTATTAAGGGATTGGAACAATCCTTAGGGTCTAAATTTGAAAATGTGACTGCAGTTGTTGGGCAAATTCAAACTCAGGTCACGAGGCATGATTTAGTTATAAAGGGAAATACAGAATGTATTTCTTATATGGAGAAACAGTATGAGTCATTGGGCAAATGTGACACAGTTTTGATATTACTGGCATCAGTAGCATGGGATATATTTCATTTTTGGGTACTTGCCAGGTACTTATAGCCTGGATTGGCCACTGTTGAAAACAGGATGCTGGGCTTGATGGAACTTTGGGCTGACCCAGTTTGGCAATTTCTTATGCTCTTATGTTCTTATGAATTTATCCAATGAAGATTAGAAGCTTTAGAAAACAATTCCAGGAAATTAAATTTGAGAATACTTAATTTACCTAAGTTAGTTAGTATTTACCCAATTGAATTGCTTAGGAAATTTTATCTTGAGGTTCTTAAAGTATATCAGGATTCAATTCCACCCATTACTAAAGCTTTCTATATACCCTCTAGACAGACTGCTTCTTCATCTAGCAGTCCTCCTATACAGTCTAATGCAATAGATAATTTAACAGCTATGCTCCAAGATTCTCAGATTGAAATTCAAGGTTCTGCTATATTACTTGTTGTATATGCTTTAGAACTTGATACAATGTGGACTATGAAACTTTTTTTTGTGCTTCTGGTAAACGTTTTCTTGGCCAGCAGCACTATTTCCTGATGTTGCAAAAGTGACTCAGCTGAGACCGAAAATCTTTTTGCTTTAAAAACAACAGGTGGTTGACATTGGTGCATCATTTCTTTTTCAATTTCCTTGTAAATGTATTGTTAAATTAAGTACACTTAAGTATCTTTTCTTTGATCCCAATCAACTAGAATGTTTTTTGAAGAATAGAGTAAGACCCTTGTCTATACCCTCTTAGATTAGCATTGCTATATTGTGTCTATGATATAGCAGATTATATTTATTAATTGGGAGCTCTTTTTTCTTATTTTTATCTTGCTAAATTACAGTCCCCAAATTGAGGCCTCGTTTGCACAACAATTTCGTTTAAAAAAATTCTTTTATCTTTAGTAATTGTTTCCTCTCTAATGGTTGTTCAGTATTTTGTAAATGTTAGTTCTGACTTAAATTGTAAAAAATTACTGAAAATAAAGGGGGTAATTTTCAAAGGAGTTACGCATGTAAATGTGACATACTATCATAGCAATTTTCAAAAGCTATTTACTTGAGTAAAGTGCACTTACTTGAGTAAATCCTATGGACAATTCAATGGCATATATTGTAGCAATTTTGAAAAGCCCACTTACTTGAGTAAAGTGTATTTACTCGAGCAAAAACCAGTTTTGCTCCAGTAAATGCTTTTCAAAATCTGGCCCAAAGAGTTAAAAAAAAAAAGGTTTGCGTAGGTTCTTGGAGGAAAGGTCCATAAACTATTATTAACCAGGTAGACTCGAGGAAAGCCACTTCTAATTTCTGGACATAAGGAGCATGGAATCTGTCTACTGTTTGGGATCCTGCCAGGTACTTGGGAACTGGTTTGGCCAGTAGTCACTGTTGGAAAGAAGGTACTGGGTTTGATGGACCCTTGGTTTGAATCAGTGTGGCAATTCTTATGTTATTACCTGGTAAGAGGGCCGATGCATGAGAATAGGTGAACCTTCAGTCATGCCCCCCTTCGCCCCAACTTACCTTTCGCACAGCACTCCCTCCCACTGATGACAGTGGTCTAGAACAGTTCTCCCACTTTTGGCAGTATTAGCTTGGGCACAGCACCCCTCTGAGCCTCATTCTGGCAGGTGACCACCTACTTTGCTCTAGGTGACCACCTAGTTTGTCAAATGGAAGCACCAAGCCTGCCTGCCCATAAGCAGTCTGTTTACTATAGGAGGGAAACTTTCAAACCTTTTTATAATGTAGTCATATGTATACGTTTACCCACAGAGTAAAGGAGATAGGGTTAAGCCGTAAGAGGAAAAATAATAAGTACACACTGGCCGACAGTTTTAAAGGGAAACTCTGCAGGGAGCTTCCTTTTGAAAATGAGCTTGCGGATCCAGTTAGAGGAATTAGTCCAGAAATACAAGGAATGCTTATTTTTGTGATGAGTTTTCAGACTATAAAAGAGGATGGTTTAGATGAGCTAGAACTGGGACCGCCATCCAGTCATGAACTCCCAAATGCACTAATTAATTTTGAGGGACATTTTCAATAGCCTGGGTAAATCAGCACGATTAAAAGTTACAACAGTATTTAAGAAACTGTGAGGTGGGAGCTGTACAGTTTATAAAATGCTATGTATCTTTGCTCCAAAAGTACGCATATGTTTCAGTATGTGCACATATTTGTAATACTGGAAAACACATACGTTACCCATTTAATAATAGAGTGTATATATATATATATGTATATATATATATTATACCTGTAATAATACCATGTCCGTGTAATAATCCAGAGTTAAACAAGGAGGCAAGTAGTTTATAAAGTATGTGCATACTCTGCTTATGAAAATACTTGTACCTTGACTGTCCAGCACTTCACACCGAACACCACTCCTTAATCTAGACCTCCTGACCAAAAACTGTAGAAAAAAAACAGGTGAAATATCACTTTCACAATTTACTTAACCGATATAAAAGCAGATGTACAAGTTTGCTAATGTAAACACAAATTTCACTTACAAAATAGCAACTCATGAATGCACTTCCGAACCATGCCCCCTTTTTGTCTCTTAACATTTGCACACAAAACAACAAACCCTCATGTTTCCAAAATAGCATATGCATATGCACATGCTACTTTCTTGTTTATATTCCAGTTTTACATGTGGATACCATGTGTAAATTAATCCCTTTTTGAATCTGAGGAGCAAAGCAAAATTTAAGCATTTGGCTGGATCAAGGAAAAATGAGAAGAAAGAGAACTCAAGGCAATTTTCTATTTCTCAATCACAGAATTAAAAAGTTTCATACAAACTTTGGATGAAGACAAAAACACTAAAACAAGGTATATATATATTAGATAATTTATAATTCCAGGAAGATCTTGATCTTGTGTGGTTTTAGGGGGCAAAATTAATTTCAGAAGTGAGAGAAAGTTAGTATGATTTACGGCCTCATTTTCTAAAGTATCGCAGGTCTGCGATACTTTAGAAGATGAGGGGTGGGGGGCCGAAACGGGGGGAGGGCCTGCACTAGCCGGCAGTGATCGCACCGTCGCGGTGCAATTGCTGCCGGTTTTGCACCCAATAGCGCCACCATAGGAGGTGTAGGTATTGGGAGCGAAAGCTGCCGCGAAAAGGCACTTACCTTTACACTGTCCGCGCCGTCGTCGCGGAGTCGGCCCCGGTGACGCCCGACTCCTCCTCTTTGGGGGCCGACTCCGCCCCAACTCCACCCCCATCCTGGTATCGCACACGATAAGGGACTTTTCTCATGTGAAAGGTCCCTTATCGTGTGCGAGCAGCGTGGAAAATGAGGCCCTTAGTACGGTACCTATTCTTAATTCTTCTTGAGTTTAAATTAGGAAACAAAAGAATTTATATGTTGACTTAACTATATAATACTTTAGGAAATCAAAATACTGAGGTGGCAGAGGGTAGGGAGAAAGTGCTGAACTATCCTTGGAACCTATGTAAAAACCTGTGGAGGGCTCTATGGTATTGACTTAGTAATATGAAATGTTTTTTCTCATGATACTGGGACATGTTTCCTCACAACCATGATCTATATTGCAGAAAATGTAACTACATCTCCCCAAAGTGTAGTTAAGTTGCACAAAAATAGTGCTTTTGCATGTTTGAAACAGAGAAAATGACAGTAGATCATGAGAAAATTAACTATGGGGATCAAAATTCAGAGGATTTGTCTGGCTAACTTTGGGATTAAGCCAGACAAACCTTTCAGCCAAAATTTCCTCCCGTTGACTGGTTAAAGTTTATCTGGAAAAATCATGGGGCTGATGCAATACAGTGCACTGATACGAGTGCACTGTTTAACCTGCTGTCGGATGCGGGTTAAATAGGCGCTAATCCACTCCCTAATGCAATAGGGGGATTAGCGCCTATTTAACCCTCATCCAACCCGGAGTGAATGAGATAGCACTCATCACATGCAAATGCATGTGAATGAGGCTATTACTCATTCACTCCGCATTCAAAAAAATAAATGTGCATCTCAGACACACATTTATCACTCAGATTTTAACGCCTGCCTGGAGCAGGCGTTAATAGCTGAGCATATGTAAAAGAAGTACAGAAAAGCAGAAAAACTGCTTTTCTGTATTTCTTCAGTAAAAAAAAAATCTTGGCAGACCGCCGAGTTATTGAAGACTGACGCCGGTAAACTCATCGTCAGTTTTCATAATCGGCCATCTTCCAGTAATGAAAACGGCTGCCAATAAACTCTGCTTCCATTTTTGTTACTGGCAGACGGCCGGTTATGAAAACCAATGCCGAGTTTACCGGCGTCAGTCTTCATAACTGGCAGTCGCCGCGGGGTCACAGTAGTAAGGAGAGCTAAGCCCGTGCAAGCGACCCTAGCACCTCCTTGCTAGCATGACCCCCTAATTTGCCTATTGCATGGTGCCCCCCTTGCAGGCGCCATGCGTGCGTTAAGAAAGCGGGCGCTGAAAAGTCAGCGCCTGCTTTCCATGAAAATTATTGCATCAGCCCCCATAGCTGTATAGAAGTTATCCAGGCAAAAATAAATGGCACAGGGGGTATTCTCAGACACAGTTAAACTTTGGCTAGTCAGTAATGATATTCACTAGTGCTGGCCAGCTAAAGCAACCTGGGTAATTCAGGTCAGCCAAATAGTAGCATCAAAAAAGAGGATAGCAGCTTACAGAAGAAAATCTATGTAATGAAGATCCAATTCTTAGTATCCAAATAAAGAAGGGCTACCAGACAAAGTAAAGGGCAGCTGCAAAGCTCAACCCAAACCACATCAATCACTAATTTACGCCCAAGAGAGTCAGTTTTCATAATAATATTTCTATATTTTTCAAAAAAGCAATTAAAAACAAACAATTCATAAAAAATTATAGCAACAACATCAAAAGTTCTGAATGGCTTAGAGAAATCCCATGTACTAAATGGTCTAGAGAAATCCTGATATCGACAATGTTTCAGCATTGCCAAACTAAAGCCTTTTACCTGCCGCCTTGCTTCGCTCCAGGGCCCCCTGCCCTCACTCCTGAGCAGCTGGCACCGACCCATCGGGGTCCCTGAGCCTCTGGAGCCCCAAAGCTGCTCCTGAACTGCCGGCCTGCCTCCTTGATCTGCCATGCGGCGACGGCCCGCCCACCACCGGATACCTCATTATCCGGGGCCGGAGGGATCCTTTAATCCCCGGCCCCGACCTCTGCCGTCGCGCAACTAAGTGGCCTGCCCCTTTGTGCGCCCCTGCAGAACCTTGTCATCAGAAGCCTTCAGGCCGCCTTGCCTCTCCAACAGTTGACGTCCTGCCCTCGACCCTTCTCTGCGCTTTGCTGGCAACCCTGACCCATCGGTGTCTTCTCTACTTGCCTCTGCCCATAGAAAGAACCTCAGCTCTCCTACAATAAGTATTATACAGCAGTCCCCATTGTCTGAGAGAATTTCCCACTGTACCCTCTGTGTCGCTTTTAACTACTTATATCAATTACAAACTTGCCTTTATTTTATTTTAGTTAGCCCTGCTTATTTAGTTGCAGTCCTTTTTTGCTTATTACTTGTGTAAAATAGCTCTGTCACCAGCAGTGAACTCAGCTTCTTACTTGCTCACCTAGTTGTAGTCTTAGCTAGTCGTACTCTTTCCACTTATTATCCGCTCCGTTACCAGTATTTTAACTAACTTTATTATCCGTCTACTTAATTATTGTCCCGCATCCACCGCAGATTCCATGCACCCCACCCCCCCACTTTCAGTTCCTTCTTATTTGAAATGTGTCACCTGACTATACCTATTTTGCACCACCCCTCCCTGCGCAAAACCCACCCAGCACACCCACATCCCCCCATCTCTCGCAAATCTTTAGTGACCATTATGATCTCACCCCTCACCCAATTCCTAGGCCTAGCTACGCTAGCCGTCTCCTTATTCAATGTACAATCTATCCTTAAAAAAGCCCCCATCCTCTACGACCTGCTCACAGACTCCAGTCCTGATATCTGTGCTATCACTGAGTCCTGGCTAAAGGACTCGGATCATGTCTTCATTAACCAACTCCCCTTACAGACCTATGACATCTTCTCAATCCCGAGACCCAAAAAAAGAGGTGGAGGGCTACTCTTGACTGCCAGAAACACCTCAACCTTAAGCTCCAACCCACCCATCCCCCCCCAGACTAGAAATTGGGCTATTTAAATCTAATGCTCTGCAGATCTGTCTCATCTATACCCCTCCAGGCCTACTCTAACATGATGCATCACCTATCATCAAATATATTGCAGACAACCTTAAGCCAGACACACCTGCAGTTATAGTCGGAGACTTCAATCTCCATGTAGATGTCCGCCCTGCCACACCTGCCTGTGAAATCCTCCTTGACACCCTCAAGGCCTTGGGCTTCAGACAGCTTATCTCTGTGCCTACTCATAAAGCAGGTCATACCCTCCATCTCCTCTTCGTTAAATCCCACATTATAGTACCTAACACCCCTATAGCCACCCCCATCCCCTGGTCCGATCACTTCCTCATTAATGCCCACCTCACTACTAATACCCCCTTTTCGGCTTCCCAAACTCATAGTAAGACTATCGCCTTCCTCAAACCTTGTTCTTCAGAGAACTTTACTATAGCGTTTGACAAAGTAGCCAAGAACCTTGACTTTACCAATCCAGATGCTGCCCTACACTCCTGGAATACTATCACCACTGTTTGTAGAAGCCCCCCTTTAGAAGGGACTTAATGTGGGGGTTGAAATTTAGGTATTGATCCAGTGAGATGCCTAGGTCTCTTACAGAGTTCAGTGGGGTAAGGGCTAAGGCAGAGTTATGAGGGGGTGGAAGGAGATGTGTGTCCCTGTTGATTAGAAGAGATAATGAGGATTTCTGTTTTTGATGCATTTAGTGCAAGGTGGAGGTTGGATAATAGGGAATTGATAGCCCCAAGGCAAGAATCCCAGAATTGCAAGGATTCCTTGAGGGATTTTTGAATGGGGATAAGGATTTGCACATCATCAGCATAGAGGAAAAAATGCAGGCCTAGGTCAGCGAATAGGTGGCAGAGAGGTAATAGATAAATATTGAATAGGGTGGAGGACAGGGAGGATCTTTGGGGGACACCTTGTGTGAGGGGAATGTGGGAAGATTCAGACTTATCAATTTTTACTAAGTATTCTCTGTGGGTGAGATAGGAGGAAAACCATGATAGTGTAGGGTCAGAGATAACTATCTCTGCCAGACTACATTCAAACTCCTCCTGCTTGCATAACTAATGTGACATTTGCATTAAGCATGTATTGCACTATTTAACACATGCGTTAGTGCTTTAACACAAAATGATTAATGACCCTGTTAGTTTGGTTATGCAAAAACCTCATTGATGTTGGAATTATACTAGACCATTTAGTGTAGCTGGGTTTAAAAAAAGGTTTGGACAAATTCTTGGTCTTTAAGATCATGAGAGGTCTTGAACGAGTAGATGTGAATCAGTTATTTACACTTTCGAATAATAGAAGGACTAGGGGGCATTCCATGAAGTTAGCAAGTAGCACATTGAAGACTAATCGGAGAAAATTCTTTTTCACTCAGCGAAGAATAAAGCTCTGGAATTTGTTGCCAGTTAGTGCAGTTAGTGTAGCTGGGTTCTAAAAAGGTTTGGATAAGTTCTTGGAGGAGAAGTCCATTAATGACTATTAATCATGTTTAGTTAGGGAATAGCCCCTGCTATTAATTGCATCAGTAGCATGGAATCTTCTTAGTGTTTGGATAATTGCCAGATTCTTGTGGCCTGGTTTGGCCTCTGTTGGAAACAGGATGCTGGGCTTGATGGATCCTTGGTCTGACCCAGCATGGCAATTTCTTATATTCTTATGTTCTTATCCAGATAGACTTAAGGAAAGCCACTACTTATACCTGGGTATTAGCATCATTGGATCTATCTACTATCTGGGATCCTACCAGGTAATTGTGATTTGGATTGGCCATTGTTGGAAACAGGATAGTGAGCTTGATGGTCCCTCACTCTTACTCGGAATGGTAATTCTTATGTTATGTACATGGGATTTCTCTATACCATTTACATAAGAAACATAAGAAATTGCCATGCTGGGTCAGACCAAGGGTCCATCAAGCCCAGCATCCTGTTTCGAACAAACCAGACCACAGTTACCCAAACACCAAGAACATTTAGAACATATGATCTCACTATAATTATTTATGAATTGATTTTACTTGCATTTTTTTTTAAAATATTGAAACATTGTTAAGAAAGCTGACTTTCTTGGGGGTAAATGATTGATTTTTGTAGTTTGGATTGAGCCTTGCAGCTACGCTCACCTTCATTTAGATATCAAGACTTAGGTCTTGAGTATATTGCTTTTCTATAATGCTGATGTCACCCTATTTTTTTGATGTTATTTGAGTGGTGGTTTGTTGTTCCTTTTATTTTTTTCAGTTCAGCCAAATACTGGGCTTAAAGTTAACTGGACAACTTTTTCATGTTAAGTTTAGACCCGACATTAAGCCCAACTTTATTCAAGCTTGAATATACATACACAACTGACTGAATATCAGCCTCTATGCAAATATTGCTAATAAGCTGATTTACATGATTCTTCAGCTCATTAATAATTTTGTGTAAATTTTGCATTTGCAGTCACATGAGCAAAATAATAAAGGTAAAACAAGCAAACAAGGTATGCTAAAATTCGCAAATAATTGCTTGGATTATTTGCTATTTTTGTGTGTGTTTTAAGGTTCATGAATGCAAATATTTTTTAGTATATCAACCTCCTTATCTGAAAGAGGTTTCCATTTTTACATATTTAGAAAGTATATAGTACCATAATACTTACCTATTTTTCCATACCATGCTGGTGCTGTTCATAGTTCTTAGGAGTGCAATTGAATATAAAGGCCATCTGCACTCTCCTGATTACCTCAGATGTTTATGGTCATCTCTAGCCAACCAAATCCCACATGCACTATTCTATTTAAAGCATAATGAGTATAGCTCTGTAGACAGCAATTCATAGGCTCCAGAGTACTGCAGAGTAGGATCAGATATGACATGTGCAAAATATTGCATTCTATAACCCATAAATCTACACTTTGTGGTTGCAAACAGTACCTACATTCTGCAGAAAATGCTATCTGCAATTGTTAATAATCTTAATGCATTGTAAAAATATGAGCAGGAGGTTATTAAACATTAAGCACTCAATAAAATCCTTAATATATGGACAGATGTTCTCAGAAATAATTTGGTGTAATGTATATCAAGAGTACTGAAAATGCAATAACTGAGTGGCTTTCTAAAAGCTAAAACAACAGTTATGTTCATATTATGTCATGTCCTCAAACCACAGCTGTTGCATCCAACACTAGCTTCATGGAATAAATTGTTACTTAATACTCTCAACTCGATTGCCCCATTGAGAACAAAAATGGTTTACATCGGAAGTAAGGAAATGTAGGCAAGAATTGCAAAAGTCTGAATATTTCTGGCAAAAATCACGCGGGTCAGAATCACTCATATCACATAGGGCACAACTAAGCCTTTATAAATCCCAGAGAGAGAAAGTCAAGTAATTATTCTTTACTGTGTCAGTCCAAAATAGTAGCAAGAATCCCAAAGTTTGGTTTGGAATTGTGCAAAATAAATTTCTAATAGTAATGTGGCTCCTTGCCATACGGCTGCCAACCTTAATAGTTTTAGGGATTTGATTTCATGGAATATATGGAACATAAGAACATAAGATATGCTATACTGGGTCAGAGCAAGGGTACATCAAGCCCTGTATCCTCATGTCTCCAACAGTGGCTAATCCAAGTTTCAAGTACCTGGCAAGTACCCAGACATTAAATAAATTTCAAGCTACTATTGCTTATTAATTATTAGTAGTTTATGGGTTTTTCCTCTAAGAATGTATCCAAACCTTTTTTATACCCAGTTACACTAAGTGCTGTAACCACATTCTCTGGCAATGAATTCCAGAGCTTAACTATGTGCTGAGTGAAATAGAATGTTCTTAAATTTGTTTTAAATGAGCTACTTGCTAACTTCATGGAGTACCCCCTAATCCTTCTATTATCTGATAGATTAAATAACTGATTTACATTAACTTGTTCAAGTCCTTTCATGATTTTGTAGACGTCTATCACACCCTCCCTCAGTCATCTCTTCTCCAAACTGAATGTTAGGGTTCCCAGCCGTGAGAGACCGTGACCGGGTCCCCTCACCGGAGGCCCATGCCAGCTCCCCCAGTCGCCGTCTCCTCCCGCCAATGCCGAACGCCGCAGCTGCGGCCCACTCTTATGGCACCTCCACATGTTGCCGACGCTGAGCTCCATATCTTACCCCCTAGACGCGCATATCTCTACAAGGAATTTAAAGGGCCAGTGGCGGGAGAACTCTTCTCATCCCAAGGAGATGACATCAGACACGCTGAGTATTTATACCATGACCTGCCACCACCACTTCGCCTCAGCAACGGGTCTTGCACAGCTTTGAGTGTGAGTTGTCTGTGTTCCTGCGTTCCTGCCTTGGTTCCTGCACTCCTGCCTTGTCTCCTTTTCCTGGTTCCTGCATTCCTGTTCCTTGCCTCAAGTTCCTGCCTCGCTCCTTGTCCCCTTAGATTGATTCTCTGGTTCTGACCCTACTTCGTTGACTCCGCTTGACCTCTGCCTGCTGTGTCTCCAGCCTGGTACCTCGTCTCTGCTTGTTCTCTGCCTGACCCAACCTCCAGCCTGGTCGTCATCTCTGCTTGTACGCTGCCTGCCCTGAACCTCCAGGAGTATTGACCAATGCATCCAGCAGTGTCATCGTGAAGTCAGGCCCCATCATAACAGTACCACTGGCTCCATCCTTCTCCCGGACCATGATTCCATCTCTGCCTACTGAACAGGGTCTAGCACAGGGAGCGGAGCCTATTCAGCTTGGCCACAGCCGACTTACCCCAGAAGAGAAACAGCGACAACGGTCTTTAGGACTGTGCATTTACTGCACCGGCAAGGGGTATATGCTGGCACAATGCCCCAAAAGACTGGGAAACTCCAGATCCTAGGTATCAGCAGGGAGATGACCCTGGTCTACACCACTCCCACTCCCCAATGCACTGCACCTGTGACTAGTTTTCATTCCAATGGTGCTTTCTTGACCCAGGCTCTAATTGACTCTGGAGCCAGGGAAACTTCATCCTCACACCCAACTGGTCCTCTCTATGATACCTCAAATGCCACTGCTGGTGATTTCCTCAATCCATGGGGATTCACTGCCGGGAAGAATTACCTATGTGACCGCCCTGATGAGGCTACGCACCAGCATCCTCCATGAAGATGTTTGGTTTGTGGCATATTGTGGACTCTTGGTCGAAGTGGCGATGACTCCTCCCATGGGGAGGGGCCCCGTGGGGAACCACATCAATTGGCTAGACTCTATTAAGCAGACACTGAGGAAAGAAAGCTTTATTATACTGCTGTTGATGAGTGGAATCTTGCCCAAGGAATAGACCCGTATAGTAAGGGCAAAAGTAGTGCCAGCGCCATTTTGAATATTGGCAATACGACCCAACTGCAGGAGGTCGCTCCCGGACCCCCGCTGGACTTTTGGCAAGTCTTGTGGGGGTCAGGAGGCCCCCCCCAAGCTGGCCAAAAGTCCCTGGGGTTCCAGCGGGGGTCCGGGAGTGATCTCCTGCACTCGTGACGTCGGGTGACAGGAACCAAAATGGCGCCGGCGCTACCTTTGCCCTGTCATATGGTAAGGGCAAAGGGCCACCGGCGCCATTTCTATTAACGCAGCCGTGACCCGAGAGCGGGAGATCGTGCCGGGACCCCCCCCACTGGACCCCAGGTAATTTAAAACATTTTGGGGGGTTCGGGAGGGTGGGGGATTTGTTTTAAAGGGTCGGGGTGGGTTTTAGGGTTGTTTTAGTGTGCCGGTTTTCCCGCCCTGCCCCCTCCCCCGATTTATGATTTTTTGATGATAAATCGGGGGAATTGCTATTGTATCGCGGCTCTAATGATTTTTGACAATTTAAAATATATCTGACGATTGTTTTAAATCGTCAAAAAATGATTCACATCCCTATTATCCAGTATGACACCTAGATCTCTTTCCTGGGTGTGTAACTACAGGAAGTGTTATTTTACTCTATATGCATTACTTTGCACTTGTCCACATTAAATTTCATCTGCCATTTTGGAAGCCCACTCTTCCAGTCTCGCAAGGTCCTCCTACAATTTATCACAATCTGCTTGAGTTTTTACTACTCTGCATAATTTTGTGTCATCCACAGATTTGATCACCTCACTCATCGTACCCCTTTCCAGATCATTTATTACTATATTAAAAAGTACCTGTCCAAATACAGATCCCTGAGGCACTCCACTGTTTACCTTTTTCCACTGTGAATACAAATAGTTTAATCCTACTCTCTGTTTCCTGTCTTTTAAACAGCTTGCAATCCACAAAAGGACATCATTTCCTATTCCATGACTTTTTAGTTTTCTTAGAAGCCTCTCATACAGGATTTTGTCGAACACCTTCTGAAAATCCAAATACACCACATCTACCAGCTCACCTTTATCCACATGTTTATTGACCCCGTCAAAAAAATGTAGGAGATTTGTGAGGCAAGTCTTCCCTTGGATAAACCATGATGGCCGTGTCCCATTAAACCATGTCTATCTAAATATTTTGTGATTTTATTCTTTATAACAGTTCCCATAATTTTTCCTGGCCTAAAGTTAGTCTTACAGGTCTATAGTTTTCCAGATCACCCCTGGAGCCCTTTTTAAGTATTGGGGTTACACTGGCCATATTCAAATCTTCAGGTTCAATGGATGATATTAATGATAGGTTACAAATACATTGAATTGATCTGAAATTTTATTTTTTAGTTCTTCAGAAGTCTGGGGTGTATAGCATTCAGTTCAGGTGATTTATTACTCTTCAGTTTGTCAATATGGCCTACCATATCTTCCAGATTCACCATGATTTGGTTCAATTCAACTGAATCATTGCCCTTGAAAACTGTCTCTGGAACCAGAATCTCCCAAACATCTGTTCAGTAAAAACCGAAGCAACGAAATAGTCTAATCTTTCCACGATGGCCTTCTCTTCCCCTATTGCACCTTGGATGGAAAAGATCAGAGATGGTTTTGCTAAGGTACCATATTAGTTTGAACCTATCCCAGATACCCTTTTAAGAAAATGAAATGTATTCAACAAAATCTGTGAATTTGATATCATGAAGATCATCTTCACTGTGAACCCTACCTACTTACTGTTCATTAAATTCATGTCGTGTTGACCATTTGAAGCTCAAAAGAGATTCAATGTCACCATTTTTTTTTTAACATCCTTGATTAATTTGTCACTTATTGAGGCCTATCTTCCAGACTCCCTGAAACAAGCTTACCTACGTCCCCTGCTAATCAAGCCTAACCCTGACCCAGCTTTCATCCTCTGGGTTTGTCACAAAAATCACTGAATCCATGGTACTTAAGCAATTGGCTGAATTTGTTGAGGATAATGAGATCCTTAACCAATTTCAGTTTGATTTTCAACATTCATTAAGCACAGAATTTTTGTTACTTTCAATGTTTGATTCTGTTAGGAGGGAGATGGAATCACATCCAAGCTATGTCTTGATTGTGTTAGACATATTCTTATCTTCAACACTTTTGAAATGACCATAAAATTATTTTAAAACAGCTGAGAGCAACAGGCATGGCTGGCACTGTCTGGAAATAGTTCCACTCCTACCTGACTGATAGACAGCAACAAACAAAAAATGCTGAAACCAATTCCAACTGGTTTACTATGTGCCCTGGCATCCTGCAGGGTTCTGCATTATCAATGCTATTATTTAATATCTACATGGCTCCCATCTATCAGCTGTTGGCTACCCTCTGTGAGGGATATTGACAACATACATTTCTACATTCCACTGGCCACTTAGTAGCCTGATACCACCACAATGATTTTGCTATATCTGGTCACTGTTAAACAATGGCTTATGCACAATAAGCTTATGAGAAAAAAAGCAGAAATTGTAGTAATTCAGTATAGTAATAAAGTATTGGTTCCACCAAGTATAGGAATTGAAGATGCTGATATATCAATCAACAATCACCTCACAGGCCTGAAGCTTAGGAATAATAATTGATTCTAGTTTATCTTGTATTCCTCAGTTAAAAGCAATCGTGAAATCTGGATTTTATAAATTGCATCTGCTACGGGCCTTAAGCTGTTTTTACAGCCCGGATATTTTTGGTCTGTGGTACAGGTTTTTCTAATGTGAACACAAGATTACTATTACTATATATACTTAGGGCCGGATTTTAAAAGGGTTACACGCATAAGGTATGCGCGTAACCCTTTTAAAACCCCCCTGCGCGCGCCGAGCCTATTTTGCATAGGCTTGGAGGCACGCGTAAGCCCCGGGACTCGCTTAAGTCCTGGGGCTTGCCTGGGGGGCGCGTGTCGGGGGCATGTCAGGGAGTGTGTCGGGAGTGATGCAGCATTTCGGGGTGTGTCCGGGGGGGGCGTGTTTCCGACCCGGGGGTGTTTCAGGGGCGTGGCCGAGGCCTCCGAAACGGCTCCTGGGCCGGGGAATCGCGCGCCAGCAGCCCTCTGGCAGGCGTAACTTTTAAGATAAAGGTAGGGAGGGGGTTTAGATAGGGCCGGGTGGGTGGGTTAGGTAGGGGAAGGGAGGGGAAGGTGCAGGGGGGTGAATGGAAAGTTCCCTCTGAGGCCGCTCCGATTTTGGAGCGGCCTCAGAGGGAACGGGCAGCGCACGCAGGACTCGGCGCACGCAAGTTGCACAAATGTGCACCCCCTTGCGCGCGCCGACCCCGGATTTTATAAGATACACGCAGCTACGCGTGTATCTTATAAAATCCAGCGTACTTTTGTTCACGCCTGTTGCGCAAATAAAAGTACACGCGCGCACTGTCTTTTAAAATGTACCCCTTAGTTCTTCCAGCCTCGATAATAAAACTATTACAGATATTACAAAATGCTGCATCTCATTTCAACACTGGTAATATCAAAAGAGACCATATCTCCCCATTACTACTTGACGTCTACTGTCTCCCGGTCCAGTGGAGGATCAAGTACAAGATTGCCATGTTGATATATAAGCTTTTGGCCATCACCTCACTTTCTTGGGCAAACATGATGTTGTGGGTTTATAACCCTACCAGGTCACTTAGTTCTTCTTGGAGAACGCTGCTGGACATTTTTTCTGTTCATCAGGCAAGGCTTTGTGAGACAAGAGAGCATGCATTCTCAGTTGTGACATCAATATTTTGGAACACCCTCCCTCAAGAGCTCATGATGATGGAATGCTCTAAGGAATTTAAGAGCACTCTGAAAACATTCCTACTTAAGGAAACGTTTTGTTAATTTAGATTTTGATGGAGCCGTGCAGTATGATTACTTTTCTTTGTATGTGTGACCTTATGTGTGTTTTTATTATAAGCTGCTACGGATATTAATGGCATATGAATAGAAACAAATAAATAAATAGGGCATTTCTGCAGGTGAAACTGTACTTTGCATGTAAAAATAGTTTGTTATAAAATTGTCTACCTAGTATGCAGGTAAATTTATGCACATGTGTCCTGTATGCACACATTTTTACCTGCAGTGAACAGAGGCATTCACGGGACAGAGTTCGGAAGAGGTCTGGACTTGCATACTTCTAAATGTTCAAAAGGAAGAGGGGAATTTTAAAAGGGTTACGCGCCTTTTAAAAGGGTTACGCGCTTTTTAAACCCTTCCTGCGTGTGCCGAGCCTATTTTGCATAAGCTCGACGATGCGCACAAGCCCTGGGACGTGTGTATGTCCCAGGGCTTGAAAAATGGGGTGGGGCGGGGTGGTCCGGGGGCGGCGTGGGACGGGACCGAGGCCTCTGGCACAGTGACCGTGCCAGGGGATTGCGCGCTGGCCAAGTGCAATCTATAGCTGCGCTCTGTCGCTGACATTAAAATAGACTTTTTATGTATTTTTGTTTTATGTTTGTTTTAATACGGTGGATACCTACACAATAAATGGAAAATTTTGCAAAAATTGTGTGTATGAATTGCTTTAACAAATAATGAATGGAGTCAGAGAAAGGTTTCATACAAAGTGTAGGTGCCCAGCACCTCTATAAGGTGATCTTATAATCATTAACCTTCCTCCTCCTCCTCAAGTGCATTTAACATTTGTTTTTTAAAAAATTTTTGTTTGTGATTAGTGTTGTCCCGAAGGACACCTGACGACTCTTCCGTGGCAGTGTAATGTTTTCAAATGCGAACCCGCAAAAATTAACTAAATTAAACTCAATGAAATGTCAATAAAGGGTGTAAAAAAACAGACTTCCCCGATTCTAGTTGGTGTGTCCATCTTCTTATGAATTATCCCGACATGTTTCAGACATGAGTGCCTTTCCTCAGGGAGTTTGATGTTTGCTGGAACCAACCTCACGGAGTCTGTACCCCTTTGCTCGATCGACAGAGGAAGATCGCCCGTGGCAAAAGCTCTGGAGGAATCGTCGAGCAAAGGGGTACAGACTCCGTGAGGTTGGTTCCAGCAAACATCAAACTCCCTGAGGAAAGGCACTCATGTCTGAAACATGTCGGGATAATTCATAAGAAGATGGACACACCAACTAGAATCGGGGAAGTCTGTTTTTTTACACCCTTTATTGACATTTCATTGAGTTTAATTTAGTTAATTTTTGCGGGTTCGCATTTGAAAACATTACACTGCCACGGAAGAGTCGTCAGGTGTCCTTCGGGACAACACTAATCACAAACAAATTTTTTTTAAAAAACAAATGTTAAATGCACTTGAGGAGGAGGAGGAAGGTTAATGATTATAAGATCACCTTATAGAGGTGCTGGGCACCTACACTTTGTATGAAACCTTTCTCTGACTCCATTCATTATTTGTTAAAGCAATTCATACACACAATTTTTGCAAAATTTTCCATTTATTGTGTAGGTATCCACCGTATTAAAACAAACATAAAACAAAAATACATAAAAAGTCTATTTTAATGTCAGCGACAGAGCGCAGCTCTTGATTGTTTTTGTCAAGTATAGTATTTCGCTGCACAGGTGTAGTTTTGATATTTCCAAGTGCAATCTATGCCTGCCCAGAGGCTGGCATAAATTAAAAAATAAAGGCAGGGGGGGATTTAGGTAAGGCTGGGGGGTGGGTTAGATAGGGGAAGGGAGGGGAAGGTGGGGGGGGGGGGGGTGGAAGGAAAGTTCCCTCCGAGGCAGCTCCAATTTTGGAGCGGCCTCGGAGGGAACGGGGAAAGCCATCGGGGTTCCTCTAGAGCTTGGCGTGCGCAAGGTGCACAAGTGGCTGCGTGCGCATGTTATAAAATCGGGCATAGATTTGTGCACACTGGGTTGCACGCACAAATCTATGCCCACGCGTAAGATCCGGCCCTAAGTGCATACATTTCTTTGAAAACTTCCTGTGAACAAATTAGTAGGTGCAATTGTTTTGAGAAGTTTTGGTTGGATAATTTTCAAAGTGAACATACAAACATAAATTCACTTTGAAAATTGGTTAACTCGGGCATGTATTTGCTGTCTTTCTCACTCAGGCTGTTTCAAAATTACCCCCAATGTACTAGGAAAGGTTAAGATAATGGGAAGAAAGGGTGCATGTTTGAACTATATATAGAGATTGCATGAGATCTCCACTAGAGAATTTTGTCATAATGTTCGGACCAAGCAATGTGGGCCAGATTTTCAAAGGGGTACGTGTGTAAGATACGCACGTACCCCCCGAAAACCTGCCCGAAGTTTCCCCTGCACACGCCGAGCCTATGTTGAGTAGGCTCGGTGGTGTGCACAAGCCCGGGACGAGCGTAAGTCCCGGGGCTTTCCTGGGGGGGGGGGGGGGGGCATGTTGCGGGTGGCGCGTCATTTGGGGGTGGGGCCGTGGCTGATGCCTCTGAAACAGCTCCCGGGCCTGGGAATCACGCAACGGCCCAGCGCGTGCATGTTACGCCTGCCTCGGGAAGGCGTAACTTGTGCAACAAAGGTTGGGGGTTTAGGTAGGGCTGGGGGGGGGGGGGTTTAGGTAGAAGAAGGGAAGGTGCAGGGGGGTGGAAGGAAAGTTCCCTCTGAGGCCGTTCTGATTTTGGACCGACCTCGGAGGGAACGGAGGCAGGCTGCGCGACTCGGGGTGCACAGGCTGCCGATTTTGCACTGCCTTGCGCGCGCCGATCCCAGATTTTAACAGATACGCGCGGCTATGCGAGTATCTATTAAAATTCCCACGTACTCTTGTTTACGCCTGGTGCGCGAACAAAAGTACAGGTGTACGCAAATTTGTAAAATCTACCCTTGTAGGAATAGAGGACTATTCCCTCCTGCCACAGCAACTCACTGGAAGTGGCTGCAATGCTATTGTCCTACTTGCATATTAGCAGCCAATCGCTAGACTCAGTGTGATATCTTTGGTTTGGATTTGTATCAGAATATCAGATTTATTTATTTTTTTTTTTAGTTACCTATTCTCTCTTGGTATTGGCTCAAAACCCTTTACTGAGTAGTTTAGAAAGTGAGAAATCCATATCTTCTGACCCACACCCACTGGTTTTGACAGTGGATCACAGTGTTTTGAGTGTTTTTGAGTACTTTTTGTGTCTGAAGATTTTATTTGAGACATTTTCTGTCCATCATAACTGTCCATGGAAGAGGAATGCTAAAGAAGTTTTTCCCCTTTTTGTATTAATTTTTGATCTTTAAGTTATGAGGATCCTAGTCACCTCTATTAGGAGGTTAAGAAAGTGAAAGAATACCATCCGCAAGACAAAGGAGAAATTTGAAGCTAATCACAGGAGTTTCCTGCAAGGTGAAACAGGACAGGAGAGTTTGCAACATGTTAGAAACAATCTGTGAACCACAGGTATTTGGAAGGGAAGATCCATGAGGGGTAGGAGTCTCATTCCATTTCACCCTGAACAGCCTAATATTCCATTTACAGGAAGAAAGGAGATTCCTGGGAAAAATATCAAGGGACTACAGGCACAGAGTGATTTTTTAATTTGAATTATTGAAATACATATGAATATAATATTAATAATAATAATAAAATGTTTGCTGCCAATAAAATGTCTTTGAATACAATGAACAGAAAACGTTCAATTTGGAATACACTACTCATGTGTCCAATTTGTTTACTGGCACAGGGAATTGCAGAGACTGAACTTAGAACTGCAGAAAGAGACTTTTGCACAACATCTTGGGCCATGAAAGCATTTTCTCACCCACCCCCGTTCATAGACTCTGCACCAGGGTTTGGAAAGACTGTACTTGGACTAAGCCCCGATACTGAGTTTGACCCACTTCTTTTATAGAAGGTCAAACTTATTTATTTACTTAGATATGTAGATGGGAAGGTCAATTTTCAAAGCAATTTACAAGGGTAAAAATCTTTCTGCCCACGTTAATCAACTGTCTGAAAATTGTTCTTCCTTGAAGCAGTCACAACAGCTGTCTCCATTACTTTTTTAAACTGTTTAGTTTAATTTTTATTGAAACAAATTATATCAAGAACTCTTTGATATAAGGGGAAAAAAAGTATATGAATAAATTACCGCCGATAAAAATAAAAGATAAGCGAATAGGAAATAGTCATACGACCATATAGTAGACCAAATCTTGGGGGAGGGAGATATAAAAAAGGGAAAGGTACAAGGAAATAGACTCCAAACTATAACAAGGGCCCACATAACAGTTCTGTAAAAACAGGGTTTTTACCGAACTTCCCTGTTCTGTAAAAACCCTTCCAAATACGCAGGATAAAAAACCCCTCCAAAAACACACATTTGTTCCCCAGGAATTTTATCCCACATTTACACAGAAACTGGAAAAGGAAGGATGCTCCTAGAGTTACCCTCTCTGTTTTGTTTATTTTTAAAGAAAACCCTTATGTCTCTGCTGAGTCTTCCTTACAACATCAGGAAACACTGCTATCTTCTTTCCTAGGAAGCAAGAGTCCCTGAGATGGAAAAATGTCAGTCAACTCCAACCTAAATTCTTGAGAAAAAGAAACCAATAAAGTAGTTCTTTCCATAACTTTAGTTTGTAACTGTTCTAAGAAATCTGAACTATCTGAACTTTCATTCATAGGTTCAATCCTACCTAAATTCTCAGTAGAGCCAACTTAATTAATATTCCCAGACAGATAATAAACTTTTGTAAAAGAAGGAATAGTATCTTTGGGATTATCAGAAATTCAAAATAGAACTTCCTGAACATCTCCAAAGGTGAAATTAAAGGATTTTATGGAAAATTAAAAAGTTTCAAATTTAATTTTTTCTTAATTTGTGATGAAGAAATTTGTAATCCATAATTAAAGAAACCTGAGACTCCTGAAGAGTGGAATGTTTGTTCTTAAGAACCAACCGTTTCTCAGCCTGTTCCTGAACAAGCTTAAGAGTGGTCAATGACTTGAGGAGACCCAGTTCCAAGAGAAGTCAATGTGGTATCAATCCTAGTAGAAACAGATTTCTCAAGCTTTATTATCACTATCCGCATCTAGTATAACCTTTATAGGAGGAACAAATAGATCTTGTTCAGTCACAGGTATAATGGGAACAGATGGAAAAGTTCCCCTTAGAGCTGAAAGTTTCCTTCTGGGGAGAAAAGAAAGACTAGAAATGCATTGACCCCAATTCAACTCCAGCTTCAGCATGCAGTGAGGCACTAACCTGCAGAGTTGAGGGTCCCTAAGGACTCAGACAGGTGTAACCAAGGAGGCGGAGATGAAATTTCCAGGTTCATTCAGTCATGAAGAATTGAATCATTGAAGCTGAAATGCTTCCAGAGCGGGCTGGACTAGGTGAGGATACACAGCATGCTCACTCAGTGGGGGAGAGCACAGACATTGCCTTTCCTCTTCTTGCACGTCCAAGGAAATAAGGAGAACCAAAATTTTCTGTCCCAAGGAGCACTCCCCTTTGGTGTGCCAGCTGTGTCATGCTGCTGAGGAGGACAGGCTTTACTAAGCACCAATGATGACGTCAGCAGCCGCGACCCCTCCGCACAAGGGCCCAGGGACTCAGAAACCTGCCGGATGGTAGGTGTTCCTCTTTCCCTCTTTTTTTTTTTATTATGTAAAATTAATAAGTTTTTTCTACATTGACTACCCTCAGTTCTTTAAACACATTTTCCCCCTAACTTTAGCTATGAAAAAGTCATGAATTTTAATGACTAGATACATTTATTCTTAATGCTCAAGATGAGGAGATGCTTTTGAGTCATGGTGGATTGTAGAACATTTTTGACACTTGTTAGAAGAGAGAACAGCTCTCTGCCACAGATAGTGATCATTAGTGACAAATACAAACAGTGATTTTCCATTTGAGTATCAGCTCTGCCATTAACTTTCTTTTGGGTAGGGTAGCTGCTGACAATTTATGCTGCTCATTCTTTGCCTGATTGGTTATGCATGCAGTATTTTTCCAGTTATTGAACCCTTCACGGACATTGCCTACTTTTTGTTATAAGAAAACATACAACAATAAAAAAAAGTACAACTTTCTTCTTATAAGGTGAATAGATGAGCCATTCTCACTTGCCAATCTCTATGTTAGGCTTGACATATTTCAACATTGATCTGGCCAGATAGCAATTCTGGTTAGATATCAATTTCATTTTTTTAATGAAAAGTCAACATTTCTATGGCCTTTCTCAGTCCGAAATACAATGAGATCTTGAGAAGTCATGTCCTTATCACCTGGATCAGTGAAAAAGATATTTTGCTGATATTGATATTACTGGAAAAGTCGTCAAAGGAGTGGGATGAGACTTCAGCCAGAGAGGTCACAGAATGCTGTTTGTTTTCATCAGGTGCACTAGGGATGTGCATTCATTTTGAAACATGCAAAATGAAACAAAAGAAAAGCCCCAACAAAATGTATTTTTATTTTTGTTTCACATAAGCATAGAAAATGCAAATAGAGCATGCAAAATGAATTTTGTGCAAATTTGCATTTTATGGGGTGGATTTTCAAAGGATTACGCACATAACATACGCGCGTAACCCTTTAAAACCTCTCCTGCGCACGCTGACCCTATTTTGCATAGGCTCAGTGATGCACGCAAGTCCCGGGGCTTTGAAAAAGGTGCGGGAAGGGTGTGGGGGTGTGGGCGGGGCGCCGATCCGGGGGCGGGACCGAGGCCTCCAGCACGGCGGCCATGCCAGGGGAATTGCGCACCAGCAACTGGCCGGCACATGCAAGTTACGCCTGCCAGAGGCAGGCGTAAATAGGACAACAAAGGTAGGGGGGGATTTAGGTAGGGCTGGGGGGCAGGTTAGATAGGGGAAGGGAGGGGAAGATGGGGGGAGCAGAAGGAAATTTCCCTCTGAGGCCGCCCTGATTTTGGAGCGGCCTCGGAGGGAACGGGGAAAGCCATCGGGGCTCCCTTAGGGCTCGGCACGCGCAAGGTGCACAAGTGTGCACCTCTTTGTGCGTGCCGACCCCGGATTTTATAACATGCACGCGGCTGCGTGCGCATGTTACAAAATCGAGCATAGATTTGTGCGCACCGGGTTGCGCGCACAAATCTACGCACTCGCGTAATTCTGAATTTCCGGCCCTACGAAAAACAAAAATAAATACATAAATAAATATACAAAACAAAAACACCCAGAAACCAGCTTGAAACAAAATGAAATGAAATGAAAATAATCATTGTACATATCTTTAAGGCATTGCAGGTTGTCCTGGGTTGGTATTCACCTGGACTTCTTTATTGCCAGACTTTATAGGAGGAAAATATGTAAAGAGCGAAATATCTTTCAGTACTACATCTCCTCCTTTTCCTCTTTTTCCTCTTTCTTTGACCTTTATTTTCTTCCATCCTTCTCCCTTGGATATGGTTTCTATTTTCCAATTTAGACCTATTGTGTGCAATGTCTGCAATGAATAGTTTGAAAAAATAACTAACCCTTTAAATCCAAGACAGTTCCCGACCTATTATCTTTACCTACCTCTGACGGCATGGAAAGAGATGGGGGGGGGGGGGGGGGGGATAATGCATTTCATAGCCCTTTGGTTTTGATGGTAACAAGGCCACTGATTTGTGAATGGGTTATCTGTATCACTTTAGGTAGTTCATATTCAAGTACAATAAAATTTCATTTTTTAAGTATTTCTTAATCTATTTTTGAATAAATTTGCAAGTTTCTTTATAGTATCTAGTATCTCAAAAACGTTACCTCAATTTTTTGTAACTAATCTAATGAGTCAAAAAAATTCCAGTGGTCTCACTAGCAACATTCATCTGTTACTTCAATATGGAATGGAAGGCCTGAAAATAATAGTGAAGAAAAAAAGAATCGTATGTTGAAAAAAGCCCTTTTTTTCAGTATGCCCGACTCTGGCCGAGTTTCGCTCTTTTTTATAGAGCTGCCTCAGGGCAACTAGAAACAAATATACAAACATTTAAAATTGACATCAGATTAAAATCAATAAACAACATAAATAGGTGTGTAAAATCAGACTTAAAATGAAAATAAAACATGCATATATGATGTGCATATATGATCATCAACATAATGGTATGTACAAAGATGTGAACAAGGACGAAGACAACCAAACTGTTTACATGTGCACAATTCAAACGCTGTGATACTGGAGAGACAGACTTAGTGTTAGGAAAACCGTGTTGATTCACTATCGGGCAGATTTTAAATGCCCTGTTCGCGTAAATCTGCCCGGATTTACGCGAGCAGGGCCCTTGCGCGCCGGCGCGCGTATTTTGCATAGGCCGCCGGCGCGCGCAGAGCCCCAGGATGCGCGTAAGTCCCGGGGATTTTTTAAGGGGGCGTGTCGGGGGCAGGGCCGAATGACGCGGTGTTTCGGGGGCGGGACGCGGCGTTTCGGGGACGGGACCAGGGGCATGGCGCCGGCCCAGGGGCGTGGTTGAGGCCTCCGGACCAGCCCCCGGGTTGGATGACGGCGCGCCAGCAGTCCGCTGGCGCGCGTAGATTTATGTCTGCTTCTAGCAGGCGTAAATCGAGGGACAAAGGTAAGGGGGGGGGGGGTTTAGATAGGGCCGGGGGGGGGTGGGTTAGGTAGGGCAAAGGAGGGGAAGGTGAGGGGAGGGTGAAAGAAAGTTCCCTCCAAGGCCGCTCCGATTTCGGTGCGGCCTCGGAGGGAACGGAGGCAGGCTGCGTCGCTCGGCGCGCACAGGCTGCCCAAAATCGGCAGCCTTGCGCGCGCCTATCCAGGATTTTATAAGATACGCGCGGCTATGCCCGTATCTTATAAAATCCAGCGTACTTTTGTTTGCACCTGCTGCGCGAACAAAAGTACGCGATCGCGCTCTTTTTTAAAATCTACCCCTCTGTGTAAATACAATAATGTAAAAAAATGGATACAAAGACCAGAAAATAACCCAATAAAAAAGAAGGATATGTAAATTGAAATGCTTACTCGAATCATGCAGGATAAATGTATGCCTGCAGGGCTAATGTCACAGAAACACAAAAGAGGCTGAACAGTTGCCCATATCTAAAATAGATAGGAAAAAACTACATTCAATATGGAAGAAGGAGGGGGGCCAATGTTTCAATTCAAAATGCATGTTGCAATAAAAAGTAAAAGCTTCCTGTAAAATTAATTATTTACCTGTGGTATCTTCAACCACTACTTAAATAAGTGTTGTAATGCTGCAAAATAACTAGTCAGACGCGTAGAACCACGCAAGGTTGCTCACATATAACAATGTAGCTAAAAAATAACAAAGATATTAAAACATAAAATCGGAGCTAGGTCTAATAATCACAGTGTTAAAGATAAATAAGAACTAATTAGGAACACTTAAAACAACAACTTCATAAAAAAAGTACGGCTGCACAAGTGAAACTTTAAACTTCATTCTTGTGGAAGTAAACGCAAGAATGTTATGTCTATAATGAAATACATAAAAAATCAGTGAGTAAAAATAAATGTGATAATATTGCTAAGGTCGGGCGACTTACTAAAAACAGCAAAAGGAGCGCTTGAAAAGGGGTACTTGCAAAACTGATTTCAAAATGGCAACACAATATAATCTATTAAGCGCCAAAGAAGCAAATATCCCCTTAACCATAATGAAAACTCAATACTAATAGAATAGTGCAGAGGCTATACTGTAATCACTGTAAAAATGCGGAAGCCGCATTTGAACAATTAAATCCGATGTGAGTAAAAAAGTGTTTAAAATATTACTTTTATCTGCACAATCTGATAGCAATGTTCAGTCAAAATTTATTTTGAACGTCGACAAACCAAAACCTTATTACCTGCGCAGTTTGCCAGCATCAATTCATGTGAAATAAATAGTGAATGCCGACAACAACAGTATTGATATAGATGCAAAAATCTCGCGAGAAGTGAAGCTCACCTCACGCCAAATATTTGAAAACTATATAATAGATTTTGCACCAAAAAACCAAATGTACCCTTAACCATAATAAAAACTAAATACTAATAAAATAGCGCAGGGGCTATATTATAATTGCTGTAAAAATGTGATGGTCGCACGTCAACAACTGAATCCGATATGAGTAGAAAAGTATTTAAAATGTTACTTTTTAATAGTAAATGTTCCTTTTTAGTAGTAAAAAGCTCATTATCTGCACAGTCTGACTGTGATGGTTCATGTAAAATGAATTTAAACGCCGACAACCAGAAACCTTATTACCTGCATAGTTTGACAGCAACAGTTCATGCGAAATAAAATGTGAACGCCGACAACTACAGTATGGATATAGATGCAGAAATCTTGCGAGAAGTGGAACCCACCTCGCGCCCAAAATTTGGTGTCTATAGTACTTTATTGAATTTTATTAATAAATAATTAAAATATAGGAAAACTTTGTAATTCCAAAAAAAAAGGGTGACAGAAATTAAATCTTTTCCTTTTGATGGTCCTTACTGAATATAGATCAAAAATAAATAAATACAAAATTAAAAAGTGATACTAAAAAATGTGAGTATGTGATTGATTTCAATTGAACATGAGATACTTATGTATGATGGATGCCACTTGACCAATGGAAAAATGAGGGGAGGGAAGGGGGGAGAGGGAGGGGGGAATTGGAGAGGAGGGGAGGGGAGGGGGGAAGGGAAAGGGGAAAGAAAAGGGGAAATTGGAGTGGAGTGGGAAAAAAGGGGGGAGGAGGGAAAATGAGGGGAGGAGGGGGAAAGAAGGAGAAAGAGAAAGAAACTAAAAAATGAAAATAAAGAATGAAAAATGAAAAAATAAAAAATATTGAAAAAAATGAAAAAATCAAATCAAAATGAAAAAAATGAAAAATAAAACAAAAGAACAAATGAATAACACGAGATACTCCCAACACAGTGATTCATAAATACACTCCCAAGTCCAATTCACAATTTAAACCATTTGGTGACATGGTATTGAATTCAAAAATAAATTTTTGTTCACTTCTGAGGAGTAAGTTGTTAAAATCTCCTCCTCTCCAGTTTGCATGTAATTTTTGAATTATACAGAATCTAAAATCTGCAAACTTGTGACCAGTTTCTACACAGTGTGATAGAAGAGGTTTTCCCTCACTTAGGGGTAGATTTTAAATACTTGCGCGATCGCGTACTTTTGTTCGCCCACCAGGCGAGGGGGTGCACATTTGTGCAACCTGTGCGTGCCGAGCCCAGCGCGCGCTGCCTGTTCCCTCCGAGGCCGCTCTGATTTCGGAGCGGCCTCAGAGGGAAATTTCCTTTGCCCTCCCCCCACCTTCCCCTCCCTTCCCCTACCTAACCCACCCCCCCGGCCCTATCTAACCCCCCCTACCTTTGTCGGCAAAGTTACGCCTGCTGAAAGCGCGAAACAATAGAAATTCCCCCGATTTATCGTGAAAAATTGTTAATGGGGTTAGTGTTCACTAACGGGAGTTATTTGGGGGGAGGGCGGGAAAACCAGCACACCAAAACTCCTCCTAAACCCACCCCGACCCTTTAAAACTAATCCCTTACCTTCCCCCACCCTCCCGAACCCCCCCCCCCCAAACCTTTTAGAAATACCTGGTGATCTACTGGGAGTCCCGGGAGCGATCTCCCGCTCTCGGGCCGTCGGCTGCCATTAATAAAAATGGTGCCGATGGCCTGATAAAAAAACCCCACCTCGACCCTTTACAAATGACCCCTTTGCTTCCCCCACCCCCCCAAAACCTTTTACATGTACCTGGTGGTCTAGCGGGGGGTCCGGGATCCATCCCCTGCACTCATACCCTCGGTGCTGGACTGGTTTCAAAATGGCGCCGATCGCCTTTGCCCTCACTATGTCACAGGGGCCGATCGCCTTTGCCCTCACTATGTCACAGGGACCGATGGCCCCTGTGACATAGTGAGGGCAAAGGCGATCGGCGCCATTTTGAGTACTGGCATCCGACAGCCGGAGTGCAGGAGGTTGCTCCCAGACCCCCGCTGGACTTTTGGCAAGTCTTGTGGGGGTCAGGAGGGTCCCCCAAGACTTGCCAAAAGTCCCTGGGGGTCCAGCGGGGGTCCGGGAGCGATCTCCTTCACTCGGGCCGTCGGCTGCCAGTAAGCAAAATGGCACCGATAGTCTTTGCCCTTACTATGTCACAGGGGCTACCAGTGCCATTGGTCAGCCCCTGTCACATGATAGGAGCAGAAGATGGCGCCGATGGCCATGTGACAGGGGCTGACCAATGGCACCGGTAGCCCTGTGACATAGTAGGTCAGAGGCTATCAGCACCATTTGATACCGGCACGGAGGGTATGAGTGCAGGGGATGGCTCCCGGACCCCCCCCCCCCCCGCTAGATCACCAGGTACATGTAAAAGGTTTTGGGGGGGTCGGGAGGGTGGGTGAAGCTAAGGGGTCAATTTTAAAGGGTCGGGGTGGATTTTTTTTTATCTGCTCGGGCCTCACTAAAAAAATTAGCGATGTGAATCGGAATCGGAACAGATTCCGATTCACATCTCTACCGATTAGATTTTGTTCTCCCTCCAGCCGATCCCGATCGTTAAAACGATCGGGCACACGATCCACACCCCTACTGCTCACTATTTGTAATAGCAAATATGAGTGTTGTTTGTTTCAGCTCGCATTTGTGTTCGCCTTTTCTTGCGATTTTCACATCACCGAGTTGGTAGCAGGAGCCTCCCAGGGGTCCGAGGCCTCTGGCCTATTACTTAGGAATATGAGCATATGGGAGGATTAGGTGACCTTGGTTATTCACAGATCCAAAACTGATCAAGCAGGTAAGGGTTCGATGGTGGTGCTTCACCCGGTTCCAGGATTACAGACCTGTCTGGTGGCGAATGCATTGGCTTTTGGGAGACTTCACCCAGAGGGAGGGGTTCATTTTCTGGTGCATGGCGACTTGTGGCCACTGACAAAGTTACAGTTCGAGGGGGTTCTGCGGATGTGCTTGACTGCACTGGGATTGGATACCTCACGGTTCGGGACTCATTCCTTCCGGATTGGGGCAGCGACGTCCGCAGCGAACTCAGGTGTGTCGGGGGGAGTGATCCAGAGGATTGGTAGGTGGAAGTCGGATGCTTTCACTGGGTATGTGCTGCCTGGTAATTTCTAAGTCGTCCAAGATATTAATTCCTTTCTCTTAGCATGTGCAGTACAACGGGGAACTGTGGTGTGGATTTTTGGGATATTCCTACATTGCCTGGGCCCATTCCCATGCTTGTGGGTGCCAGTACAGGCCACATTAGGACTTGGAGGGTCCGGGGTTGCACATTTGCTGGATGGGGTGATGAGGAATGCATTGGAAGGAGTTGCTGCCTTTGGAAGAGGGGCTCAGCTGTCTCAACCTGCCGAATGTCTTAGTCATTCACCTGGATGGGAACGATTGGGGCAAAATGTCGGATCGGAGGTTCATCATCATGGTGTGCAAGGACCTGTCAGTTTCCTGCTTGTTCCTGGACACTGTTATTTGCTGGTTTGACATTATTCCAAGGCCTGCTTTGCTTGCACATAAGGTTTGGCACTGTTGTCGGACCAAGGCAAACCAGCAGATTGGCCCCTAGTTGGCGGGTATGGGGGGTTTTCATATCCGCCATGACTGGGTTTGGGACCTTGAGGCGGGGTTCTTTAGGGGAGACGGGGTCCATTTATCCTTCGTGGGTTTGGATTTGTTTTTGAACACACTGCAGGAGGCCTTGGAATATGTACTGAGTGGCGATCCTGGCCTCACCTTTGGGGGTTGCAGGTAATTTACCTGTACCTGTGGCGGGTAGCCCGAGCTGATTGGGGGATTATGCAGTGGTTAAAATTGTCTGACTTGACAGGTGTCAAGTCAGTGGTTCCTAACTGAACAACTGGGTGCAGTTGTTGATAGACTCCTTGCTTGGGTGGTGGCGGGGGTCGACGTGGTCGGCCCCTTGCTCGGTGGTAACGAGAGTCATGGGGGGGGCGTGTTCATGATGTGACTGCATACAGGCTGGGATAGCCTCTGATTGCCCGTCTTGCTGGTTCGTGGCTGATGGGTGGGGAGGGGTAATTGATTGTTACAGTGAGCTGGCTCAGGCTCCGGGATGTTTGTTAATAAAAACTGTGGCCTGTTGATCCCAACCTGTGTTAAGAGTATTTATTGGCTGTAAAGAGATGAGCGTGGGCAGAAGTGTCAGTCCTGGCTACCCATATTACACTGTTTGCAGTTGAAATATGGGTTCAAGAGTGATGAAACAAAAATCAAATACAAGTTTATTCATTGTCTAACTTTTGACAGGAAAGCACCACAGGCCCCATAGAAATGGAGGGCAAATAGAATCAAAGATGCACAACCATTTCTCTTTTCTGCCACAATGGGCATATATTATTCTGCTTTTATGAGGGAAAAAAATCAGAGAGAAGAAAACAGACTGTAGTGAAGGAAAGTAGTATTTCAATCAGAAGTCTTAGAGGTCCATATTCAGCATGTTTGTCTGGCTAGTTTTGTACTTACCCAATCAAATAGCAAGATTTAAATATCTCACTGGTCTGACCACCATGACCTATCCAGATAACTTGTTATGTTGCTGAAAGGTTATCTGGCTATGGCCAGAATAGTCTGAAGACATTCTGGGGTAGAGTGATGTTATCTGGCTAATGGGGTCATTCATCCAAATGCATTATGGCACTAATGCATAATTTCAATATTCTTTACTATGATAGTGCATTATAAAAACATATGCCTAGCCACCACATGAATGGGTGATACCAGGAACATGAAAGCTTCTAAAGAGGAAACTGCATGTGGAACAATCTTAGCATGCCTTCCATTATTCTCAGAGAGAAGGACTGAAATAAGTAACTGCTAAAAATATTCTTTGACTTTGAATTATTTTTATTCAAATATCAGGTCAAGATAATCAATATTTCTTAATGCAGATGGACTGCCAAGATTTAAAACTTAACCAGGTAAACTCATCATTATTAGTAATCAATTTCAGTTAGGAAAACTGTTACATTGGAGGCAAATTAATTGCCTCAATTCACCTAGAGTTGGGATATTGTGTTAATCACTAAACTATTCTTGAACAGTGGTATAGAACCTCCTCATAGACTTATTGATCAGCAAATCAATAGTACTTTATAGTTATCATGTATCTAATGACAGGCAGACACATAAATCAACAGTTTTCACTTATTATTGCTTTAGGTGCCTGTTAAAGCTCATAGATTGTTTAACATTTGCATGACAAAATGTTAAAAATAATTCAATTTCTTTACACAATGAAGATAACTTTTAATAAATAAATAAATGCATGTATGTTGTAACCCATGCATGTGATATATGTGCATTTTATAAAATATGTGTATCTCTACCTCACAGCATTTGCACATATATAGGCTTGCATATGAATACATGCAATGCATTGAAACCACATATGTCAATGCATTGAAGGTGCACACTTTTCCTTCCTATTTTAAAAACATAAGCACTCATATTTTACACATAAAAGTTAAGTAGGACTTGCATAAATCAGTCAATTTTAAAACAAGTATGCGTAAATAAAATTATCCACTTTTATCAATTAGTCCACTTGTTCACCCAATCCTTCTACAGGTCAACAAGACCTTCTTGGTTCTTCAGCGTGAAGTCCCCTTATTTCACTGAGACCTCCCACTCTGTCAGTACTACACAATAAACACATTTAACATCACTTATGACAGATAATTAGCAAGCGTAAAAATGTAAGTTGGCAAATGTATGTGTATCTTTTAAAATAGCAACTTATGCACATACAGGTAGATTTTAAAAACCCTACATGCAGCCAAGCTGGGAGATATGTGCATGACTCGGAAATGCGCAAGCCGCGCGGATTTTATAAGGCCCGTGGACACGTGTGTACCTCCAGGTATGCGCATTAAAAATTTTTGGGTAAAAGGGGTGGGATGTGGGTATGGTCTAGGTGGGGGGCATGGGCGGGCTGGGACTGCACCATGAAGTCAGTAATGCACACAAGTGCACGCCAGAATCCCACAACTGCGTAACTTGCTTCTGCTATGGACTGCGTATAAGTAGTCAACAGGGTTTTAGGATTCTGGGCTAGGATTGTAAAAGGGAGGCAAGTTAGGTAGGGGGTAGGGATGTGAATCGTTTTAGGACGATTAAAATTATCGTCCGATAATTTTAATATCGTCTTAAACCGTTATGGAACACAATACAATACAGATTCTAACGATTTATCGTTATAAATCATTAGAATCGTGAGCCGGCACACTAAAACCCCCTAAAACCCACCCCCGACCCTTTAAATTAAATCCCCCACCCTCCCGAACCCCCCCCCCAAATAACTTAAATAACCTGCGGGTCCAGCGGCGGTCCGGAACGGCAGCGGTCCGGAACGGGCTCCTGCTCTGAATCTTGTCGTCTTCAGCCGGCGCCATTTTCCAAAATGGCGCCGAAAAATGGCGGCGGCCATAGACGAAAAAGATTGGACGGCAGGAGGTCCTTCCGGACCCCCGCTGGACTTTTGGCAAGTCTCGTGGGGGTCAGGAGGCCCCCCACAAGCTGGCCAAAAGTTCCTGGAGGTCCAGCGGGGGTCAGGGAGCGATTTCCCGCCGCGAATCGTTTTCGTACGGAAAATGGCGCCGGCAGGAGATCGACTGCAGGAGGTCGTTCAGCGAGGGTTCCGGCGCCTCGCTGAACGACCTCCTGCAGTCGATCTCCTGCCGGCGCCATTTTCCGTACGAAAACGATTCGCGGCGGGAAATCGCTCCCTGACCCCCGCTGGACCTCCAGGAACTTTTGGCCAGCTTGTGGGGGGCCTCCTGACCCCCACGAGACTTGCCAAAAGTCCAGCGGGGGTCCGGAAGGACCTCCTGCCGTCCAATCTTTTTCGTCTATGGCCGCCGCCATTTTTCGGCGCCATTTTGGAAAATGGCGCCGGCTGAAGACGACAAGATTCAGAGCAGGAGCCCGTTCCGGACCGCTGCCGTTCCGGACCGCCGCTGGACCCGCAGGTTATTTAAGTTATTTGGGGGGGGGTTCGGGAGGGTGGGGGATTTAATTTAAAGGGTTGGGGGTGGGTTTTAGGGGGTTTTAATGTGCCGGTTTTTCGATTTTTCGATTTTTAACGATTTTTCACGATATTTTACCCCCCCAAACGGCAACAATACGATTCCCTCCCCCTCCCAGCCGAAATCGATCGTTAAGACGATCGAGGACACGATTCACATCCCTAGTAGGGGGTTTAGGAAGTCCGCTCCTTTACTGAGGCGAACTGGGAGGAAACTGGGAAATAGTCCTAATGCATCGCCGTGTGTACCTACTAAAATTCCCCCTCCTTTCACGCTCGAAATAGTATTTGTGCCCACATGCTCCGAAATCGGAGTGGCCTCGAGGGGAACTTCCCTTCCGTGCCTCCCCCCCCCCACCTTCCCTTCCCTTCCCCTTACCTAACCCGCCCCCCATCCCTACCTAAACCCCCCCCTTACCTTTATCTGATAAGTTGAGCCAGCCTTTGGGCAGGCGTAGGTTACACGCGCCGGCCAACGGCCGGTCTGCGATCCCGGGCACAACAGCAAATGTCCGCTGTGCCTGGAGGCTCCGGCCCCGCCCCCGCCCTGCCCCCGGACCACCCCTCCCCACCCCCTTTTTCAAGCCCCGGGACATACACGTGTCCCAGGGCTTGAGCACGTCGTCAGGCCTATGCAAAATAGGCTGGGCGCGCGCAGGAGCGGATTCTCGGGGTTCCACGCGGAACCCTTTGAAAATCCGCCCCTTGGTGTCTTGGAGTGCTGTTCCCTCTGCTGCTGCTGATTACTGCCTGCATGTCTCATTAAACTTGGATAGAAAGCCCAAATGACAATCCAAAATTAGAAAGCATTGCTTCTCACATTGCTTTTGATTGAAACAAATAGGGATGTACATTCATTTCAAACGAATGGGTAATACAAACCAAAATGGCTTCATTTCATTTCAGCTCAATGAATGCACTGTTCCTACAAAAAAACAAAAAAAAAAATCACTGTTTTTTCATTTCAGCAAATTGTGTGAAATATTTGCTGAGAAAGGTTTTTAAAAAATGCAGCACTGCAACCAAGCCAGGTCCCAATCCTACCCAGCTGGGTTAATCCAAGCCGAGCCAGGGCCTTCCCAGAGCCCCCAAAACCTCCCTTTAGGCCACCAGAAATCAGCCAGGGCCAGCCGACAGCTTTCTTGGGGGTCCTGACAGGAAAAAGGGGCATAAGTGAATCTCATTTGTTCCTTCGCCATCACAACTCTATAAAACTAGCATCCAGCCCTGAGACCTGTGCCAAAGTGAAGTCTAAATGGCACCAGCCTCAGGGCTGATCAATGCCATTTATTGTGGATGGCTGGGCTCCGACTAGTTTCCTGAAACTTAGGCATATGCACTAGAGATGTGCAAAGCCCAAACCTTTTGGTTCAGACTTCGTTTTCGGCCCACCGCGGGAAATACGATATTTCCCGCGGTTTGGGCCTTTGAAATTCGGGGGGACCCGAATTTCGGGTTAGTGCGCACTAACTCCCCATTAGTGTGCGCTAACCTGAAAACAAATTTTTACCGAAATTTCAGGAAAAGATTGTTCGGTTTCGGGGTCCCCAAACCAGGACAAATTAGGCAATTTTGTTGAAATTTCCTAATTCGTCCTGAACGAATGCACATCCCTAATTTGCACGGACAAAGCCACCGCAATGCTTCTAAAAAAGAAAGGAGGAAAGCAACACTGTTGGCCCCTCTTTTTCTGCAAGGTTAACTGAGAGGGCAATTATAAAAAATCTGCTAATTGGGTAGGATAACTGGGTCATTTTAACAGATTATCTTTAGCTAAATAAATATGCAGCCAAAACTAACTAGTTTTCAGACTAACTATGTGGCTAAACCTATCTTTAGCTTGCCATTTGAGGAGCTGGGGTTGAGTGGTTAAATTTTAGTGCTGAAAATCTGAGCTAGCAGGATACATGAGAAACCTAACCCTGGCATCCCTCTGACCCTGCCCCGTTTCTGACCAGTTAAAAATATATAGCATGCCTTGCAGTTTTATCTGCACAAATTTAGCTGGTTGGAGGGGGTATTTTTAACTGAATAAATTTATCTAGCTAATGCCCAAAGATAGCTGTTTAAATCTTTTGGAAATCCACCCCATGTATTTAAAATTAATAGCACCGTAAATTGATGGCAAAGGAATTGGATCTCCAGATCTACAGTGAGGCTTCCTGTGTGATCCACTTTTATTCTGCACTTCTTTTTATTTCAGATTCATTAAACCCCTAATAAAACCTGGCTGTCTGTGCCCTCTTACCCTCTGCTTTATTAGAGCTACTCCTATGTGTTTAGGCTCAAAACAAATGGTAGCAGTTGAACCCTAACTGGCTAAACAGTAGTGTGCTAAAAGTAGCGTACCAGAAGGTATTTCTTTATAAGATTTCCAAATGTCGCGTTAAGCCTTGGTGATGATAACAATGCATTCAGCTGCTCCCATCTATTCCAGCATTTAGTCAGAGAGCAATGCAATATGGCATGAACAGACTGAGCTTTAGAACAGTGGTGTCTCTAGACAGAATTATTTGGGGATCAATGGGGGTGGGGGGGGGGGGGGGAAGCAAGCCAAAAAGTGACACTCCCAGAAATCACACCCGTCCCCACAGCCTAGTCCCCTGCCTAAATCGGCTATAAAAACACAATAAGAAAATATCCCAAGGGCCTTCTCTGCAATTTTCAGAAACTAGGGCAGTTTCATCTTCCCAGTAAAATTATGATTAAAATTATTTGATATCCTCATTCTACCAATTCTTCAATATTGTTATGAGCATAAAGTCTGGAGTCTATGTGTAAAGGGAGAGATCCTCAATATAAACCCTGCACCTCAGTTCTGTAATGCATTCCTCATCCACAGAAACTTATCATACAAAATACAATTTTCAAATTCTGGTGCTCTCAGTAACAATAATACAAATGTCTTCCACTGCAAAACACTTTGGGGTACATTTTTAACCATACGCGCAATTTTATAACATGCGGCGATGAGATCGGGCCTCCCCCGGTTCCCTCCCAGTCCGCTCCAATTGGGACTGGGAAGGAACTTTCCTACTCCCCTAACTTTCCTCCCTCCCTGTACCGGCCGCCTCCAGCTCCACCCCGCCCCCTGTATTACCCCTCCCGGACTTGCCTCTTTGCCAAGGCCCATCTCTTGTGCATGTAACGGGGATTACGCAAGCAGCTTGGCCCCTTCTAAAAGACCCGGCCGCGTATGTAACCCCCGGATTTTATGCACGGGGGGGTTGGAAATTTGGCTGTTTGTGAAGTAACACAAAACCCTGCAGAAAAGACATGCAGAACCTGTGTAGCAATCCTGCCATACTGCAACAGTACTATTCCCAGAATTCAAACAGCAACAACCCTACCTAGGAAAAGACAGTACTGCAATATTACACTGAGTCTAGAACAATACATTTCCTATGTGAAAAACTCAAAAAGTTGCATTGCAACAGATCCTTGCAGAAACTACACACTAGCAGAGCCCCTCACTTTGATCATACATGCAGAACACAGGCAGAGCTTCACCAAATCCAGAATAAAGTGACCATAAAGAATAAACAGAAACATGCAGACAAACTGAACTAGAAACCACAATAAGCTAGACTCTATGCAATACAACAGAAAATCAGAAATATCACTATTTCTCATAAATCATCAAACAATAAAATCAAGACATATAAATTAAAACATTAATAATAGTAAAACCATTCTCATAAAAAGATAACATATTTCACAACAACTGTTGAACTGACTATCCAAAATTTTCCAAATACCAAGAAAATATTTCAGAAGAGCAGACACAAACAGAAAGCAATAATTAAAACAAATAAGAATAAAAAATATTTCTCTCTCTGTACCTGGAAACTTTAGAATTCCAGGTACCCTGAAATTGCCATGGATTTGTGAAGGAGTTAAGGGGACAGCACACAAACTTTCTTCTCTCTCCTCCCCACACACATACCCTGTAGGGAGCACTAGTAAACACTAATCACCAACAGCCATAAAGAGAAAAATCCTTTTATAGGACATCTTATAACGAGCAGTGCTTACCGAGTATGGTAGAATAAACACTAGCTCAGCTTTTCTGAACCATTACACTCAGTTAAATACATTTCCACCCCTAAACTTACACACAAGTGTGTTAGTTTGTTTGTTTGTATAACATTTTCTAACTGATAGGCATTATAGGTAGATTTTAAATAGGCCCCGCTCGTTAATCCTGGAGTTTACGCGCAAGGGAATCCTGGCGTGTGCAAGTTGCTGCTGCTCCATTGAAGCAGTATGCAACAAAATAAGAAAAAAAAAAGGTAAGGGAAAGGGATTAGGGGTGGGGAGGTTAGGGTAGGGGATAGGGAACTGGGGAAGGCTGCGACGCATCACCGTGCAAAACTTGCATAATTCCCCCCCCCCCTTGTGTGTACCACATGCACGCGTGGATTACAAAATCCGGTACACATGTGCGTGAGGTCCAACAATTTTTAATATACGCGCGCCAGCGCACATTATAAAATTGGTGCAACCAATTGTGCGCACCAGGAAGCGCGTGCACATATATTACATTCTACCCCTATAATTGTATCTCCTATATGCTAATAAGACCATATTCTTGTAAGTCATATTATTTTTGTAAATTAAGTCCAGAAGGCAGAAACAAAAGTTAATGTTGACCTTTAACATACTGGTTAACATTTAACATACTTTAGCATTTCAACAGCCTTTACTATTTCTGCAAGTCTGATGGGTACAATCTCATTGTGCTGTGATTATGCAGTCATTATCTTTCTATTTTTCACCACCACTAAATTAGTCTGGTTTCATAGAGAACTCTCTCAAAGCACTTTTACCCCCACCCATATACACAATCTCTCTCTCCTACACACCCATCTTCTCTCTCAGAGACACACACACACACTCCCACTCTTTCTCTTCTATACATCTCCACCCACCCAATCCTACCCCCTCTTTTCCACACACACCCACCCATCCTTTTTTTTCTCATATACACACACAGGCTCTCTCACACACTCGCTTTCTTTTACTAATTCACTCTCTGGCCTCCCCCTTTCTTCAGCCACTAGAGAGGGCTTTTTTGGGCTCTGCTGGCAGTCACCGGGTCTCTTTCTTTTCTTTATCCACCAGTGGGATGGGCTTTGTTGATGGCCACCAGGCTTCTTTGTTTTCTCTGGCTATGAGCAGGATGGGCTCCACTGGCAACCAAGGGTTAGCTTTCTTTTTTTTTTCAGCCACCAGCAAGATGGGCCTGCTGGGCCTCTTTCTTTTCTTTGGCCACCAGTGGGATGGGCTCTGTTGGCCTCCACCAGGCCTCTTTCTTTTATTTGGTCACCAGTGGGATAGGATCAGCTAATGACCTGTTGGGCCCTCTTGTTTGGAGGAGCAATGAACCCTCTCTCCCTCAAATTCCACCTATGTTTATGGCATGGGCAGGTGGTAGCTGGGGTTGCATTTAAGCAACATTATCTCCTGCTGCCATGGGGCCGATGTCATGGTAAGAGCTGTGAGATTGATCCCACAGCAGCAGGAGATGACACTTGCTGAAATGCAACTCCTGCTGCTGAGGGAGAGAGGAAAGTTGATTACTTCAAAGATCATGTGGCTGGCAGCATTTCCCTTCTGCATCAAATTGGGCAAAGGTTTGGTTTATCCTTGCAAGATCCAATGTATACAAATGGGAAGGCAAAGGAATGACAAGTCATCTTTTTGGGTGTGCAACTTGCTACCCTTTAGCAACCTGTAGCGATAGCTATGCTTTAGAAAATCCTTTTCTTTCAGGAGGTAAATTTCATTATTTTCAGGTTTCTCTGAATAAAATATAAAGATGGGGTTTTATTACAATTACTACTTCTACTACTACTACTACTATTGTTCATCATTTCTAAAGTGTTACTAGGAATACATAGCACAGTACAGATACAAGTAAGAAATAGTCCATGTACTATGGAGTTTTTCAGCAATCCAGTCAAGACAAACATACATGATGGAAAGTGCATTTATTATAGAGAGGTTCCGATTTGAAAGCAGAAATATAAAGGAACTGTTACGGTCCCAGGCCATGCCCTGGTCCCTCCACCTACCTCGGGACCGGCCTGAGCCGCTGAAATGCCTCTCCATCCGGCAAGGCCCGTCCTGGCCTCTGACGCGGCACTCCGCTGCATCTGGCCCCGCCCCTAGGCGCACGTGCATGCAGGGGCTCGATATTTAAAGGGGCCAGCGCAGGAAGATGCAGGACAGCCTCCAGATGATGTCAGACGCAGCAGGGGTATTTAAACCCTGCAGCTAGGCACATACCTTGCCTTGCAATGAGGTCCACTCTTCCCAGAGTTACTAGTTGCTGCTTTTGACTTCGGCTCGTCCACTGGCTTCTGACTTCGGCTCGTCCACTGACTTCTATCTTCAGGCTCAACCCAGGTATCCAGCTCTGCTGCTTCAGGAAGCCCCGCCTAAGTCCAAGCGGCTCAGGTCCTCAAGGGCTCCTCCCGGGGGGGATTGTGGGCTTCCAGTGGTGAAGCTCCTGTAGGCCTCCTGACCTCGGTGCCTCCTCTCTTCACGACTCCGAGACTCCTCTTCAGCTTCTCGCCTGCAGGCAATCGCATGTAAGTCCAAGCGGCTTGGGTCCTCACGGGCTCCTCCTGGGGGGGATCTCGGGCTTCCAGTGGTGAAGATTCTTCTGGTCTCCTGCGTAGTGCCGCCTCCCGGCTCCGACCTCCACAGTGGGCCTTCCCACATCTGTTGCAGCCGGCTCAAGGGTCCACGAATCCCAACAGGTACATTTTTAGAAATTTAACCTTAGCATGCAAAAATATTCTTCCCTTAACTTCAAATTTTTGATATACCGATGTTTATGTAATCAAAATATCATGATCTGTAATCTTTTGGGGGGGTTGAAAAGTGAAATCTGCAGACTCTAAAACATTGATTTGAGGGATTTTTTTAAGGCCCGTGCACACACACAGGACTTTGTGGGGCTTAAGGACTCACTCACTATCACTTCAGTGTTCTCCACTTAAGAAGGAATTCCCTTCCTAGAACTGAGTATATGATTCTCTTTGAGGGAATGAGAAATTCCTCTAATTGACTTTTAGTGTTTTCCTCCAGCAAGGGGAGACAACTGACAGCCTCAGGAGGTCCTTCATGCTTCCCCTCTCCCTCCTGGAGAGAAAAGTGTGATCCACTAGGGAGGAATTCTCTCTCCAACCAGCATACTTGAGAAACATGAGGAAACCTGCACAGCGCGGCAGATACTACCATAAGAAGCTTGCCTGGCAGACAGTATGGACCATTTTGGTTCTTTTCTGCTATCATTTCTATGTTTCCATGTTTGTTTACTTTTCTGTCTTGGTGAAGGGCAGGAGGTTCCCTGTGGCAGAGGTAAAGGAATATGCCACAAGCATAGGAATCCCTTTTACAACTAGCCAGAATAGAGAGGCGGACTTTCATATCTCAGAGAAGAAGAGAGCTTACGAATTACGAAGAATGCTAATCAGTCCTGTAATCAGTCCTGTAAGATAATTTGTAGTATATATTTCCTGTGATCTGGCAGATTCAAATCTTATTGGATCACAAAAATCAGAACCACCTTGGAATAAATGAGGTTACATTTTATTTTACATATTTTCTATCGCTGCTTAGATTGCTTGCCTTGAAAACCTCAATTATTGGACATACTGCCATTTTCAACTGCACTATGCAACAACACCCGCTGAACTCAAATATCACACTTTCAAAAGAAAATTCAGTTTTCCTCATCACACTCTGAAAACTGAACTTCTGAAATATAGCAAGCCATATCAGTATAAGGAAAATATGTAAACAATTACATTCAATGGCTGAATCAATACAGTTAATGGTACTGCACGATGTGATTGCTGAATGGGCCTATCTGCTAGTAATTGTGAGCTGGCTTTACAAATAACTGCACCATTATAATATTAAATAATGACATTTTGCCAATTGTTTACTAGCATTTGGAATAGTAATAACTTCTTACCGCACACACTGCTGACTTCCTGAGAATTCACCACAGGAAGACTTATTTAGAAGCTATCTACTTGCTTTCTGCCACAAATCACTTATCAAAATATACATTTGTCTGCACAGGGTCTGTGAACAAACTCAGACATACACATCGGTATAACTCTGACTAAGAATCTTCTGACAATTTGCCATCCATAGCTAACCTCATACATATCAATTGAAGTTTCTTGACACTGTAATTAGTAAATTGACTGGTCTAGAATGCCGTCTTATGACTGTACCAATATACCCCGCAGCAAATTTGGATAAAGTAGTGTGCTTGCTGAGTTAATTCACTATGAATGCATGGGAATGAAGGTCAGCACAGCAACTTTAAAATTAGCACATTATCTGTAATATAATGCCTCTGTAATACTGAACTGTAGGTGCAGATGTGTCATATAAATGCCACATTTGTCATGGCCATGCCCAGCACTAAATTGCAGCTCATCTATACTTTTGAAAGACATGTGTGACCTTTCTTATGTCAGATTTTCTACAACAGATTTCATGGTCTAGAGCAGGATCAGCAATACCTGAACAAGAGACTTACTATTTTTGGCTATGATAAATATGTCCTAAATACAGCAAATATCAGCATTTACTTGAATACTGGTTTACTTTTGCTAATGTATACTCTTGGTATATGTTTGTTATATTATTTATGCTTAATCCTCACTATAGCCCACATTGCATTGATACATGCAGAAAATGAGTAAAAGACTTCCATATGTAAGAATATTTTTTACAGCTAAATTCTGGCCCGGGACTGACCATGTTGAATGACCATACTAACTTCAATTTGAGCTTTGCCAGCTAATATCATTTGCCAGGTACACTGAGGGATAAAGAAGCCAAAGTCCCAGATACACAGACAGACAGTACATTTTTAGGAAACAAAAGGATGCTGGATAAAGACTGCATTTAATAGTCCCTAAACTGCAGAAAGAGCTACATGTGGCAGGTGCATAAAAGTAGAAAAATTCAAAAGGGTTTAGTGAATCTTCATTTAAGGCTTTTGAGTGGCACTTCTAAGCAAGGATAATTCACTATGTAATGTGAAATTCCTTGGTATACCATTCTGTTGTGGCAGCCAGTGACTACAGGAGGGATGGTGCTAAAGAGCAGAGCTGCAGCACTGCTGGCTTTTTAATCATAAGCTGTTCCCCTAAGTGGGCTGTCAGGGTATATCTCCAATCCTGTTCGTAGAATTATCCCTGCACTTGTCTCTGTTGGACATCCGGAAATGCTGGTGTCTTTTTATGACAGGTAGTCAAAGGTTATCAGTGTACAGCTCTTTTTCTTGTTACAGCATGCTTGGCTCATTAAACTACTTATTCCATTGCTTTTCTACTTCTCTGAACCAGGGATAAAAACAAGAAACTCTTGCATTTTACCAAAGATAATGAGCACAGTACAGTGATGAAAGGCAATGATTCAATAAAGGATTTAAAGCATTATCTACCATAGATCTACTGCAAAATTCCAGAAGTATCTTATTTTCCTCCATCCAATAATAGGAAGGAGCATTTGATATTGTACCTGCTGGTAAGCAAATATGTTTAGGGAAAGATGCCTTATTATTTAAAGATATTGTCTGGCGCACTTTGGATGAGAGGAATGCAAAGTTATTTGAAATTCCTTAATTCCATGGGGTAACATTTTCTAAACTTGAAACATCTGTCACAGCATATATTGGAATCCCAAGAAACAGAACTAGATTTTAAAATGCTGAACTTGGAATAATTGACTGTAACGGACGCGATAAACCCCATTACTCTGAACTGCGATGCAGACCAGGTTTTACAGCTTGCATGCTATAAGTTGCTCACCATGGCTAAAGATCAAAACCTTTTGGCTACAGTCTATAGTCAGCTGCTACTGATTGCCTATTTAATTAGGGAGACTCTCATACAGCTTAAATGTAGCATACTGCCTGGAAAGGAAATTAGAGACATGAAGGCAGCCAGCAGAAGCCATTGTGTATGGTGTAGGAAGTAAAATATCTTCATTTCCATGTAGATATAAACAGTCTGATTCCTTGACTGCAATATTTCCGGAATATTGAATTACAAAATTAGAGAGAGGTTCTCACTGCTCCCTGAGTTATCCTGAGCAGCCACGACCATTTGTCGCTAAATTGGGGGGGGAGGGGGAGTAACGACAGCAGCACACACACAGATTCCAAAGTACCATAGAGACCAGATGTGGGGTAAAATTGGCCACAGCTGAATTAATAATAATAAACAATATACAACCATAACCGTGTATAACCTTCTGTGCAGGTAGCACTCTACCTCCCGCCCGAGGCCCGCTGCAACCAAGCAAGGCCCTGCCTTCCGGGAGGTAATTATCTTCAGGACGTTCCCGGTCACCCGCCTCGCCAAAACAAGGTGACTTCCCAATCGAAGGATGGGGGTGTCCGGTCTGCTGCCGCTCCAGGGCTGGCGGGTCCTGGCAACAGACAGCCCCCATTTCATCGAAGTAGGGTATACCATATGCTGTGCACTGCCTCCAACTGGTGCCCCCCCCCCTCCCGGCTCACATACCCCCGCACCGCTGTGACAAAAAAAACCAAATATAACCTACTCTTACTAACAACAAGTCTGACTAACCAATATAACCATATCATTAAAAAGAGTGGGTGTGTGGGTTCGCAGCGAAGGCAGCAGCGCAGGGAGCAGGAGCCTAAATGAACGGAGCCAGGGGGTGCTGCCCAGATAGCTCTCCACGCTGCTGCTGCCCCTGCCCCTCCTCCCCCAGGTCAGCCCCTGGGCTTTAAACAGTCCATTGAGCCATCTCAGGGCATCCCAACCCACCCCCAAGGCCCGTGCCATCGTTGGGGACCTCATCCCATCCTGCCCCTCTGCCCTCCCTAATGCTGGCCTCACCGCCAATACACCCATCCCCCCCTCCCACTCCAAGCGCGGTGCCGGGTTATCGGCTGCATCCATGCACCTACCCGGTGCCGAGCCTTTCTCTCTCAAGGATCCCTCAAGGTCTGTCATAGACTGAAAATTAGGACTGCCTTTAAGTACGAATGCTCCCTACCATGCTCTACACCGAAATGCTACAGCTTGCAAATGCTTTCTTTTATTTTTGTGAACCTCTGTAGAAAAACAGTTCCAGTACTGCTATCTGGACAGAGCCCTCCATGAGCTCATACTACAAAACCTGAGGATGCTAAACAACCTCACAATAGCCCTACAGAAGAGAGATTGAATGATGCGGAAGGTCTCACTCTTTCTGGGATCCCAATGCTAAGATCTATTAATCCCTGTGTCTATTTGATTAGACTGCCCATAGGACCTCTTAAAGAAGAAATGTTGTCTCCTGCATTTATAAGTGCTGCCTAAATGCTGTTTTGCAGTATTAGGAACAAAAAGGAAGTGTGACCTTTTAACTATTTTAGCAGTTCTGTCTCTTACCCACCACAGGTTCCCAAACTGAGTTTATTTAAAATTTTACATTTTTCTTTTCTCATTCCCATTGACTGATTGAGCAGTAAAGAATGTGCATGGCCAGACATTTAAAATTGGGAAGAATGGAGCAAATCAGTTGCAGAGCAATTTTCGAACATTTTTTTAATGCGAGTAAACAGCTTTTAACCTGCATAAAAAAGGCTGTTGAAAATTGCAAACCCCTCCTCCCCCCCCCCTCACCCCATCTCACTGCAGTTAAAAGTAGCATGGGTACTTTTGCTCATGGCAAAAAAGAGTCAGGGTTAGGTCAGTGAGGAAAACTACAAGTGGGGCTTTCATTTTGAAAGCCCTGCACATATTTTCCTTGTGTACATTCGCACCGGCTTCAAAGCAGGTGCAAATGTAGGCAGGCACTAAATATGCTCTGTGTGCTACTGACCCTATTTTCAAAGTGCCCCCTCAGGATATTTCCCTTTGAAAATGAGCTTGTATAATGTACCAGTGGGCTTGCAACACTGGCAGCTTGTCCCTAAAAATACCCTCTGTAATAAGTACTCTAGCAGGAAAGCAGGATCTTCGTTTCAACTGGAATACAAAATCTATTCACTCTCAGTTGGAATTTTCTTGTAAAACCTTCGGCGCAGATTTTAAAAGGTATGCGTGCGGCGTACATTTGTGCGCGCTACCCGGCACGCACAAATGTATGCTGGATTTTATAAAATGTGTGCGCATGTTATAAAACCAGGGGTCGGCGCGCAAGGGGGTGCACACTAGTGTACCTTGCACGTGCCGAGCCCTCGGGGAGACTAGCTGGCTTTACCCCGTTCCCTCCGAGGCCGCTCCAAAATCAGAGTGGCCTCGAAGGGAACACCTTCCCTCCCTTCCCCTCCCTTCCCCTACCTGTCCTGCCCCCCAGCCTGAAAAAAAACCCCTGTACCTTTATCTCACAAGTTACACCTGCCAACTGCCGGCGCGTGATCTCCTTGTGCCGGAGTCCTCGGCCATGCCTCCTGGACCATCCCCGGACTGCTCAGCCACTCCCCCGGACCGCCCCACCACACCCCCGGACCGTCTGCCCCGCCCCGTCTCACCCCGGCCCGCCGCCTGCTCGCCCATTCAGACATACGCGTGTCCCGGGGCTTTATGTGCGCCACCGGGCCTTTTGAAAATAGGCCCGGCGCGCGTAACACCCCTATGTGTGTAACTCCTTGAAAATCTGCCCCTTTCTGTATTCCAAAAATACAGTCACCAGTAAAGAAGGAAATGTATAGCCCTGCTTTTTCTGGACAATACAATTTCTAATAGGGAGGGTTTGCTTTTAGTAGGCATTGTTTAGCATTGACCATGTTTGTTTAAGAAAAGTTTTCTTTTAGTTTTTAGCTTTTTTTTTTTCAAGAAAATATTTTGTTCATTTTTCTGAATTTTGTTTTCCTCAGGTCATGAAGATAAATAATACAAACAATGTGCTAGTTGATAAAGGGAATTAGCAATAATAGTGGTAATACAATGGCAAAACAAACATTAAGATTTACAAATAAAACCAAATAATTCTTGGAGACCAGAAAGTCACCCAAATAAACATATTTTATTATAATTATTGCATTTGCAATAATAATCAGACTATAGCATGTATGCATATAGAAAATTATATATTTCAGATCTCAGAGGGAATTTGTTAACAGAGCAAGATTCTGCTAGATTGTCTTTGCAAGCAAATACAATAGGATTTAATCTATCAGTTTTGCTAAAACTGCTTCTTGTAGATCACATGGGAGGGGAAGTCAGATAAGTCTGCGCCCCATGATGATGCTGATGATAACAACTCCAAAATGTCTTTTTCTTGTTTTCTTTCTTATACCTTTTTGGCAGAATGTCTGTGATAGTCATGGGTGATATCATTCTTGTCAATCATGGGTCACTTTGCATTGTGGGTAGAAAAACTATGGCATTGTCACATTCCACTTAAAAATAATTTTGTCTTCACCAGTAAACATGTCTCCTATTGTTATGATAAAGCAGAAGAATAACAGAAAAGTGACCTGTAGTGTCTGAATGTAGTCATGAGTTATAGACAGGATTCAACAATTTCAGCATATTTGTTGTTCTTTGCTTTTTTACTAGCGACAGCATTTTTCCTGAGCACTGAGTAACTTCAGCTTCCATCTTTTATCAGTTTAGCAGTTAGCATGAGTGGGTGACGTCTTGGATTGTATGTACCTGGGAAGTGCCTCATGTATTACATGCAATATATAATTCAGCAGAAATAAGACTGAGTGCCAACATTTTATATTTTTTTCATTGGAAATGAATTATAAAATATGTAGTTCTACTTAAAATTATTACAAAAGGCTGATAAATTACATAATAATATAATAAACAATGTGTTGAGAAGGGGTGTTTTAGTGTGCCCTTGGGCCTCAGCCCGACCCCAGACGGATCCAGGACCGAACCGAGGGTTGACGGCATGTTCCAGCATGGCTGACGGTCTTACCCTCTGCCAGGCCTGCAAGCTCCCAAGGCCAACAACAGGATGATGTTGGAATGTGAATGGTCCTCCGACCATTCCGAGCCCTTTCGGATCTGCTGCATGGAACAGCATGGAACAGCAGGCCTGGCCTGAGGTCAAGAGCAGACGGGCCTTGACACGAAGACATGACAGCAGGATTGATGCAACGGCATCACGGACGAGGACATGACACCAGGATCGATGCAACGGCATCACGGACGAGGACATGACACCAGGATCGATGCAACAGCATCGCGGACGAAGACATGACACCAGAATCGATGCAACGGCATCGCGGACGAAGACTTGACACCAAAGCTGATGCGAAGACATCACGGACCAGTGGTTGATGCGACAGCATCCCGGACCAGGGTCAATGCGACGACATCAGGAACGAGACGTGATACCAAGAGTGATGCAACGGTATCCAGGATGAGACGAGGAACTGACGATGTCCAGACGAGACGAGAAGCTGGGCGGAAGGACATTGGCACTGTCTCTCAGGGCGCCCTACTCAGCCCACCCACGGGACTGAGTCGCGGAGTACCCTGTCCCACTGCACGCCCTACACAGCCCAAGGAGGCTGGTCACGGACCACGCTGGGAGCGGGAAAAGTGCAGGAAAGGATCCAGTCAAAGCAGAACTCCAATGATGGAGCCAATGTCGAACAAAGCTCCACCAACGGCTGGCAGGACATGATGGCTCAAGAGCACAGGATACCAGTCCACCTGTAGGCTAGTCCACACTCGGGCAAGATATCATCCAAGGGACCCCCGGCCTACAGGACCAAAAGGCTCAGGAGCGTTGATGCAACAGCAAAGGGCAGAACATTGAGGAACCAGGAACAACAGGAAGCGGAGGATCAAAACAAGACACCAGGACACCTGGACGAGGACCTCAGGCATGAAGACATGGCATAACATGATGAGACAACAAGAACTCCATGGAGAAGACAAAGAAGACCTGATGGCGCTCTGGCAGGCAGGAGCCTCCAGAGTGAAGCAACTCCGATGCAAGGCCAAGGCTGACTGACGGAGCAGCCCTTTATAGGGCTCGAGCAGGAAGTCCACTCCCTAGGTGGGGCCAGCACACTTCCTGTGCCTGGCCCTTTAAATCTTGCAGAGAGGCATGTGCCGGCGCCTAAGGAGCAGGAAGCAGGGCTGTGCAGGACCGTGGACAGTGGCCTGCACAGTGTACAGTGTCAGAAGCTCAGGGCTGGCCTAAGGAGAAGGCCCGATGACGGCAGCGGCTCCAGCCGCTGCAGGAGGCCCTGGGGGCGGCTCCAGCCGCCACTGGAGCCCGGGGATGCAGCCCTTGTGCCGCGAAGATGAGAAGATGTCGGCGGCAGTCCTGGTCACACAGGGGATGGCAGGAAGTCCGCGGCTGCAGCCGCGGCGAAGAGGAATATCCTGGGCGGCCTCCGGGCCGCGTGGGCAAAGACACAGTCCACGGCTCCAGCCGCATGGAGGGGCCCGATGGCGGCATCCATGCAGCGTCGGGTGAAGAAGCAGAAAACAGCATGGGGTGAGTGAGCCTGCTTACGGGGGAACCCGCGGGCAGAAGGATTCATAACACAATGGTAGATAAGAACCAGTTAGCTCACCCAGTCTATCCAGTTGTCTCAGTCTTAGTTTCTCTACAGGTTTGGGAAGATGAGCACATAAATTCCCATACATAAACCAATAAAAGCTCCCCTACACCATGCATGCATTTTACCCTATTCCTCAATTCTATTCTTATCACTACTCTTTGTCTGTCCCCATCATGTTTAAATTCCATTACAGTGCTGGCTTCTACTATATTTGTACAAAATTTGTACAAAATACCACGAAAGAATGCTTTTTCAAATTGCAGGTTCTCAAGAAACTGAAACTCCTCCTGCACTTCCGAGACTTCCGTCTGGTGCTTCAAGCCATCATCCTATCTAAAATTGATTATTGCAACTCCCTCCTTCTTGGTCTCCCTGCGAACACCATTAAACCCCTGCAGATGGTTCAGAACGCCGCCGCCAGGATACTTACCAACTCAAACAAAAGAGAACACATCACTCCCATCCTTCAGAAACTCCACTGGTTACCCATCAAATTTAGGATTCTTTACAAAATCCTCACGATGATTCACAAGGAGATTCACAACATCTCCCCCCTCAACCTAAGCTTCCAACTACGTCTGCACACATCAGACAGACCTGTCAGGAGAGCATACAAAGACACACTTTATGCCCCCCCTGCTAAAACCTCCTTTAGGGAGCGAGACTTATCAACAGCGGGTCCTACTATCTGGAATACACTTCCCCCGGATCTCCGACAAGAACCCTGCCCTCAGACATTAAAAAAAAAAACTTAAAACTTGGCTTTTCAGTCAAGCCTGGCCGGAGAGATAAGCACTCTCTGAAACCGCTTCTCGGACAAGGTCACGCCATACTTTCGAATTAGCCTGCCCAGTTTCTTATCTGGGGCCTCCTTTCAAACCCATCATGCTCATCTGACCCCTAACATGTCCAGCCTCACCCCTTACAGTTTATCCCCATATTGTATCTTAGAACTGTTGATTACAATTCATTACCTTTACTGGTCAATTAACCTGTTATTTGCCTGATTCTCAGCGGATCTCTTCTTGCATCCCAATGTTTTTCCCTTTAATCAGCGCTTCTAAGTTGTCAGCCCTTCACCTAGTACTCAACAGCCTCCTAGTTTCTGTGTCATTACTTGAAGGGACCCTAATGTTTAATCTGTACTGAAGTTATTTATTTACTTGTGTTAAATGTTCCTTGTATCGCTCCCAAGCGACTGTTCTGTTCCAATGTAAACCGGTGTGATATGTATTCTATACAGGAACGTCAGTATATAAGAATTTAAAAACAAATAAATAAATATATCCCATTAGTAGGTCATTTCAGGCATTGCTATCATCCTCTATGGTTCATACTTAATCTAACACCAAGACCTCTCCCATATCTTAGATCCACCCAAACACCGCTGAACCCTAACATGCTTGCATTACTCCAGCGATTCTTTTGGTGGCCTACCATGGCCACGGATGCCAGGGCATATGTTGATTCCTGTAATATCTGTGCCCAGCAAAAACCCCCGGTTGGTCGGCCCTGGAGCCTCCTCCAGCCTCTTCCTGCTCTGGAGGAGCCATGGACACATTTCCATGGATTGTATTGTGGACCTGCCGCCATCTAAAGAAAACACTGTTATATGGGTCATCATCGACAGGTTTCTAAAGTGGGTCATTTTGTTCCACTACCTGACCTACCTTCTGCTCCAGAACTGGCATGCGTTTTCTTTCTCCATGTATTCTGCTTGCTTGGCTTTCCCAAGGACATAGTCTCGGATAGAGGATCCCAGTTTGTAGCCCACTACTGGCATGCTCTGTGTTTCAAGTTCAGCATTAACATCAGCCTTACCACAACTTACCATCCACAGGCCAATGGTCAAGCCGAATGTATGAACCATTCCCTGAAAGCTTTTCTATGCACCTATATAAATGATCGGCAGGACAACTGGGCAGAGCTTCTCCCTTGGGCGGAGTTTTCCCAATACTCCCACATTGCCGCTGCTACAAGAGTATCTCCATTCACTATCGTCTATGGTAGGCAGCCAAGGACTCCACTACTTATCCCGCTGGCAGAACACTTGCCAGCCATGCAAACCACTGCTGATCTCTTAAAGCCCTTTGGAATCAGACTAATCTCAGGCTGCGTCAAGCAGCGGGCCAGGCTAAGAAATCCACAGATACCCATCGATGCTCTACTCCTGAATTCCTTCCTGGTCAAAAAATCAGGTTAAATATGCAATATATCTGCCTCAAGTTACCATCTCAAAGATTTGTACCAAGGTACATTGGACCTTTTCCAATAACCCTTGTCACATGGTAGGAGCACTGGATGGCCGGCGCCATCTTTAAAGATGGTGCCAGCCATCCAGTGCTCCTACCATGTGACAAGGGCCGGCCAATGGCATGGATACCCTGTCACATGGTAAGGGCAAAGGGCCATCGGCACCATTTTTATTAGTGGCAGCCAATGGCCCGAGAGCAGGAGATCGCTCCCTGCACCCCCACTGGACCACCAGGTAATTCTAAAACGGTTTTGAGGGGGTTCGGGAGGGTGGGGGAAGCAAAGGGGTCATTTTTAAAGGGTCGGTGAGTTTTTTTTTTATCGGGCCATCGGCGCCATTTTTATTAGTGGCAGCCAAAATGGCGCCGATGGCCGAGAGCAGGAGATCGGTCCCGGGGCTTCCACTGGACCACCAGGTACTCGTAAAATGTTTTGGGGGGATTCGGGAGGGTGGGGGAAGGTAAGGGTTTAGTTTTAAAGGGTCGGGGTGGGTTTAGGGGTTGTTTTGGTGTGCCGGTTTTCCCGCCCTCCCCCCAAATAACTCCCGTTAGTGGACACTAACCCATTAACGATTTTTCACGATAAATCGGGGGAATTTCTATTGTATCGTGCACTCTAACGATTTTTGATGATTTAAAAAATATCGGACGATTTTTATAAATCGTCAAAAAACGATTCACATCCCTAAAACATAGCATAACAAAAAAACAATAGCTTGACAGATAAATCCTGTGGGAAAAACTAAACTATTGCTAAACTTGGAATGCATTTAAAAGGCAAAAAATAAAATAACTTTTCTGGTAGATTAAATGCACTCCTAAACAAGAATGGCTTCAAGGCCCTTTTGAAGGGCTGTGTATCAGAAAGAAACCAAAGAAAAATGGGAAGAACATTTCAAGTTCTCAGGCCAGCCACAGAAAATGCTCTCTCACTAGTTTCAAAAAGATGAGCATGTAGAATTTATAGTACCGCCAAAACCCTTGCTGAGAGGATCTCAAAGTTCTGGAATGGAACAGCTCCCCTATGAGGAAAGACTAAAGAGGTTAGGACTTTTCAGCTTGGAGAAGAGATGGCTGAGGGGGGATATGATAGAGGTGTTTAAAATCATGAGAGGGCTAGAACCAGTTAATATTCATTAGTTATTTACTCTTTTGGATAATAGAAAGACTAGGGGGCACTCCATGAAGTTAGCATGTGGCACATTTAAAACAAATCGGAAAAAGTTATTTTTCACTCAACGCACAATTAAACTCTGGAATTTGTTGCCAGAGGATGTGGTTAATGCGGTTAGTGTAGCTGGGTTTAAAAAAGGATTGGATAAGTTCTTGGAGGAGAAGTTTATTACCTGCTATTAATTAATCTGACTTAGAAAATACTAGGGATGTGAATCGTGTCCTCGATCGTCTTAACGATCAATTTCGGCTGGGAGGGGGAGGGAATCGTATTGTTGCCGTTTGGGGGGGTAAAATATCGTGAAAAATCGTGAAAATCGTTAAAAAATCGAAAAATCGAAAAACCGGCACATTAAAACCCCCTAAAACCCACCCCCGACCCTTTAAATTAAATCCCCCACCCCCAAATAACTTAAATAACCTGCGGGTCCAGCGGCGGTCCGGAACGGCAGCGGTCCGGAACGGGCTCCTGCTCCTGCATCTTGTCGTCTTCGGCCGGCGCCATTTTCCAAAATGGCGCCGAAAAATGGCGGCGCCCATAGACGAAAAGATTGGACGGCAGGAGGTCCTTCCGGACCCCCGCTGGACTTTTGGCAAGTCTCGTGGGGGTCAGGAGGCCCCCCACAAGCTGGCCAAAAGTTCCTGGAGGTCCAGCGGGGGTCAGGGAGCGATTTCCCGCCGCGAATCGTTTTCGTACGGAAAATGGCGCCGGCAGGAGATCGACTGCAGGAGGTCGTTCAGCGAGGGTTCCGGCGCCTCGCTGAACGACCTCCTGCAGTCGATCTCCTGCCGGCGCCATTTTCCGTACGAAAACGATTCGCGGCGGGAAATCGCTCCCTGACCCCCGCTGGACCTCCAGGAACTTTTGGCCAGCTTGTGGGGGGCCTCCTGACCCCCACGAGACTTGCCAAAAGTCCAGCGGGGGTCCGGAAGGACCTCCTGCCGTCCAATCTTTTTCGTCTATGGCCGCCGCCATTTTGGAAAATGGCGCCGGCCGAAGACGACAAGATGCAGGAGCAGGAGCCCGTTCCGGACCGCTGCCGTTCCGGACCGCCGCTGGACCCGCAGGTTATTTAAGTTATTTGGGGGGGGGTTCGGGAGGGTGGGGGATTTAATTTAAAGGGTCGGGGGTGGGTTTTAGGGGGTTTTTAGTGTGCCGGCTCACGATTCTAACGATTTATAACGATAAATCGTTAGAATCTGTATTGTATTGTGTTCCATAACGGTTTAAGACGATATTAAAATTATCGGACGATAATTTTAATCGTCCTAAAACGATTCACATCCCTAGAAAATACCCACTGCTATTACTAGCAACAGTAGCATGAAATAGACTTAGTTTTTAGGTACTTGCCAGGTTCTTATGGCCTGGATTGGCCACTGTTGGAAACAGGATGCTGGATTTTATGGACCCTTGGTCTGACCCAGTGTGGCATGTTCTTATGTTCTTAGAAGGTATATTGATCCTTAAAATGTCATTAATCCATGGTATCTTATTCTTTACATTGTTAAGCAATTTATGAATGAGGATTGCAATTTTAAAATCGATCCTCCATTGAATAGGGAGCCAATGCAGGGACTACAGAACTGGAGTAATGCGCTCCCGCATTCAGGTCCCTGATATCTTTGACCATTCTTATTAAATATTAGTATATCCAAAAAGGATATCCCAGATGAATGTAAAATCACTTCATCCATGAAGACTAGAGAGACTATTGTTAAAAAAAAAAAATTCAGCCTTCCCATGCTCATTGAAATTTGAGTTTTATCCATGGTCTCTTGATGCAGAGTACTCCAGCTTTCTTGGGAAACCAATGATGTTGCACTACTGCTATATAGGGTTGCAACTTGCATAAAAATATCCCCAATTTTACCATAACATATTGCTGTCTAAGCTAAATGGCCATTGTTCTGAAAAAGTCTGTAGCTATATACATGGCAAAATATCTTGAGAACACTGACCTGTAGTATTGTTTACCGTGCTACAAATAAAAATATTCACATCATCTCAGGGACATTTGTTGCTGGCCCACAGAGATTTAACCTGTGCATACTTTTTCATAAACAGCAAAAGATTTTCAGAATGAAAGCCAGATTGATTAAGCTATTTAAAATGCTGCTGACTTAGCTCTAGCCACTTAAGTAAATGTTTTTAAAACTAACATGAATGAGTTATTTGGAGATAATGCAAATTATTTTTCTTAATTATAAAATTCTGTTTCATAGGTGCTGATTAAGGCTTCTGTTCAAATTACCTTGGGGGTCAGGATAGGATCTGCTAACTATGAAACATAAGGGTCCGAATGCCCTGTTTTAATGCCTTCCTCAATATTTTCAAAATCAATTGCCTACACATAGGCTGTTTGAGGAAGATTGCTGGGAAAACAACTTTTAACTAAACTATGTAAATATAAGATACCACAAAATAAAGCAAAACTGCTTTTCACTCCAAGATCCTCACTGCTTGAATTATCTAATAATAATGTTCTCAAACTGTTGCAGGAAGCTTGGAGAAATGATGCTGTTCTGTGGCTTTAGGAGCAGGAAGCTCTTCAGACCAAGTAAATGATAGTGAGATGGCAACATGATCCAAGATAAGAATGGGATGAACATGAGCAGTTAAGAAGTTAGGAAGGTGCATTGAAGAAACAAGAAACTAGTCTATGTGAGAGTAGGATTGATGTGAGTTTGAAAATAAGGTGAAATCATTATCTACGGGATGTGAAAACCGACAAAGATCAGAGAGGCCAGCAGGTGTAATAGGGCATGATGAGCCTTGGAAGGATGACCCTTATATTTATATTGTCTATCAAGAAAGGGGTCAAAAGACAAGTTGAAATCACCTCCCAAAAGAACTTTTGAATCAGGATATTCCATCAGTATATGATATATAGTATGAAAAACTTCTGCATCATTTGAGTTGGGAGCATAGACATTAAATACAAGGAGAGATCGAGCATGAAGCTTGAGAAGTGCCCAGATCCATCTTCCCATAGCATCAGAAGAAGTAGCCACAATTTAAGCATCCAGAATTTTGTGTAGAAGGATTGCCATACCTCTTTCTTTTATTCATGGCCTGGGAAAATACCATGTCTCTAACCCAGAATTGCTTCAACTTGAGAGATTCTGAATATTTAAGATGAGACTCCTGAATAAAGCAAATGTCCATCCTCCTAATAGGATGATTGAGGCCATTGACATTCAATGATATACACTGAATATCAGCCATACTCAGAGTAAAAAATATGATCCAACCAACGTGATCTCCAAAAAATCAAAAAGTAATGAGACTCTTCATATCCACAAAAATCGCATCAGATGTCAAAAGAGAAAAATAAAGGGGGAAAAAGGAAGGTGTCCATAAAATCAGTCATTCCAAATAGGAAGAACAAGAACGAACAGGGTCAACGAGAGCTAGGTAGAAAAACAGCTCTAACATACCCGCTATACAATTCAAAGTGAATCGAAGGTTGCTTCAGCAATCCAGCAATGTAATAAAACTATTTCAACAGATAACATAAGGAACCAGTGGCAAAGTAAAGTTACCTTAAGGATTCATATTTCAAGTAATCATTGAAGCTTTAGACAACAGATTATTGAGATAGCCCCATAGTTCTTCCAGAGACTCAAAGCTCTTGGTGTGATTATTGATAGTTACTTTCATTGTGGCCTGATAGAAAAGGCCAAATTGCCCCCGCAGCCTGTGAAGCTGAGGTCACAGAGCAAGTACAGCCTTCCGATGTTGAGCTGTCATCTTTGCTAATTCAGGAAAAAAGAAAACTTAATTGTTCTCAACCAGCAGTGATGGTTTCCTGCATGCCAATTAAAGAACCTCCAAAGCTTGAGGGTAGCAGACTTATTTTGATCATGTCCAGCTGGGGAACATTAGAATTTGTAAAGGGTCTGGAAGGGACTCTATACACCCTCTCAATCTCAAAATAAGGTGAACATTGTATCCTCAGCCATTACAAGATCTTAGATTCCAAAAAAGAGAGCATATCAGTGCCTTCAATACATTCACACAAGCCAAGATTCAGATGTTATTCTGCTGATTCCAATTAGAGAGGTCCTCAACATCGTGCTGCAGCATTTCCACCTTCTTACTGATCACCAATACGGGCGTCATCTCTACAGTGAGTGCTCCAAATCATCTAAAGACACGTAAGAAGTAAGTTTAGCTGAAAACTCTGTGACTTCCGATTTAATTTCACCAGTCGCAGTAATGTTTATTTTTAGCATTTCTTTCAGCTGCAAAAGTTAGATCATGACAGCTAAATTTTTTGGCTGCACACGACTAGTAAACAACACACCCAATAGCAGCAGAAGCACTAGGGCAGGCTTTCATCTCCTGTCTCTGCCACATGGGTCATTCATCCTCATGTCCTCCTCGGTTGTGCCAGCAAGGCCATGTGGGTGCTCCTGTCTCAGGATGAGCAGCTCCAACACACTCTGGTCTGCTTCCTTTGGGGCCAGGGGAGTCAGAAATGATCCTGCCACCACCTTTTCTGCAGGGGAGCCAGAACTGACTTCCACTCCCAGCTCTATTCTGTCTACTTGAGTGCCAGAAAAAAAGTGGCAGGTCATTCTGGGTTGTTCTGCCAGAAATTAAATCCTGGCTAACACAGAAAGTGGTTGAATTAGCACAGGTTGGAAACTTGTGCGCTCTAATGCTAATAGTCATTGAGTCCAGGACTGAAGTCTTGACAACTGGCACAGCTGCTCATAGGTTTCAGCTTGTGCTAATCCAACCTCTTCTGCACTTGGTTTTTGCTCTGCAGTGTCTGTGTCAGTATCATTCCCCTTCCCTAACTGTTCCTTATAGAACAGGTGGAAAGGGACAGGTTTAGGGAGCAAACCTGTTGTTCTGAATTGTCTGCTCTAGGCTAAACCCCCTCCCCACTTCTTCCCTGCAGGTTGCTTATTGGAGAGGGACTGGAGCACAACATCCCTGATGCGTTGCCTCTTAAACCTGAAAAGAAGTGGTAGAATTTTGTTTCAGGCTGTTCCCCCTCCCCCCCACCCCAAAAATAAAATTAAGCTCTGCCTGCTAACTGCTGCTTATAAAATAACATATGCAAATACATACCATTTACATGTGTATATGCTATTTTTACATGTGAAACCCTTTTTAAAATTTACTATGAGCATTACTGAATCCCAGCCAAAATGACCCCATGAATGCCACTAACTGTGGCTAAAATTATACATTAGGAGGGGGCCAATTTTCAAAACTGGCATTTTACTGCATATCTTTAATGCAAACATTTTTATACCTCTAGGTGTAAAGCTCTGCAATAATGGCAGCATTAATGCAGATGTTCTAATTAACACAATCTGTGTTATTTTTAAATGAGCTAATTACCCTAATTTAGCATTTTAATCTCATTTAAATATTAAAGCAAAATCTATATTAACTGAAAAAATATGTTACCGTTAACACTGCTTTAATGCATGTTAAACAGGCATGAAGGCATTTAGCAAGTGTTAACGCCTGCATGAGCAGTAACACATTTTAGTAATAGTCCCCTATGTCTGTAGTTTTTAATGCTGAGTCCTCTTTAAATAAAAAAAGGTAATTATAAGCAAGTTAAAAACTACCTACATAAAAAAAGAGGCTAGACATGTATAACCATTGATTTATTTATTTTATTTTATTATTTTATTTAACATTTTTTATTGACCGATATTCGTTGGGAACATCATACCGGTTTACATAGAACATTAATGCAGCATAACTTGCTTTACAGGGAATAATATAAAAGGAAATTGTAACATAGGTTAACATATATGGTAATATTAACGTGGATTAAAACATAAAATATTTAGAAACTGTGGACTAGTATATAATGTTTATATTTAACTGTACAGGGTACATAGAAAATACATATGTTACAGAGAGTAGGGGGAAGGGAGGGGCAGGGTGATAGTGGGTATAAGGGGGGGGAGGAGGTTCTGAGAGGGAAAGGGGGCTTATGTTTCATCAGTCAATGTCTTAACATTAGGTGTATTTACAAAAAGTCATGGGTTTATTTGCATAATTGTGATTCATTAAATTTTCTAAATCAGTTTCAATAAATATGAAATCTAGCACACTATTCAGACTTGGCGATGTATGCCACTTTTTAATAAACATATTTACTGATTAGGATCAGACAATGGATGGATGAAAGGTCTGCTTACCAGTTTGCAAATGATGCATGTAGGAAATCTGTAATAAGACCACCTCATGTAGTTATTTGAATTATCAGCTGAAGCAACCTGCTTTACAGACAGGCCAATAATGAAATGCATATACTGTAGACACAGAGGTTTACTGGTGATTGTGAATCAAATTGATTGCAGTAACATGTTACTACAGTCAAGAACTTAATACTATATCCATAAATATATAAATTATACATATCATTCAAGAGTGATTTTAATTGACTTTTTCTTTTCATGATCCTTATTTGTAAGAAAAAACTATGAAGCTTCAAGCCAATGTAAAATGCTCTCTAGACATAGTAGATAAAGGGCCGGATTTTAAAACTTATGTGCGGGCGTAGATTTGTGCACGCAACCCGGCGTGCACAAATCTACGTCCGCCAGATTTTATAACATGCGCATGCAGCTGTGCGCATGTTATAAAATCCGGGGTCGGCGCACGCAAGGGGTGCACATTTGTGCACCTTGCACGTGCCGAGCCCTAGGGGAGCCCCGATGGCTTTCCCTGTTCCCTCCAAGGCCGCTCTGAAATCGGAGCGGCCCCAGAGAGAAATTTTTTTCGTCTCCCACCCACCTTTCCCTCCCTTCCCCTATCTACCCCCACCCCCCAGCCCTACCTAAATCCCCCCCCCCACCTTATTTTGGTGAGTTATGCCTGCTGGCCAGCTGCCGGCACGCAAACTGTGCCAGAGGACTCAGGAACGCCCCTGCACTGCTGCCATGCCCCCGGACCCGCCCTTGTACCACTGGACCCGCCCCCGGGCTGCCACCACACCCACGGGCACACCCCCTTCCCACCCCTTTTTCGAAGCCCCGGGACATACACATGTCCCAGTGCTTGTGCGTGCCATCGAGCCTTTGCAAAATGGGCTCAGCGCACGCAGGGGCAGATTTTCTTGGGTTACACACGTAGCCTTTGAAAATCTGCCCCAAAATATTTGTACTATATAAACCAAGGATATGATTCACAGGGATTTTCTCTCATTTCATGTCTATGGGAAATAGGAATGTGCAATGCTGGACTTTGATATAAAAGAAAAAGCAGGCTGAAGCTCAGCTTTGATGTTGGGAATGGGTCCAAGGCCATATCCTGTCACTGAGGCCCAGACCTGATACCAGAGTCCATTGCTGAGGGCCAGGTTTTAGGATGGATCTATCACTGAGGCCCACACCTAAGATGGGTTCTGATACCTTCGCCCAGCAGAGAATGGGTCCATCACTGATTCCTGGACCTGGGCCTGGGCCTAGGCCTAAGTTTGACATTGGAGCCAGGCTTGACACTGAGGCCTAGTCTGAGGGTAGGTCCTGGTTGTCAAAGTTCAGGCCTAGTCCCATGGCCTGTACGAGGCCAGTTCCCATCACCAATACCCAGCCCTGGGCCTAGGCCTAGCTAAAGACTGGGGCATGGGTACCAAAGCTCAGTACTAGGCCAGAGTCATAAACCTGTGTCCAAACCCAGGGCATGGCCAAGTCTTGGTCCCATCACCAAAGCCCGGTCTGGGCCCAGGTCCCATCACTGAGGCACAAGATTGGCCCTAGATCTAGGCCCCTGGGACTGCTTCTGCTCACTATAGGTAAATTTATATGCATACAGGCCCACATACCGGGCAGATAATTTGTAAAAGACTATTTCTGCAGTAATGCACCCTTTTACTCATGAAAATGACTTTGAAAATTACTCTTACAATTTATTTATGGTATGTTTTGAAAAGCAACCTATTCTCACAGGTCATCAAACCCTAATGTATTTGAAAAATCAAGCTAGGTAACTATTAAAAGAATGCCTCAGAAGCTCTAAAAGCAGGCACCTTGCATTCCATATCACTGTTCCTCTTAAAGCAGAATTGTGGAATGTAGACCACTAGTGATCAAACTGGTCCTTGGACTTCTTAGCCAGTCTGGTTTCTACAGTATTCCCCTCCGAATATACATGAAAAATATTTGTATGCATTGAGTGTAGGAATAAGATTGATTTATACAAATATCTCTCATACATATTTAAATGAGGTGACCTAAAAACCAGACTTCTAAAATGGGTTTGAGCCTCACTGAGCATCAGATGCTGGGGATCTAAGCTACCTGGGAAAGTAAATAAGATATAGGCTCCACTGAAATATTCTTTGTGTTGACTTTTCATTCTTCTCCTGTGTTTTGGAGCTTCCATTTCCATTGAAACTGGCCTATAATAGGTTATCAACCCACTATTAAGGAAACTTCTCCAATATGTGGTAATGTGCGGATGCCATATCTGAGAGGACCTCAATGGGTCCCTCTTTCAATAGCTGCCGACTTTATTCTTTTAAACAACGACAAATTTCTTTGCTTTTCTTTTTTCTTTTTTTCTTTTTTCTTTTATCTGCCTCAGGGACCTTGGGGGGGATTTAGTTTGTTATTTCATGGTTCATTCACCTCCGCTATTTTGGAATGACAACATGTCTTATATATCACTTTATAATGCACTTCTATTTAAAAAAGACAAGATCATAACCAATTCATACTTCTTTAAAAGAGACCTCTTTACCACTTGATGGGGATTTTTTAGTACTTACAATTTCTTCTTGTCATTTGTGTTTCAATGGGTGCCGTCTGTGTTTTGTGCGGTGTCCTTACTGTCATTTGTTTTTTAAACCCTCCATGGGCCAATCATCCCCTTTCTGATTGGATCGAGGCTGAGGTCACCCTTGGGTGCTGGCCGAAAACATCATTATACCTTGACAAACTAAATCCACCCCCCCCCCCCCAAGGTCCCTGAGGCAGACTACCCGTCAAAACACGGCCGGTGTCGGGCGAGGTGGTAGCAACCCAAAGAAAGCGGAGGAGTTCCGTCTGAACTGATAAGTATTGACAAAAAAAGTGTGAATGCTGTAAAGAGTTGGGTCAACCGCCAAAGGGAGGACTGTCATTAAAGCAAAACCGAAAAAAATGATTCATGGTTTAACACAGATAAAAGAAAAAAGAAAAATAGAAAAAAGAAAAGCAAAAAAAATTTTCATTGTTTAAAAGAATAAAGTCGACAGCTATTGAAAGAGGGACCCATTGAGGTCCTCTCAGATATAGCATCCGTACATTACCACTTATTGGGGAAGTTTCCTTAATAGTGGGTTAATGATTGTATGATACAAGGGAACGGAGGTTTTGTTAAGAATTGGTGTATACTATAATAGGTTATGGCAGAAGAAGCTTTCATTCACAGGTTTCTGGGGATATTCCCCATTTTTATAACTCTCATCCCTCATCTAACCCAGCCAACATAGACATAGACCATAACTCCTTCTTGGAAGGTGCATATATGCACCCTGAATAACATTCCTAGTTGTTGCTGTTGTGTAATGGTAGTTCCTCCATACCCCCAAGGGTGATGAGTGCTGCCTTCAAGGCATCCACTGTAAACATTTAATGAAAAGTTATATTTGACACAGCCATGCATAACTGTAGTAAGAAATAGAGTAAGTGACCTTTGCTATCTTAAAGTTTGATGTCAAAAGTTAAAACTAATGGTAGTTTTCTTTAAAAAAAGAAAAAAAGCTACCAAGACAGGGCTAATGAGAGCCTGTATCTCCTAATCCAGCTGCACTAGGAAAAGGAAGGATGTTCAAAAGGTTTCCAGGGTGGTAGCCTGGCAGAAAATTCCTACTAGAGATGTGAATCATAACCAGAATCGGTTCGGATTCAGGTTCCGATTCACATGTGGGGTTTTTTTCATCGGGCCCGATCGCGGTTTTGTTTATCAGCTGCGCCCGAGCTGATAAACAAACAACCCACCCCGACCCTTTAAAACTAATACCTTAGCTTCCCTCACCCTCCTGATCCCCCAAAAAACATTTTACAGGTACCTGGTGATCCAGTGGGGGTCCCTGGAGCGATCTCCCACTCCCAGGCCGTCGGCTGCCACTAATCAAAATGGCGCCGACAGCCTTTGCCCTTACTATGTCACAGGGGCTACTGGTGACATTGGTCAGCCCCTGTCACATGGTAGAAGCACAAGATGGTGCTGGCCATCCAGTGCTCCTACCATATGACAGGGTCCGGCCAATGGCACGGATACCCTGTCACATGGTAAGGGCAAAGGGCCATCGGCACCATTTTGATTAGTGGTAGCCGACGGCCCGGGAGCGGGAGCTCGCTCCAGGGACCCCCACTGGACCACCAAGTAACTGTAAAAAGTTTTTTGGGGGGTTGGGAGGGTGGGGGAAGCTAAGGGATTAGTTTTAAAGGGTTGGGGTGGGTTTATGGGTTACTTTTGTGTGCCGTTTTTCCCGCCCTCCCCCAAAATGACAAGAGAACCCCCATGATCAATATCGTGGGGTTTTCCTATTGTTTTGGGGGAGCCCCCGATTTCTGACGATTCTGAAAATATCATCAGATATTTTCATTCGTCCGAAGCCCGATTCACATCCCTAATTCCTACTGCAAGATAAGATTATGTTCTCAAATTTATTAAGTTACTCTTCAAGACGGAAGTTACACATGGGTGTAACTTGAATTTGAGAGTTCTGAAGGTTACAAAATGGTTTAATTTATTTAGTCTCTGTTTAAAGATATCTTAGAAGAAGACCTGAGTTCTAGTGGTGGCATAGTAAAGAAATTGTAAGGAATTGATTATGTATGGGAAAAAACATACACATTGATTTATAGTGACTTAGCCATGTGCTTAACACATTCCATCTACATAGAAGCACCTAACACTATGGAACAATTAAATTGGAGCCATATGGAACCAATGTTAAATAGGCATGTGCTGTCATTTTAAAACAACATGAAAACATCATTGATACAGTATTTGTTATATAATTATATGTTGTTTTCCATCCAAAACAATTCAAACACTAACAAAATATCAGCTCCTACTACATAGTTTATAAAATGCTAGCATTAATTTCCTCACATCCACATATGCTCACAAATGCTGTACTGTGGATAGGTTTGGAAGTTGGGCTTGTGGAGATTAATGATAATATTTTATAAACTGTGACAGGAACTGCACAGTTAATAAAATACCACATATGTCTTCTCTGAAAATATGTGAATATATTTCAGTACACACATATATTTCCAATGCAAGAAAACACATATTTTCTCTACCTATTTTATTAACATACCTATGTATATTTTGGGGTAGATTTTCAGACCGCGCAAATAGGCGTACTTTTGCTGGCGCATCAGCCGCAAGCAAAAGTACGCGGGATTTTAGTAGATACGCGCGGAGCCGCGCGTATCCGCTAAAATCCGGGATCGGCGCGTGCAAGGCTATGGATTCTGTATAGCTGGCGCGCGCCGAGCCGCGCAGCCTACCTCCGTTCCCTCCAAGGCCGCTCTGAAATCGGAGCGGCCTCCGAGGGAACTTTCTTTTGCCCTCCCCTCACCTTCCCCTCCCTTCCCCTACCTAACCCACCCGCCCGGCCCTGTCTAAACCCCATCCTTAGCTTTGTCGGGGGATTTACGCCTCCCTCCGGGAGGCGTAAATCCCCGTACGCCAGTGGGCCGCTAGCGCGCCGGGACGCAACCTGGGGGCGGGTCCGGAGGGCACAGCCACGCCCCCAGACCGCCCCTGACCGTAACCACGCCCCCGGACCTGCCCCCGAAACGCTCCCGACACGCCCCTAAAACGGTGCTGTGCTCGGTCCCCGCCTCCGACACGCCCCCCTCCGAAAACCCCGGGACTTACGCGAGTCCCAGGGCTCTGCGCGCGCTGGTAGGTCTATGTAAAATAGGCTCACCGGCGCGCAGGGCCCTGCTCGCCTAAATCCGCCCGAATTTGGGCGGATTTAAGCGAGCAGGGCTCTTAAAATCCGCCCCTTTATGTGCAAAAGATTGTGACACTGTCGGCCGGATTTTAAAAGGGTTACGCGCATAAGTTATGCGCGTAACCCTTTTAAAACCCCCCGGCATGTGCCGAGCCTATTTTGCATAGGCTCGGTGGCGCGTGCAAGCCCCGGGACGCGCATAAGTCCCGGGGCTTCGCAAGGGGGCGTGTCGGGGGCATGCCAGGTGGGCGGCATGATTTTCGGGGTGTTCCGGTGGGCATGTCGGGGGCGTGGCGCTGTCCCGGGGGCATGGTCGAGGCCTCCGGACCAGCCCCCGGGTCGGGTGATGGCACGCCAGCAGCCTGCTGGCGCGCGCAGAGTTACACCAGCCTCCGGCCGGCGTAACTTTGCCAACAAAGGTAGGGGGAAGGGTTAAATAGGGCCGGGGTTGTGGGTTAGGTAGGGGAAGGGAGGGGAAGGGAGGGGAAGGAAGGAAAGTTCCCTCCGAGGCCGCTCCGAATTCGGAGCGGCCTCAGAAAGAACGGGCAGCACACGCAGGGCTCGGTGCATGCAAGTTGCACAAATGTGCACCCCCTTGCGCGCGCCGACCCCGGATTTTATAAGATACACGCAGCTACGCGCATATGTTATAAAATCCAGCGTACTTTTGTTCGCACGCGCGTAGATTTAGAAAATCTACCCATGTATGAATTACACCTAGAAATAAATGCAGAGACATGAATTTTATAAATTAGGCACATGTACATGAAATCTCCAGTACGCTGATACTTCCACCAGTTCACCCAATCCTTTTCCAGTTCACTTAAATCCTCTAATACTTCACCCTGAATCCCCATCTGTTCTCCACACCTCCCACCCAAAAACTGCAGACAACAGACAAGACTGATTTCCCTTGCAATTAGCAAATGTAAAAGTGTTTGAAGAAATTCAGTAATGTATACTTGTATATCTCTTACAAAATAGAAAGTGCCATGCATACTTCTGAACCTTATCTTGGAAAGCCCCTAGACCACCCCGTTCTTTCCCCCAATAAAATGTACATGTGAACCCCAAAAATGCATGAACTCTTGATATTTATAAATCAACATACATGTGCACATGCTACTTACATGCATATATGCTATTTTTACACGTGAAACCCCTTTGAAAATTCACTCATGAGCAAATTTATATGGATAAGTTACACATTGCAAATAGCAGGTATAACTTTGTGTGGGTGAGTTTCTGCATTTACTTTTGCATAGTTTTGAAAGCTAACTTATGCACATAAATTTGCTTTAAAAATTGCTGTAACTTACATGCATAGCTGAAATGTAAGTTATCTGTGATGCTACAAAATTACCCTCCCTATTACTTGTAGAGATGTTTGCAGTTAATCCAAAACTCTGCTGCTCAGCTTTCACCAGGTTCCAACGTTAAGGGCAAATTTTAAGAACTCGGCGCGCGCCAAAGCTGGGAGATCCACGTGTCTCTCGGGCTGGTGCGCACTGCTCGTATGTTTGAAAACACGTGAGTATACACGTATCTCCTGGCCCGTACTCAAAGGGGTGTGGTGTGGGCGTGGTCTGGGGGGCATGGGCATTCCTGTATTTTAGCATTAAAGTAGTGCGTAACTATGTGCACAAACACGCACTGGTGTCCTTATCTGCGGATCTTTACTTCTGATATGGATGGCGTGTAACTAGAATAATATAAAAAAACGAGGCTAGCTAGCAAGGATTGAAAGGCTGGAGCTAAAAGAGTAAAAGGGATGCATGTTAATTAGGGAGGTTAGGAAGTCCTACCATTTCCCTGGGCACACTAGGAACGGACTAGGGAAACTGATAATTGCGTTGGACAGCATATGTAATAAAATCTCCCCCACTTTTGTGGCATTTGCATGCACATGCACATGCCCACATACAATTTAGCGAACACATATGCATGTACTGCCAATTTTATACCATGCATGCATATCCGCGCATATGTTATAAAATGGCTGCATCCATTTGCACGAGCAGGCATACACACATACATATACGCCTGCATGGTGTTTGAAAGTTATAATTGTAAGGAATGTATTACATCATGGCTGAAAGAACTGAATTGATTTCTGGTACCTTGGTATTTAAAGGCCTAAGTGGACTAGATCCCACTTATCTTTGGGACCATCTGGCATCTTAAATTCCAATATGCTAAGATCACAAGAGGAGACTCTACTAATCATTCCCTCTTTGAAGAAAGTAAGATAGGTCTACAAGAGGTGTTTAACATTCTCATGTGCAGGTCCTAGGTTCTAGACAAAAATGCCCTAGGGAGTTATAGTTAGTTAATTACCTTTCATCCTTCCACAAACAGTTGATGTCCTGGTTCTATTTTCAGGCTTTTGATTTATGGTTTGAATATCTTTTTCTGCTATTTTATGCTGCTTTTTTTTTTTTTTAATATTACATGTACAGTTGAATCTGATTGATTTTTATGTTTCCTTATATGATCACTATCATGGCTATAGTGGCTTAGCTTAGACTTAGCCTATGTTTAATCTTCAGTGCCTCTTCTATGAGATTTCTTATTGTTAGTACATGCCTAATTTTGCTATTTTACTTTATTTACTTATGTTTTATTTATTTTCTGCTGTTTTGTATATTCAGTAGAAAAAAATGTAATGAATTAGGACATTTTTGGTTCATTTTGGAATGAACCAAATGTGGCCTCCTATGAAAATACCCATACATTTTCAGGTATTTTCATATTCGTTGGCAAAAAAAAGACATGCCTCATGCAGCCCTGAAATGACCCTCCTCCCCTCTTAAAATTGAACCTGGGCGCAAGCCTGCCTGCCCACCTGGCCTCTTCAGGCTCCCCCTATTTCCCCACTCCAATCACTACAATAAAAGCACGTCTGAGGCTTGGGCCTAACCCTGCTAGGTATCCCCAGGTCCAGCCAGGGACTCCTTGGGTCCTTCCCTTCCCCATTTAAGATCTACTGAATCAGAGAGCTCCCTTCCCAGCTCCCACTTACCCCTTTCCCATGGTCCTCTATAAAATTCTTAAGAACAGGGGTGAAGCCCAATTGCTCCTTCTCTGGTTATAGGAAGTTTAAAAATGGTGGCGTCCACCTGGAGGATGGAACTGAAATGGTGTCACTTCAGCGCTTGCCTCTAATGTGGCACAAGAGCTATTTTGGTGTAAAGTAGCTGTAGCCAAGGCAGGAAACATGTGGGCTTCATTCCTGCCCTTAAGGATTTTATAGAGGACTGCAGAAAGGTGCTATGTGGTGGCCAGGAATGGAGCTCCAAAGCCTCAGCAGATCTTAACAGTGGCTTGAAAGGGCCCAGAGAGGCCCAATCAGGAAGGCCCTGGTTTTAATTTTAGCAGGGCAGGAATGTGATTCCAGGGTAGTGGAAGGCCTGCTTTTTAAAACTGTTTGGGGGTTTATTTTGGAGGTGAAAGGTAAGGGATTTACAGTTTAATGGGGTTTTAGTTAGTTTAGTAAATGAACCAAAATGAAATAAATAAATAAATGAACCAAATACAAAGCAAAACCCTGAAATGAAAAAAAATGAACCAAGCCAAACATTTTAGGGCTACTTATCCTAGATATACTGATTTGTATGTATATTATTAAAGTATATGTTTTTATTATAATTTATTATTGGGTGTAATGAACTACTTTTATACCTTGGCTTGAGCTCCCAGAAGATAAAGCAATTAATAAATATGTTAAAATAAATACATATAAATAAATAGTAGATCTTTTTTCCTTTAATAGAAAGGCCTCATAGTGTCATTGTACCCTTCACTAAGGAGTTTTTCATTCCGAAGACTCCTGCCTGACTCCAAAATCCTGATATCTCTGATTTCACTGCTTTTAACCAAGAACTATGGAAGAAAAAAGTGATTTGATCACAATACAAAGAAAGTGACAAAACTGTCAGCAAAAGTGTCTGGACCATATATGAAAGCAGTGGGAAAGCATATCAACAATTTGTGAAAAAAAGAATGACAGACTGTAACCACTACTGGAAACACAAACACAAGTTTCCTCTGTTCAGAACACAAAAAGCTGTGACATGCACAAAGGCACAAACTCATCTTACCTCCATTAGAAATGAATGGCCCCTCTTCTCACAGCTGTACATCGGCTGTCTCACACATCAAGGAACTGAGGATAACATTTTCGCACATGAAAACCTACCATCTCTGGTAGGCAATGGAAAAATCCAATTCAGAACAAAGTTTGATGTCCTTTGCTACTTTAAAAAAAAAAAAAATGACATTATGATTGTCATATCTTCTGTCACAGGAGCCAACTGTTGAAAATGATTGAGGGTGAAGAACTCAACACAAATTACAGCCCCCCCCCCCCCCCCGAGCAAAAAAGGAATAACTAAACATAGTGGGAGTAATTTTCAAAAGTATTTTCACGGGTAAATGTTATTACTATAGTAGCAATTTTCAAAATACATTTACCCACATAAAGTGCACTTACACGGGTAAATCCTATGGACAATTCAATGGCATATAGTGTAGCAATTTTCAAAAGTCCACTTACATGGGTAAAGATTAAAAAAAAAAAAAAAACAACCCAGCTTTATCATGGAAATCCTTTTGAAAATTATCCCCAGGTAGATTTTGAATGTGACCGATGAGCCTGAATTCAAGAGGGTAATTTTCAAACAAACTGCAAAGGGCTAAAATTTGCAGGCTCCTTTCGGTTGCAGCCAAATTTTCAAAATGGATTAATGCACATAGACTACTTTGAAAATTTACATCCTAGTATTTGTGCGTACATGCACATGAAAAGTTATATCCTGCTCAGAGTATCAAAAGTACACATGTAAATCCTTTCCCAGCTGCAACTCTACACACCCCCTCCCATGAATGCCTACTTCAAACGTGGATAAAATATAAAGGTAACAGGGCTATGCTGGAAATTTTACCAAAGAATATAACCTCCCCTCTCCCTGGTTGATTTTCAAAGCATCATTTATGTGTATAAAACAGGGTTTTATGTGTGTAAAACACTTTGCAAATCAACCCTATTTGTCCAGAGAGCAGCAGGTAATGTGGGCATGAGGAATACTCATGTGGCTAAAGCAAAAGCTAGAGAAGCACTCAAAGTCCCACCAGTCATTTTACTCTCCAACCCCTGCTCATCCCCCCCAGTCTACAACTCATCCACCCCCAAAGCCCATCCAAACCATAGGCATTCCCACTCTCATCTGTCTCCACCACTCTCTCTTAGTCTCCCTTCTTTCTTTTTTATTCTCCTAATCTCTTCTAGGGATGTGCATTCGTTTAAAACAAAACTGGAAAACATGATGAATAAGGCTAATTTGTTTCATTTGAGGGCCCCTGACATGAATCAGAGGCCTCCGAATGAAACAAATCTTGTTTGTTTTGTATTAAACTTATGATTCTGGCCTAAGTCTAGACAGGAAGCCAGGGCCTCACCTAGGGCCTAGGCCAGGTCCCAAAGCAGGAGCCAAGGCCTAGGCCTGAGGACGATGCTGGGGTCTCGGCAGAGGCAAAGGCTGATGCCAGGGCCTTGGCCGAGACTCTCAAAATTTAAACAATAAAAAAACTGAGAGGAGAGGATCATCTTGCTGATGGCTGAAAGGAATCAGTAAGTTTTTACTTGGGACATTGTCTTTTTTAAAAAGCATTGGGGCAAAGTTAACTATTTGGGAATATTATTTAGTGTGTTTGTGTGTTTCTGCTTTTAATAGTCAGTAAGGCAGTGAATAAACAAGGTAGACTGTATTTTTAAATAGTCAATAAGGCAGCTAGTAAGCAGTAGGTAGTGTGTTTATTTTTAAAAGTCTGTAAGGCAGCTAGTAAGCAGAACTGAGTGTTTATATTTAAAAAAAAAAACCACACACACAAAAAAAGAAAACCCCAAAAACTAGCCAGAAGCTAGAAATAAGCTAGGAGCAGTGTATACCTAAGTAAAAAGGTTGAAAAGCTTAGTTCAGTTACTCACCTTGAAAAGGTGTTGAGGTAGTGTGAATTGGTTTGAATAGGTACCAATATTTGTTAGGGATGTGAATTGTTTTTTGACGATTTAAAACAATCGTCAGATATATTTTAAATAGTCAAAAATCATTAGAGCCGCGATACAATAGCAATTCCCCTGATTAATCGTCAAAAAGTCGTAAATCGGGGGAGGGGGAGGGCGGGAAAACCGGCACACAAAAACAAACCTAAAACCCACCCCGACCCTTTAAAACAAATCCCCCACCCTCCCGAAGCCCCCCAAAATGTTTTAAATTACCTGGGGTCCAGTGGGGGGGGGGGGGGTGTCCCGGCACGATCTCCCGCTCTCGGGCCACGGCTGCGTTAATAGAAATGGTGCCGGTGGCCCTTTGCCCTTACCATATGACAGGGCAAAGGCAGCGCCGGCACTATTTTGGTTCCTGTCACCCGACGTCATGAGTGCAGGAGATCGCTCCCGGACCCCCCGCTGGACCCCCAGGGACTTTGGCCAGCTTGGGGGGCCTCCTGACCCCCACAAGACTTGCCAAAAGTCCAGCGGGGGTCCGGGAGCGACCTCCTGCACGCGGGCCGTATTGCCAATATTCAAAATGGCGCCGGCGCTACTTTTGCCCTCACTATGTTGACATAGTGAGGGCAGATGATACAGATGATACAAAATTATTCAGAGTAGTTAAATCACAAGCATATTGTGATAAATTGCAGGAGGACCTTGTGAGACTGGAAGATTGGGCATCCAAATGGCAGATGAAATTTAATGTGGACAAGTGCAAGGTGATGCATATAGGGAAAAATAACCCATGCTATAATTACACAATGTTAGGTTCCATATTAGGAGCTACCACCCAAGAAAAAGATCTAGGCATCATAGTGGATAACACATTGAAATTGTTGGCTCAGTGTGCTGCAGCAGTCAAAAGAGCAAACAGAATTTTAAGAATTATTAGGAAAGGAATCATGAATAAAATGGAAAATGTCATAATGTTTCTGTATCGCTCCATGATGACAGCTTGAGTATTGTATACAATTGTGGTTGTCGTATTTCAAAAATGATATAGTTGTGATAGAGAAGGTTCACAGAAGGGTGACCAAAATGATAAAGGGGATGGAACAGCTCCCCTATGAGGAAAAGCTAAAGAGGTTAGGGCTGTTCAAATCGGAGAAGAGACAGTTGAGAGGGAGGGGGGGGGATATGGTAGAGATCTTTAAAATCATGAGAGTTCTAGTATGGGTAAAAGTGAATCAGTTATTTAATCTTTCAGATAATAGAAGGACCAGGGGGCATGCCATGAAGTTAGCAAGTAGCACATTTAAAACAAATTGGAAAAAATTCTTTTTCACTCAGCATACAATTAAGCTCTGAAATTTTTTGCTAGAGGATGTGGTTAGTGCAGTTAGTGTAGCTGGGTTTAAAAAAAGTTTGTATAAGTTCTTGAAGGAGAAGTCCATTAACTGCTAATGATCAAGTTGACTTTGTAGATCTGCCACTGCAATTACTGGCATCAGTAGCATTGGATCTACTTAGTGTTTGGGTACTTGCCTGGTACTTGTAGCTTGGATTGGCCACTGTTGGAAACAGGATGCTGGGCTTGATGGACTTTTGGTCTGACCCAGTATGGCAATTTCTATGTTCTTATGTTCTTAACTGGTAGAGTCTGTGAGCAGCGCTTACCAAGTGCTGCTGCTTCCTTCTTTGCTAGAGGGCCAGCAGGTTTCACAAGACTAAGGCCTCCATGCAGTTTCAGTTGCAGAGGAGAGCTAGCAGAGGGAAAAACAGCAGCAACAGGCTAAGTGCTGATCTCTGACACCCCTGCTGACAAGAGAACATTGTGCAGGCCAGGAGAAAAAGAAAAAGAAAGCTGTAGCTGTGCCTCAACTCCTTGTTGGGCTTTCTCTGCGGCACACCTGCACTGCAGTCATGGCATATTAGTGTGCCACAGCTCACTGGTTGAGAAACACTGCCATAGAGCTTACAGCCATACAGCAAAATGTCTGTGTACTCTACGTCCAGAAAACAACATGGTGCCAGCACGAATTTTAACTGGAAGTCAGCGTGACAGAAGGGACTATGGTTCGTTTCTGCCCCTTTCTTCATTTGGAGAGCCCTGCAGAAGGGATGTGTGGTCCAAGGCAAAGGATAGGGGGAATGTTTCATTTTGCTTTTTCATTTTGTTTTTTTTTTTGTTATTTAATTTTTATTTCAGTTCAGCAAATTCCAAGAAATTAACATTTAACAAAAGAAAACACGAATTTAAAACCTCCTCAAATGAATAAAATGAAATAAACCTATTCCCTCCCCCCCCCACACACACACAGCCCCACTTTAAAGTACAAGATTTTGAAATCAATAATATTTTAAACTTTTTCAAGAACTGAATTGTTACTGTGCAATGCATATGCACCCTTAGTGGAGGAGCAGAAGTATACATGTGAGCCCTGAGATGACAGAAGGTATTTTCCAGTAAATAATGAAAGAAACCCACCAGAGGAAAATCTGGAGTTTGATGAACAGCCACACAGGTTGCTGGAATCCTTAAGAGGCAATGTAAATGAAGACAGATGAGGTGCAAGTAGTATATAGTAATAAAGGCTTTATTGTGTAACAGTAAACTGCAGAAACGGATGAGTGTGTGAACACGTAGAAGCTTGTGTCAAGGCAATTTTAGTTACAAGTCACACTCAAAAAAGAATACAGTAGCACTGCCACAACCTAACTGTATCTATCTTGTCAGCTTTGGTACAATGTATCAACGAAGGCACAGAAGGAACTGGCCATTCTGAAACGCTGACAGCATGCAGCAGCTCAATAAACCATCATCTCTCATGATAATCTACTATGGAGTTATAGTTGGCTCGTAGGTCTTTGGGGCAATCATACATCACCCAAAATATAAATGACCAGCGCTTCATTTTGAAATTTTATATATTGAAATGCAAACCCACCTTGAGCATACATGTATGATAAAAAGGTCAATAAATCTAAGCAACTTAATACATAAAGCTTCATCTGTTTATTGTACCTCATCTGTTTCTATTTGCAGTTCTTCTTAACATTTTAGCAAATTTGTTACTATTCATCAAATTCCAACTTGGCAGACTTTTTGTGATTTTTTTTTTTTTTAATCATACTTTAGTTTCCAGATATTCAGCCTCCCATCCCCTTTTGTAAACACTCATTTTTCAAAATACCAATACATGGATGTCACATAAAGTGTTAAAGGTGTTTAAATATTTTTGTAATTTAAAATCAATTAATTATGACTATTGGGTTTTGAAATAAACTTCAATGAAAATGTATAAATAGTGGTAACATGAACAACGCAAGGCATACATACATGATGCAGATATACTTTGTAAAATGACAGGTATTTCTCAAAGTGCAGATACATTTCAGCAAATTCATTGACTCACTAGTTATGCATTCTTGCCCTAAATATGTGCAATTTATCAGTAAGTAATAATTCTAAATTAGTTCCATAGACTTTTGAAGGAATGCAATGTCTTATGTCAAATATTGGTTTCCCACTGGGCTGCAGTATGGGCCAGAAAACATAGCCCTTGCTAAAGGGTTTCTTGTGGCAATGCGTGAAACCACCAACCAGAGGCCTGATTGCACAAGAAGGGGAATAGTGGGAATGAGAGGGGCTGAGGAGGGAATCGTCAAATGAGGCCTATCTTCTTCCTCCTGTGCTGCACACAACATGGTTCCGCAGGGATTTGTATTATCCCTGTTGCATTCAGCGGTCTGCGGGGCTTACCTCCAGTCCCGACGCCGAGGAAGACTCCACAATCCACGCAGTGGCCAACCACCGAGCTCCTGCAGGCCCAACGCGACCCACTGTAGGTCAGGATGCAACCGGCTTCACTCTGCACCTCCCCTAGGCACACACACGTGTGCGCATCTGGCTGGGAGATACCCCGCAGCACCCAATTCTAACATCACTGCCGGCACCCTTTAACAAGGCGGTAGATTATTCAAAATACTGCTGCTAGAATATAATGTAATCTGAGAATGCTTGATCACATGTCCCCAACTTTATAGCATCGTCACTGGTTGTGCATCTCTTTTTGGGTTCAGTTTAATATTTTATCTTTTGTGTTTAAAGTTGTACATAGTCATTGTCCCTATTATTTAAAGAATCAGTGATGCAATACTATCCAATCAGAAATATTTAATCTTCTCAGGACATTAAAGATGGCCAATATACTGATACCACACATAAAGTCTTCTCATACCTAGACCCCTCTTTCTGGAATTCATTTCTCAGAGAGTTACATTCCATTAATGATTATCTATCTTTTCAGAAATCTTGTTAAACCTAGTTGTTCACTTCTGTGAATGGTTGATGAAGAAATTTATAGGGTCCAGGCTTTTTATTGATCGATGCTCAGTTTGCTCTGCTTTATTTTTATAGCTTGTCCGTTAATTAAGTGATGTTATACTTTTTGGTGGTATTTTATTTATGTTTCAATATTTGTCTTTTATTGTTATTATAAATTATTTGAGCATTTTATATTTTGATTACATTTTTATTGGATGTTACATATTCTTGCCCAGAGCCCTTGTTGGAAGGACAGTTTTATAAGAATGAGTAAAAGATAACTAATAAAATGACTCTTCTCAGTCAAACCCCATCCTCCCACCATACACCCACACTCACAAACACACACACACACACACACACACACACACACACACTGCACCATGATGTTCCTCCCAACCTGTTGATCAGTTGATTAGTCTTTATTCTTGTTCCTGCTTTCTCCATCTCCTTTTCCACTGGCTAATCCAATCCTATTGTAATCTTCCTCTCACTTGTAGGAAAAGGACTGCAATGCTTCATACTAGATCTGTCTCCTCCCGTTACCTGGCTCAGAATTGCAGTTTGACCTATATGGGTCTCCAGATATTCTGTACACAAGATGTCCCACATAGCTCAAACCATGAGAATGGCCTGGGTAACGGGAGGAGGAAGATACATCATGAAGCATCAATCTCTTTTTCCTGTCAGTGGAGCAGAGAATGGAATTGGATTAGTCTTTATGCTACCCCCATTAGGATTTTCATCCTGAGACTTATGTCTCCCACTTAAGCATGCTTAAAGACCACAATGTCTCATCTCAGTTGAATTTAGTACACACTTAGGGCCAGATCTTAAAAGATACACACCGGCGTAGATTTGTTCGCGCAACCCGGCGCGAACAAATCTACATCCGATTTTATAACATGCCCTCGCTGCCATGTGCATGTTATAAAATCCAGGCTCGGCGCGCGCAAGGTGCACACATGTGCACCTTGCGCGCGCCGAGCCCGAGGGGAGCCCCGATGGCTTTCCCCATTCCCTCCAAGGCCACTCTGAAATCGGAGCGGCCTTGGAGGGAACTTTTTTTCCGACTCCCCCCACCTTCCCCCTATCTTACCCACCCCCCCACTCCTATCTAAATCCTCTCCCCCTACCTTTGCTCCAAACGTTATGCCTGCCAAGGCAGGTGTAACTTGCTCGCGCTGGCTGGCTGCCGGCGCGCTGTGCCGGAGCACTCGACCCCACCCTGGACCGCTGCCACACCCCAGCCAAGCCCCTGGACCACCACAATGCCCCCAACCTGCCCGTTTTGGGAAGCCTTGGGACATACGCGTGTCCCAGGGCTTGTGCACACCACTGAGCCTATGCAAGATAGGCTCAGCACACGCAGGGGCAGCTTGGGGCAGCTTTTCAGGGGTTACACGCGTAACCCTTTGAAAATCTGCCCCTTAGTGTTAAGAGAGTTATTTCCCACTCCTTGTGACTTTGGGCAAGTCACCTCATTTTCTATTGTCTCAGGTACAAACTTACAAGGTCATTCATCAAATCACATTAGGGCCTCCATGCCCAATAAAATGGAGTCTAATGTGCGATAAATATACGATCTTTATCCCATCCTGCATTTGAATGCAAATTTTACACTGAGAATGCAAAAGCTAGCTTTTTATGCAAATAAGGGACTCAATGCATGTCATGAATTTTTTATGCACATTAACGTGGGATGTAACATCAGATTTAACTACACATTTTTTTGTGCAGTAATGGGGTAAAAATGTTTTTATCGCGGGATAGTTGCCATTATTGCGAATCACAGCTATAATGTTGGCTATTATCGCAGGCGATAAAATGGAGGCATTTCTCACACACATCTATATACCCCTCCTGTGCCCAAAAAACTATTTTTACCTGCCCTGTCTTCCTAAATCTTCTGAGTTAGGGGAAAGTGTACTAGTACTGGGATACTGGCCAGTTTACTGGTTCACATGAGATGGAAGAGGATTTTGTGCGCACATTACAAATAGGGCGCACACGTATACATTTTAAGCCTATGTTATACCATGAACAAATGTATGCACCTATGTTAAATGATAACATAGGCATGTACTTATACGTATGACATAACAGGCTACAAAACACATATATGTGCGCATTATTTGTAATGTGTGTGCACACACATTGACTTGTGTGTGTACGTTGATTTATGCGCATATATTTTTAAACAGTGAACCTACATGTGCTAATTAAGCAGCTGGTTTCTAGGTGTAATTCTGCACCCACTCATCATAGCACACTTAGGGCCAAGTGTTAATGATATCCACACTGATATGCCTGAAGATCATGAAGCTATCAATGGGATGTTTCTTTAGCTTATACATAATCATTGTGGCTAACCTGACTAGGGATGTGAATCGTTTTAGGACGATTAAAATTATCGTCCGATAATTTTAATATCGTCTTAAACCGTTATGGAACACAATACAATACAGATTCTAACGATTTATCGTTATAAATCATTAGAATCGTGAGCCGGCACACTAAAACCCCCTAAAACCCACCCCCGACCCTTTAAATTAAATCCCCCACCCTCCCGAACCCCCCCCAAATAACTTAACTAACCTGCGGGTCCAGCGGCAGTCCGGAACGGCAGCGGTCCGGAACGGGCTCCTGCTCTGAATCTTGTCGTCTTCAGCCGGCGCCATTTTCCAAAATGGCGCCGAAAAATGGCGGCGGCCATAGACGAAAAAGATTGGACGGCAGGAGGTCCTTCCGGACCCCCGCTGGACTTTTGGCAAGTCTCGTGGGGGTCAGGAGGCCCCCCACAAGCTGGCCAAAAGTTCCTGGAGGTCCAGCGGGGGTCAGGGAGCGATTTCCCGCCGCGAATCGTTTTCGTACGGAAAATGGCGCCGGCAGGAGATCGACTGCAGGAGGTCGTTCAGCGAGGGTTCCGGCGCCTCGTTCGCGCCGGACGGCTCGTTCGGCCCAAAAAGAACTTTTGGCCAGCTTGGGGGGGCCTCCTGACCGCCGACGTCACATGCTTCTCGCCAAGGATTGCAGAAATGACGTCCTCACTCCTCGCTCCATCACCAGGGAGTTGTGGTAAGTCGGGGGGGGATTAAGGAGGGTGAGGGGGTTTATATTTTTATTTTGGCTCAACAATCGCAATTTCCCACATATCGAACATATCTATGTTCGATATGTGGGAAATCCGATCGTTTATGTCGAATCAATTTTTTAAGTAAAAAAAAAAATATGAGTTGCGTTTTACTAATGCGGTCAATCCGAATGCACACCCCTAGTCTGTAACTCCTACTTATTTCTATGTGTCCTGTACCTATAAAAGGATACATGCCAGATTTTAAATTTCACCTCTGTCTTTTCTTCTTCCCTTCCATCCCTTTGTGATGTCAAATCATTATCAATGTTAACTAGCTAGGGAAAATCCCACATCACCTAAACCTCATAAACCTCATAAATATCTTCAATCAAATCACAAAGCATGGAGAAGGCTGAGGGGGCCAATAATGTATATCAGCAAGGAGAGAGTACTTGATTTCTGCTGAAAGTTCCCTGAAATTCTCTAAAGGGAAGGAAGTAAGAGAGTTTTTCTTTTGTTTGATCATTGAAGGGATTTTCAATAGCTATAGATGAACACCATGGAGATGGGTCAGCTAGCTTATAGTTAGGGATGTGTAAGAGCCCTTTTTTTGGACAGGTAACTATTGCATATTAGTTGTTTGCCTCATATTGCATGTATGTTCTGTGATTTCTGAAGTCCATGGGATTACAAAAAATGTTTATTCTTAAACTTGTACCCTGACAATTTCTTCACACTCTGTATATATAGGATGAGCAGACTGGGAATGCAGGATCACAGTGGAAAACTCTATATGGCTGATAGTGACTATGGTGTAGGGGAGTGCATTTGTTTGCAACGTATTGGCAATCCGCAATGTATATACCATATTCATTGTATTCGTGGGGGGTCACGAAACGTATGGCGAACCCCCAGGAATACAACGTATCACTAACAAATAAACCCCCACCCTCCTGACCCACGCAAGACTTGCCAAAAGTCCTTGGTGGTCCAGGTCATCTTGTGCTCCTACCATGTGACAGGGGTTGACCAATGGCACCAGTAGCCCCTGTGATATAGTAAGGGCAAAGGCTATTGGTGCCATTTTGAATACCGGAAGCCGACAGCCTGAGTGCAGGAGATCGCTCCAGGACCCCCGCTGGACCACTCCGGATCCCTCCTGACCCCTCCCCCAAGACTTTTGGCAAGTCTTGGGGGAGGGGTCAGGAGGGTGGGGGGTTGTAGTTAATTAAATTTAAAGGGTTGGGATGGGGGGGGGGGGTTTTGGGAAACAAAAACATATGTAACTAATGAATGGATCAGGGTTCCCCGAGAACGGATGCAATGGATTTGGTTCCCGATGAATACGAATACCGAATGGGACGAATCCGTCCCTGCTGCACATCCCTACTATGGGGTTCTCTCATTCCAACCTCTTCCTCCTCTTTGCTCTGGTGATGCAAGACCAACATCTCTAGTCTACTCCTTAATTAACAAAGAGTGTCTGGGTACTCTGCTCCCCCTTTACTCTGTGCTAATAAGGCACCTATTTGTAATTGCCAAATGCCCAGTGAATCTGGAGTAGTTCCTCTGCCAACCACATAACTCTGTACATTTGTTTCAATAACATTTTGGGGGGAAGCAACCCAAAGTAGCTTTCTGGGACTGAAGGAAGTGGAATAGAGGCAGAAGTGCATATTAGTTCTGCCTCTCCCCTAGAAATGAAGCTAAGCTGGGGATGGCAACCTGTTCCTACTTTCCTTCCTGGGTAAGCAGCTCCAACACACTCAGCAAAGCTGAGTGTGTTGGAGCTGCTTACCCAGAGACAGGATAGCTACATGTCCCAGAATTGGGTGTTATGTGTTGTCATAATTGAAAAGGCCATGGAATCTAATGGTCAAACCTGAAGAGAGATAAGATGATTGCCTGCTTGTCCCACCACTTCAGGCATTGCTAGGTATGTGAGATTTCTGGCCGAGTTGCTGCTTAGTATGTTGGTTTCCCCCACTCCCTCCCCCCCACCTCTGTTGATCATACTAGGGTAGAGAATAAATCAGGGGATGGTCAGGGGAAGCAGGGTTGCATTAAACAAATTGATGGACATAGGCAGAATGAAAAATAGCTTAACACGATGCAGGCAGCCACCCCCATTTACCTGGATAATAGCAGACTTCTCTGAGTAAGTGGCAGCAGCCACAACTCACCCAGATATTTATTTATTTAAACAATTTTTATACACCTCACTCTATACTGCGGTTAGGTCGAAGCAGTTTACATAATCACATACATAAGAAACGATATAAAACCAATGTAGGTATATTCAATTAAAAGAACAATAAATCATAAAAATCAACATGTAATAACAGAACAGAAATGGGAGACAGTAGCAGCATCGTGCCTCAAGGGTGTAATATAGTTGAAATCAGTCAGGCGCTGATTGTTCAGAAGTGATGGAACATAAATAGGTTTTCAGATTTGTATTAAACTCCTTGAAGTTAGGTATTAGCCTAAGGGAATCAGGTATAGAGTTCCAGAGAATAGGGACTGTGACTGAAAAAGCAGGTCTTCTTGTAAGATCAAGCCTGGCTACTTTGACTGAGGCCTGTTAAGGATGCCTCCACCCTCTTCCCTAGTAAAAAAAAAAAAAAAAATGGGACTTGCACCTTTGCCAAATACAAAGTTTACAATTTCTTAACATTTATAAACTCTGGTTGCATTAGCCTATCATGAAGTTACTACATCAGGAGTTTACCCAAAATAATAATATTACGTTACAAAATGTGCAGTGAAAACCTGTGCCCATTCTATTAGTCAATCCAAAACAATCAATGAGCAAGAACCTCAAATATTCTTACCATATAAGAATGATGATATATTGATCTGCACCCATTTTATTAGTGCCAAGATTATTGCACCAGCCTGTTGTGAGTCTTGACCCCTGGGAAAGACAGAGAAATTGAGACTATCAGTGCTGAAGCTCTGTTAGCACTGGAGGGGGTTTTCTGATCAAACAAGATTAACCCTGGCAACCTGTGAAACACAATTAATCCAGACTTACAAACAAAAGGATATGCACACAAAGTAACAAATAAAGCAAAATGTATACATATTTTAAGATAAAAACTATATGCAAAGTTTTCTGGTAATATAAAAATAGCAAAGAGATGGGAAAATCTAGGGATCAAATCTATATACAAGAATTTGAAAAGGGGCCAAGGCAGTAGGAGGCCAGAGATGGCAGACTTAGGGGCCTTACTGAAAAAATGCCCATACACCAAGCCAAGGACACCAGCACCAGGCTCTGGCACCGCTGGACCTCATCTTGGCATGTGGATTCATTGGAAAGACCCCCAACGGCTGCTTGTATCTCCCTCTGCTCTTCTACCATCATCCGCATGGCCTGTGCAATCTGCAGCTGAGAAACAGGCTCAGCGCCTGGAGCGTGAACTCCAGGTGCAGAGCCTGTTTCTCCAGTCAGGCCAACAGTTGATGCTGGAAGAGACGGATTGTGATTCGTGCCTCCCTTGGTCAGCAAAGGCTGGCCAGTCTGTGTCTCAGCATTCCTACTATCCCAGTCCAAAAGGGGAGGAGGCCCTACTTGGACCGGGAGATAGTGTTCTGGCCTGGGGTATGCCTCTTCCTGGAGGTGGTTGTCCACCACCACTGCTGTTTCTCCTCCATCTGGGGGAGGAGCAGCCTACTCCTCCTCAGTGGTAGCAGCTGTATCAGTTGGGGCTGGGGCTGGGGCTTTGTCATTGCTGGAGGCCTCCTCCTGCTCTTCCTGCTCTTTCTCCTCTTCCTCTACTGGCAACACATTCTCATCTGTGATGAGAATAGCAATAGTGTGTCATGTGCTTCCATTCTGCTAGAGGATGGGAAGGTGTAGGGCAAGGGAAAAACTAATAGGTATGAGGCTATGACATCCTATATGTGGTGCCTAACCAATAGATAAATCCTTGTACATTCAGAATAACTTTATCAGTATTCCATTGTTCACAGAGCCTGGTTTCTTGGGTTTTCCATTTCAATCATGTCTGCATGTTTCCCCCGCTGGACTTTTGGCAAGTCTTGTGGGGGTCAGGAGGGTCCCCCAAGACTTGACAAAAGTCCCTGGTGGTGCAGCGGGGGTCCGGGAGCGATCTCCTGCACTCGGGCCGTCGGCTGCCAGTAATCAAAATGGCACCAATAGCCTTTGCCCTTACTATGTCACAGGGGCTACCGGTGCCATTGGTCAGCCCCTGTCTCATGGTAGGAGCACAAGATGGTGCCAATGGCCATGTGACAGGGGCTGACCAATGGCACCGGTAGCCCCTGTGACATAGTAGGTGAAAGGCTATCAGTGCCATTTTGAATACGGCAGCCGAGGGTGTGAGTGCAGGAGATGGCTCCCGGACCCCCCCGCTTGACCACCAGGGAGTTTTGGTAAGTCTTGGGGGGGTCAGGAGTGTGGGGGGTTGTAGTTAATTTAATTTTAGCGGGGAAATGAATAGGAATTAATGTATAAATGTATTGGGGGGGGGGGGGCCCTTGCCGAATGCAACGTATTTGTCCCCCGACGAATATGAATCCCTAATGCAATGTATAGCGTCCCTCTGCACATCCCTAAAACATACACACGCACAGGCTTCTCACTCCCATGCTCTATTTCAAACATGCACAAAGGTTTCTGACTCCTATGCTGTCTCTCACGCACACATATACACACACACAGGTTTCTCACTCCTACACACTCTTTAAGGGCTCTTACTCTCTCCTGGGTCTCCTTGTTGTAACATGCCTCCTTCTTAGGCTGCAGGGGATGAACTTCATGATGGCCCTACATCGGGCCTCCTCTTCTCGGGCAGTGCAGGATGAACTCTGGGACGGCCCTATGTCAGGCCTCTTCTTCTCGGGCCGTGCGGGATGAGCTCTGCAATAGCCTTGCTTTGGCCTCCTCTTCCTGAGCCAATCAGGATGAACTCTGCTACAGTCCTGAATCAGGCCTATTCTTCTTGAGCCATTTGCAATGAGCTCCGCGGTGAGCCTGCTATGGGCCTCCTCTTCTTGGCACCAAGTAATGCTGATTGGGTGGGTCTGAGCTCAAAGTGGGTTGGCCATGGCCCACCCAGGCCTGCCTGTAGCTATGCCAATGGGTAAAAGGAAAAATAAAGAAAGAAATGAAAGAAAATTTAAAAATGTAGCCAGACATACAAAATAAGGTTGGAAAATTACTTTATTTCGGTAATGTAAAATTATTTAACTTTATATAATTCATCTATTTATATTTTTATGTTGCCTTTCCAGTATGAACCCCAATGCTGTTTATAATTTTTAATGGTAGAAATAAACAAACAACAGAAAATAAACTTTTATGGTCAAAATAATACCAAAATATTGTAAATTTTATACAAATGCACCACATAATTATTGCAGAATTTTAAAAAGTTGGCAAGAATTTTCTAACTCTTAGAAAATTCTTGCCAACTATCGTAGGAAATTGGGCTCTCTAAGAATGAGTTTGGCCATGTCCACGGCGAGAGTAGAATGCTGTTATTCCCCAGTACCATTAATTTTCCTTCTCAAGTCTGAGCTACTCATGCTCTATCAGACAGGTAAGACTTGGACTTCCGGTGATGACATCACCAAGACTGGCAGGGGAAACCTGAGCTCCACGGTCTCCTGCGGTTCCCCCCCCCCCCCCCCCCCGATAACCCTCGGACCGATGGTGATTCTCCTAGTCTATGCCTCGGGGATCCTAGGCACTCGATGGGACCCCAGGGCTGTTGATATTCAGCCTGTGGATGCCGGATGTTGCTGGATTTCATTCGGGAGCAGGGCTGCTTGGCACGGCCAAGATGGCGGCCGCCATGCTGCACGGCCTGCTCGTTTAGACGCCGTAGCAGCGTGGCCCAGTGGCGTTTTGGTAAAAGAGACCTGCGTTTGCCCTCCGGAGGGTCAGAGGACCTGTTAGTGAGTATGGGGGAGCAGCGACTTACCGGGACAGCTGCTGGATCGAGATGGCTCTGTGTCCACGAGGTATGATAGTTGAGCCTGCTGGGGAGTGGGGGCTGGATTTCTGAGACTGCCTACATCGATTAATCCTCCGGGTGCTGTTCCCTCCTGGGCCCCTCCTTCTCTTTTTCATGTTCCCTGGAGGTTCTCTGCCATGCCCTGGTTCGCAGCCTGGCCTTGACAGGCTCTTACTCCAATGGTGGTGGCTGCCTTCACTCCTAGCTTCCCTGTTGTCTCACGCTGGCTACATGGCATTTTCTGTCTCAGATAGCTTCTGCTGCATTCCCAGAATTCGCTGTTGCCTGTTATTGAATAATTGAACTCTCTTTTTTTGGACATCTCATACTGCACTCCTAGATTTCACCGTTGCCTTCCACTGGCTACTTGGAATTCTCTTTCTCAGATATCCCCTGCTGTAGTCCCAGCATTTGCTGCTGCCTATTATTGACAATTTGGAATATCTTTCTCAGACCTCTTCTACTGCACTCTCAGACTTCACTGTGGCATTCAGCTGGCTACATGGACTTCTTTTTCTCAGACTTCTCATTAGCATACGTTCCTCACTTGGTGTTTGTACTGCTGCCCAGGGGCCCCACCACTGGTCGGAGGGGAAGCGATGCGACAGAGGAGTGCGTGGAAGAGTGTTGTCTGCCGGTCCCGCACCTCAGTTGCTAAGATTGCAGAGGCCCCTGCAGGCACCAAAGTTCTTGACTTGCTGTCTGCAGATGCTCTTCTTCAAATCTCTCAAAGTGTCGCAGCAGCTCTCGACCTTCGCCTTACTAAAATACAAGCATCCATGGATGACATCAAATCAGCTTTGGAAGGTCAGATGAAAAGGCTGGATGAAGCGGAACATGTCCTGTCAGACCATGGGGACTGGTTGGGCGAGTCGGAGCGTAATGTGGAAGCGCTACAAGCCACCCACTGAGACTTGTTGGTGAAAATTGAGGATTTAGAAGACAGAAGTCAGAGGAACAACATACGTATCATCGGGATCCCTGAGTCAGTCAAGGACAGCGGGAGAGTACACGGGGGGTTGTTACAGTTGTCATTACTATGCTGGGGGATCGCTCTTGTAGTAAACCATGGTGTTACTTTTTGACACATATTCGGGTAGATTTTATAATTTTGCGCAAGCGCGTACTTTTGTTCACGCACCAGGAGCCAACAAAAGTACGCTGGATTTTATAAGATACACGCGTAGCCGCGCGTATCTTATAAAATCCGGGGTCGGTGCACGCAAGGGGGTGCACATTTGTGCAACCTGCGCGCGCCGAGCCCAGCGCGCGCTGCCTGTTCCCTCCGAGGCCGCTCCGATTTCGGAGCGGCCTTGGAGGGAACTTTCCTTCGCCCTCCCCCCACCTTCCCCTCCCTTCCCCTACCTAACCCACCCCCCCGGCCCTATCTAAAACCCCCCCTTACCTTTGTTGGCAGATTTACGCCTGCTGAAAGCAGACATAAATCTGTGCGCGCCAGCGGACTGCTGGCGCGCCATCACCCAACTCAAGGGCTGGTCCGGAGGCCTCGACCATGCCCCCGGGCCGGCGCCACGCCCCCGGGCCCGCCCCCGAAACACTGCGTCATTTATGGAATGCCCCCGACACGCCCTGACATGCCCCGACACGCCCCTTTTACGAAGCCCCGGGACTTACGCGCGTCCCGGGGCTCTACGCGCACCGGCGGCCTATGCAAAATAGGCGTGCCGGCGCACGCAGGGCATTTAAAATCCGGCCCATTGTGTTTTTCTTCCCCAAAGTCTGGTTTTGATTCTCCTTGTGTTACTCTTTAATAAAAATGATTCTGACAAAAAAAAAAGACAGGTAAGACTTTTCCCTTTCCCAACTGAAGAGACTGCTGATTGAGAACTAACGAGGACATGAAGATAATAGGATAATATTACTATAATATCTTGTAACCTTCTCCTAAAATGATTGCTCAGCAATAACTCTGGGAATATAAAATAATCATCTAGAAGGAACATGACCCTGCTGTAGTTTTATCTATCATATCTTGTAATTGGGAAAGTGTCTTATAGCAGTATCAGAAACATCGTCTATAAAATGGATTTTATTGATTTGCGGCAAGATTCTGAGAGGTAAAGGAAATTTTTCAGCAATATATTAAATTCTGTTTTTATGTTTTGTATCTCTTGAATTCTAGGACTGTATTATGACTGTTTCCATGTGGTTTAATGAAAAAAAAAGACATATTAATTTTTGATATTTCTATCAAAATTTGGAATTGCCTCAGCTATACTGGGATGGTAAAGTATTGCTTTGAAATCTATTTCCAAGACACTGCCACAGTGAGGACAGTCAATAAGATAGAAATTATAAGATATGAAGCAAAGATGAGGGGTTAAACTTATTTATCTGTGTTTACATTTCTCCGGACCTCCGTTGCCGCTGCTACCACCGCCGCTGCTGTGCCTGGAGGGAGGTAGGGCCTGCGCGATCGGCGCCCAGACCCGTCGGGGTAAGGCCTCTTATCTCCCCTGCCCCCGGCGAGCCCAGCCACTGATCGCGCCTCCAGCCTGCCGCGCCGTCCCTCCATTCAGAACAGGGACCCTCCCACCAACCAGGGAAGCACCAATCAGGAGCGGAGAGGGAGATTTAAATTTTAAAACCTCCAGGCGCCGCGCGCCTGCGTCGCACGCCGAAGGAGCGTGACAAAGGGGCTGGCCCCTTTGTGCACCCCTTCGTGCAGCCACTGAGTCCAAGAAGAAGTGAGAGAAAATAGTAATAAATAAAGGTAAGTTCATCACCCGTTCCCGACCGTCTCTCACCCCTCCATCTGCTGAGATTCGTGCCACCTCTAAGCGGATTGAACCCGCTCTCCCTTTGTTCTGGAACTCTCTCTGTGGTAACCCACAATTCCTCACCGCAGCTTAGAGCTCTAAGTCAAATCTAAGTGCTTTTAGCCTCCTGCAACCTCCAGTGTCCACCACTCGGACAACATTCAACCTCCACTCGGACTGCATTCAACCTCCACTCGGACTGCATTCAACCACCACTTGGATTGCATTCAACCACCACTCGGACTGCATTCAACCTCCACTCGGACTGCATTCAACCTCCAGTGTCCACCACTCGGACTGCATTCAACCTCCACTCGGACTGCATTCAACCACCACTCGGATTGCATTCAACCACCACTCGGACTGCATTCAACCTCCACTCAGACTGCATTCAACCTCCAGTGTCCACCACTCGGACAACATTCAACCTCCACTCGGACTGCATTCAACCTCCACTCGGACTGCATTCAACCTCCAGTGTCCACCACTCGGACTGCATTCAACCTCCACTTGGACTGCATTCAACCTCCACTCGGACTGCATTCAACCTCCAGTGTCCACCACCCAGACAACATTCAACCTCCACTCGGACTGCATTCAACCACCACTCGGACTGCATTCAACCACCACTCGGACTGCATTCAACCTCCAGTGTCCACCACTCGGACAGCATTCAACTTCCAGCATCCACCACTCGGCCCCTACAGTCTCTTTCAACTTCTGGTACCCCTCACCCGATTTCCTTCTTCCTCTCCCTCACCCAATCAAAGATGACAACTTTCTCCAACTCTTATTTCCAAAACAGACACAGCCACCTTATTAACATCCCCCTATTGAAAAACAACAAAAACTTCTTATGTCTCACCTTTCTTCTCATTGTCTAAGAAACACATGTTAATTTCTGACATACTACAAGAAAGAAATCCTGACTTCTTCGCCATAACTGAATCCTGGCTAAAAAACACCGATCAAGTAATTCTGAACCACCTTAACAACAATGACTACAATACCTTTTCAATTCCCCGTAACTACAAAAGAGGAGGAGGCCTGCTACTTATCATAAGAAAACACTTTTCAATGAAAATAATCCCACACAACCTCCCTAAACAATTTGAAGTTACTCTCTTCGACTCCCAACATCTTCAAATCTGCCTCGTTATTGCCCCCCTAAACTACTAGACAACAACATTTCTCCGCTCATTGAATTTCTCATCTCTAACATCAACATAAAAAAACCTGTGATCATTCTTGGAGACTTCAACCTCCATACAGACGCCAACCCCCGTTCTCCTAGCTGCGAAACTCTTCTCGACATGCTATCAAGTCTAAACTTCATCCTTCAAGTGAACAACCCTACACATAAAGCAGGTCACACTCTCGACCTGATTTTCACCAACAACTTCTTCATGAACTCTTCTATTTCTCACAACCCAGTCCCATGGTCTGATCACCATCTCTTACTCTGCAAATCCCAAACGAACTTCAACAACCCAACAAATAATAACTCTACAAAAAAATCCTTCAAATTCCGTCCACCCTATCAAATTAATCTTCTCCTTCAAGAGCTGGGTCTACAACTAGCGAATCTTGACTTATCAAACATAAATAACGCTATCCAATCATGGTCCTCAATCACTGAAACAACCGCTAACATCATTAACCCGGAGAAGATCAAACACCTAAAGAACAAAAAAGAAATACAAAACCCATGGTTTAACACCACCCTAAAAAACATGAAATCAGCTCTCAGGAAAACAAAGAAAGAATGGCAAAAAAATAAGCTGCCTGCTACACTACAAAAATACCGTTCACAATTAGCAGCCTACAAGAAATCAATCCAAAACACAAAACGGAACTACTTCGGCAATAAAATTATAAATTCCTCCAACAAACCCAAATCCTTATTCAACCTTGTAAACAACCTCATCTCTGATATCCACATCTCCAACACTACTATTACCAAAAAAAACCTAAGCCAAGATTTAGCCATCTATTTTAAGGATAAAATCTCCAAAATAACAAACACCTTCATCACCTCTTCTTTCTTCAATTTACAAACTTCTTCAATTAACATCCCTCCTTGGCTCGACTTCAGACCTATTTCCATTACTGAAACAGAAAAAATGATGAAGAAAATCAACCCTGCTCGTCATGAACTCGACACCATTCCCACCCGAGTTCTTAAAGAAATTGCCTATCCTTTAGCCCCAACAATTTCAGCAATCATCAACAAATCGCTCGAGGAAGGCGAGCTGCCTCCCAAGTTAAAAATTGCCACCGTCACTCCTTTATTAAAGAAAAAAAACCTCAATCCAGATGACCTAAACAACTACCGCCCAATCTCCAACTTACCCTTCTTTGCAAAAATGATTGAGAAGGCGGCATTGAAACAACTCAACGACCATCTAGACGATAATAAAATTCTTTCTCCTTCCCAATTCGGCTTCAGAAAAAACCACAGCACTGAAACCCTCCTCCTTAAACTCTCCAATACCATCCTAAGAGGTTTTGACAACAATAAAGGATACCTTCTGATTCTCTTAGACCTCTCTGCTGCCTTCGATACAGTGGATCATAAAATTCTCATCTCATGTCTAGAATCCATTGGGCTGGCTGGCAAAACTCTCAGTTGGTTCTCATCCTTCCTCAGTAACAGACACTTCAAAGTTTTTCACAACAATAGCTCTTCTTCTCCTGTCCCCCTCGATACAGGTGTGCCTCAAGGATCAGCACTTTCACCAATTCTATTCAACATCTACCTGACCCCTCTTTGCCATCTCTTATCTAGTCTTGACATAACGTATTACATGTATGCAGACGATATTCAATTACTCATTCCTATTTCTTCCTCGATAGAAGATGCTATGTCTAAAGCAGCCTCACACTTGGATACTATCAGAAACTTGCTAATTCATCTTAAATTATGTCTAAATACAAGCAAAACCGAATGTATCCTAATTGCCAAAAAATATCCTGGACATTTAACAATTCCACCCTTCTACTTTGACAAGACCCTCGTCCTTCTCAAAGAGAGCGTTAAAGACCTGGGTGTTTGGTTAGACACTGACCTAATCTACAAAAAACACATCTCCACAAAAATAAAGGAAGGCTTTCACAAACTTCAAATAATTAAACATCTAAAACCCCTACTCCACCCCCATGATTTCAAAACTGTCCTTCAAGCCCTCATTTTTTCAGGTTTGGATTACTGCAACTCCCTATTGATCGGCCTTCCAAAATCTTCCTTGAGACCCTTGCAGCTCCTTCAGAATGCTGCAGCCAGAGTTCTAACAGGTACAAGAAAAGCTGATCACATTACACCTGTTCTCAACCAATTACAGTGGCTCCCTATTGAAAAAAGAGCAGAATTCAAAGTCCTCACCATACTCCACAAAGCAATATACAATGCCGACTATTCCGCCTTTGATGACATCATTCACATCCATTGCTCCCAAAGTACTACACGAACCGCCAGCAAAATTAATCTAGTGATTCCCTCTCTTCCACAGGCTAAATTATCCTCCACCAGAAACAGAGCCTTTTCCATCATCGGCCCTAAGCTCTGGAACTCGCTTCCTCATTGCCTCACCAATCAAGATAACTTAAAATCCTTCAAAAAAGACTTAAAACCCTGGCTTCTCAGCCAATCTTTTAAAGATAGCACTCAATGACTCTAAAATTCTTTTATATATTCTGCCATTTTTCATTCTCCCTGTTACAATGACACAGATGCCCTTCAATGTTTCATGAGATATATGTACATCTATTCAGGGTTCTATCCTGTGTTATCTTGTTATACATTCTCCTGTTGTATTTACTATCGTTAATTTTAAATTGTAATCTTCATACATCATTCTATGTTGTTTCTGTATGTAAACCGGAGTGAAGGCAACTCTGCTATACCTCGGTATATAAAAAATGCTAAATAAAAAAAAATACATTTGATAGCAACATTATACTACTGTCTCTTCAAATGAGGTAATCCATGCTCTACACCAGATATTCTAAGCAAGGGCCACAAATAGTTTTGGTTTTCAGGATGTCTACCATAAATATTCAGCAGATGTATTTGCATACACTAAGAACAAGGCTAATTTGCGCAGCTTGGTTACCTTGCAAACCAGGCCTGGTTTTAGTCTTTGAGGAGCAGAGTTGAGAACCTCTGCTTTAAATGTATCCTCAAATGGGGAAGTCTATTCTAACATATATAATTGAGTTCATGATCGGAAATCTTTTTATATTGCTGATGTTCAAGGGTTAATGCAATACCTTATTAAGATGTTTATGTGTTTCCAAGCTATGAGAAAGCACATCCTTGTTCTCCTATATTTTACACTGTTTATGCAATGTGCTTAGCCACTGTAATAGAGACAAATTTGTTTCCAGGGAAAAAGTGGACTTCCCAGCAGGCATTCTGATTCTGAGAATAGACCCTGAAACTTTCATCAATGCATTAGTAGAGCTTTTGAGGAAAAGGCAGGTGGGGAGGACAATTAAATTTATATAGTAACTGTTGAACTAATTGCTAGGCAAGTGCATCAAAACCACCAACTTTTATGAGATCCAGCAGGCCATTTTACAATCTAACAAGAAAGACTCACTTAAATTATTGACTCTCTGTGTGACCTTGAGCTAGTTAATCTCCCTCTGCATCTCTGACCCAGTTAAAATCAAAATATTTGATTGTGGAGCTGATGCACTAGGACTTTTCCCATTTAGTATTTCGCCTTCTAAATAAAAAACTAATTATCTACTTTTACATAATAATTTGGTATATCCAAATATTGATATTAATACCTGTATATTATCATGGTCTATACTAATTAAACAGGCAACTTCATCTCAAACTGCCCCTCACATTTGTGAGGGGCAGAATTGAAAAATTACCAATTCAATATAATTAATCATATCTGTCTATAAGTTAATCTATTCTAGCCGGAATCCTAATACGGTTAGATAATGTAATAATAGAATGGGAAAGAAAAATGCATTGCCACAACAGAGAGGAATGTGGTGGCCTTGTACATAACCCTACACCCCCAGGTCATTAGTGTGCTTAATTATAAATGCTAGTGGATTTATCATAAACTAATTGAAAACCAATGAAATTGATGGCTAGTTCTTTCTTTTAGATGGAATGGCAAGCTGACATCAAGTCTCAATCAATAAACAGAATGGGATGTTGGATGTTGCTGTATACATAATAATTGCTAAAGACTCAAACTGCAATGGTAGGCAGAGCTCTTCACTTCAACTGTGCTCCAAGAAGATAGAGGCCTTGATTGCTTACTCCCTTCTGAAACTTTGAGGAAATAACCCAGCAATATCCTAGAGCTGTGCAATTGTAGTGGTCTCTAATATGATCAAACAGATGCTCAATATGCTACTGACAAAATATTGTTCACAATTAGAGTCCATATACAGTAGTTGGTTTTTTTTTTTTTCAATTTTACAGTCAGATCAAAAGTCTTATGTTAAAGTGAATATGATTTTGCAAATCTACACAACCTTTAATTTAGTACCTCTTTTGTCTATGTACGTTTTATTTTTCCAGTGAGTTGGAAAAAGTCACTGAATCACAGTTTATTATGTACCTGTGCTAGTAAGGGAGATATTGCCATCTTGCAAGTATGTACATACACTCGAGGTATTTTAAAATAGCACATACAGTGCATACATATATGCTACTTATGTACATGTATGCTATGAAAACCTCCTTTGAAAATTCACTGCATAATGTATAGGACTCCATTTAAAGAATGAGGTATGTGGGCAGCTTATCTTAGCTCCCAAGTTTATTGATATTCACCAAATAGGTAGTTAACCCATTATGTCTCAAATTTTTTAAGAAGCTATCTTCTAAATAGAACACTGGTACATAATGGGTTAAGATCATCGCAGGGGGAATTACTGAGAGAACCTATGATGAAAGAACTATTTCAGATGGGAATTAGAAGGGCTTTTCAATATATAGATTCTAATATATATATAGAACAACCTCCTTGGATAACTTGTACAGAAACCAATTATCTAGCTTTTGAAAAGCAGGTAAAGACTTTGTTATTTTGAGTAGTTTGTTTCAGGTCATGATGGTTACTGCAGACCTAACAGAAGCAGAAATAAGGGTATGGATAGTAGGGATGTGAATCGTTTTAGGACGATTAAAATTATCGTCCGATAATTTTAATATCGTCTTAAACCGTTATGGAACACAATACAATACAGATTCTAACGATTTATCGTTATAAATCGTTAGAATCGTGAGCCGGCACACTAAAACCCCCTAAAACCCACCCCCGACCCTTTAAATTAAATCCTCCACCCTCCCGAACCCCCCCCCAAATAACTTAAATAACCTACGGGTCCAGCGGCGGTCCGGAACGGCAGCGGTCCGGAACGGGCTCCTGCTCTGAATCTTGTCGTCTTCAGCCGGCGCCATTTTCCAAAATGGCGCCGAAAATGGCGGCGGCCATAGACGAAAAAGATTGGACGGCAGGAGGTCCTTCCGGACCCCCGCTGGACTTTTGGCAAGTCTCGTGGGGGTCAGGAGGCCCCCCACAAGCTGGCCAAAAGTTCCTGGAGGTCCAGCGGGGGTCAGGGAGCGATTTCCCGCCGCGAATCGTTTTCGTACGGAAAATGGCGCCGGCCATACGCGTATGGCCGGCGCCATTTTCCGTACGGAAAATGGCGCCGGCAGGAGATCGACTGCAGGAGGTCGTTCAGCGAGGGTTCCGGCGCCTCGCTGAACGACCTCCTGCAGTCGATCTCCTGCCGGCGCCATTTTCCGTACGGAAAATGGCACCGGCCATACGCGTATGGCCGGCGCCATTTTCCGTACGAAAACGATTCGCGGCGGGAAATCGCTCCCTGACCCCCGCTGGACCTCCAGGAACTTTTGGCCAGCTTGTGGGGGCCTCCTGACCCCCACGAGACTTGCCAAAAGTCCAGCGGGGGTCCGGAAGGACCTCCTGCCGTCCAATCTTTTTCGTCTATGGCCGCCGCCATTTTTCGGCGCCATTTTGGAAAATGGCGCCGGCTGAAGACGACAAGATTCAGAGCAGGAGCCCGTTCCGGACCGCTGCCGTTCCGGACCGCCGCTGGACCCGCAGGTTATTTAAGTTATTTGGTGGGGGATTTAATTTAAAGGGTCGGGGGTGGGTTTTAGGGGGTTTTAATGTGCCGGTTTTTCGATTTTTCGATTTTTTCGATTTTTAACGATTTTTTAACGATTTTTCACGATATTTTACCCCCCCAAACGGCAACAATACGATTCCCTCCCCCTCCCAGCCGAAATCGATCGTTAAGACGATCGAGGACACGATTCACATCCCTAGGGGAAAGAAATATGTCTTGATTACATTAGATATTTCGTCCGCATTCAAAACTATTGACTACTAGATTTTACTTTACCGCTTGCGGGAATGCGGTGTTTCATGGAAGGTATATAAGTTGTTTAAATCATGTTTATCTGGCCGTCAGCAACAGGCAAGAATTAGGCCATTGACTTCTAAGTGACCATCAGCAACATGGCCCTATCGACCATGTTGAGCTGTTCAATGTCTTCCTGTCACCTATTTGCAATAACTTGCCAGTATTTGCTCTGGTCACCTGTTTTACATTGACAACATTCAGTTTTACATTCAAGTATAGTTGTCCTGGGTTAAATCTTTATTGGTAATCTCTTGTTGCATTTCCTCAAAGAAATGGTTGGCACATAACAGGATGGCATTGAACTTAGCCAAAACCAAAATTGTTGTTTTACAGCAGGGGGATCCTTTGACAGCATTTCCATTGGTTCTGGTTGGCTCAATTGTTGTTCAGACTTATGTATTTATTTACTAGTTTAAAAAATTTTGACTTCCTATCAGCATTATGAGGGGGTTAACGTAGTACTATTTTTAACACTCAAAACATAGGACATTTTCAATTAAATAACAAAGACTAACAATTTAAAACAAACTATACCAATGCATAATATGTAAAATGTAACACAAACCATGCTAAAGCATAAATTACATAAACATTAACTAAAACAAAGTATTAATTAAAACTGCAAACCTAAATGAACTAAAAATAAATACATAAATAAATAAAATCATAAAAACAAATACAACTAATCTGGGAAGGCAGTTAAGAACCTGCTGATAACCTTCACTGCAAGGCCTATAATTATGAGTAAAAGGCTTGTTGAAATAAAATGCCTTTAACATCATCCTGCTGCTAACCTTCACCGCAGCACATAAAATCCGAAGCTGAAGAATTTGTTGAAATAAAAATGCCTTTAACAGCTTCCTGAATATTAGCAAAACATTTTATCCTTTAATACATTGAGGTAGTGTCTTGCATAATGTTGGACCCTGGACATAGAATAAACATTCTCTTCACTCATCCAGGTGAACTGATTTGAAGGAAGGTGCATCTAAAAGTTTTTGGGAAGCTGATCTTAGAGATCTCAATGGTCTGTAAATTTTCAAAGCCACATTGAAACTATGGGGAGCCAGACCATTAATTACCTTGAACTTCTGCTAAACGGGCCGATTCAGTAAAGCCTGCGGGAGAGTGGGTGAACGCCCGCTCTCCCGGCACGCGCACAGGCCACTCTCCTGTGCGCATGATTCAGTATGCTAATTAGGCCCAGCGGTAAAACCAGGTAAAAGGAGGCGCTAGGGACACTTTTGGACTGGAGCGGCAGCTGTCAGCGGGTTTGACAGCCGATGCTCAATTTTGCCGGCGTCTGTTCTCGAGCCCGCTGACAGCCACGGGCTCGGAACCAGACGCCAGCAAAATTGAGCATCTGGTTTTCGACCGACAGCCGCGGGCCAGCTTCAATTTTTTTTTTTTAACTTTTGGAAAGTTTCGGGACCTCCGACTTAATATCGCCATGATATTAAGTCGGAGGGTGCACAGAAAAGCAATTTTTACTGCTTTTCTGTGCACTTTCCCGGTGCCCGAAAAAATTAGCGCCTACCTTTAGGTAGGCGCTAATTTCTGAAAGCAAAATGTGCGGCTTGGCTACACATTTTGTTTTCTGAATCGCGCGGGAATACCTAATAGGGCCATCAACATGCATTTGTATGTTGCGGGCGCTATTAGGTTTGGGGGATTTGGACGCGCGTTTTCGGCCCCTTACTGAATAAGGGGTAAGGGAAAACACGCGTCCAATGGCGGGTTAACAGTGCGCTCTGTCAGAGCGCACTGTACTGTATCGGCCCAAAAGTGAGAAGTTTGGGAGTAATTGTTGACTCCAGTTTAAGTTTCAGCACCCAGCTGAAAGCCATGACTTGATCCGATTTCTATAAATTATGAGTTAGATGTGATTTGAGATTGCTGCTGTCGTCCCTCAGATTTTTAACTTCTAGTGCAGGCACTGATTATGCCCCTTCTGGATTATTGCAATTCCTTATATGTTGGTCTTCCTATCTCAACTTTGCAAGCAATATAGCTTTTACAAAATACTGCTGCTTGACTACTCTCAGGAGCATATTTTCCCAGTTTTTCAAGAGCTGTGTTGGCTTCCAGGGCAATGGAGAGCCATGTATAAAGTTGCTACTCTGGTACATAAAATGCTTGCCTTCAATTCATGTCCACAGGGGAATGCATTGTTACTCATATACAGCCCAACACAGTCTCTACACCCCTCTCCTAGTATAAGACATGCTAGACTTCTCAAAATGTGAGAATATGCCTTCTTGGTAGCTAGCAGCTGCCCCTGAGATTTGAAACTCCCTTAATTTTGACATATGCATGAAAGGGTGTGCTAAAACATAAAGGGCTATTAAAAAACAAGTTGTTTCACCAAGCCTATTCTTTATGAGCTTGGGCTGCTGAATTTCAGCATTGAATTTTGTTGATTCTATGATTTTTTTGTATTTTGTTTTATGTTCTTTTATGAGTGTATTTTGTTCACTGCCTTGGGCCCACAACGCTGGTGGTATAAAAATGTTAACAAATACAATAAATTGATGTGCATTGGTGTTGGTTATGATTTATTGAGATTATTATTGCTTGTATTATAATTTGATTATTTTACTTATTTGAATTATTAGGGATCTGCATCCATTTGAAATGAATGCTTCAAGTGAGACAAATGAGACCATTTTTGGAACTAATTGAAAATGGCCTCACAAAAAAACCTACACATTTTGGGATATCTTTGTTTTCAGGGGGTAGGGAGAAAGAAAAAGAAGAAGAAAAAAAGGACTCCTGTTTCCCCTTCTGCCCCAAAACAAGTCTTGGGGCCAAGGTTTGGTCCAGGTCGCAGTCTTCTTGGGCCACTCTGGAAAAATTGATCAGAACCCAGACTCTACCCAGATGGGCTTAGGCAGGATAAAGTGGGGCTTAGCTGGAGCCCTCCAAACTCCTCCTGCCCCTTTCAAAAATCACCAGGGCTGCAGATCTCCCATTCTCTACTTAACCCATCCATGGAGGTTTGACAGTAGTGGCACACTGGAAAGAGCAGGAAAATGCTGACTCACTCCTGAAAACTTGTCTTTCCTTTAAAAATGACTGCATGGCCTTCCTGAGTGGTGCTAAAGTAACATCATTTAGTTGCAATAGGTGCTGTGTTGTACGACTGTACAAGCATACAACTGTACAACATCACACTAGCTGCATCTGACAAATGTGCCAAAGTGACATCAGTTTTTTTAAAAGAAAGAACAGAGGGCAGAAGGAAGTGGGTATTGCTCTTGCCCTTTCCAATACTACTATTGCTGGAACCCCATAGAAGGGATACGTGAAGGGTAAGTAGGTCACTGGCCACAGCAATGTTTGAAGGTGGTGGAAGAGAGGGTCAGAGGGTCCTGGCCAAGCCTAGCCAGGTAGTGTTAGACCTTGATCAATTTTGCAAATGGGAGAAGACTTGGAGGGATCTAGGGAAGCCTAGGCTAGGCCCAGTCCTGGCTCTGAGGCTGTCTTTCAGCGGGTGGGAGGCACATTTTAATTTTGTTTTAGGTGGATTTAATGTGGGTTTTTTTGGTCTGGGAAATGAAATAATAAAAAAAGAAAAGGCTGAAAAGCTGGGTGCGTGCCAAAATTGGGAGATGTGCGTGCATGTAGGACATGTAAATGTCCTACATGCACGCACATCTCCCAATATGTGAATATTTCACTTTGGCCTAGATTCATCAAAATGCTATAAATATAGCAGAAATAGCACTTGCGATTAAACAAATGGGCATGGTTAGGCAAATTGTAGAGTTACCACATCAACACATGGTAGATTATCGCAGTGCACTTTATTTGTTTTTTATCTCACAACCGCAAGAGAGAGAAAGAGAGAAAGAGAGCTTTAATAGGGTGATGGGGACTCTTTATATAAGTAGCACTGTAGATGGGCAAATTCAGCTCAGGGTGGGTTTGGGAGGGTGGAGTGAGTTGAGTTTGGGGGGGGGGGGCAATTCATTCCTCACAGTCAGAGGAATAAACTGCAAATTTATTTATTTATTTATTTAAAAGTATTTATATACCGTTTTTTAAAAATAAATTTTTGTCAAAATGGTTTACACGACTAAAATAAACATAAAAATAATCAAAATAAAAACGAGGTTTCAAATATATATAAAATAAACAATAGCTAGTCAGAATGCTAGGGTTAAAGATATTTATAAATAAAAGATTTGATGCCATAGGCATCATATCATTGAAGAATTTCTATCATTTGAATTGATTTGTACAAAGCAGTTTCTAGCTGAGACTACACTGGACAAATCAACTCCTCTTGTTGTGTCTTTTATCAATTCAAATAATAAACATTCTTCAGTGATATCGAGACTGCATTGTACAAATCAACTCATTTTGTTGTGCTTTTCATAGATTCAAATGATAGAAATTATTCAGTGATAGCAAATTTGCAGCGCAACAAGGTGTACTTGATGGCATCCAGACATGACGTAGAAGGGTGATGATCCTGTGGAGCTGTTTATGTTATTATTATATTCAAATTCAGCCCTTGGGAGGAGGGAGGCCCAGTTATCCTGCCGTTGATACATGTAGGCTTTTATAAAAACCTTGAGTCTTTGATTTACTTGTTCAGTTTGCCTATTGCTCTAGGGGTAGTAAGCTGAAGTAAAATCCAACGTAATTCCAAACTTCCTGCAAAGAGCTTTCAAGTAGCAGGCTGTCATCTACCACTCATATGGGGGTGTTGCTGCCAGATAGGGGAAGATCAGTGATGAAGTTAGTGGCCAAGTGGGTCCAGGGTTCCTTGGGAACTGGAAGCAGCTGTAATAACCCTCAAGGTCATACTCGCACACTCTTATTCATGGCACAGGTGGGGCAAGACTCTATGTAACACTCCACATTGGTCTTGATTTGAGGCTACCAGTAGTGTTTTATGATTAATTTCAAAGTTTGGGTAGTACCAGAGTACCCTGACAAGTGGGAGTCATGAGCCTACTGAAGAACCTTCTGTTGTAGACATCAGGGTACTAACTCTTCCTCAAAGGAACTGTAAATGTGACAACAACCTCAATCATTGCAGGGTCACTGATATGTCATGATGCTTCCAGAGAGCCCTCATTGTCAACAGAATGTGAGAGGGCATCGGCTCATCAGTTCTTCTCAGCAGGACAGTACCGCAATTAGAAGTCAAACTAATTAAAAAACAATGACCAGCATGCTTTTCAGAGGTTCAGTCTCTGTGCTTGTGCTAGATGCTCTAAGTTTTTGTGATCCATATAGATAGTTACCGGGTGCTTGGCTATTCTTCCAAGGCTAGCTTGATCACTAAAACTCATGATGTCCAATGGTATAATTCTTCTTCACCAGAGAGAATTTCAGTGAAAAGTAGGAGCAGGTCATTAGTATTCCATTATGGTTATGTTGTAGGAGGACTGTGCTCACCCTAAGGGTGGACACATCTACTTTCAGGATGAATGGATCGGATGGATGTTGGTCATGAAGACAAGGATCTAGAGTGAACTCCTCTGAGAAGTTTGAAAGCTTGAAATGCATCTATGGTACAGTTTTTGGTGTCCAAGCCCTTTTTAGTAAGGGCCATGAGTGGGGCTGCCAAGGCAGAGTAGTCATGGATAAATTGCCTGTAGTAATTTGTGAATCCCAGGAAGTGCTACAGTGCCTTAAGGCCCACAGGGCAGGTCCACTCCAAAATGGCCTTTAATTTAGCAGGGTCCATATGAGGCCTTAGCAAGAGAGTTATTCCTGCTCAAAAGTGCACTTTTCTAACGTCATAGAAGTGATGCTCACGGAGCCTCTGGAGTACCTGTTTCACATGATATTGGTGCTCTGATAAAGACTTTGAGAAGACTAAGATATCATCCAGGTAAACTACCACATGGAAGTAGAGATGGTCCTGGAAGATTTTGTTTACCATAAATTGGCAGACTGCGGGTATATTGCACAATCTGAATGAAATCACTAGAGATATTGTCCATCGCAAGTGTTGAAGGCAATCTTCCATTCATTGCCCTCTCGGATTCTGATCAGATTGTATGCCCCCCAAAGTTCTAACTTGGTAAATAGTTGTGCATCCCGAAGGCGATGAAAAAGTTTGATTATCAAGGGAAGAGGATAGCGATTCTTCTTAGTAATAGAGTTAAGACCACAATTATTAATGCAAGGACATAATGACCCATCCTTCTTTCCTACATAAAAGAATCCAGTCCCTGCAGGTGAGGAAGAGGGGTGAATGAATCCTCTGTCCAGATTCTCTTTGATGTACTGAGACATAACCTCTGTTTCTGGTACAGAAAGTAAGTAGTCCCTGTCCGGGCGGTACCTTCCTTGGCACCAAATTAATAGCGCGGTCATAGGAATGTTGTGGGGGTAGGACCTCCACCTGCCGTTTACTAAAGGCATAGGCATATTCTATGTACTATGGTGGCAGGCCAGGTAAGTCCTCACTCATTCCCTTCCCACCCTTCAATGCCCCACTATTCTTCCACTGTCCCAAGTTTCTCTATTATCTGTCAGTCAACTGGATTCTAATTCAGTCCACCACCTTGGGTCCCACCCCCAGATTGCTCAGTTTATTTATAAGCAACTTAGGTAGGACAGTACCAAAGGTTTGCTGAAATCCAGCAGATGCCCTTTCTCAAATCCTCTAGTCACCCATTCAGTCAGAAACACTTGACATAGTTTCCCCGTGGGAAAGTCATGCTGCTGGGAATCCTGCAATCCCACTGGATTCTAGTTAATTCCAAATAGTGTGCACTGTTTCTGAAACCTGAAAAAAATGAAAAAACATGGGAAAAATCCTAAACAACACACTCATTATAACAGAAAAGAAGCAACACAATTTTTTCTGCCTGCACACCCCTAATATCAGTCAATTACCCAAGGATTTGCAAAGTAATTTTGTGCACATAAGTTTGATTTGAACATGCTGGCTAAAGGCTTAGTTGGTAACTTTCAAACCAGTGTGTGGGCGGTCTTTGGTGCATGTGCACTGGCACACATCCAGATACATGGTCATTGTATAACTAGTGCGTGTATATGCACAAATGTTATAAAATAGCTTGACTGCATGCATATGTGCGCCCAATTTTAAGTGGGTGTGCGACTATACATGTAAACCTCTTTTCTCCCAAGTAAGTCAGGGAATTTTAAAAGGGACGTGCATCCAAACTATTGCAAGTTTCACCAGTTCATCCACCAGTTTGCCCAGTTAACAGCAAGGTCCTCCAAACATTCCTGATTTAGAATTCTACACTCTCTCCGGTTACCCTGGGCCCTATAAACCCCATAGAAATGTCCCTTTCTTTTTATTTTTAACTTATACTTTGTCCATAGCAGAAGTAAACTTACACGGCAGGGAATCTGGGTGCCTTTACAGGTTCATAAGTATTTACTTGCACATCTCTTGGCCACACCCTGAAATGTCAATGTCTTACCCAGACCATGCCCATGACCTGCCTCTTTTGGAAATTTTTAAGATGTAAGCATAGCAAGAGATACACATGCATCTGGGCGACTTTTAAAATTCGGTAGGCATATGTGAGTCCAACTTGTGCAGGTATCTCATGATTTTGGAGCGCACTAGGGGCCAAATTTTAAAAGGTGCGCACGGGCGTAGATTTGTTCGCGCAACCTGGCGCGAAAAATCTATGCCCGATTTTATAAACATTATGAATTCAAAAAGAGACCTGTTATGAATTCATAATTTTTTCATGTTATATTGTTTGGGTTTATAAATTTAGCGATTTTTTAAACATGCATGCGCTGCTCGCGCATGTTATAAAATCCAGGGTCGGCTTGCGCAAGGGGGTGCACAATTGTGCAACTTGCGTGCGCCGAGCTGCACAGCCTTCCTCCGTTCCCTCCAAGGCCAGTCCAAAATCGGAGCGGCCTCGGAGGGAACTTTCCTTCCACCTCCCCCCACCTTCCCCTACCTTCCCCCCCTAGAAACCCCCCTTACCTTTGTCGGGTAAGTTGCGCCTGCCTCCCGGCAGGTGTAGCTTACACACTGGCCAACGACCGGCCCGCGATCCCGGGCTCAGCGGCAAATGTCCACTGTGCCTGGAGGCTCCGGCCATGCCCGCGCCCCTCGACCGCCCCGGACCGCCCCGTCCCTTTTTGCAAGCCCCGGGACATACACGCCTCCCGGGGCTTGCGTGCGTCGCCAAGCCTATGCAAAATTAGGATCGCCGTGCGCAGAAGGGGTTTTAAAGGGTTACGTGCGTAACTTTCCCTTTGAAACCTGGTATAAGCTCTGTGCAGGTTGGGTTATATGTACACTTTAACCCAACCTGCACAGAGCTTATACCAGGTTTCAAAAGGAAAGGGCACATTTACTTTCATTTTGAAAATTATCTCTCCAAAACCACCTGCACACAATTGTACTTGCGAATGTGTGACCTGCAATGTTTTCCTATGCACAAAATCTTTTAAAAAAAAAAAGATATAAATAGGAAAATAGGTTCTAGAGTAGCTAAAGCTGATTCCACTTATACTTTTACTGAAAGTGACTGAAATTACTCATTTTACTTCACTACATGAAAAGAAATCTAACAATGATTGACTATTCTAAATGGATATTCCCTCACTTCAGCTTTTTTTTTCCCTTAAACTAAGTGCTAGTAAGCTCATATTGATTATTCAATTTAAATGTTTCTGCAATAATGAAAAAGATAGCAAGACTAATTCATTCTGAATAAGGAACCAGTGAAAAGAATATTATACAAGTCTCATTTATAATTTTAGAATTGTCAAGCCTTAATAGGTCTAACATACACATCTTGTCAGTTATAAAGTGGAATATAGACACTCCTCGATATAATCTAATTATTTGACTCCAGTTTGAATGACGCAAGATGTAGCTAATGAAGATCTCTTAATCACAGCAAAAATGTTTGTTTCTAAAAGCCTAATATATAAAGATAATGTGCCTCTAACACTTTAAACAAGTCCCATGTGCTGTATTACTTTGAAAGCATTACAATGAATGCCCCTGTCTTTAGGGAGACACTTAAATGGAAGCTGCACCACAGTGTAAGAGGAACAGCCATTTATAGCTCAGGATTCATAGCTTTTCCAATGGGAGAAGTGCAATACTGAACACTGGCTGGAAGGAATGGAACGCTGTAGTATACGGAGAATCTACAAAGGGTTCATTTGAAACCATTTTATTTTCTCTCCAGGTATTTCTGAAGTCTTCCAGTGTTAGTACAACAACGAGAAAACTTTCTAAACTCTATTATTTTACTATGTGTCAATAAATCTGTTTTTATACTTCTGTCACAACTGTTTATGGAATCCATTTCATGAAAACTAAGAGGCATTCCAGCAATGTGATGTAAGGCTCGACAGTGTGTTAGCAATGCATTGTCCATCATATCTTATTATTCAATTCACAGAAATGTTTTTCCTATCAGGAATGTGCTGTTGTTTTGTACAATTTCTGTAGGAAAGAAACATCAACAAATATGATGGCTGTCTCCACATACGGTACTGCTATGCCTTCGGAATAATAATGGCAATTTGTAGCTCAGTCCAGAGGAAATCTCAGCCAATCCTGTGTAAACCTTGAAAATGTCAATTGGACTGACCAGTCTGAAGTATGCGTAGGCATATCTTCAAAGAAAGTAATTCAGCTTCACTCTGTTCCAGAATTTATCAAGTTTATTGAAATGACTTACAAATGAAGAGCACACTAGCATTAACAAAGATCCAACCCTGGAGGGTCCTACACAGCTTTGGTCACCTGATGAATGTAGCGTTGGGCTGATCACAGATGCCAAACCTCATTTAGCCTGCACTCATCCCAGGTTATCGCCATGCTGCCTCTGACGCTGCTGACGTGTGGGGACTCTGTAGGTGCACAAGCAGCGCAATCTAATTCTTGTAGGCTCTGCAGCAGAAACTAGGAGTGGTGCCACTTATTGACATCAGTATAGGCTGGGGATTTAAACCTCAGCCGCACCCCTCAGCAACAGATCCAATGCCATCCTGTGCCATGTGTGTTGCTCTGAGGATCCTGTCTTGTTCCTACTCATCCCTGCCTGCCTCGCTCTGTTCCTTACTTTGTCGATTTCCAGTTTGCCTTCCCTTGCTCCTGCCTGCTCAGCTTAGTCCTACTTTGCCTTCTGTCCTTTTCCTACTTGACTGATTCCTTGTGCTCTGACCTTTGCCTGGACCTGACCCTGGCTCATTGCTACCTGTCCTGACCTTGGCCTGGGACCTGATGTCACTTGACCTCCGCCTGCCTCAACCCTCACTTAGACCAACTCTGGTGTCTGTCACTTTCCCTGATCTTGGTTTGTTTCTGGTCTGGTATCCATGAGACCTTCACCTAAGTCCTGCTGGCCTCTGAATCCAAGGGCTCTACCTGTGGTGGAGGAGGCTGGTATAGGTGAAGCCCTGAATTTGTCCCTTTTCCAGTGAGTTTGCCTACTGATGGTGGGAGCTCAACTGGGTTACCAGTTGAGCAGTGCCAATATCACCTCAGTGTAAAGGCTCACACTCTGTGACAATGAACTGGCACATCAACCTGTCTTAGAACTTAAAAAGCATCACACTTTGTGAATATTATAAGTGCCTGGCTTATGTTTGTATCTTTCTGGCTTTTATTGTTATATGGTAGGAATGTGCATAATCAAAATGTTTTTCCACTTAATTTCTTTCATTTTTAGACTGTTTTTGGCTCAAACTTCATTTTGGGTTTGGGGTTTAGGGTTTTAAATCTAATTTAATTTGTATATACTTCAGAAAATAGTGCATGCTATTTGTAAATCAAGAATGAAAGAACTGGTAAATTATGTGATAGAGATTATATGCAAGGTATAGAAAAACCATATATATAATGTACTTTATCTTATGAACGTGTTAAACCCTCATATATGAGCAAATGCACACTAACGCCACATAATGAAGAAGCCTATATCTCCAACTTTAGACACTGACATAAGCCCCTGATGAAGACCTCAAAACCCCAGCGGTGTCGGGCGTTGCAGAGCAGAGCTGAAGCGTTCTGAAGTTCTAGCGTCACTTTGAAGGATAAGTGTCTTTTTCAATAATATGTCTTTTTAAAAAAAAAAGTGGCATACTTTACGACAAAATCATTGGAGTGAATTTTGAAGTTGACAGACAAATATTTTAAAAAATTCTTTTCACTGCTATTAGGGCTACCTCAAGTTACCATTAGACCACTCCAAATATTGCAAAATTCTGCAGCTAGAATTTTGACAAGCAAAAAGAAAAGAGACCACATCACAGGAACACTTGTGGAACTACACTGGCTTCCAATTGAAGAAAGAATACAATACAAGGCACTGTGTATAACTCACAAACTAATCCATGATGAAAAGGCTGACTGGCTTAACATAGCACTACGCGTACATGTACCACACAGAAACCCTAGATCTGCTAATAAGGCCCTACTAACCTTTCTTTCTGTTAAATCAGCATGCCTTACTCAAGTAAGGGAGAGAGTACTATCACTGGCTGGACCTGTACTATGGAACTCCATGCCACTCGAAATAAGGCTGCAAACAAATTTGAAACTATTTAAAACTAAGCTGAAAACATGACTTTTAAACAAGCCCTTCTTGAAAAACAAAGAGAAGGAGGAAAACAGTCGATAGATAAGGAAGCACCGAGCAATCAGCTTTTTCCCTTATATCTCCCAATACATATTAACATAGATTTGAACCACTTTACAGTTTCCTAACCGACATTTAACCTTTATTCAACACATAGGGCCTCATTTTCTAAAGTATCACAGGCCTGAGATACTTTAGGGAATGAGGGGCAGGGGGCCAAAACGGGGGGCGGGCCTGCACTAGCCGGCAGCGATCGCACCGTCGCGGTGCGATCACTGCCAGTTTCGCACCCAATAGTGCCACCATAGAAGGTGTAGCTATTGGGTGCGAACTCGGACGCGAAAAGGGCCTTACCTTTTTGTCATCCGCGGCGTCTTCGCGGAATCTGCCCCGGTGACGCCCCAACTCCTCCTCTTCCGGTGCCGACTCCACCCCCATTTTGGTATCGCGTGCGATCCTTTTAGAAAATGAGGCCCATGGTCTCTATTATTAAAATATGTTACCGTTCTATGTTGGCACATGTTTAATTTGTAATCTATACCAATTATATTATTTTCTTATTGTGCCTTTCTGTAAACCATTGTGATGGTGAATTAACTTAACGACGGTATAGAAGAGTTTTTAAGTAAATAAATAAATAAATAAAAACATGTAAGACCCCATGATTAAGTACACTTGAGAAAGCACCATTGTGACACTTTGCATAAATTGTATTTAACAAATGATAAAATGCTTCGCTGTGTAGTATGCATTTGCTCATATATGAAGGTTTAACATGTTCATAAGATAAAGTACATTATATATGTGGTTTTTCTGTACTATTTGTAAATCAAGAGCACTATTTTTCAAAATGAAAAAATAATTATAATTTTCAGTTTTGGGGCCATTTTTGGTCTGCCTCATGTCCAATTTCAGTTTGGATTAGCATTCATTTTCAAATGAATGCGCACCCCTACTATATAATCTGAGTACTAGGAAGTAATACCATCACTGAAATTTTGACTGAGCCTCTTGTGCTTTTGTTTTAATTCAAATAATTGCCTACATGAAGAGACTGTAGAAATGTCAACCTTATCCTTTGGCTAATCCACAAACTGTTACTCAATAGAGGGTATATAAATTTTTTTAAAGAATTCTGCCCCAGGCAGATTTGATCTTGATGATTTTTATACATCTTTCAACAGATAAAAATGCCTTTTATTCTTTTTACTTATAAGTTACAGAAATCCCAAGATACTTTCCAGATTGTAAAATGATTTGTTTTGCAATGATCAAATATGTGGATGCTTACAGAACTTCATATTTTGCTACTTGACATGTCTCCCATAAAGCATTAAAAGATACATTGGTGTTTAACTTTTTTTAGTGGGTCCCATAAAAAGATATCAAAACCTCTAAGCTGAGGTTCTCAACCTTGATGTTATGTATGTATATGGGTCTTACAAAATAGACTGGGGCTGGAGAGGGAGGAGTGAAGATAGCTGACAGATAGGTGCTGCACTTGGAAGCTCTATGAAATCTGAGCCATGAAGGAATGCATTATCAGTATTAGATATGGTTAAGAGGAAAGGGAAAGCAGAGCTGCTTACCTGTAACAGGTGTTCTCCCAGGACAGCAGGATGTTAGTCCTCATATATGGTTGACATCATCAAATGGAGCCTTGTCACGGAACACTTTTGTCAAAGTTTCTAGAACTTTGACTGGCACACTGATTATGCCCAGCTGGCTGCCCAGCTGGCTGCAGGGTCACACATGCCAGTGTGGCCCTGCAGCCAGCAGGGGTCCACCTTCAATCTTGTTTGTAGCAAATGTACGAGCAAAAAATAAAATAATAAAATGTAAGCAAACCCAACTCCGTGGGGTGGCGGGCGGGTTTCGTGAGGACTAACATTCTGCTGTCCTGTGAGAACATCTGTTACAGGTAAGCAATTCTGCTTTCTCCCAGGACAAGCAGAATGGTAGTCCTCACATATGGGTGAATAGCAAGCTACAGGCTGAGCCATACGTATGAGGCCAAGCAGCATCAAACATGTGCAACCAGCACAACAACTGGGGTGCTGTTGGCAAGGATGAGCCTGAAATTCACAGCAGGTCAAGGTAGGACGAGTTGGGTTCCTACACTGGAAACAAATTTCTTAGGACAGACTGGCCAAAGATGGAATCCTGTCACCCAGCCTTGTCCAGGCAGTAGTGAGCTGCGAAGGTTGGAGAGAGCTCCATTTCGCATCCTTGCAGGTGTCAACAATCGGTACTGAACGGTAGTGTGCTACTGATGTTGCCATTGCTCTGACTGAGTGTGCCTTCACTCGTTCCTGTAGTGGAAGGCCTGCTTGCTGGTAACAGAATGTGATGCAGTCTGCAAACCAGTTTGACAGTGTTTGCTTGCCCACCGCATTCCCAAGTTTGTTTTTATCAAAAGAGACAAAGAGTAGGATGGACTTCCTGTGGGCTGTAGTGCGGTCTAAATAAAACGCAAGAGCACGCTTACAGTCCAAGGTGTGGAGAGCTCGTTCACCTGGGTGAGTGTGAGGTCTTGGAAGGAAAGTGGGCAAGACTATGGCCTGATTTAAATGGAAATCAGTTACCACCTTAGAAAGGAATTTAGGGTTAGTGTGGAGAACCACCCGGTCATGGAGGAACCTTGTGTAAGGTGAGTAGGTCACAAGGGCCTGTAACTCACTCACTCTGCGAGCAGATGCGATGGCTACTAGGAAAAGAACTTTCCATGTAAGGTATCTGAGTTCGCAGGAGTGCAAGGGCTCAAAAGGAGTATGCATGAGCCATGCGAGTACTAAACCTCTCAAGAAGTGACTTACCAGGGGTTGAGCCGTTATCGGGGCATCCCCTATTCCTTGATGGTAAGCAGAGATGGCACTAAGGTGCACGCAGATAGATGATGTCTGGAGACCAGATTCTGAGAGGTGCCAGAGGTAATCTAACAGTCTTGATGTGGGGCAAGAAAAGGGGTCCAAGCTCTTTTGTGTGCACCACAAGGTAAACCTCTTCCATTTAGAGTGGTAGGATTTCCATGTGGAAGCCTTCCGTGAAGTCACAAGGACTTGACATACGTCACTTGAAAGTTTGAGTGGTTGTAGTATCAACCTTTCAACATCCAGGCCATCAGGGAGAGGGCCTGGAGGTTTGGGTGGTGTAATTTGCCGTTATTCTGTGTTATGAGGTTGGGTGACGTGCCCAGGCGAATGGGATCCTGGACAGAGAGGTCTTGAAGCATGGGAAACCAAATTTGGATTGGCCAGTATGGGGCTATGAGAATCATTAAGCCCCAATCCTGTTGTAGCTTCATGAGAGTCTTGCTTATTAGTAGGGATGTGAATCGTGTGATCGATCGTCTTAACGATCAATTTTGGCTGGGGGGGAGGGAAATCTGATCGTCATGGGTTTTTTTGTTAAAAAATCGTAAAAAATCGTAAATCGGGGGAGGGTGGGAAAACCGAAACACCAAAACAACCCTAAAACCCACCCCGACCCTTTAAAACAAATCCCCCACCCTCCTGAACCCCCCCAAAATGTTTTAAATTACCTGGGGTCCAGTGGGGGGGGGGGGGGGCCCGGCGCGATCTCCCACTCTCGGGCCACGGCTGCGTTAATAGAAATGGCGCCGGTGGCCCTTTGCCCTTACTATATGACAGGGCAAAGGTAGCGCCGGCGCCATTTTGGTTCCTGTCACCCGACGTCACAAGTGCAGGAGATCACTCCCGGACCCCCGCTGGACCCCCAGGGACTTTTGGCCAGCTTGGGGGGGGGCTTCCTGACCCTCACAAGACTTGCCAAAAGTCCAGCGGGGGTCCGGGAGCGACCTCCTGCACGCGGACCATATTGCCAATATTCAAAATGGCGCCGGCGCTACTTTTGCCCTCACTATGTCGACATAAATTGGGGGAATTGCTATTGTATTGCGGCTCTAACGATTATATCTGACGATTGTTTTAAATCGTCAAAAAACGATTCACATCCCTACTTAATAGCGGAATCAGAGGATACGCATAAAGCAGGCCTTTGTTCCAGGGACGGGTGAAAGCATCCCTGGCTGGTGCAAGCCAGTCCCTGTGCAGGGAGCAGAAGTTTTCCACTTTGTGGTTCTGACTGGACACAAAGAGTTTGATGGTCGGATGATCCCACCGGTGGAAGATTTTGCTTGCAACTGAGGGATCCAGAGACCATTTGTGGGGTTGGAAACTTCGGCTGAGGTGGTCCGCCAGTTCATTCTGTGTGCCCGCTAGACAAGGGCTCGCAGAAGAATGGAATACGACAGGACCCAGGCCCAAATCTGCGCCACCTCCTCCCAAAGCAGATAAGAGCCTGTGCCCCCCTGTTTGTTGAGGTACCGCATTTCAACTTGGTTGTCTTTTTGAATTAGGACAATTTTGTTGGCGAGGTAATCCTGAAATGTATAAAGGGCGTAATGCATCGCTCAAAGAGCCAGAAAGTTGATTTGATGGGTCGCTTTGGCTTTTGTCCAAGTCCCTTGAGTTTGAAGGCCTTGGACATGGGCTCCCCAACCTAGGTTGGAGGCGTCCATAGTTAAGGTGTTATTATTTGTAAGGGTTTCGGGTGGATCCCTGGACCTGTTGCAGATGACCACGCCCACGGGGGGAAGTCCCGTGAGGGTCCATAGGTCAGGCTCAGCGTAGGAGACACACACACTAGTTCTTTTATTATACAGGATTGGTGAACCATCTGAGGTGGCTGTAGTGAGCTGGAAAGTAGTCCGGTTGGCTTGTCCACAGGCTCTGGAACAGCGATCCCACAATGGCTGTGCTGCAATAGAGAGAACTGAGATTGTGAGTAGTAGCAGGATATGCAGAGTTCAGGAACATAAGAACATAAGAACATAAGAAATTGCCATGCTGGGACAGACCAAGGGTCCATCAAGCCCAGCATCCTGTTTCCAACAGAGGCCAAAAACCAGGCCACAAGAAACTGGCAATTACCCAAACACTAAGAAGAACCCATGCTACTGATGCAATTAATAGCATTCCCTAAGAATAATTCATTAATACTTATTCCAATTCAAAAATCCATCAGCGAAACCCTACAATACTGGGAAACATGCTTGACATCCATTAATTCTCTCCTCTCCAATCTCCATCTCGCACTTAACACCTCGAAAACCGAAATCCTCATCCTAGCTAACCAACCCCTCAACTCAATCCACCAAATGATCCTCAACGCCTCACAATCTCACACACTACCCCCTAGTGTCAGAGATTTAGGAGTAACCCTAGACAATCAACTCTGCTTCAAATCTCACATTAAATCTCTTCTGAAAGGGGGCTTCTACAAACTACAAATCCTCAAAAAACTGAAGCCCCTTCTCCACGCCCATGACTTCCGCACGGTTATGCAAACCACCATACTTACCAAACTCGACTACTGCAACTCCCTCCTCTTAGGACTCCCTTCCTCTACCATTAAACCACTCCAAATCCTCCAAAATGCCATGGCAAGAATTTTAACAAACACTAGAAAAACTGACCACATCACTCCCATACTCCAAGACCTCCATTGGCTCCCCATCACCTTCCGTTCCCAATATAAAACACTTACCATTCTCCACAACACACTACACAACAACAATTCACCCTGGCTTGAAGACATGCCACAATTCCATCAAGCTAACCGCCCCACTAGAAACTCCCTTGCGGGCACTCTCCAAACCCCCTCACTTAAAATTGGGCACCTCACCGCCACTAGGGATAGAGCCTTCTCCATTGCGGGCCCTACCCTCTGGAACTCCCTACCCGTCAATCTCCGCTTAGAACCGTCCCTGAGCCATTTCAAAAAAGGAATCAAGACATGGCTCTTTAAACAAGCATACCCGAATTCCACCCAATCCTAACAGATTTTTTCCTGATTCACCTCAATCCCACCCTACCCCATATCCTCTTACCTTATCCTCATCAACCACCACAGAACCCTCCCCCCCCCCCCCTGTCCCCTCCCCCCTGACCCCCCACCCTGCAACCATCCCTGTATATCAAGTGCACATGCCATGTTGCACTGTAAATAAGTTCCATATGCTAAATGTATCAAATGCACATGCCATGTAACAGTGTATATTAGTTCATTTGCATATCTAATCCTAATCGAATGCAAATAGTTGTATCGCTGCTTTTAACTATACTCTCTTATACTTGTGTATTCACCCAGTTACCCCCTCCCCTGTTCATTGTAATTTCCTTTCCTTCTCAGTTTTTTTGTAAACCGACATGATGTGTCCTACGAATGCCGGTATAAAAAAAGTTTTTAAATAAAAAAAATAAAAAATAAATAGCCATTAATGGACTTCTGCTCCAAGAACTTATCCAAACCTTTTTTGAACCCAGCTACACTAACTGCACTAACTACCTTCTCTGGCAACAAATTCCAGAGCTTTATTGTGCGTTGAGTGAAAAAGAATTTTCTCCGATTAGTCTTAAATGTGTTACTTGCTAACTTCAGGGAATGCCCCCTAGTCCTTCTATTATTCGAAAGTGTAAATAACCGAGTCACATCTACTCGTTCAAGACCTCTCATGATCTTAAAGACCTCTATCATATCCCCCCTCAGCCGTCTCTTCTCCAAGCTGAACAGCCCTAACCTCTTCAGCCTTTCCTCATAGGGGAGCTGTTCCATCCCCCTTATCATTTTGGTTGCCCTTCTCTGTACCTTCTCCATCGCAACTATATCTTTTTTGAGATACGGCGACCAGAATTGTACACAGTATTCAAGGTGTGGTCTCACCATGGAGAGATACAGAGGCATTATGACATTTTCTGTTCTATTAACCATTCCCTTCCTAATAATTCCTAACATTCTATTTGCTTTTTTGACTGCTGCAGCACACTGAGCCGACGATTTTAAAGTATTATCCACTATGATGCCTAGATCTTTTTCCTGGGTGGTAGCTCCTAATATGGAACCTAACATCGTGTAACTACAGCAAGGGTTATTTTTCCCTATGTGCAACACCTTGCAGTTGTCCACATTAAATTTCATCTGCCATTTGGATGCCCAATCTTCCAGTCTTGCAAGGTCCTCCTGTAATGTATCACAGTCTGCCTGTGATTTAACTAATCTGAATAATTTTGTATCATCCGCAAATTTGATAACCTCACTCATTGTATTCCTTTCCAGATCATTTATATATATATTGAAAAGCACCGGTCCCAATACAGATCCCTGATGTACTCCACTGTTTACCCTTTTCCACTGAGAATATTGACCATTTAATCTTACTCTCTGTTTCCTGTCTTTTAAACAGTTTGTAATCCACGAAAGGACATCGCCTCCTATCCCATGACTTTTTAGTTTTCGTAGAAGCCTCTCATGAGGGACTTTGTCAAACGCCTTCTGAAAATCCAAATATACTACATCTACCGGTTCACCTTTATCCACATGTTTATTAACCCCTTCAAAAAAAATGAAGCAGATTTGTTAGGCAAGACTTCCCTTGGGTAAATGCATGTTGACTGTGTCCCATTAAATCATGTCTTTCTATATGCTCTACAATTTTGATCTTGAGAATAGTTTCCACTATTTTTCCAGGCACTGAAGTCAGGCTCACTGGTCTATAATTACCCGGATCGCCCCTGGAGCCTTTTTTAAATATTGGGGTTACATTGGCCAGCCTCCAGTCTTCAGGTACAATGGATGATTTTAATGATAGGTTACAAATTTTAACTAATAGATCAGAAATTTCATTTTTGAGTTCCTTCAGAACCCTAGGATGCATACCATCCAGTCCAGGTGATTTGCTACTCTTTAGTTTGTCAATCTGGCCTACTACATCTTCCAGGTTCACAGTGATCTCGTTCAGTTCGTCTGAGTCATCACCCCTGAAAACCATCTCTGGAACTGGTATCTCCCCAACATCCTCATTAGTAAACACGGAGGCAAAGAATTCATTTAGTCTTTCTGCAATGGCCTTATCTTCCGTAAGAGCCCCTTTAACCCCTCTGTCATCTAATGGTCCAACCGACTCCCTCACAGGTTTCTTGCTTTGGATATATTTAAAAAAGTTTTTATTATGAGTTTTTGCCTCTATGGCCAACTTCATTTCAAATTCTTTCTTCGCCTGTCTTATCAATGTTTTACACTTAGCTTGACAATGCTTATGTTTTATCCTATTTTCTTCAGATGGATCCTTCTTCCAATTTTTGAAGGATTTTTTTTGGCTAAAATAGCCTCTTTCACCTCACCTTTTAACCATGACGGTAATCGTTTTGCCTTCCTTCCACCTTTCTTAATGCGCGGAATACATATGGACTGCGCCTCTAGGATTGTATTTTTAAACAATGTCCAAGCCTGTTGAACACTTTTAACCTTTGCAGCTGCACCTTTCAGTTTTTTCTAACTATTTTCCTCATTTTATCAAAGTTTCCCTTTTTAAAATTTAGTGTTAGAGCTGCAGATTTACTTATTGTCCCCCTTCCAGTTATTAGTTTAAATTTGATCATGTTATGATCACTGTTGCCAAGTGGCCCCACCACCGTTACTTCTTTCACCAAATCTTGCGTTCCACTAAGAATTAAATCTAAAATAGCTCCCTCTCTTGTAGGTTCCTGAACCAATTGCTCCATGAAGCAGTCATTTATTACATCCAGGAACTTTATGTCTCTAGCAAGTCCTGATGTTACATTTACCCAGTCAATATTGGGGTAATTGAAATCTCCCATTATTATTGCACTGCCAAATTGGTTTGCTTCCCTGATTTCTCTTAGTATTTCATCATCTGTCTGACCATTTTGTCCAGGTGGACGGTAGTATACTCCTATCACTATACTCTTACCCAACACACATGGGATTTCTACCCATATAGATTCTACTGAGCATTTACTCTCTTGTAGAGCCTCGTTGGTAACGTACTCACGCAGCAGTCTCTCAGCATGGAGCACAGAAGCTGGAGTAAATGCAGGACCTCGAGGAGCGAGTACCTGGTTCCAGGGAATAGTTCTGAGAGACAGAGATGATAACTCACAGATGTTGTAGGCAGTAGGGATGTGCAGAGCAAAATTTTATGTTCATATTTTTTATGTCCGAAAGGGGGTCCCACTTGCGGCCAATATGGACATAAAAAAAATCCAATGAGTTGGGTATATGTACATATGTGCAAAAAAAAAATTTAAACCCCCTCACCCTCCTTAATCCCCCCCCCAGACTTACCACAACTCCCTGGTGATCGAGCGAGGAGTGAGGACGTCATTTCTGCAATCCTTGGCGAGAAGCATGTGACGTCGGTGGCACGTCGAGTGACGCGGCGTCACGTGATTCCCGGCTCGTTCGCGCCGGACGGCTCGTTCGGCCCAAAAAGAACTTTTGGCCAGCTTGGGGGGGCCTCCTGACCCCCCCAAGCTGGCCAAAAGTTCTTTTTGGGCCGAACGAGCCTTCCGGCGCGAACGAGCCGGGAATCACGTGACGCCGACGTCACGTGATTCCCGGCAAGTTCGCGCCGGACGGCTCGTTCGGCCCAAAAAGAACTTTTGGCCAGCTTGGGGGGGCCTCCTGACCCCCTCAAGCTGGCCAAAAGTTCTTTTGGGCCGAACGAGCCGTCCGGCGCGAACTTGCCGGGAATCACGTGACGTCGCGTCTGAGTGACGCTGCGCCACGTGATTCCCGGCGAGTTTGCGCCGGACGGCTCGTTCGGCCCAAAAAGAACTTTTGGCCAGCTTGGGGGGGTCAGGAGGCCCCCCAAGCTGGCCAAAAGTTCTTTTTGGGCCGAACGAGCCGTCCGGCGCGAACTTGCCGGGAATCACGTGACGTCGCGTCTGAGTGACGCGGCGCCACGTGATTCCCGGCGAGTTTGCGCCGGACGGCTCGTTCGGCCCAAAAAGAACTTTTGGCCAGCTTGGGGGGGTCAGGAGGCCCCCACAAGCTGGCCAAAAGTTCTTTTTGGGCCGAACGAGCCGTCCGGCGCGAACGAGCCGGGAATCACGTGACGCCGGCGTCACTCGACGTGCCGCCGATGTCACATGCTTCTCGCCAAGGATTGCAGAAATGGCGTCCTCACTCCTCGCTCCATCACCAGGGAGTTGTGGTAAGTCGGGGGGGGGGATTAAGGAGGGTGAGGGGGTTTATATTTTTATTTTGGCTCAACAATCGCGATTTCCAACATATCGAACATATCTATGTTCGATATGTGGGAAATCCGATCGTTTATGTCGAATCAATTTTTTAAGTAAAAAAAAAATATGAGTTGCGTTTTACTAATGCGGTCAATCCGAATGCACACCCCTAGTAGGCAGCGGGGTCTTCCTGGCAGAAGTGGTGTCCAAGTAGCAAGTCCAGGAACATGAGCCCTCGAGGAGCAAGTACCGGTTCTAGACTTCGACCTGAAAGATAGAAAGAGAGAGAGGCCCCCGAGGAGCGGGTACCCCAATAGAGTAGGTCCGAAGGAGGCAGAGTTGCAAGGTATGGAGAGCAAATCCCATCCGTCGGAAACCTGGGTCGGTAACCTGGTTCAGAAACCTTTGCTAACTCGATTAGCTAGCAATCGCATAGGCCTTTTGTATCCTGGAAGCATGATGTCATCACAGGGGGATGCCTCTGAGGTTCACGGCACTGAAGATATTTGAAGCAGGGCCGTGCGGCACGCACGCCCTAAGGTAGCTTAACAGTATGGCGGGAGGCAGTGCCCAAGCCGGTCCGGGGACGCCGGAGAGGACGGCAGGCAGTAGAGGAAGCATGGTGCCCAGGGATACCATCCTGAATCGTTCCTTGCGAAGAAATGTATTCAAGGCACGGAGGCCCAGAATAGGCTGGAGGCCGCCAGTCTTTTTTGGAATAAGGAAATATCTGGATTCGGTGGAGCCAGTTCTACAACTCTGACCAACAGAAGGGTTGAGAGCGCTGACTCGAGTTTTCCTGTGTAGTCGTCCCAACTCCAGGATGGATTGGGTGGGAAGTCCAGGGGTATTTTTGAAAAATTTAGATGGTAACCATGGGTTACGATGGACAGTACCGACTGGTCCATGGTGATTGGATGCCAATTTGTTGCAAAGTGGCACAGGCAGCCTCCCACTGGAATATGGCTGCTGCTCTCTGGGAAAGAGTCAAAATCCAGACAAGGGGCCAGCTTGTGGAGCTGGCTGTGGTCTAGATGTTCTAGTTTGGCATGCATGTCCCCTCTGAGGTGCCTGAGCTGGTCATGCAGGAGGGTAATATCTGCATGGCCTGTAGAATTGTTTCTTGGGTTCTCTATGCGTGGCCCTGTAGGCTATGTAGGGAACATCTGGTGAGACAGTTGACAACTGGTGCAGGGTCTCATGATGGTCCTTTAACTGGGCCAGTGCATCCTGGATCTTATCCCCGAATAGGTTGTCTACTGTACAGGGTAGATCTGCCAGTTTGTCCTGCACTTCCAGGCATAAGTTTGAGGCCTTAAACTAGACCCAGCGTCTAGCACTGAGGCCTGCTGCCAAGCCTCTGGATGCTGTTTCAAAAGAATCATAGGCAGCTCTGACTTCATGTTTATCTGCTTCCATTCCTTTTTGTAGGATGGAGGAGAAGGCTTCTTGCTATTGCTGTGGTAGTGTCTCTGAAATCTCTTGGACTTGTTTCCAGAGATTTCTATTATAGTGGATCATGTATAGTTGATATGCTGCAATTTGCGATATCAACATGGACCCTTGGAACATCCTTTGTCCCAACGCATCCAATGCTTTCTGATCTTTACCAGGAGGGGCAGAAGAATGTGGACATGATCGTTTAGCCTTTTTCTGAGCTGATTGCACAACTACAGCGTGGTGGGGCAGCTGACTCTTTTGAAAACATGGGGCTTGTTGAACCAGGTGGGTAGCATCTGTCTTTTTATTGACTGGGGGTACTGTACCTGGATGTTCCCACAGGCGGTGCATGAGGTCCAAAAGAATTTCATGTACCGGTATTGTCATTATTTCTTTTGGACCATCTACAAATTGTAAGACCTCCAACATTTTATGGTGAGCATCTTCCTCCGTGACCAGTGTAAAAGGTATAGTATCAGACATCTCTTTGACAAAACTGACAAAGGAGAGGTCTTCTGGAGGAGATCTTCACCTTTCTTCTGGTGGTGAAGGCTCTGAGAGTAGGTCCTCTGATATCCGTGATGAATCATCTGAGGATGCATTGCCCCATGGATTATAGGGACTTTTGCCTTCTCCTGGTGGAGCTCCCGATGGAGGAAGCATGCCAAAGCTGAGAGGCACTGCAGCTTTGGAATCGATGGAATTGATGCTGGCATCAGGGCAGATGAGGTGTGCTTGGGTACCGGTAGCCCCGATGGCCCTGGCATGAGCTCTGGCATCAACAGTTCCCATGGAGGGACGTGGCCTGGAATCAATCCTTCTTCCTCTGAGGAACCCAGTACTGGAATCGGGACCTGCGGAGGCCTTTATGAATGATTTGATGCCAGCATTTCCGGTGGCAGAGGAGTCGATAAGGCACAGATGATCATATCGAGGCACTCGGGGAGTGGTGCCATCATCGAGGGAGCCAGTTCCGGGGCCGGTATGGGGGCCAATGCCAGCGGTGATTGGAAGCCTCATAAGGCTTTAAGCACTACCTCTTGGACCATGCAATCCAATTCCTCCCGGGAAGCCGGCATGGGTGGCACGGTGATCAGGGTAGGAGGCAGGGTAACTAGTACCATTTTTAAAGGACAGATCATCAGGGTAGAAGCAATTGAACATTGATCCTTCCCTATGGATTTTCTGGAACCCAATGGATGGTGTAAGTGGGAGCCAGTGAGGCCCCAGTCCCAGAAATGCTTTTTAGAGGAGAAGTGAGTGGTCAGAGGGGCCCAGAAAGGCCCAGAGAGGCCCAGCTAGGTAGGCCTAGGCCCTGGTCTTGATTTTACAGGTTGGGGGGGTTGGGGGTGTCAGAGGGGCACATATCACTGACTATCTCAGCCAGGTTAGCCAGATAAGTTTATCCAGATAACTTGTGCAGCCAGTTAGTAGTTGACTATCAGCCTCATCTACTTCCCACCTAAATATCTTTTCAATTTATCCAGTTTATTTTTCTTTTGTGTGACAGATAGTAGAATACCCAGTGACCTCTGGCTTATGCTTTTCAGGTACTCTTTATGCTCCCAACCCTTAGGACCTCCCTTAGGAAACAAGCCAGTTTAGTTCAGCTAAAGTCCCAGGGACGGCAGTGCAAACAGGATGATCACTGAGCATTTTTAAAGGTGCCTTGCCATTGGTTGGCATGAAAAGGCTGATAATCAAAGGATGCCAAAAAACCTAACCTAGGCGCAACAAAATTTTAGCTGAAATTAAGAGCCTGCGTTTTAGGCTGTAAACGTGTGTAATTTAGGATCCTAAAAAGGAAGCACCTAATTTTAGGCCTGTGTCACAAGTGCAACAGTGTGCCCCAGATGAGCCTTAAGGTGCACACTTGACTTAGGGGAACCCTGTTTTTTCCTGCAATAGTAAGGACAGATGCAGCAAGAAATTTGATTAAGGTAGTTTATTGCCACTAAACCTTAACAGCAAAAGCAAGATAAAGTCCAAACAAGGCAAAGTCAAAATATATGATCTAAAATTATAAAGCACTCATTCCTAGGGGGAGCAAGACTAGGCAAAGCAAGACTAGAACAAGGATCCTTGGCAGAAACAAAGTACTCATGACTGGACAAGAAGAAGGCCAGAAAAACAATAGTCCAATGAACCAGTGCCAAGACCAACCCAAAGTGAGGGACTGATCCACTGCTGGGCCTATTAGGACTAGACAAGAATAAGATGACTGCTGAGAGGAAGTGAGGGACACAGAGCTAGAAGGACTGAACAGATAATGTAGCAGGCTGGAAGCAGTACCTCATATCCTGCTGCCTTCTAATCTAAATGTAGGCACTTAAATTAAATGCCTAGCACTGGAAATCAGCACAGAGCTCCTAACAATTTTTCCCATTCCTGGCCTTGCTCACTTTTTTAGGTACCTAATTTACATGAGTAATAGTGGATACTTAGTCCTAGTCAATTTTCAAAGGGGCAAAATAAGGTGTCTAACTCTCACTGAAACCCTGTGAAAATTGATGTCTAAATATTGTAAAGGCCGCCTTGCTATTGGTTAGTGCCTGTGGTGACCAGCAGACTCCATTTCTTGCCTAGTTTACTATAGGAAAATACAATCGCTAATGGTTACAGAAGTCCACATAAACATTGTCATTGTAATATCCCATGTACAAATTTCTCAACTAAAAATGGAAACTAGGCATCATGAAATATTCACACATTAACTTTTTCGGTATTCCCTTCACTTTATAAAACATTCAAAAACTATTAAAAAATGATTAAAATATAGACAGAAATTCATCTCTAACTAAATAGTTGCATAAGGAGTGCTTTCCGTTTAGAAAGTATTGCAACATACCTTATGATACCAATTTCTGCTGTAACAACTTGATGCTGAATTAATGGCTACCTATGATGAAAATGATACGTGATTTCAAAAGGACAATTGCATTTCTTGCAAAGGCAGTGGTCCTTAGCTTTTGTCAGAGAGGGTGTAACAAAATCTTGTCCATGTAATTTGTTTTAACCTTAAAATGTCTCCGTTAACTACATACTTTGTACAGTTTTAAAGTTTTGGGCAAAAGATGTATATATTTTAGGGTAATGCAAATTTCTCACTGCATACATTCTTAGCTCTTTAATATTTCAAAAGGAATGAAAATACAGAAATTACAGAAATTATAATAGTGGAAATATATTGTCAGCTCTTATGTAAATGCAGACTGCTAAGGGCAGAACTGATGTAAGTTGCTGTTGAAGAGCCGCACAACAGCTTCCTCTTACTCTAGTCAATTTTTTTTAGATCCAAAACAATATGGATGGGTAAATAAAGCATATTTCTTTTGCAATGTAAAAAGCCTCCACAAAAAAATGACGTTAGCCACTTTTGCTCTACTGAAATTTTTAAAAATAAAAAAAAAGCAGTATCACTTCTATTCTAATTGCTTTCTTTTATCCTCTCTTATGATGTACAAAAGGGTTTTATGTTGGAATTTCTCAGGTGCATAAGCTATTAATCATTACAATAAATCATGCTGAAAGCATTTCTTTTATGGCTAAAAGGTAGCATGGTCTTCTCATAAATAACAATAGCTGCACTTATTTACTACAATAAATTTGTGTGCATTCTTTCCTACCTCAAATGCTTTATTTCATGTTCCAGGGGAAGGGAAGTTTCACAAAGCTTTTAATTTAAACAACTTCACAGTGCAGTATATACATGCATAAAGCCAGATGTCTTTTGCAACAAAATATAAATTGCCTTTTAAACTGGCAACCTAATCTTTCATGTTTAAATGAAAGTAAAGTACTTCACTCAAATACAAAACCACAAACAAATCTATAGCTAGCATGCCATGTAGTTATGGGCAGCAAACAATTTTTGTTTCATTGGGAATTTTCAGTTGCTTTCATTTCATTTTCTTTTTTCTTCGTTTCCTGTTATTTCTTTTGTGTGTTCAGAAGTTTGAGTATAAGAGAAGAGTTCCATAGCTGTAGCCACAAAAAGCATGTTGTACATACACATCTGGTTATGTGCATAACTTGCCAATTTGTGTGCATATCTTCTGATATGTGCACAGAAAGTGCTTTTTGTGCAAGTAAATACAAGCTTCTGAAAATGAATGCAAACAGAATTGGTGTTCTTTTCGGAGACATTGTTATCAGTCTGTTCCATTCAGAACAAACTGAACGTTTTTTTTTATTCTGAAAAAAAAATGCATTTGTTTCAAACAAATGCACATTCCTATTATATTATACGCTGGGTAGCTGGGAGATATTGTTGGGGGTGATATTAATTTAATCTTATTTTTCAAGTAAAACTGTCTATGACATTTAAAAAGCCGAAAGGGATGAAATTATTTAGCAGAATGCAATGGCAGGAACAGAACCAACCTGTGAGAACTCATCAGTGGAGTGCGAAATAAATCAGGGATGAGGAAGACGGGGTCATGGCAATTAAGGAATATGAGTGGCTTAGCATACCTTTCTGAAAAGTAGGGCAACGTCACAAATCTATGCAAGGAAAAGAAGGCAGCATCTAGAAGTGTACCTATGAATATGTGAAAGTATCTAAACATGTTCCATGACCTCCAAGGATCCTCCTCTGAACTAGGCCCTGAGACCTAAATGTGACTTTCTTTAAAAAGAAAACAAATAATGTTGTATTATCATTCAATTGTCTTAACAATTCCAAAAGGAATATATCACACTACTTATAGCTGTGAAATTCTAATTGCACCTTAGATAAAAGGGCAACCACAGTATGTAATTACATCTTAAAATTTATAACAAAATTAGATTATTAAACCCAGTCTCAAATATCAGAGCTAACTAGACATTAATCAGTGATTTGAAGTAATAGCTGTTTTCTCCTGTAGTTTCCATATATGACATTATCAAACTATCCTGTCATAACATGTCACTTGCATTGAGTTTAAAAATGCTTTTGTAATCTGTATCTATGGAGACAAATCTTTCAAAATTATGACAAAAGTGCTATGCAGTAGCATTGATCAGATGAAAGCATCATGGCTCTCAAAAGCTAGTCGTAAAAGGGCTAATCAGTCCCTTTGAAAATTGACTAGGACTGAATGCCTAAATTTAGGTGACTGTTTACACTAAGCACCTACATTTTGATGTTTGTATAGTGCTACATATGTCTAGTAGTGCTATATAAGTGTTTGGTAGTAGTAGTGCCTAAAAAATAAGGTGCAGGGAAAAAAAATTAGGAACTTAGTGATGTTTTTCAGTTCTAGCCACCTAATTTAGGGCCTAATTCACAGGGACAGTAACTTTTAAACAGGCGCGTGGGTGCACATGTGTGCGCAGTCATCGGCCCGCGGTCAGGGACATGGCCAGCATGTTTTAAAAATAGACTGACCTCTCACACATGTGCGTATAATTTTAAGTGGGCATGCATCTATGCATGCAAATGCCGCTTCTACCGCATAAGTTGGGGGATCTTAGTAGACATGTTCAGCAAAGCCATTTCCAGTTTTCCCAATTCATTCCCAGTTTGCAGAGGAAAGGGAAAGGACTTCCAAACCCCTCTAGTTTAATAGCATTCCATTTCTCTTTTAGCCCCTATCAATCTATTTTTCTGTATTTTATTACTTACATGTCCTCCATAGCAGAAGTAAAATTACACAGTAGGGGATTCATTTGTTCATAAGTATTTATGAGCAAATTTGAAGTTGAAATCCCATGCCCATGCCCGGCCCAGACCATGCTCATGTCCCACCCCTTTTTGAATCTTTTCATTTGTACCCATAGTGGCAGATACACACGTATATGGGCGCCTTTTAAAATCCGCTCGGCGCACGTTGGCCTGACATATTTAAGTATTTCCTGGTTTTGCGCATGCTGGGCTTTCAAAAATTCACCTTTAAACTTTTTTCCCATAGACACAGAATGGAAGAAAAACTTTCGTGAATCAGGCCCTTAGGTTTCTATTTACTATGTATTTTCCCAATAGATGAAAAATACAAAAAAATGTTTAGTAGGTAGACCATTTAGGTGGCTAAATCCTAAATTAGGAGTATTTTCAGACAAAAAACTTAGCTTCCTAAATGTGGCTGTAAACAACCTAAATTTAAGATACTAAAACTTAGGCCAGGATTCATCATTCTGTGCGGAATGCTGAACCCTGCGCTACAGAGAGGCGGGGGGCGAAGCAGGAGGCGGTCGGGCAAAAGCGTGCAGCCGGTCGCACCATGGTGGTGCGGTTTCGCCTGCCACGGTGTGGCCAGCTGCAGGCTATCGTGGACATAGCACCACCGTAAAAGGTGGTGCTATTTCCCCACACTACTGCTGGTGATAATGTTCGAAACATTATCGCTGGCAGCGGTGCCGCCGCTGATTAACATATTTCCCTCCCTAACTCCACCTCAACTCCTCCCTTCCCCCTAATTTCGTGTGCATTAGGGCTTTATCGCGTGCAATAAGGCCTAATGCACAAGATAAGGGCCTATCACAGCTTGGAAAATAACCCCTTAGGGACCTAAGTGAGCCTTTTTTTAATTACAATAAAAAGGTTCACCAACAGTTTATTTGCTGATCCTTATTTCTAGACAAACATGTTTGTAATAGTTTAAAACTTCAAAAGTCACATAATCCAATACTGAGATTGAAAACCGGTTTATTCTTATCTTTATCATCTACTTTTTTTCTCATTATTATGTTCTCAGTCTATCTACTCTTTTTATCTCTTCTTTCTTTTTCTAGTTATTCTTTCTTTCTGTTTTCACTCTTTTCTTCATCTCCCCTCCATTTTCAACTTTTTTTTCTGACCCTATGCTCTTTCATGTCACTTGTACTCATCTTTTTCTTCTCTGCCTCTCTCTTATTACCATTTCTTTTCTTCACCCATCTCTCATCATGTCTCTCACCCTCATTGCTCCTTCCAGTACTCCCATATTTCCAACTCTACCAGTCCCTTTCACTGTCCCATTTTCTTCTCCAGCTTCCTCCATCATTCCCTATAATCAGCCTACATCTTTCTCTCTCCACTTCTATCTTACCCTTTTCAGGATACATCATTCCCTTACATCTCCCTTCCTTTGCCTCATCTCTGCTTCCACTTTTCACCTTTTCAGCCTCCATCTTCCCCCCTTAGACCCCAGCCTCCATTATCCTATCTCACTATATATATCTCTCTGTTATCGCTTCTCAGATGTTTTCTTCCCTTTACCCGCTTAGATTTTCCAACTCTCAGCTGTGAAAATTCCAAACAATTGGACACACAGAGCAACATTTTTGCCTATGCCCTTCCACATGACTATTTATTTTAAACTTTTATTATTTGACTTATGACTAGAAAATTGTACACAGAGAGGTACAACCAACTGATCAAAAATATTAAAATACCAATAACATCAAATTAGAATAGTCAGGGAAACTACAATTACTTAACTGCCACCCCCACCATTAGGAAAACATGCATTTGATTTGATGTATAATCACAAATACATGTCATTTATCAGATCACACAAACTTTCTTATTACTCATTAAATCTATTTTGCCCCATTATTGTTGCTGTTGCGCCGGAGGTCGTGTCCGAGAAGGCAGTCCAAGGGTACATAGGAATCAGGAACGGAGGAACAAGGAGAACTGGAACAGGAGACAATGAGGATCAGGAACCAGGAACATAGAGGAATCACCAGGAAGCAACGAGTACACGACCAGAATGGAGACCTGTTGCAAAGGCAATCCCTAGGAGCGGAGCTCGGCCTTAAGTACCAGAGCTCTGCTGATGTCATCATCCGGGGCCATGGCCAAGTTCCTACCATGGGCCCTTCATAAGGCTGGAGGATGCATGCACGGGCGCCTAGGGAGGGGCGCGGCGCAGGACAGCGGTGTCCCTCTGCGGGCCACGCGGAGAGGCCTGACGCGGAGCACAGGGATCAGCAGCTGAGCCGGGGGGCGGCCTGAGAATGGAGCCGGCGGCCCACTGCTGCCAAGGACGAGGAACCAGGCACTGTATTAGTCTGAGAGAGGTGAGTGGGCTGGGCCGTGGGCCTGCCACGGCCAGCACGTGTAACAGTTGCTTATCCTTCAGGCCAGTAATCAGTCTCATAGTAAGATAAAGATGATGGCATATAAAGCCTAAATTCGTCCATCTAGTCTGCCCAGTTGAGATTCCTCAACTGGGCAGACTGGATGAGCACAAAAATTCCCACATATAACCCAATAACAACTTCCGCCTACTATTTTTCTTTTATTACCTGATATCACAACCCTATACCCACCGCTGCCATCTCAGAGTCAGTGAAATAGTATTAGTTCCCTAGAAAAAGCTTACAACCTTGCATGATCACTCCATTCAAAGCACAGTCTTCTGAGGTAAAATTATTGCTTACAACATGTATATTATATTTATATGCATTGCTATGGTGCCAACCAGAAAACCCTGCTAAAAGTTACTTGGAGCCCATATGGTATTAGGCTTATTATAATGTGTGTTGGATGTGGGCTTGACCATCAGAAAGCCAAAAACTAGATTATAATAATAATATAGTAAACCTCCTATATCAAAACAGCACTAATTGCTAGTACTCAAACAATTAAAAACCCTACCTAAGAAAAGGCAACATTGTAAATATTACTTCAGGTCCTTAAATACCAATACTACACTTATTAGGTTGGCCCCTGTGACATAATGAGGGCAAAGGCGATCGGCGCCATTTTAGATCGCCTTTGCCCTCACTATGTACCTGTGACGCCTTTGCCCTCACTATGTACCTGTGACGCCTTTGCCCTCACTTGGTACCTGTGACGTAGTGAGGGCAAAGGCGATCGGCGCCATTTTGAGTACTGGCATCGGACGGCCGGCATGCAGGAGGTCACTCCCGGACCCCCGCTGGACTTTTGGCAAGTCTTGTGGGGGTCAGGAGGCCCCCCCAAGCTGGCCAAAAGTCCCTGTGGGTCCAACGGGGGTCCCGGAGCGACCTCCTGCACGCCGGCCGTCTGATGCCAGTACTCAAAATGGTGCCGATAGCCTTTGCCCGTACTATGTCACGGGGGCCACCGGTGCCATTGGTCAGCCCCTGTCACATGGTAGGAGCACAAGATGGCGCCGATGGCCATGTGACAGGGGCTGACCAATGGCACTGGTAGCCCCTGTGCCAAAGGCTATCAGCGCCATGATGAAACCAGCACCGAGGGTGTGAGAGTGCAGGGGATGGTTCCCGGACCCCCCGCTGGACCACCAGGGAGTTTTGGTAAGTCTTGAGGGGGTTCAGGAGGGTGTTTAAATTTGTATTTAGGTGGCCGTATAATTTGGGGAAGATTTGTGTATTCGTGGGGAATCGCGATACGTTTTGCTTCCCCACGAATACTACGAATAGTGCAATATACGTTGCAGATCGCCAATACGGCGAAAATGAATGCACACCCCTACTGTTTACACAGGCAGTTGCCCCAGAGAACAAAGACACATAGAATTGTTTTATTTTATCTGCTTTATTTCTTGAAATGGTAATTCTTTTAAGATTTTTAGATATTTTATATTATATTTATATAAGATTTAACTATTTTTATTACTGAACTAACTAAGGATTTTAGGCATATTAATTTTCGACATTTTAATGTTTTATAGAAATGATGGCAGAAGAAGACCAAACGGCCCATCCAATCTGCCCAGCAAGCTTTCACACTTTTTTTTTTCTTCCTCATACTTATCTGTTACTCTTGGCCCCCATCAGCAACTCCCTGGTTCCAGTTTCCCTCCACCCCTGCCATCGATGTAGAGAGCAGCGCTAGAGCTCCATCCAAGTGAAGCATCCAGTTCAATTGGTCAGGGGTAGCAACTGCTGCAATAAGCAAGTTACTCCCACGCTTATTTGTTTACCCAGCCTGTGCCGTTCATTCCTTGTTGTCTGAATATAATTCCTCTTTTCGTTATTCCCCCTGCCGTTGAAGCAGTGTGTTGCGCTGGATATGTATTCCCAGGGAAGTATCCGGCTTAATTGATTCAGGGTAGTAACCACCGTAACAAGCAAGCTACTCCCATAATTATTTGTTTGCCCAGACTATGTAATACATTCCTTGTTGGTTGTTGCCTGAATATAAATCCTCTTTTCCTCTCCCCCCCTCCTGCTGTTGAAGTAGAGAGTTATGCTGGAAATGCACTGAAAGTGAAGTATCAGTCTTTCCCCCCCTGCCGTTGAAGCAGAGAGCTATGCTGGATAAGCATTGAAGTGAAGTATCAGACTTATTTGGTTTGGGGTAGTAACCACCGCAACAAGCAAGCTACTCCCTGGTTTTTTTGTGAATGCAAATCCTTTTTTTCCACATTTCCTCTTGCCGTTGAAGCATAGAGCAATGCTGAAGTTGCATTGACAGTGAGTGTGTTTATTGAATAAGGGTATTAATCTCCAAGTAGTAGCTGTAATTTCTGGAAGCTACCCCCATGCCTCTTCTCTTCGTTCACATCCTTTAGACTTTATGGATCCACAGTATTTATCCCACGCCCCTTTGAAGTCCTTCACGGTTTTGGTCTTCACCATATCCTCCGGAAGGGCGTTCCAGGCATCCACCACCCTGTCCGTGAAGAAATACTTCTTGACATTGGTTCTGAGTCTTCCTCCCTGGAGTTTCAAATTGTCACCCCTGGTTCTGCTGATTTTTTTTCCAATGGAAAAGGTTTGTCATTGTCTTTAGATCATTAAAACCTTTCAAGTATTTGAAAGTCTGTATCATATCACCTCTGCTCCTCCTTTCCTCCAGGGTGTACATATTTAGATTCTTCAATCTCTCCTCGCAAGTCATTCGGTGAAGACCCTCCACCTTTTTGGTCGCACTTCTCTGGACCGCTTCCATCCTGTCTCTGTCCCTTCGGAGATATGGTCTCCAGAACTGAGCATAGTACTCTAGGTGAGGCCTCACCAAGGACCTGTTCAAGGGGATAATCACTTCCCTTTTCTTGCTCGATATTCCTCTCTCTATGCAGCCCAGCATCCTTCTGGCTTTAGCTATCACCTTGTCACATTGTTTCGCCGACTTCAGATCATTAGACACTATCACCCCAAGGTCTCTCTCCTGCTCCGTGCACACCAGCCCTCTCCCCCCCCCCCCCAATCGAATACTGTTCTTTCGGATTTCCACACCCTATATGCATGACTCTGAACTTCTTGGCATTGAATCTCAGCTGCCTTATCTTCAACGACTCTTCCAGCTTCCTTAAATCCCATCTCATTCTCTCCACTCCTTCTGGCGTGTTCACTCTGTTGCAGATCTTAGTGTCATCCACAAAAAGACAAACCTTACCTTCTATCCCATCCGCAATGTCACTCACAAAGATATTAAACAGGACCAGTCCCAACACCGATCCTTACGGCACTCCACTTAACACTGCTCTCTCTTCAGAGTAAGTTCCATTTACTGTCACACATTGTCTTCTGTCCGTCAACCAGTTTGCAATCCAGGCCACCACCTTGGCACTCACTCCTAAGCTTCTCATTTTATTCACCAGCCTCCTGTATGGGACCGTATCAAAAGCTTTGCTAAAATCCAAGTAGATGACATCGAGCACTCTTCCTTGATCCAATTTCTTAGTCATCCAATCAAAAAGGTCGATCAGATTTGTCTGACAGGACCTTCCCTTGGTGAAACCATGCTGCCTCTCGTCCATCAATTCTGCTGCTTGTAGATAGTTCACAATTCTTTCCTTCAGCAGTGACTCCAATATCTTTCCCACCACCGAGGTGAAGCTAACCAGCCTGTAGATTCCAGCCTCTTGTCTGCTCCCACTCTTGTGAAGCGGGATCACCGTCGCTCTTCTCCAATCACTCGGCACCACTCCCGTTTCGAGGGAGCTATAGAATAGGTCACACAGCGGAGCCGCCAGCACATCTCTGAGCTCCCTCAGTATCCTGGGATGAACCTCATCAGGCCCCATGGCTTTGTCCACCTTCAGCTTTCCTAGCTCTTCCCATATATTCTCTTCCGTAAACGGTTTTATCTATTGTGATTATTATTATTATGTAAAATTGTATTTTAAGTGAGATGTTTGGCACTTGATCAAATTTTTATTTCTTTTATACTGTTTTATATTTTGTGCCTGTTGTGAACCGTTGTGAAGGAATTGCTCTAAATGTCGGTATAGAAAATTCACTAACTAACTAACTAACTAACTAAATAAATAAATACATAATTCAATGGAGAACCACTTCCCAGCCAGATCACCATGACAACTCCCCATCTGCACTGGCCTTCTGCATGTTGAGCAAATAACATTTTATATTATCGACAAAGTTGCGCACCCCATAGTTTTGGGATTACCCTGGTTACAGCGTCACTTGCCCCGATTCGACTGGGAGACACTACAAACTTACTCACTGGGGGCCCCACTGTCATGGCTTATGCCTTCTTCAAGTTACACCCCCAACAGCTGTTCCTTGGGCCATGACCTCATTGGACCCACCTCCACAATATGCAGATTTTGCAGATGTCTTCTTCAAAAGCAAGGCAGAGGTGTTACCAGAACACCGGCCTTTTGATTGCGCCATTAATCCCCTGCCGGGGGCGATCCTGCCAAGGGGTAGGGTGCACACCTTGTCCCTTCCAGAGACCAAGGCCATGTCTCAGTACCTTCAAGAGAACCTTGACAAGGGATTCATCAGACCCTCCTCCTTGCCAGCAGGGACAGGTTTCTAATTTGTGTCCAAGAAGGATGGGACACTACTACCCTGCATGGATTATCAAGGGCTCAATGCTATAACAAAAAAGGATTGGTACCCCTTACCTCTCATCCTCTAAATTCTTGACCGACTCCAAGGTGCCAAAGTATTTACCAGGTTGGACTTACATGGAGCATATAACTTCATTCACATCAGGCCAGGCAACAAATGCAAAACTGCCTTCAACACGCAGGACAGCCATTATGAATATCTGGTAATGCCATTTGGACTGTGTAACAACCACGCCATGTTTAAAAACATGATGAATGAGATCTTTAGGGAACTTTTATATGTCTCAGTAGTCATTAGGGGTGTGCATTCATTTGCAATGTATTGGCAATCCGCAATGAATAGGGCCATATTCGTTGTATTCATGGGGAAGCGAAACGTATTGGGATTCCCACGAATACAATGAATCTTCACCAAATTATTCAGCCATCTAAAGGAGCAAATTTAAACAAAACCTCCACCCTCCTGACCCCCCAAGACTTGCCAAAACTCCCTGGTGGTCCAGCGGGGGTCCGGGAGTCATCTACTGCACTCAAGCCATCTGCTGCCGGTATTCAAAATAGCGCCGATAGCCCCTGTGACATAGTAAGGGCAAAGGCTATCGGTACCATTTTGATTACTGGCAGGCATCGGCACGAGTGCAGGAGATCACTCCTGGACTCCCAAGACTTGACAAAGGTCCCTGGTGGTCCAGCAGTGGTCCAGGAGCCATCTCCTACACTCGGGCCATCGGCTGCCAGTATTCAAAATGGTGCCGATAGCCTTTGCCCTTACTATGTCACAGGGGCTACCGGTGCCATTGGTCAGCCCCTGTCACATGGTAGCAGCAATGGACAGCTGGCGCCATCTTGTGGCACCGGTAGCCCCTGTGACATAGGAAGGTCAAAGGCTATCAGCGTCATTTTGAATACCAGCAACCAACAGCGTGAGTGCAGTAGATGGCTCCCGGTCCCCTGCTGGACCACCAGGGAGTTTTGGTAAGTCTTCGGGGGGTCAGGAGGGTGGGGGGTTGTAGTTAATTAAATTTTAGCTGGGAAACTAATAAGAATGGAACGCATGAATGGATCGGGGCCCCCCCTTGCCGAATGCAATGTATCTGCCCCACCACGAATACAAATACCAAATGTAATGTATGCGGTCCCTCTGCACATCCCTAGTAGTCATATACCTTGATGATATCCTCGTCTTCTCAAAAGACCTGCAATCCCATCATCAGGATGTTCGCCAGGTCCTTCAGCATCTATGGGCTCACAAGCTATATGCCAAACTCGAAAAATACTCTTTTGAGAAAGAGAGCCTATCCTTTTTTGGGTACATAATTTGTAGCAGTGGCTTTCGCATGGACCTGAAGAAAGTACAGTGAATCCAAGATTAGGCACAACCATTCAGCCTTCCAGCATTACAGAGGTTCTTGGGATTTGCAAATTTCTACTGACACTTTATTCCCAATTACTCTCTGATCATCGCCCCCCTCATGGCACTCACCAAGAAGAGAGCAAATACAAAACCTGACCACCCAAAGCATTCATTGCTATCCATGTGCTAAAACAGGCCTTTCTTTGGGAACCCTGTCTTCACCATCTGGACACAACACGTCCTTTTTTCCTAGAGGTCGATGCCTCCTCCCTGGGCATGTGAGCCATGTTGAGTCAACATAGGGACTTGGGGGTCCTCTGACCTTGCTTGTTCTTTTCCCAAAAACGTTCCCATGCTGAGGGAAATTACGGCATTAGGGATAAGGAACTCCTAGCCATAAAATTGGCACTCGAGGTATGGTGACACTGGTTGGAGGGTGCACAACACCAAATTACAATATACACTGATCATAAAACTTGGAGCATCTACACCAAGCCCAATTTCTGAAAGCTTGCTAAGCCCGGTGGTCCCTAGTTTTTGCTCGATTCCATTTTGAAGATACTGGCCAGCAGACCAGAATGTCCATGCAGATGCCTTATCCTGCTCCTTCAAAGTAGATAACATTCCTGCCCTACCAGGGCATATAATCAACCCAACTTGAATCATCCTGGTGACCTCCTTGACTGTCCCTCCAGGAAATACAGTCATCCCAAGCCGACCATCAGAAAGTTTTGGAATGGTCCCATGATTATCGTATTGCATCGCAGGGCATCCTGGGCAGGCCCAAAACCTGGCTCTACTCCAACAGTATTACTTGTGGCCCCAGATGAAGGGTGTTGTTAAGGCCTATGTGGACTCATGTCCTACCTGTGCTCAGCAAACGTTTCTGGTGGGACAACCTTGGGGGCTGTTACAGCCGTTGCCAGCCCCCAAGCAACCCTGGACCCATTTGTCCACTGATTTTCATCTACACGGTCTCCCACAACATAAACAGTGGACCCTTGACTTACGAACTCAATTCGTTCCAAAGGGCTGTTTGTCACTCAAGTTGGTTGTAAGTCAAGACTATTTTTTCCATAAGAAATAATGGAAATACCCATAATCCATTCCGAACCTCCCAAAGCACCCCTTACCTAACATTTTCATAATAAAAAAGGGTTCTTTAATGTGAGTAATTACCAGCAACACCAATAATTTTCCTTGCATACTCACCAAAAAGTTATAAAATGTGCCTAGCCTACCAGAAACAACAATTTCATACTGTACTCACCATTCAAGTTGACATCTTTGGCTTGCCGGTAGGGAGCACATCTCTAGCCCCCCACACACTCATTTTCCCGTCCCCACCCTCTCTGAGCACATCTCTAGCCCCCACATACTCATTTCCCCCTCCCCACCCCCTCTGAGCACATCTCTGGCCCCCCACACACTCATATCTATTATCTACCGCCCAGCATACTCATTCCTCCCCTCCTGATACTGTACCTTGCCAGATGATTGCTGTCCCACGATGCTGTTGCTTGCTGCAATGTCGTGCCTGGTCTGCCATGTGTGCCTGAGATGGATTGGCCTTATTGGCTGCAGCAGCACCAGCCAGACAATCACTGTAGAAGTCCCACCCACCAAGACCAAAAAAATGTGATTGGAAGTAAAAAAAATGACCAATTACAAGCAATCAGTGGGAAAAAAAAGCCCCCACACACACGTGCACAGCAAGAGTGGGATTCGGGTCATAACTCGAAATCTGGTCGTAACTCAAAACCGAACAACTTGGTCATACTCCAAGTTGTTTGTAGTTCAAGTCGGTCGTAACTCAAGGGACCACTGTAGTCTCTGACCGAGGCGTTTAATTCACAGCCAAATGTTGGCGCTTGCTCTGCTGGAAATTCAATATTACGTTCGACTTTTCTACTGCCTACCATCCACAGGCTAATGGTCAGTTGGAATGCAACAACCAAACCCTGAAGACTTCTTTGAGAGTGTTTATCAATGCATGGCAAGATAATTGGTCTACTCTACTCCCCTGGGCAGAGTTCTCTCACAACTCCCACGTTAATGCTGCCATATGTTCCTCACCATTGTTGATTATGTATAAAAGTCATCCAGCTCCCCCTCTTCCAGTCCCACTCTCTGACTCATTGCCTGCAGCCCAACTGACAGCTAGCGAACTATACAACCTCTGGGTACAAATGGAGGAAATGATTTGGAGGGTGGCCCAATGAGCCAAAAGGACAGTGAACATTCATCAGCAACCAGCCCCCCAATTCGAACCAGGAGATAGGGTCTGGCTAAGCATTTGCCACTAGAGATGTGAATCGTGTCATTGATCGTCTTAACGATCGATTTTGGCTGGGGGGGGGGAGGGAATCGGATCATCGCGGTTTTAGGTTTGTAAATATCGTTTAAATCGTGTTTTAGTGTGCCGGGAAAACCGGCACACTAAAACAACCCTAAAACCCACCCCGACCCTTTAAAATAAATTCCCCACCCTCCCGAACCCCCCCAAAATGCCTTAAATTATCTGGGGTCCAGAGGGGGGGGGTCCCGGTGTGATCTTTTACTCTCGGGCCTCCGGCGCCATTTTGTTTTTTTGTCCCCCGACGTCAGGAGCGTAGGAGATCGCTCCCGGACCCCCGCTGGACCCCCAGGGACTTTTGGCCAGCTTGGGGGGGCCTCCTGACCCCCACAAGACTTGCCAAAAGTCCAGCAGGGGTCCGGGAATGACCTCCTGCAGTCGAATCGTGTTGCCGTACGGCCGGCGCTACCTTTGCCCTGTCATATGACAGGGCAAAGGTAGCGCCGGCGCCATTAACGCAGACGTGGCCCGAGAGTGGAAGATCACACCGGGACCTCCCCACTGGACCCCAGGTAATTTAAAGCATTTTGGGGGGGTTCGGGAGGGTGGGGGATTTATTTTAAAGGGTCGGGGTGGGTTTTAGGGTTGTTTTAGTGTGCCGGTTTTTTCGCCCTCCCCCTTCCCCTCCCCCTTCCCCCGATTTACGATTTTTGACGATAAATCGGGGAATTCCTATTATATATCGCCTCTAACGATTTTTGACGATTTAAAATATATCGGACGATATTTTAAATCGTCAAAAAATGATTCACATCCCTATTTGCCACATCCGGCTCTGGGTACCCTCCATGAGGCTCACACCACATTATATCGGACCATTCCCCATTACACGCCAAATTGGTCCTGTCTCTTACCAGTTGCGACTACCCGCTTCTATGAAGATTTACAATGTGTTCCATGTGTCATTGCTCAAACCTTTTCTCTTTTGGCCCTCCTGAAGAGTGCCAAAATCACAGACCTATCTTATGAGGAAAACCAAGTTTACCAGATCAAGAAGGTACTGGATGTAAGTAGGAGGAATCACAAGTGGGAGTACCTGATTTCCTGGAAGGGCTATGGCCCAGAAGAAAACACATGGGAACCCATTTCGATCATCTTGGATAAGGGTCTGTTAAGGGCATTCCATGCAGCACATCCCAAAAGACTCAAACCTCAGAAGGGAGGCCCTAGAGGAGGGGGTACTGTTACATTTTGCCAGTCATGAGCTCACCTCACAGCTGCCTGCTCTCACTTCTTCTGGTCCAGAGTTCCCCCGATGCCACAACGAAGACACAACAGGCCGCCACGCAGGCCCAGCCTTGCTGGAGATATCACAATGTGCATGGGACGTTCCTAAGGTGCATGTGCCAAGGGAAGAATTAAAGGGCCCTTGGCGGGAAAACCTCCGCAGCACCCTCCCATGACATCAGCAGGGCAAGGGTATTTAAACTCGGACCTGGCCAGCATCAGACGCCTCAGCAACAGGTCATACTCTCAGTGAGTATTTGGTTGCTTGTTCCTGAGTCCTGGTTCCTGATTCTTGGTTCCTGACTCCTGGTTCCTGACTCTTTGTCCTTTGCCCCACTGGATTGTCTCTGTGGCTTGGACTTCGGATTGCTCCTGACCTTGCCTTCTTCTGGATCGACTCTTGGCTGACCTTTGACTTCCCCTGTACCTTGCTTGTCTTCCGTCTGCACCGAACTTTGGTTTGTCTTTGACTCTGCTGTTTGCTGCCTGCCATGACCTATGGTATGTCTTTGACTCCACCTGCCACCTAATCAACCGTGGCCTGTACGGACTGCTCTTCTTGCTGGTCTCCAACCTTCATCTTCCAGAGTCCCACACCTAAGTCCAGCTGGCCCAGGCACCCAAGGGCTCAACCTGTGGAGAACGTGGGCTCCATTCTCCTCTCATCCCACTTCTCATCTGCTTCACATTCTCCCTCTCTCTTCGTATTCATCCCATCAAACCTCTCGCTCATACTCTACAAAAAGACAGCATCTGTAGTAAGCACTATATTGACACTTCTAGAACACAATCAATTTCCCTATGGCTGAGCCTCATATTTATTTCTGCACCCTGGATATGTTCAATCCATGCCTTGCACCGACCTGAATGCCCATTCACAATAATCTGATATATTGTATTCAATTTAATTAAAAAAAAAATCATTGCTGTCAAAAGAAAGAGAGCAATGTGTTTTTATTTCTATAACATAAACTAACCAAGCAAATTTTACCTTGTTTTTCAGCACAAACTCATTATGAATAATGTCCACTTAAGCAATAAAAATGTTGCTTTAGAATTTAATGGGTATTTTTTTGAGGAAGCAAGTTGAACTTTGCTGTGAAATGTTTGCAGAGCATTTGTAGAATGCTTAGGAACTTTTGTCAACTATTTCATATCTGGTAATTTTCATATTTCACATAGTCTACATGGAATTTATCCCATTTGCTGATCTGAAGATTTTACAGATCATTTGCCAATGTGTGAAATTGCAATTTTACTTATTGCACATCCTTAATAGGGAGCAATGGTTTCTGATCATATGTTCTAGCTATAAATAAAGGTAATTTTAAAATCCTTGAAATAAAATAGCACTCTAAGGTGGTCATTTTCAAAGGACTTACAGGGTCATTCATCAAAACATGTTAGGACCCTATGGCATGATAAATGCGGTTTAACAGCGCAATAAATGAGCGATATGTATTGTGTCGAGTATCACTATACAAATACATAAAGAATATGCAAAAGCTATAAAATAATGCAAATATGGGTTTCCTATTGCATTTCATGGTGAAATAACACGCAATAATGCAGGTTTCAACATGCCAAATAACACCACCTTTTTTTTTCTTCGGTTGCACTACAGTTGCTATTATCGCAGCTATTATTGTGCTCACTAAAAGGAGGCCTTCTATTAACACACCTATCAAGCCCTCCTGGACCAATAAAACTACCTTTTCTTACCTGGCCTGTCTTCCTAAAGCTACAATGTTAGGGGGAAGTTTACTTGTAGCAGGATACTGGCTGCTTCAGGCTGCTCATTAGCGATGACAATTAGAAAAACATCAAGAACCACAACAATAGGCAAGGGAAGTTCAAACCCCACCAACAGAAGTCCCAGCACTAGAGCCAGAGCCACTGGCCCACACCAGTGTTGACCTTACAGGAGGGCATGCCTGCGATACTGGGAGCACAGCTTTCCTCCATGAACCACATTGCTGGGCATGCCAGAGGAACATGTGGCTAGTAGGGATGTGCAGCAGGGACGGATTTGACCCATTTGGTATTCGTATTCATGGGGAGCCAAATCCGTTGCATCCATTCTTGGGAGACCCTGATCCATTCATTAGATATGTATGTATTTGTTTCCCAATAAAACCCCTATCCCAACCCTTTAAATTTAATTAACTACAAACCCCCACCCTCCTGAACCCCCAAAGACTTACCAAAAGTCCCTGGTGGTCCAGCGGGGGTCCTGGCGTGATCTCCTGCACTCGGGCTATCGGCTGCCGGTATTCAAAATGGCGCTGATAGCCTTTGCCCTTACTATGTCACAGGGGCTACCGGTGCCATTGGTCGGCCCCTGTCACATGGTAGGAGCAATGGAGTGCTGGCGCCATCTTTGCTCCTACCATGTGACAGGGGCCGACCAATGGCACCTGTAGCCCCTGTGACATAGTGAGGGCAAAGGCTATCAGCACCATTTTGAATACCGGCAGCTGACAGCCCGAGTGCAAGAGGTCACTCCAGGTCCCCCGCTGGACCACCAGGGATTTTTGGTAAGTCTTGGGGGGTCAGGAGGGTGGCGGTTTATTCGTTAGATACGTTGTGTTTGTGGGGGTTCGCCATACGTTTCATGACCCCACAAATACAGCGAATAGGGACATATATGTTGCAGATTGTCAATACGTCGAAAACGAATGCACACCCCTAGTGGCTAGCAAGTATCGCCTCAGCTTTCAGGCTATCATGGAATTATATGAAAAACTCAGAGGGGATCTGGATCCGATCACAGAAAGTTTTCATGTTACACCAGACCTCACCAAACTTTTGTGCACCCTGCATTTCTTGGCATCTGGTTCCTTTCAAAAGACAGTCGGTATTTTAGGGGGAAATATCCCAAACCTCTTTTTCCCACTGACTGGGACAGGTCATAACAGCTGAATGTGGCCACATTAATTGGTACATAACATTCCCTTGTGAATAGTAGGACTTAATGGAATTAAAGAGAGGGTTTTTTTTTTTTTTTAAATTTATTCTTTATTAACTTTTTCATTTATTACATCATGAAAAACACTTATACCAATATGTACTCCACATGTTCAAAACAATTATTTAAACAAATAATACATTTCCAACAACTTTTTCTCAAATGGTGCACATAAAACATAATTGGGGGAGATCCTCCATATTAGTACAAGAAAAAGATACATTTATAGGTTCCCTTTAAAACATTAGGGAGCCTTACTAGATTAACTTCAAATATAAGGAGGAAAGAGACTTTAATTTCTTAAGTACCCTTTACCATATATATTTCAAACTTCTGATACCGTTTTATCTAACAAAAATGTTTCTAGATGCAATGGATCCGAAAAACCAAATTTTTTCCCTTTATAATTAATATAACAAACACACGGAAATTTCAAAAAGAAAGATGCCCCTAGAGTAACCACGCGTTGTTTTAAAGCAAGAAAGGCTTTCCTTCTTGCTTGGGTAGCCCTAGCTACATCATGGAAAATTTGGATTTTGGCACCACAAAAAGATACATCTTTATAAAGAAAAATTTTTTTGAATAGTCTATCTTTGTCTTGCTCTGACTGAAAGGAAATGAAAAGAGTAGCCCTATTCTCAATTATGTCTAGAGATTCCTCCAAGAAGGTAGAAATACCTAAACTAGGAGGAGACTCTGTCCCACCATCTTGAATATTTCTTTCTCTTTTCTTAATAAAATAATATATCTTTGACAATTTAGGAAATTCCTCATCTACATACATTAAGACTTCTCTGAGAAATTTTTTAAACATTTCTAATGGTGAGAGTAAGCGAGTAATTGGAAAGTTTACCAATCTCAAGTTTTTTAATCTCAGAGCATTTTCCATTCGTTCTAATTCCTTATGAATAATTAGACTATCATGTATAAAAGTATTACCAGATGACTGAACCACTTGCATTTTCTCTTTCAAGTCTAACACCTCCTTTTCACACTCTGATATTCTTATCCCTTGTTCATTTATTTTCTCACTGGGACAGGTCATAACAGCTGAATGTGGCCACATTAATTGGTACATAACATTCCCTTGTGAATAGTAGGACTTAATGGAATTAAAGAGAGGGTTTTATGCCATTGCCAACTTTCCTAATGTTCTGGGAGCTATTGACTGCACTCATGTAGCCATAATTCCACCCTGGGACAGAGGGGAAATCAACAGCATCATAAAGCTCTTCCACTCCCTCAATATGCAAGTGGTCTGTGACACTCAAATGCGCATCCTTAACATGGTCGCCAGGTACCCAAGAGCCATGCATGATTCCTATATACTTAGGTAATCGTTCCTGTTTGAATTTTTTGAAGATGGTCTGTATGGTGATAGTTGGCTCGTAGGTAAGAGTGATGGTTCTTTCTATAGTCCATCTCCAGCTATCTGTTTGAACAAACTGAACTGACTCGAGTGGCTGTCATGGATGTGACAGCATAGGTGACGTGACAAGTGGCTTCTACAATTAGGTCAACAAGCCATTGAGCCAGGGCCTGGCTTTTCATTCTATGATGGAAAAGCCTGCTTATGTTGCCTGACCAAACAATACACTTGCCACTAAGCTGTTATAATTGAGATGTATCCTTTTAGTCCTATACAGTTAAGACTGCCCATTTTTCTGAACATTATAAATAAATGTACTTGTTGCTTTAAGACAATATTGTCTATAGATGAACTTAGAGTTTGAACACATCCCTTTTTTGAGGATGTGGTTTTGGTGTGTTTATGTTCTCTACTTCTATGCTGGTTTACTTGTAAATCAAAACCATTTGGGATCCACAGTGCAGGGAATGCCAGATCAGGTGTGCCTTGTTAGTGCTCTATCAGCTAGGATGTCAACCACAGTTTGCCTTGACCATCACACAGGTTAAAGAGAAGCTGGGGGCTGTGCATTTAGGCCCTATCAGAATCACTGAATCATGTCAGAGAAAATGTGTATCTCTGGAGGACATACTAAAGAATAGCCAGGAACATGCACAATCATACCACGAGGTTGCTGTCTTTCTGTTATGAAATTTGTGGAAGCTGTGATGTACAGTTTCAGTGTTAGAAGAGTGCAAGAAATGACTTCCGAGAGTTTGGTAGTGAGTGACATGGGCACTTTGCGTAGGAATGCCAGAAGCTGTTTCCCATTTAGGAAGATCTGATGCAGCATAAGCAAGCACTAGAACATTCATATTGTGTCACAGTAAAAGGTGGCATGGATTTAGGGCTCTCCAATGGTCTTTTAAGGCTCATGTCAGGCTAGAGCCTAGCTTCCATTGTCTTATCGCATGCTGTGTGTTGGCAGCAAGATCACAAAGTCAGGGTGGTCTAAATGATGCAGCCATTCTCTGTTTACTGCAGGAGATTCAGGATACAGTCGCAGGACATGGCTTCTCACACCAGTCGCTATTCCCAACACACCAGCAAAGAGGCCTTATATGTTCTACCCGCTGTGTCATAGATCGCACCTTTGAAATTCTCAAAAGTAGATTTCACTGTTTGGACAAAACAGGGGGAGCTTTAATGTACGCCCCACCCAGAGTCGCTGAGATAGTGTTTCGCCCATGCAATGTGGGCTGTTTCAGGGGCTGTACAAACAAACAAATAAATATATTAATACATGAGCTCATAAATATATATATTTATAACATTAAAAATTAAAAAAATGCACACATTTTTTAATGTTTTAAATGTATGAGATTTTTTATATATGTTTCTTATATTTGTTTTTATGTTATTTTCACTGTGTGGTACTATTAATATGTGTGCATTTAAAAAAATGTGTTACCCTTTAAAAGGACTACTATTTGGGGGCGGCTCATGGTACTTTTCCTCACCTCGGCTGTTGGCTGGTTTGGAGTGGCATTTGTTTGGAGGGCTTAACCCTGGGCCACCCCAGTAGCTGGGGACTGCTGCATGGAGTTGATTCCGGGGAGGATTGGGATGGCACTGGTGGAGGCTCTGGCAATCTTTCAAATCATTGATTAAAAACAGATGTCAGGTTCTTGACAGAGGTGGCAATGATGGTAAGGCTCTGCGTTAGGAGAGCTGGGTGTACCTGCAAGGTATTGGTGGTCCTGATGTAAGCCCTCCTCAAACGCACCAGCTCAGCCCATATATGCATGCCTTCTCTCGCTAAGGTCAATGGTTTGGTTGACCTGCTGTTCCTCTGCTGCTGGTTCTGCTTGTGCTGCAGGTGGGACCAAAACTGGCATGTCCGAGCTAGTGGCCTATTCAGGCTGGATACCTCTAGGATCTGGCTGGGGAAAGGGGATACTGTAGTGAGGTGGGGACTGGCCATCTTGGTCCCAGGCTGGAGAGAGTAAGGTACATGTCCAGTTGGAGGAATGAGCCAAGGGGTGCAAGCAGCTGGTGATCATCTGGTGACTACTGCTGGGGATGTTCCTGCTCGTCTTCCTCACTCCACTATGTCTGAGTATGCAACTGGAGGATTGCAGTACGAGCTGCTGCTGCATTGCTGGTCCCTGGGATTGTGCTGCTGGTTGAGGGGGTTTCAAAGCTGGAACCAGTGAGAGCGGTGGAAACAAAGAAGAAGATATTAGGGAAGTGCATTTGTTTAGAATGAATTAGGCAATTTCAGTGAAATTGCCTAATTCATCCTGGTTTGGGAGACCCAAATCCTGAAAGGGATTTTTTCAAAAATTTGCGAAAAATTTGTTTTCGGGTTTGCATGAGGGGGAGGGGCACATTTATTAAAAAAAAAAACAACAAACCCAACCCTTCAAATTTACTTAATTACAACCCCCCCACCACCATCCCAATCCCCCCCCCCCCAAGTCTTACTGAAAGCCTTGGTGGTCCAGCGGGGGTCCCAGGCCATCGAGCTGCCAGGAATTAAAATGGCGCCGGTAGCCCTTTGCCTTTACCATGTGACAGGGGCTACCGGTGCCATTGGTTGGCTCCTGTCACATGGTAGGAGCAATGGGCGACCAGTGCCATCTTAGAAAATGGCGCGGGCCATCTATTGCTCCTTCCATGTGACAGGGGTTGACCAATGGCACCGGTAGCCCCTGTCACATGGTAAGGGCAAAGCACCACCGGTACCATTTTGATTAGTAGCAGCCAACGGCCTGAGAGGGAGAGATCGCTTCCGGGACCCCGCTGGACCACCAGGGCTTTTAGTAAGTCTTGAGGGGGGGATAAGAATGGTGGGGGGTTGTAATTAAGTAAATTTGAAGGGTTGGGGTGTTTGTTTGTTTTTTTATCCATTTCTGAAAACAAAATGGAAAAAGTTTCCAGGTTCGGGGAGTGGACCGAAATGGTCCACCCCGAACCCGAAAACAAATCGAAAAAAAAATGGTGCACATTGCTAGAAGACATAAGTATAAATGCTAAGAAGTGCACATTTAATATTTGGCATAAGAAATGCACTTTGCATCAGTCTATCAATCTATCAATGAGAGCATCTTATGCCAAAATATGTGTGTACATCTGTAGCAGACGTAAGAACATAAAAACATAAGAAATTGCCATGCTGGGTCAGACCAAGGGTCCATCAAGCCCAGCATCCTGTTTCCAACAGAGGCCAAAACCAGGCCGCAAGAACCTGGCAATTACCCAAACACTAAGAAGATCCCATGCTACTGATGCAATTAATAGCAGTGGTTATTCCCTAAGTAAAATTGATTAATAGCCATTAATGGACTTCTCCTCCAAGAACTTATCCAAACCTTTTTTGAACCCAGCTACACTAACTGCACTAACCACATCCTCTGGCAACAAATTCCAGAGCTTTATTGTGCGTTGAGTGAAAAAGAATTTTCTATGATTAGTCTTAAATGTGTTACTTGCTAACTTCATGGAATGCCCCCTAGTCCTTCTATTATTCGAAAGTGTAAATAACCAAGTCACATCTACTCGTTCAAGACCTCTCATGATCTTAAAGACCTCTATCATATCCCCCCTCAACCGTCTCTTCTCCAAGCTGAACAGCCCTAACCTCTTCAGCCTTTCCTCATAAGGGAGCTGTTCCATCCCCTTTATAATTTTGGTTGCCCTTCTCTGTACCTTCTCCATCGCAACTATATCTTTTTTGAAATGCGGCGACCAGAATAGTACACAGTATTCAATGTGTGGTCTCACCATGGAGCGATACAGAGGCATTATGACATTTTCCGTTCTATTAACCATTCCCTTCCTAATAATTCTTAACATTCTATTTGCTTTTTTGACTGCTGCAGCACACTGGGTGGACGATTTAAAAGTATTATCCACTATGATGCCTAAATCTTTTTCCTGGGTGGTAGCTCCTAATATGGAACCTAACATCGTGTAACTACAGCAAGGGTTATTTTTCCCTATATGCAACACCTTGCACTTGTCCACATTAAATTTCATCTGCCATTTGGATGCCCAATCTTTCAGTCTTGCAAGGTCCTCCTGTAATGTCTCTCAGTCTGCTTGTGATTTAACTACTCTGAATAATTTTGTATCATCTGCAAATTTGATAACCTCACTCGTCGTATTCCTTTCCAGATCATTTATATATATATTGAAAAGCACCGGTCCAAGTACAGATCCCTGAGGCACTCCACTGTTTACCCTTTTCCACTGAGAAAATTGACCATTTAATCCTACTCTCTGTTTCCTGTCTTTTAACCAGTTTGTATTCCATAAAAGGACATTGCCTCCTATCCCATGACTTTTTAGTTTTTGTAGAAGCCTCTCATGAGGGACTTTGTCAAACGCCTTCTGAAAATCCAAATACACTACATCTACCGGTTCATCTTTATCCACATGTTTATTAACCCCTTCAAAAAAATGAAGCAGATTTGTTAGGCAAGACTTCCCTTGGGTAAATCCATGTTGACTGTGTCCCATTAAATCATGTCTTTCTATATGTTCTACGATTTTGATCTTGAGAATAGTTTCCACTATTTTTCCAGGCACTGAAGACTTAACATTTACAGGTGAGGTGAACTTACCAACCCTGGTTTGCATGGTTTCCAGGGCCTCTTCCATCCCTTCAACTTCCGGTCCCAGACGTTCAATCAGGTGCTGTTCATGGGGGTCAGGATGATAGGGTAAGGGGATTCTCCTCCTCCCATCTGTTGGTGATACTTGTTCATGGTAGCTACCTTGGTCTTGAGCTGGGCCTTTATATTGCGGCAGAGGTGAGTTACCTTCTTTCTGGTCCGCCTTATTCCATTGTGCTGGGTATTGGCGTGGGCAATGGTGTGCCATATCTGTCCCTTGGCTGCCTTGGATGTCTTTGTGGTATGGTTCGTAAAGAGCATGCTCTTTACGAACCATACCACTGCTTGGTCTCCCGGCCTCTTCTACCAAACCTCTTCAAATGCTGCAAAACGCTGCAGCCAGGATACTCACAAATTCTCGCCATATGGACCACATCACACCGATTCTAAAAATACTTCACTGGCTTCCCAACCGCTACAGAATTCTCTTCAAGACACTGACCATCATTCACAAAACCATATTTCAGCAATCCTCTCTCCAACTCACCATACCCCTCAAACTACACTCCTCAGCAAGACCTACCAGATTTGCATACAGAGACTCCCTCCAGGTTCCCCCGAACAAATCTACTATACACAACGCCATTGAAAAACAAGCGCTATCAACTGTCAGTCCGCATCACTGGAATTCTCTCCCGCCAGATCTCCGCCAGGAACATCGTCATATCACATTCAGAAAAAAATTAAAAACATGGCTGTTCGCCCAAACATATCCTTGAAGAAGCCTTATGGTAATCCACACGGACCAACACCCCACGGTTGCGTCCCCTTTCTGCCGCACAAAGGAACTGTTTTGCTGCTAACTGCGCTCTCATATAACTTGTCTAATCGACTCCACTATGTAAATTGTATATAATTCTTACCATGTAAGCAATTACTCTCTGCTTACATGCTCTGCTCTCCAGTTAGAAATTGTTAATCTATCCCTTTTTTTCTAACAGCCATGTTCCACATTCCCTGTTGTAATGTAATTTTTGCTTTCAGTGTTAACTGGTTTACCCCCTAGTTTATTGTAAACCGGTACGATAAGACCTGGTCTTGAGCATCGGTATATTAAAATAATTTAAATAAATAAATAAATAAATAGTTATTGAGGACTCCAGCAATCAGTATCTTGTTCTCAACACTAAATTTAAGGCCCTTAGACAAGTCCATCATGTTACCTGGTTGTTGGATGATTGGGTTGTCACCTCCACATCTGGAGAGGTGTCACTATACTAACTCTGCTCCCACTTCCTTCTCCCCTCCCTTCCTCCTCCTGTGCACCTGTCCTGCCAACTCCCCTCCCTTCTGCCCTCTGTCTATCCCTAGCCTTTCGTCCTCCTTCCTCCAAAGATGCCTGCCTATCTCCTTAACTCGCCCACCTCTTCCTGTCCCTTCCCTCCTCCCTATCTACTCCTGTCCCTGACTCTACTCCTCCTCCTCCTCCTGGTATCACTCCTGCCTACCTCCTACTATCCTACTTCTTCTCACACCACTCCTCCTCACCACCACTCCTCCACACCACCTCTCTTCCTTACCACAGCAACCACGCCACCACTCCTCCTCACCACCACTCTCACCACTACATCTCCTCCAACACACAAATATAAACAGACAAACTTGACAAACTAAAAAAACTTTCACACACAGATAGAGACAAGAGACAAAGATAAAAGGAAACAGATGAGAAACAGTAAACAGGACACCTTACTCAATCTTGCAAAAATCCTCCACTGACCTCCAACCATCAACTCACCTCCTTTCTTCTCTCCCATGCCTGACACACCCTTAAAGAGGAAGCTGCAGGAAGCTGGTATATATAAACCAAAAACTTAATGTGTGGCGTGTAAACTGACATGTAACACATAACATGACACGCGACGTGCTACTGTATCGTGAGTTATGCAAATTAGTTATGTGATGTGGTTAATATAATATTTGCCTAACCATTCCCCTTTTTTTTTTATTGCAGATGCTACCATGCCATATTTCTGCTTTATTTGTAGCAATTTGAAGATTCTAGGCCTTAATTAGATAAATGTAGCAAAGATCAGAGCAATTTTTCAAAAGCCCATTTATGTGCATAAAGTCCATGTATGTGTGTAAAACCTTTTCAAAATTTAGTGAAATTTCAAAAGAGTTATGTGCATAAAAGTAGCAATTTTCTAAAACATATTTACTTGAGTAAATTCCATTTATGCATGTAAAACCCAGTTTTATGCATGTAAATCCTTTTGAAAATTGCCACCAAAGATTTCAGGGTATGTAAACAGTAAACAAGCATGGTACATCTATTTTTTATGGCATTATTTGTAAACTCACTCCCACCCTCCACCCCAAACAAGAAAAGATCACTGTAAGTTTATGGAATCCCTATCCGTCCCCTCTAGGAGAAAAGTGTGCTTATGGCCAAGGGAATCCTTCCTCCTATCCTACAGGAGCAGGATCCCTCTAGATACAGGGAAATATCTCTAGACCCTGAGTATAATCTGCTTTGAAGTACCGAAAAGCCCTGAGAAAATCCCTACTACCTCCAAGAGAAAAGTATATTCTGGAGCCCTTTCTGTACAAAAGAGGAGTGTGTTCTGGTCCATGAGAAGAGCCTTGTCCTTCCAAGAAAGAAGAGTACGCTGTGGTCCATGAGAATCCTTCTCTTCTCTTCTCTTCCCTCCAAGAAAGTGAAATGTGCTTGGGTGCATGGGAATCTCTTTCTGTTAATCTCTGCAAAGATACATTATGTATGTAGTCCAGAGAATTTCCTCTATGCCCTCACAGATTTCTGTGTCCTTGAAAGAAGGAAAGAAGAGGAAATAATTTCTCCAGACCCTCAAATACTCCAGTGTGCATACGTAATGAAATCCTCCAGTTCATTCCATTTTAGTTTAAATAAGTACAACTTCTATGCTCCTTAACTTAAAAAAAAATCAATTTCAGTTCAATTAATTTCAATAGGAGATTGACGTGCCCCTCATGTCTTCTAAATTATCTCTCATACCTCTTCAGTCTGTTTGTTATCATTTAATGCGTTACAGCTAAATTTCTATATACATCTGAAAACAATATGTGAATTTACTTCAAATTCACAAAATATAAGCAAAATTGATAGAATTTATATTTTCTATTTTTTGTCAAAACAATTTGCATGGAAACATTATTCTTATTTCTTACCAAATAATAGCAAAAGAAAATCTCCAACTCAGTCTGCAATTACAAAGAGCAAATTTAATATCTTTACAAAGATTAGAACAATGTTCAAAATGTTGATAGAATAATCATTGCTTCTGGCCATAAAGATATGTGATAGTCTAGCACAGGTGCTTTATATCTATGGTATAAAATGCATCTTACAACTAGCAGTGGCAATGATAGCTAATTGATCAAAAAGGTTCTCACCCATGCTCTCACTAAGAATGTCTCCATTGTTCTGATTCTTGAGATTTAAGATAGACATGATGTTGCATTGGAGGTGGACCCTTGGGCTGAGGTGGGGTTGATGCAACCAGTAGGTGAGGACCTACAGGTCCCCACTGTCGGCAGGTGGAGGGGTTGAAGGTAGATGCCGCTGGAGCTTCACCTATACCAGCCCTCATTCCCTGTGGGTTGAGCCTTTGAGTGCTGGGGCCGGCATGACTTAAGTGGGCCTTGAGTTTGGTTAGCAAGAGAGGTTGGTTCAGCCCAGAGACAGTAGACGATAGGTGGCGTAGTCCTACCCTGGACTGGGTATGGTACTGGAACTCGGGCACCAATGGAACGGAGATTAGCTGGGGGCGCTTGAGGAAAGGTAGGCCAAAGCCTAATAAGTCCACATCCAGGGAGTAGGCTAGGAGAGGCATCAATAACAGGCTTGGATCGGGGCCGGTGGCAAAATGGAGGTCATGGCAAGCAATACTGAGTTCTGATCACGGAGAAGTCAATAGCATTAGTCAATCAAGGCAATGGTCTGATCACGGAGAAGTCAATAGTGTTAGTCAATCAAGGCAATGGTCTGATCACGGAGAAGTCAATAATGTTAGTCAATCAAGGCAATGGTCTGATCATGGAGAAGTCAATAGCATAGTCAGGCGAAGCAGAGGTCTGGGTCTGAAGATAGGCAGTAGCATAGTCAGGCGTAGAGGAAGTCTGAGTCTGGAGATAGGCAGTAGCATAGTCAGGCGTAGCAGAGGTCTGGGTCTGGAGATAGGCAGTAGTATAGTCAGGCGTAGCGGAGGTCTGAATCTGGAGATAGGCAATAGCATAGTCAGGCATAGCAGAGGTCTGGGTCTGGAGATAGGCTGAAGCTTAGTCAAGCAAAGCAAGTCGATATCCGTAGAGTCAGTCCAAAACATAGACAGGGCAGGAACGAAGAAGACAGGAACCAGGAACAGCGAAGGTCAGGAATGAAGAGTTGAGAGCATTCTCTAGCAGCAACAAGTACTCAAGTAGTGAGGAGACCTGTTGCAAAGGCAATGCTATGGAGCAAGGCCTGAGCTTAAATACACTGAAGAGTTTGACATCATCATCTGGGGCCACGGACAGGTTCCTGCCGTGTGCCCTTCATAAGGATCAGTCATGCGCGCGTGCCTAGGGAGGGGCATGGAGTGGGTAGTGGCGTCTCTCCTCAGACCATGCAGAGAGGCCCAACGAGCAATGGCATCTTGAGCTGAAACATGGGGACCATGGCAGAGCCGGAGGCAATGGGGGCGGCCCGAGGTCGGAGCTAGCGGCCCAGTGCCGCTAGCGAGGAGGAACCAGGAGCTGGAGTCTGTGTAAGAAGGTGAGAGGGCCATGCCATAGGTCTGCCGCAGATGGCATGCGTAACACATGAGGCCCGGATTAGGGGTGTGCATTCGTTTGCAACGTGTTGGCAATCTGCAACGTATAGGGCCATATTCGTTGTATTCGTGGGGAAGCGAAATGTATTGCGATTCCCATGAATACAACAAATCTTCACCGAATTATTTGGACGTCTAAAGGAGCAAATTTAAACAAAACCCCCACCCTCCTGACCCCACCAAGACTTGCTAAAACTCCTTGGTGGTCCAGTGGGGTCCGGGAGCCATCTACTGTATCCATCGGCTGCCGGTATTCAAAATGGCACCGCTAGCTCCTGTGACATAGTAAGGGCAAAGGCTATTGGTGCCATTTTGATTACTGGCAGCCGACAGCCCGAGTGCAGGAGATCACTCCCAGACCCCTGCTGGACTACCAGGGACTTTTGGCAAGTCTTGGGGAGGTCAGGAGTCCCCCCCAAAACTTGCCAAAAGTCCCTGGGTGTCCTGGAGCCATCTCCTGCACTCGGGCCGTCGGTTGCCAGTATTCAAAATGGCACCGATAGCCTTTGCCCTTACTATGTCACAGGGGCTACCGGTGCCATTGGTTGGCCCCTGTCACATGGTAAGAGCACAAGATGGCGCCGGCCATCAATTGCTCCTACCATGTGACAGGGGCCGACCAATGGCACCAGTAGCCCCTGTGACATAGTAAGGTCAAAGGCTATCGGCGCCATTTTGAATACCGGCAGCCAATGGCGTGAGTGCAGTAGATGGCTCCTGGACCCCCACTGGACCACCAGGGAGTTTTGGCAAGTCTTGGGGGGTCAGAAGGGTGGGGGGTTGTATTTAATTAAATTTTAGCTGGGAAACGAATAAGAATGGAATGAACAGATTGGGGACCCCTCCTTGCCGAATGCAACTTATCTGCCCCCCCCCCCCCCATGAATACGAATACCAAATGTAACATATGCGGTCCCTCTGCACATCCCTAGCCCGGATATGTAACTTAGCTGGATATGACTTATCCGGCTAAGTTACAAGGAATATTCATTGGCATGGCTATGCTGCTGAATATCCATGTATAAGCTGCTACTTAGCTAGATAAGTTATATCTGGCTAAGTTAAACTTGCTTTTTGGCAGGTTTAACTTAGTTGAATAAGTTATCTGGCTACGGTTGAATATCACCAGTTAGCCGGATAATTTAATTGGCTAAGTAGTGCGTCCCTGATTCACCCTTTGCTTGCCCACAAATTGACTGACTAAGAGATAGCCAGATAAGTGATTTATCCAGCTATCTAGCAGCTGCTGAATATAACTGAATATTCAGTAGCCTGCTAGAATGCTGGATAAGCACTTCTTATCCACCTATCAAGCGCTGAATGTGCTTTGAATTTCGAGCCCATGGTGAGGGATGTAATATTTTTTCACTTCTTACACAATTAAGCTGTGGAATACATTGCTGGATGATGTGGTCAAAACATTTAGCACAGCTGATATGGATAAGTTCTTGGAAGAAAAGTCCATAAACAATTATTGGAGAATCCCACCACTTATTCCTGGGGTGTGATCAATAAGGAATTGGATCCACTTTTTGGGATTTGCCACATACTACCTAATGACCTGGATTGGCCACTATTGGAGACAGGATGCTGGACTTGATGGACCTTTGGTTTGACATAGCATGGCACATCTTTTACTCTTAAGCCCAATGGCATGAAGACCCCAAGGTATAGATGACAGCAAACACAGTGGAACTAATACCCAAAAACACAGAGTGAGGATGTCCAAAAGAACAGCCATAAAAGAAAATGGTGATGCCTGGGGATTGCTCTTTCCCTACTTTTGACTTCTTGTGACCCATTGATAGGGTAAAATGGTTACAGAGAAGGAGGAGAATATAGAAATGCCCTGGGTGGGGGAATTTTTTTATTTCAGCTTTGCTGGGAAGGGGGAATCTAGCCCCCTCATTTCCTTTTGCTTATTCATTTTTTTTTTAAGTTTTTCACTTTGGTTCTTATTTTGTTTTTCAAGTAAACAAAAATAACAAAAATAAAGATCAAATAAAATGAAAAATAAATCTAATAAACACAACCAAAAACAAAAGCAAAAACATTTTCTATACATATTCCTATTTTGCAATTTAGTGACACGTTTCCCATTGCACAATGTGAAATATAATATCTATCTGGGTCACTTCTTATATTCAATATATCTCCAATATAAACAGTTGTTCTCACATATAACACTCCAAAAGTAGTTGGACCATCATAATAAGCGCTACCAGCAAACAGACCTTCTTTGCTTTATACATAATCATCACTCCTTACAATGTTCATTTTTTCTTTTATTATCTTTTCTTGCTGCATTTAAAACATTTTCAACTATATATACATACTCTTATATGCTGCCATTATCACTCTCTCAATTCTCCTGGGGATATTCATTTTTTAAGCAACATTTAATCACAAACCTGAAGAAGGAGGTCTGAAAATGGATGAATCGAGAGTGTTTTAATGGCAGCATATAAGAAAATTATGTGTATATATATTTCAAAAACTTTTAAATGCAGCAAAAAAAGCAAAAATGAACATTGTAAGGAACAATGATTATGTATAAAGCAAAGAAGGTCTGTTGACTGGTAGCGCTAAGTATGATGGTCCAACTACTTTTGGAGTGTTATAAGTGGAAACAACTGTTTATGTCAGGCAGAAATCAGTGACTTTGGATCAATATATATAGAACAAACAGCAGATTCAGTTAGATTATTAAAGAAGTTGCTGCTGTAGTTATTACACCAAGCTGAGATATTTTTTGTAATTTTCAGTCACTTCTATGGGTAAAACAGTACTTTATGTGCAGAAATGGCTTTTTACTGCATATGAGGCAGGAAATATTGTAAAACATATGCATGTATGTCATATATGCACCTAAGTTTATTCAGACTGAGAGGCAGCATATCTGGAGGCAGAGCTGGAGAGGGGTTTGAACTTACATTAATATTTTGAGATGTCCAAAACTATGCCTACAAATTGTCATGAAAAACTTCTGCACACATTTTAGCAGATATAAGTGTATGGATAGATTATGGTGGAATAATTTTGAAAGCAAATTTATATGCATTAGTCCACTTAGAAAATTTGTGTAACTTGCAAGCATATTTGCCTGCTAGCTGATGCTCAATGTTAGAAAATTATTCCCATAATATTTAATGTAGGTAAGAAAGGGCACTATATCTAAGCAAGGTTGACCATAACTTCTTATTATCTTTTAAAATATATGAAGTATAAAGATGTAAATCATTTTTACAGTTAAGTACCATTTCACTGTTAGATACCTCTGAATTTCTATGGAATGTTTTACATTTTCTCCCCTAAGCAAATCAGTCTTTCTTTTGTTATAATGAATGTGATAGCCTACAGAAGAGCTGCATGGTGGGCTATTATTTACTACAGCAGTTATTATTTAAAAGCTAATGTAAAGGAAAATATAGCATCTAAGACAGATCTGTCAATTACAGCAGATTAAATGGCGTTCACTAGCTATACAGGCCAGGCGAATAATGGAAGAACCCTAGCAGACAGCTAATAGAGTGATAAGGACAGAGAAAACAATTCTAATTGTCCCCTACTGAACTACTATAGACTAAGAAAATATAATAGTCCTTTCCTGATGGGTTTACAGGTGTAGTTGTGCAGCAATTTTTCAGCATATCATTATTGGCAATGAAACTAAATGGGTAAGGCATATAACTGGCCTAAATCCACACTATGATGAATGCATTAAAGTTTTGTGAATTATGACATTATTATCTTTCTAAAAATATAGAAAACATTAAAGAATAGTGCATGCAGCATAGAGTTTTTGCTCAATCTATATTTCTATTTCTACTGCAGGAACTGAAACCCATCAAATTACCATATTCTAAACAAATGAAAATGTCCTTTTTTCCACTTCATAACCTAAGGTAGGATCTTGTGGGGTTATATCTCAATGCAATCATTTCAAGTATCTGGGGAAGTTTTGCAAGGATTTTGCATATTATAATAGTTAATGGAACAAAGAGTTCAAAGATTCACATGTCGTGGCTCCAAGCATTTATATCATTTGAATGTCTCATTAACTTATTGACATTGATTTTAATGCACCTGGGTTTCCAGTGTACAACAAACATGCAAATGCATATGTTTGCATATTGTAAAGCAAACTGGAAAGTTCTGGGTGCCTGTATTATTAGAGTCAATTGACTGAGACCATTCTAATACAACATCATGAAAAAAATTTATAAACAGTTCAAAAGTTTGAGTCTGCATTTTGCAATCAAAAAATCACAAGAAGAAAATTAAATTACAACATTTGTATTTTGTATTTAAAAATATCAAACAAAAACCAAGGGATAAATAAATCTTCAAAAATAGATCAATGATGAACATAAAACATCTCTTATTTCTTCAGTGTGTGTCATACAGTTAGTGCTATGCTCTCACTATGTAGCACACTATAGCAGGGGTTCTCAACCCAGTCCTTGGGAAACATTTAGCCAGTCAAGTTTTCAGGATACCCACAATGAAAATGCATGAGAGAGAATTACATGCAGTGCATGCACAATGCAGGAGAAAGAGTTGCTTGCACACAGACAAAGGATGAAGGTAGCACAGGGGTTTCTTAGAGATATAAACACAAATGGTTCCTGTTTTACAGCACTGCAGGTAGCAAAAAAAGGTTTTCACAATAAAGGATACGTCTTGCATCTAATCCAGTAAAACAGTACAGGTCATTATAAAGTGATTCCTTTCAGTAACAATATAAACACAGTTCAAGACAAGACTGCACAAAACAGTTCCATATATATTTAACATTTCACATAAACAAGAATTCACGGATCTCCTTCAGGATCCCACACTCTGGTTTAGCCACCATGCTGTCTAAATGCTGTGAATACCTATGAGGTCTCAGTAGTCCTTTTGAGTCCCCCAAGGACCAAATCAGATCCTCAGGGCAGGGCCAATAGGAGGCTATCTCTCTATAGTAGAGTTAGTTCTCTTTGAGCCATCCAATTTAAAACCAATAAAATATACTTTTTCCCTTGACACCGCCAAAGTCTCAAAAAACAACCCACTCGTAAGTTCTCTTTTAGATGGTTAGGATAACATCTAGAAAAATGTAGTAATATATTTCTATCAAGGGGGTTTCCTATACAAAGAAAAAGAAAATTAATTGCTGGGAATAAAAATTATGGGGCCCAATATTCAAAGCGTGTTCAGTGCTATTTAGCCAGATAAGTGGGAACTTATGCAGTTAAGTAGCAGTTGCTGAATATGTACCTATGTTCAGTGGCCACTGGCCACCACTTTGCTGTATAAGTCCCTTATATGGCTAAAAGTTACATGCATAAAAAGTAGGCATGTACTGGGTGGATCGGGGATGAGCCAGTTAGCAGTATAACTTATATGGCTAACTACTGATATTTGGAGTTAGCTGTATAAGTATACATGTAACTAGATGCCCCATAGGTTTAAACTTAGCCAGGTAGACTTATCTGGCTAAGTGCGTATATATATATATATATATATATATATATATATATATATATATATATATATATATATATATATATATTCAGTGGCTTTGCTTTTCTGCTGATAGTGAATACACATCACAACTTAGCCGGTTAAGCTCTAACTGGCTAAGGGCTGGATTTTCTAAGATCGCACGGCTTTCTGAATTCCGTGGTAACGGGGGGCGGGCCTGCGAAAGCCGTGGTGGTGCTATTGGGCGTGCTACTGGAGGCAATAACAGGTCTTACCTTATTGCCGCCAGCGAAGTTACCGCCGTGTCCGCCCCAACGCCGCCCCAACTCCTCCTATCCCGGTCCCGACTCTGCCCCGACTCCACCTCTATCTAGCTATCGCATGTGATATCGATAGAAAATGACCCCCTAAGTTACTTACATGGCCAACTTTGAATATCTACTCCAAGATGTCCAAATAGCAGATAAACTCTGCACTCACTATGTACAGTATGTGAACCTCAAGCTGATATCACTTCCATTCAACCAAGTCATAAAACTCAATTCATATAAGGTACCATTCCAAATCTTAATGATATTGTCAATATAGCACCACCACAGGTGATTCTTATCCTTAAAAGGTGAGGAGTAAACCCACTTGGTCTCAAAAAAGCTGTCTTAAAAATTAGCCATGTCTGAGGCAATGGTGGCCCCCATAGCTGATCCCTTCACCTGTATATAGAACTGCCCATCAAACATAAAAAGTTATTTCTAAGGGCTAGTATTGTGAGGTCACATAGAAAAGAAGTGTATGCCTTAAACAGAAGCTATTGACTAACCAAAACCTGTTTAATATCCCTCATGGCTTCATCTTGGGGTACAAACTAAAAGACATCCTGTAAGATCCACAAAAAAAGACTGTAACATGGACATGATATCTGCCAAATCTTGAATATAAGAAGGAACCTTTAACTTAAATCATCTGAAATGGATGATAATACTTAAATGCATATTCTATAGTATTTTGCATAGCAAGATCATAGCATAAACTATGACACCGCAATAAAGAACTAAGGAAGATTTTTTGTGTTCGTCATTGATCTACTTTTGAAGGTTTATTTATCCCTTTGTTTTTCTTTGATATTGTTTATTTTTAAGGGATTTTTTTTAGCACTTTTTGTTTGATTAGCATTGGCCTTAATATTATTAGTTCTCTATTTAAAAGCCAGGTCTAGCATGGGTGGCCAGAATGCTGAGAAAAATTAAGCTAAAAGAGGCAATGATATTTCACATTCATTATGGCTTTGTCAAGGAAGCTTTAGAAAGTGTGGAACATCAATAATTATTTTGTTTATAGAGTATATATGAGTCTTTAGGCTGTTTTGAAATCCCAGTACTGCATAATATATTTGTTTCATTGTAACACATTAAAAATGCTTCTTTGTTTAAGTAAGCTTATGAACACAATGTCCACTACTGCCCTGTAATGTTATTTTGAAGAGATGTTACAACTCACTGCTAGTTACCAAATGTTAATGCAAATACAGCTACTATTAATCATTAGGGATGTGTAGGGGCACAATTTTCATTTTGAGTTGTATATTTATTTAATAGGTTCACCTCCATTTGTTTGGTTGGTTTCAAACATAAAATGTTCTTATTCATTCCATTTATTTTTTTTTTATTTCCCATTAAAGTCAATGAGGGAAGCAATGCAGCCTATTTTGAGCTCAAAAATTGGGGTTTTCTAATCAAGACCCCAAAGTATGGTGTTAGGAGCAAGACAGCTTCAACTTGATTGGTTCTCTATCCTACTTGCCTAGTTCTTGTGCCTTGGCCTCATCCTGGCTACTGCCTCGCTCAGAAATTTCTTGATATGGTTACCAGTCTTGCTGCAGATTTTCAATGGAAGGAAACAACATTGTTTGTTTAAATTTCTGGGCATCCTCCGTTTGTTTCAGAAATCCATAAATGAAACAAAAAATGGTCTCATTTGTTGTATTTTACCTATTTGATTCAAACAAATGCACTTCCCTATTAATCATTTATGAAGAGCTACTAAACGTATGTAGGACTCCACAAATACAAATAAGAGGCAGTCTCTGCTCTGTGGAATTATAACATGTCAAAACTCACAAACAAGACAAATAGGAGATTTCAGGAAATGTATTTATTATAGAAACATGGTTAAAAATAAACAAGGCTATGTTCAGGAAGGGATAGGATTTAAAATTTAAAAGCATCCTTGAAAGAATGTTTTTTAAGCTGGATTTGAATATGTCCAGAGGGGAAGCATGCCTGAAATCGGGAAGTCTATTCAAAGTATAAAGAGCAGGAATGTGGAAAATATATAGTTGGAAATAGGCAATGGCGTCACACATCAGAGCAACATGTCCAATGAATAATGTTGGTGAGGAGGGAGATTAATGGAACTAAGGCCTGGATTTATCAAAATGCACTAAATATTGCATGCAATAGGAAAAGGTGTGTGTTTTATGGTAATAGGCAGTTTATTGCAATTTGTGCTAATACCTATGTAAAGCACTAATTGTGATAACTTGTTTGCACAAAGTGCCAGAATTGTTGTATTTCCTACATACAACCACTAGGGGAACATGTTTAAGCTCCTGGAGAGCCAGCCTAGCTATTGGGGCCCTCTGAGAGAGAGAGAGAGAGAGAGAGAGAGAGAGAGAGAGAGAGAGAGAGAGAGAGAGAGAGAGAGAGACTAGTCATGATACCCTCACACTAGATGGGTATTTATATCTCTCGAGGCCCACCTAGTCAGTTGAGGTGAGGTTTAGGTATTAGTGTAGGGGTTAGGGGCCACTTTGACTTTCAAAGTGAGACGTATGAACAGAATAGTGCTCTCTTTTGAAGATTTGATGACCTTCGGAGTGAGGAAACTCACCCAAAGATGACATTTGTGCAATGTTCTCTCAACCTAGCTTGATGTTACCCAGGTAGAGAGTCCATCAAACTAGGTTGAGAGAACATTGCACAAATCTCATCTTTGGGTGAGTTTCCTCACTCCGAAGGCCATCAAATCTTCACAAGAGAGCACTGTTCGGTTCTTACGTCTCACTTTGAATGTCAAAGTGGCCCCTAACCCCTACACTAATACCTAAACCTCACCTTGAGTGACAAGGTGGGCCTCATATAGAGATATAAATATCTATCTAGTGTGAGGGCATTATGGCTGGTTCTCTCTCTCTCTCTCTCTCACTCACTCTCACATATGCACCAAACATTATGGTGCTTTTGCACACATTAAAGGCATTTTTTCCATGCAAAAATTCCATATAGCACTTTGACAAATGACCCCTAAGAGAGATAATGAGGAGCTGCAAAGTGAATTCATTTTTAGTTGAGTAGGAGAAATAAACTTTAGGCAGAACTGGATGGTGAACCAATGTATTGCGATAACCTTGGAAGAAGATAAATTGTGCAGCTAAATTTTGAATAGATTGTGGATAGAGATTGTTCCTGGAGGAGAAATCTGTAAACTGCTATTAATCAAATTGACTTTGGGAATAGCCACTGCTTATTACTGGCATTAGTAGCATGGGATTTAGTTACTATTTGGGTCCTTGCCAGGTACTTGTATCCTGGATTGGTCACAGTAATTGGTCACTGTTGGAAACAGGATGCTGGGCTTGATGGCCCCTCAGTCTGACCCAGTACAATAATGTTTTGTGTTCTTAGTGAGAGACCTATTTAGTAGTATAAGTAGGAGATGATGTGAACATAAATAAAGATTTTGGTTGAGAAAGAACACTTTTGGTTATGCTATAGAAAAAACCTGTTTTAATATATTTTTTACAGCAAAGAAAGGAGGAGAAGATTTGACACTGACCCCAAGGTTGTAAGGGAACTAAGAGTATCACCCATAAAAATAGAAAAAGGGGAAGTGGGTTTGGAAGGAAGGATAAAAAGTTCTGTCTTGACCATTTTAAGTTTATGATGGCAGTAGTGGCAATGAGGAAAATGGTGGCTGAGATTTTGGACTGGATACTTGGAAACATTTCTGATGTAGAGAGGTAGATCTAGAAGATATAAGTATAGTTTAGTTTATTTAGTTTAGTCATTATTGATTGATTTGCCTTTCTTAACCTGTTCAATTCAGTTAAAAATACACTAAAATTCATGAGTAATACATAAAGATGTTATTGAATGCTGTGTGAGGAGATGAGAAAACCAAAAAAAGCATAGTGAGTGAACAGTAGAGGGCCCAGGACAGAGTGCTATGGCACACTGACAGATTATGGGATTACGCTAGATGTGGATCCACCAAATGATCCACCACAAACGCAATGAGAAATAAGAGAAGAACCAAGATAGAAAAGGTTCCCAAAAGTCAAGTAAGGGCAGGATGAATGTCAAAGAATAGATAGTAATCGATTACATCAAAAGCAGTGGATAGGTCAAAGAGGCTGAGGACTTAGTAAAGGCTTTTGGACTGGCCATGTAGAGGTTAAAGGAGACTTTAGAAAGAGCTGTCTTCATTGAATGTAGAAGGCAGAAGTCAAATCTGAGTGCATGGAGAATGACTTGAAAAGTAAAAAAGTAAAGGAACAAGGAAGAAGCATTTAATGGAATAGTAACAGAGAAGAAAATGGCACATATTTTTCTTGCAGTTCATAGACTAAAACACCCCCAGTTAAATGCAAACACACATCTAAACTAGACAAAACAGTTATGGCAGCAAAAACTGTTGGAAAACAGCCTAGTAAGCCATATGCTAAAGAAAGTGCCATTACAACCCTGGAGCAAAGAGATTCAATTCACAGCTTTCTATTTCTTCCTTATGCACAAATGAGACATACCCTTCTTTTCTCATCTTTAAACATATTTCACTAAGTCTCCACTATGCATTCTAAGCACTTGCATTAAAAACCTGTTCCTGCTAAGCTATTTCTATCAAATATCAGGCGGCTGTTGGGTCTGAAATATTATAATCAGAGCTGTTCAATTCCTGTTAAGTTGATTAGGACTAGAATGAGAAAAAAAGAACTCAAAACCATTATAGCTTATGTATGAATTAACCCTGGGGGTTCTTTATTTAATATTATTTTGACATTTATTTGTGGTTCAACAGGTATGAAGCTTTTTCATGAAAGAACATTTAGTTTTCCTTTAAAGTCTTTATCAGTTTTATTTTAATGTAATGATTATAACAAAGAAACGGAATATGAATTAGGGCAGAATACCCTAACATGCTGGTAATTCAGCCTTCTATCTCCATAGCCCTAGCTCTTTCTTTCCCTTTAGATCTTCAGTTTCCCACTGTTTGAGCCACAGGTGCCAGTGGTATCATTAGAACAGTTTAAGAGCTGCCAGTTCTACACATTTCAAACTTAGTAAAATAAACTACATAGGTTGTGTAAGATGAGAAGTGAGACAAATGGAAGAGGTGAGAGTGTACAGAGGTGCTGGTGGGATACAGGGTGAACAGATCAAGGACAAAGGGTGAAAGGAAAAAAGTAGGCTGTACTGGGGGACAGATTGAGAAATCAAGATGGAGAATTTGGACTGGGGAAAAGTAAGAGAGAAATGAAAAAGATAGGCTCGACTGGAGGAGGGCAAGAGAGAAGGAAGCAAGGGAAAGGACATAACACAGAAGGAGAGAAGGAAGGTGAGGGAAAACCCATTATGCTGTAAAGGTAGAGCGGTTCAGAGATAAGTAGAGAAGCAAAGATAAAGACAACAGAAGGATAGAGGGAAAAAAGAGAGTGGTCATTTAGAGGGATCTCAACCCATAAGAACATATATAATATCTCAGATCTTATGAAAAATGGTCAGAAAGCAGCCTCTGTGGATAGTAGTAAGGAGGCCATAACATAACTGCATGGCTGACCACCAACCCAGCTGAACAAAAGCTAGTGCATAGGAAAAGGTTTGGAGCTGGAGTACAGTGCAGGATGCAGATTCCAGATTAAATGAAAAGCAGGCCTCCCAGCAGAGAAGACTAAATGCAGCCTGACACTTTTTTTGCAGCAATGAGCACTGAGCAACCACATCTCTTTCTTCAAACCCCCCCCCCCCCCCACCACCTCCCTGTGAGAAGAAATAGGTAAGGTCATTGAAACTAGATAGGTAAAATAGAGACTACAGATTAAACATAATAATATGATCCACCATGATTAAGTAAATGCCCTATTTAACTCAATCACTATTGTCAACAAGCAAAAGGGTTGCCATTATGGGAAAGTCAGTAGTGTGAAAAGTCCTAGTGACAATGCAGGCAAAATATAGTCAGGTCTGTCTGGTAAGCTGTACCTACAGTGATGAGCAGATGTCCAAGTAGAAATGCAGGTATGCATAACTGGGTCTGTCTGGCAGGCTACAAGAACAGTAATAAGCTGAAATGATAGAAAGAATGCAAGAATCTGTAATAATCCTCGGTGGTGAAGTGGACCCCTTGTGCTGAGAGATGGTTAGTACTCCCTAATGAGTAAACCCACTAGGCCCAGCCCATCAGCTAGCAGTGATGCCTTGTGAAGGGACAATCTGGAGCTTTGCCTATACCAACCCCATTCCCTGCAAGTTGAGCCCATAGTTTCCAGAGGCTGGCTGGTCCTAGGTGGGTCCTTAGCTCCAGTCTCAGGCAAGAGTCAGAACAGGCATCAGTCATTGGCGACAGAGGTTGAGGCAAGCAGCAGACAGTGAAGACAAAGGTCAGGCCAAAGGTCAGGGTAGGTAGTAGGAAAGGCAAAGTCAGGTCCAAAGCAAAGGATTAGGTCCAGGCTGCAGTCAAGACAGATCCAAAGCAAAATAAGGCCAGGTCCAGGAAACCAAGCCAAAGGACAAGGAGAAAAGGACCAATAGGCAAAGAGTAACAAGGACACAATGGCAAGAAATAGAAGAGCATGGATGAGGCAGTGGGGAAAACAAGAAAGCAACACTCCCTGGGTCAAGACAATGCCAGGAGTACTTTTCTGAGGAATCACAGTAGTGTCTGCAGACTAAATAGGTAAGAGCTGTGATGTCATCAAAGGGTACCGCCGGGGTTTTCCCACCGCAGCCCCTTTAAGAGCTGGCCTGTTGGGTGTGCGCGTGCCTTAGGAGAAAGTTGGGATGTATTGCTGCAGTGAGGCCTGGTCACCGGCTGCATCTCTACCATGAGAAAGGTATATCGGCTTTGGGGTAAGTGAGGTGGCTGGTGGATCAGATTTGTGAGCAATGTTTGTAACAGTACCCAATCTCTAAAGCCTCCTCCTCCTACACTTTCTGGGTCTGGGTTTCTTTGGAAACCTTAGGTGGAAAGAATGAACTAGCTGTGGGGCTTTGAGATTGGAGGCTGGCTCCCAGGAGTTTTCATCTGGTCCAGACCCCTTCCAAGTTAAGATATTGGAGTTTGTTTCAAACCCTACAAGTATTTAAAATCTCCTCTACTTTTTACTGTATGTCTTCCTCTGTGGTAACCTCTGAAGGCTGGGTAAGTGATTGTCTTGGCCAGGAGAGTGAGACTGGTTTTAGTAATGGAATGTGGAAGATGTCATGGATCCTCTGGGATGGAAGCAGATGAAGTTTGTATGCCCCTGGGCCTATCTGTTGTATGATGAGAAATGGCCCAATGAAATGCGAAGGCATTCTTAAGCTAAGATTCTTCATGCTGAACTATACCAGTGTTCCAGGATGAACGTTAGGCGTGGGAGTTGCCTTTTGTCTGCCTGAATCTTAAATGGTCAGCTGCTTGGGATAAGGGTTTGTGAGTTCTTTGCCATAATTTTAGAAGCTCGTGACCTGTCAAAGTAGCCACCAGGCAAGTATCAATTGTAAAATACGTGGATGGCATCAGAAGACGATATGGAATGGCAAGGAGCCTGAAGAGGCATTGATGTGGTTGTAGTGGGAGAACTCAGCCCAAGGGAGTAGGGTCACCCAGTTGTCCTGTCTTAGGTTGACATATGTATGTAAGAATGTTTTGAGTTCCTGGTTCACTCACTCGATCTGTCTCTTACTTTGAGGATGGTAGGAAGTGGTGTAGTCCAAGGTGATTCCAATTTTTCAGCAGAGGGCTCTCCAAAAGTGGGCAGTAATTTGAACCCTCACAATCTGAAAGGACATAGCAAGATATGGAATGAAAGCAGAAGATATGCTGTACAAACTGTTATAATTAGTGAGGTTTGGGTGGACCCTTGGACACTGTGGCAGCTGACGACGCCCACAGGGGAAGTCACAGGAGGAGCCACAGGTCAGGCTCAGCTTAGGACACACAAACACAGAGATTGATCTTTTATTAGACAATAGAGATGAGCTTCGTTTTTTACTACCTGGTCGTTTTTTGAGTCGGAAGCTTCGGGGTAAAGTTCATTTTTCCTCAGTTAGTTTTTTGGAAAAATGACCAAAAACTAAATGAGGAAAAACGAAACCAGCCCAAAAACCGAAGCGGGAAAACAAAGCTAAAAAAAACCCACCCCAAGCATTAAAATTCACTTTAATACATTAAATACAACTCACCCCCACCATCCCGATCCCTCCCCAAGACTTACTAACATCCCTGGTGGTCCGGCAGGGTCCCGCTGGACCACCAGATAGTGATCTCCGATCAGCCCCTGTCACATGGTAGGAGCAATGGGGCTGACCAATGTCACCGGTAGCCCCTGTGACATCGTAAGGGCAAAGGCTATCGGCACCATTTTGATTACTGGCAGCCGATTGTGAGATCGCTCCCGGTCAGCGAAGAAGGCCTTATCCTCCGTTCAGGCCAGGCCAAAAGGTATGGCTAAGTACTCAGTTCATCAACCTGAAACTGCCATCAGCGCGACTGGCCCCACGTTTTATTGGACCTTTTCCTTCCTGCCTTACCACCCGTCTTTCTATCCTCTAACCACTATTAATGTTAATCGTGGCCACCACCATATCCGGGCTTTCACTGCAATACATGATATTTCTAGAGGTCTTCTCCAAAACAAGCTGAGCTATTGCCTCCACATTGGACATTTGATTTTGTCATTGAACTCCTTCACAGCAAGGTGCCATTCAGAGGTTGGGTCTACCTGATTTCATCCCCAGAGATGGAGGCCATGAGTCAGTATATAATGGAAAATTTGGATCGAGAATTCATTCATCCATCTTCATCACCCACCAGAGCAGGCTTATTATTTTTGTGGCCAAGAAGGGGTCTCAACTCCATCACAAAAAAGAATCGCTACCCACTACCAGAGCTTTTTGATCATTTACAGGGCACCCAAGTCTTTACCAAATTGGATTTTCAAGGAGCAAGTAACTTAATCTGGATCTGAGAAGGCGACAAATGGAAAACCACTGAAACAGTCACTATAAATATTTGGAAACACCCTTCAGCCTATGTAATGTCCCACAGTGTTTCAATCCATGGTGAATGACATTTTCCAAGATTAGCTCTACTCACATGTTGGTCTATTTAGATAACATTTTGATTTTCCCCAAATCCCTCTAGCAGCACTGGGTCCAAGTAAATCAGGTTCTCTAGATACTATGAGAACACCATCTCTATGCCAAGAAGTGCATCTTTGAACAGTAGGAACTCCCTTTTCTGGGATACATCATCTCCTCTCAAGAGCTCTGCATGGATCCTGCCAAGGTGAAAGCCATTATGGGATGGCTCCATCCAATGGGGTTTAAGGCCTTACAATGCTTCTTCAGCTTCACCAATTATTACAGGCAATTTATACCCAGCAATTCTACTTTGACAGCCCCACTTACCACTTTAACATAAACAGGATTCAATACTAACAACTGGACCATGCCTGTAATCCAAGCCTTTGATTGTTGGTGATTCAATTATTAGGAATGTAGACAGCTGGGTGGCTGGTGGGTGTGAGGATCGCCTGGTAACATGGCTACCTGGTGCAAAGGTAGCGGACCTCACGCATCACCTAGATAGGATTTTAGACAGTGCTGGGGAGGAGTAGGCTGTCGTGGTACATGTGGGCACCAACGACATAGGAAAATGTAGGAGGGAGGTTCTGGAAGCCAAATTTAGGCTCTTAGATAGGAAGCTTAAATCCAGAACCTCAAGGGTAGCATTCTCTGAAATGCTCCCTGTTCCACGCGCAGGTCACCAGAGGCAGGCAGAGCTCCGGAATCTCAATGCGTGGATGAGATGATGGTGCAAGGAAGAGGGATTCAGTTTTGTTAGGAACTGGGGAACCTTTTGGGGAAGGGGGAGTCTTTTCCGAAGGGATCGGCTCCACCTTAACCAGGGTGAAATCAGACCTTCTTCGCTCCCGGTCTTGGGGGAGCGATCTGCGTACTTTTTAGCGGCTTGAGTGGTCTGGACCAGTGCACGTCGTGTGGAGGTCCACAGGCGGTGTAACTCATCTGCCGAGAGTTGAGCTATCGGGGACGTAACTGAGATGGGAACTGGCAGCGGCGGGCGTGGCTGCTTCCCATACACTATCTGAAATGGCGAGGACCTGGTAGCCATGGAGAGGTGTGAATTAAGCGCGAACTCTGCCCAGGGCAGCAGGCTGGCCCAATCATCCTGTTTCTCGTTGACATAGAGTCGGAAGAATTGTTTCAGCGTCTGGTTTGTTCTCTCCTGCACCTGAGTTATGAAAGGCCTCTGGAGAGTTGGCAATGCTCCATAGAGATGGAGAAAGGAACAAGAAGTTGGGAGGAGGCCCAGGTACTGCCTAGGATTGCCTCCCCAGTCAAGCCTAGGCATGAGAGTTTCATGACTTCTCAGGGCACTGCAACACCATGTGATACTGGTCCGCAGGTACAGACAAAGGACCTGCTCCCTACATCTGAGTTTTTCTTCCATGGAGAGCATGGTATGCCCCAGTTACATAGATTTCTCTGTGGCCTTCACTTCCAAAGTTGGCATCAGTACCAAGGGACCTTGAAATTGGAGTATCAGAGGGACAGGTCAGCGGGTAGTCTTTGTTTCCTGGACATGTTCCTAGAAGTTCCGGTCCACCCGATAGGCCAGTGAGATCAGGGCATCCAAGGTGGTAGGGATTTCATGGTTGGCAAGCTTATCCTTGATCCTGCCAGCAAGGCCTTGCCAGAAGATGATGGTGAGGCTGTCATCGCCTCATTGCAACTTATAGGCAAGAGTTCTGAATTGGATTGCATAATCTCCAACAGTACACGATCCTTCATGAATCCTTAGGAGTTCCCCAGCTATGGAAGAGGTTCAGCCCAGTTCCTTGAACACAAAGTGAATTGAAAGATGACATATGAAAGACTCTGGAGCAGGGGTCCATCTCGCTCCCAAAAGGAACAGGCCGAAGTGAGTGCCATACCTCCCAGAAGGGAAATAATGTAGGTTATCTTGTGGAGAATAAAGCCGCCTGTAGCTCAAAGTGCATGCGGCACTGATTAATAAAGCTACAGCACTCCTTGGGATCACCATGGTTACATGGAGGAGGTGTAAGCTGCAGGTCTGGTTTGGGCGCAGATGGTGGCCTAGGTGGATACAGAATCACTGGGGTGGTAACTGAGCCACTGCCAGAGCATCAATGTGAACAGTTAGAATTTTGAGGAGCCTTGTGACCTGATCAGGAACTCCCTGTTGTTGGTGGATATGTTGCACTAGGCTTGGGATGGCCTGAAGTGAGCTGAGGTCATCCAGGTCCTCAGCAAACTATAATCCTGAGTGGAGAAGTAGACCGCTTGTGCTGAGGGATGGTTGGCACTGCCTAATGGGCAAAACCACTAGGCCCAGCCCATCAACTGGCTGCAGTGCCTTGTAAAGGAACCAACTGGAGTTTCTCCTATACCAACCCTGCTCCCCACGGAGGCCAGCAGGTCTGAGGTGGGCCCCTAAGGCCAGACAGAGGCAAGAGTCCAAGGAAGAGCACAGGTTGGGGTAGGTGGCAGTCAATAGCAACAGAAGACAGGCCACTGGTCAAGGCAGACAGCAGATAGAAAACACAAAGGATGGGCCAAAGGTTAGGGCAGGTGGTAGACAAGGCAAGATCAGGTCCAAAGTGAAGGGTCAGGGCGAGGCAGCAGTCAAGATAGGTCTAAAGCAAAGTCAGGTCAAGTCCAGGAGGTCAAGCCAAAGGGCAAGGAGACAAGGACAGACAGACAAGTATTAACAAGGACAAACAAGCAAGGAAGACAAGAGCACAGATGAGGAAATGTGAAAACAAGAAAGCAACAAGCACTGGGTCAAGTAAATGCCAGGAAACCTTTTGCTGAGGCATCAAAATGGTGTCTGTGAACAGGCTAAATAGATAGGCGCTGGTGATGTAACCAAAGGGTGCTGCAGGGGCTTTCCCTCCACATCCCCTTTAAGATCTAGCCTTCTGGTCATGCTCATGCCTTAGGAGGAGATTGGGGCATGTTGCTATGGCAGCATCCTTACCACAGATGAGGCCTGATCAATGGTGGTGTCTCTGCCACGAGAGAGGTATGCTGGCATCAGGGTAAGTGAGATGGCTGGCAGGTTGGACCACCAGCCGCCGTTCGTAACAAATCATATAGTCAGGTTGATTTGGCAGCTTATGCATCCCTAATGCCAATTGGATTGGTCAGGCAGATCATCTACTGGACTGCAATGAGGAATAGGGCTTCAAAATAAAAAGAGCCTTCTACACTAAGAAAATATGCTCAGTAAGAAGAAATGCATATGAGCTATTTCATATGGTAAAAATATTAACCACAAAACTGATCAATTTATACAAAGCACATCAGCTACTCAATCACTTTGTTATAACCTTACTATTTACTTCTATGAAAAGATTAATTCCTTGTCAAGAAATTTCATCAGTGTAGACATTTCCCCACTCAATAATGGAATTTCCACTTCACAAGTTTTAGATACCTTTGAAACAGTGGATACTGATAGGGTGATACAAACCATTGCAAAACTAAATTCTTTGTCATGTCCTCTTAACCCATGCCCAACAGTGGTATTAAACACTCTGACATCAATTTTCAAAAGCTATTTAGATGGAGAACTGAAAAGTTCTCCATTTAAATGGCTTATCCATCTATATTCAGCCTTTATCCAGCTAAATTATAGCCAGCTAATATGTTAGGCAGCTAGAATTTAGCTGGATAAGTTGGGGGCATTCCGGGAGTGTAGGAGGAGTTGACTTAGTCTGGTTGGGTCTAAGAGCTGTCCTAAAGTTAGCCGGTTATAGTTAGCCTATAATGACTTAAGATAGCTGGTTATATTCAATTGTTTGGCTGCACTAATGAATATGCCTCCAAAATTAGCCAATACGTTTATCCAGCTTACTTTGCTATCTGAATATAGACTTCATTAAGAACTGATCTATCAAGTTCAGTTTCTCTCATTGTTAACCTATCATTAGAAAAAGATTGTTTACCAGATTCATTAAAACAAGCCTGGGTCAGACTAACCTTAAAAAAAAAACAACTTAGATCCATCCGATTTCGCCAGTTATCAGCCAATATTTTCTCTCCCCAAGCTAACCAAAATCATTGAGACTACAGTATTGTCCCAGTTGACAAACGTTCTCGAAGAGCATGCAATACTAGACACTTACCAATTCAGTTTCAGAAAGTGTTTTTTTCACAGAATCACTTTTAGTATCCAGCCTAGGCACCATCATTCGAGACTTTGACAAAGGGATCATTTATGTAATGGTCCTTTTTTATTTATCATCTGCATTTGACACCATAGATCACAACATGCTTCTTGCCAGATTAAACATCTTGGGCCTTTCAGGTACTGTGATATAATGGTTCATATCATTCTTGTCAAACAGATGTCAACAGATTAGAATCGGAAACACAACATCCCCATGGAAAAATGAAACGACAGGAGTCCCAAAAGACCCCTCTCTATCTGCAGCACTCTTTAACATACACCTTTCCCTTCTCTGCAAAATACTAGCTTATCTCAGTGTAAACTACAAAGTTTATACCGATGGCATCCTGTTCTTTGTCTCTTTTAACTCATCATGGACACACACATTTAACCTAATTCTCTTTTTCTGAAATCAATGTCTGGTTAGCACATAACAAACTGTTTTTGAATGTATAAAAAATTGAATTAATATTACTTAGTTCCTGCTTGCTGTCATCTAAACCACCAGTCATTGTATTTGATGGCAACAAAATTCAGATCATGAAGGCAGTCCATAACATAGGCATACAGCTAGATAACATGCTATTTTTTCATCCTCAGAATAGTGCACTAGCTAAAAATTCATTTTTTAAACTGAGACACCTTTGACATTTAAAGCCCTTATTAAAGTTTAACAATTTCTGTACCATACTGTAAGCTCTCATTCTAACGAGCCTTGATTACTGTAATTTACTGTACACTGGTCTTCCATCTACTTTCATTTGAGCACTACAAATAGCAGATAACTCAGTAGCAAGGATTCTGACAGTCACATGGATGTGTGAACACATCACACCAGTGTTAACATCATTTCACTAGCTACACGTCAGAAAATGCATACAATGCAAGCTAGCCACATTGATCCACTCACTTTTATATATTGACACTACCATTTGTCAAACACTATATCACGGGTCTACAGGCCTCTACATAATCTTCTTTCTGCCAATAAAAATCTACTGGAAGTCCCATTAGCAAAACTGGCCCATCACTGAAATGCTTAAGATTTATGTTTGTTAAACAATATGTGAAAATAGATGTTTTTATTTTACATCTCTTATGTATGCTTTATTGTACCCTGCCCTGAACCACGGAAGGGTGGGTGATAAATATTTTACATAAGCATGAGCCTTTTTGGTGGCTTCTCTCCTGTTTTGGAACACCCTACCGGAGATTCTGAGATTGCTAACTTGCCTGAAATCTTTTAACAAACCACTAAAAATGCTGTTGTTTGAAAATGCAATCGCAGTGACCAGCACCCTATATTCCACAAAGCTGTCATGTACTTATTGAACACAAAGCTGTGTAAGCTTTGCTTTACATAGGCATGGCAAAAACATTATAAGCAGTTGTTTTTTGTGTAGTTTTTGTTTTTTGTTTGGTCTGAACACTGGCTTTTATCTATATAATGTGTGATCATTTTATTATGAGCTTTTGTTTGTTCTCTGCCTCACACATTGTTATGAGTGCAGATAAAAAAAATCCTTTTAAATAAATACATAAATAAATAAATAGGAGTATAAACTTTAAGTATTATATAATACCAACAAAAAGGGGACAGAAGTTAGGTTTGTGAAATGTCTATACATCGTATTCTACAGTTTCATGATTAAATAAAGTTAGCATCAATTTCCACTTAAGCTTGCCTCTGAGTGTGCTATTCTATGAGAGAGATGGGGACAGGAAAAGCAGTGCTGGTGGGACAGTGCCTCCATTAGTTTTTCATGCTGGTACTGCAGCCTACTGGTTAGAGCACAAATCTCTGACAGCTGGAAACTCTCAGGATTTCAGCCTGAGACTCAAAAGAATTTGCATCAGTTGCAGGGTCTAAGGGGAAACACTGGAAGGGCCGTTCTCTATACAGTTCAGCTACTTCCCTTCCTCAGTAAGCTTGCAGAGAACAGGAAAAGTGGGCTGAGTCTGGAGCAAACACTGCAGGTAGCATGTGGGGAGAAACTGAATAGGGACTGCAACACATACAAAACTCAGTCTGTAGCTGTGATTCCAGAATCTGGGACTCACTCAGCTAAGAGTAGAGTGAGGATGCATAAGTCATGGAGCTGTGGGAACAAAGAGAGTGTTGGGGTCAGGGAGAGAGGAAGGGGGACGTATGTTGGGATAATCTCTGGAGGGGGGACAAGGAATGGTGATGGGTGGAAGAAAAACTGTGGGGGTGGAGGAGGGATGAGTGAGAGAGAAAGCTGATATATATTATTCCATTCCTACCCCTTCCCACGCTGCCATTAGCTAATCAACAGTAATCTCAGGGTAACCACAGCTCAAAAGTTCCCAGGTACACTGAACATCCAGGTCGGAGTCTTTCATCACACATTTTATGACCTTGAGAAAGTTCACCATCTACTTGTTCTTATTCTGAGATTGCAATTTCTATTGATTAGTACTGTATACCCTGTTAGACATATAAATAAACATTAGAAGAACTGAAAAATGTAAACTGTCTTTATCAATGGCTTGCCACACTTGTACCAATCACATCTATAATATCTGACATTTCCTTGATACTGTATACATACACACGCATGTCCTGAACATTGTTCTTCATTATTCAGTGCTCTATGTATCACATAAAAGTTACCACATATAAAAGTTACCACATCGCCGTTCAGACTGCCGGTACATTAAGGGGTGGATTTTAAAAGGCCCGCGCGCATAAATCCTTCTGGATTTATGCGCGCAGGGCCCTCGCGCACCAGCGTGCCTATTTTGCATAGGCTGCCGGCGCGCGTAAAGCCCAGGGACGCGCGTAAGTCCCGGGGCTTTCAAAAAGGGGTGGGAGGGGGCGTGTCCGGGGCGTTCCCAAAACAACGCGGCATTTCGGGGGCATGCAGCGGCATTTTGGGGGCGGGCCCGGGGGCGTGGCGCCAGCCCAGGGGCGTGGTCGAGGCCTCCGGACCACCCCCCGGGACTGGAGGACGGAGCGGGGCTGCCGGCGACGCGCGCAAAGTTACGCCTGCTTTCAGCAGGCGTAACTTTGCCGACAAAGGTAGGGGGGGTTTAGATAGGGCCGGGGGCTGGGTTAGGAAGGGAAGGGAGGGGAAGGTGGGGGGAGGGCAAAGGAAAGTTCCCTCCGAGGCTGCTCCGAAATCGGAGCGGCCTTGGAGGGAACAGGCAGCGTGCGCTGGGCTCGGCGCGCGCAGGTTGCACAAATGTGCACCCCCTTGCGCGCGCCAACCCCGGATTTTATAAGATACGCGCGGCTACGCGCGTATCTTATAAAATCCAGCGTACTTTTGTTCGCGCCTGGTGCGCGAACAAAAGTACGCGATCGCGCAAGTATTTAAAATCTACCCCTAAGATTTTTGCAATAAGTTTAGCTTCAAGCGATCGTGCACCTAAATTAAAGATCATTCTTTCCACTGACCAAGTACCCTTTCCATACTTTAAGCTCTGCGGGTGGGTTCGTCCTACCCGCGGCTATGGCTGAGTGAGTGAGCAATTCCCACGGATCTTCCATGATACGCTTCTTTGAATAGTTCAGAGTTTTGGCACAAATAAAACAAATCAAATATTCCACAAACTCAAATTTGTGGGAATAAATCTCCCAAAAATGAAACAAAAAACAAAAAGGAATTTTTTTTCTCTGCACATTCCTATCTTTTATATTCAACAACAAAAAGAAATGGACAAATATTTTAAGACTGATGCAATAGAATGCATTCTAATTGCAGGTACCCCTGTAACTTCTCTCCCAAGATGAAGTGACAGAAAAAAAAAGTACGTGCCAGAGTTTCTAACATGGGATTTGCCATTTCATTTCACTATTGCTTATGTTTCAATAAAAGTGAATGTCATTTTTTATTTTAGCCAGTAACTCTAATCCCTTGTATATTTATTTTAAAATATTGTTACTCACATATCAATATGCTCAAAAGCGGTAACTTTCAAAGTGACAAGTATCCGCATATGTGCGCGTGTTTGCCAGCGTGCGTACATAGATGCACCAATTTTATAACATACACGTGTTTATGCTTGCATGTTATAAAATCAGCTACCCGGGTGTACATGCGTGCGTGATTTTATATGTACGCTTGAATGCTGTCTCGAGCGCGTAAGAGGGGGAGATTTTAGTAGATGCACACAGCGACACATTAGGCCTATTTTCCATTTCCCTCCCAGTTCACCCCAGTCAAAGAGAGGACTCCCTAAACCCCCTATCTAACTAGCCTCCCTTTTACCCTATTAATGCCGACCCTTAAAATCCGCTAACTACCCTTTTTTAAAATCTAACTATTTACACGTAGCCCATAGCAGAAGCAAGTTACATGGTTGTGGGATCCCTGCGCGGGCTACAGTATGCGTAACTGACTGCATGCTGCAGTCCTAGCCTGCCCATGCCCCACCCATGACCTCCCCAGACTATGCCCTTATCCTGCCCCTTTTTCGGTACACCTTTTTATCTGCACACCGGGAGTTACACGCATGACTTCAGGCCTTTTAAAATCCGCGTGGCATGCATGTCTGCAAGTCAAACACATGTGTCCCAGTTTTGCCACATGCATCCCTTTAATAGTCTACCTCAAAGTGAGGTACAATGCTCAAGGAACCATGACAGCATTTGAATAAAATAAATGAAGATACAAATACAAATCATAAAAAAGTGTACATGAATTCAACCCAGTATCCAGGACTAACAAAGGAAGACTAAAACAACATACAGACATTCAAAATAAACCCCATAAAGCAAGCCACACCCTTTTGTAATTCTTAAGGAATACAAACTGCTATATGACTGGTATAGCATTCTTTGATATTACAGAAATGAACAAATCATGTTCCCCTAATAATTCTATATTTGTGTGTTTCCATTGAAATATTAAAAATTATTTGTGAATAGATTGGTAGTTTCAAATAAGGTTAAAACTGTTACCACCGGTAATCAGCACCACACTGTTTCTATAATCATTAACCACCAACCTCCTTCCTCCCTATATAGTTCATATTTTTTTGAAACAATTGTTTAGTGAGAACAAAAAGTATTCTTATGAAAAGTGTTCTTAAAAACTGTGCACTCTGAACATTCTATTATCAAAATGCTTTTAAACTAGCATTGGCAAAAATGAAACACAATATCTTATTGTCCTCCCAAGGAGGACCCGTTTCAGATAGACTTGTTCATTAGGGGAATTCTTTCTTTTCAGCTGTGCCACTTATACGCCACTTTGTGAAACATCTTTATGATAAACAACAAATGCACAAAATACTTTTGATAACTTACAATGGACTATTATTGAACAAATATACAATATTAATTGGGGAGGGGACCTACAATCACATTTAAATTATAATGAAGCATTTTGGATATGTATTCTTCATACTGTTACTCCAAGTGGCATGAATGAAGAACTTAATTGGTGGTATTATAGCAATCAATATACTCCTTGTCATGGGGGTATTCTAAAAGGATGAATTTAATAGGGCCTTGTCAATTGGTTTCCTTGTCTGTCTATTCTTGATTTTCTTCAAAGAGATTGGATCTACAACTACAAATTGATTTGACTAGTTAATTCCAAGTCACATGATGTATTTATAAGGGAAATGGATGCCATTGAACGTTTATTTTGTGCATTCGTTGTTTAACGTGAAGGAGATGTTTCATAAAGCGGCATATAAGAAGCACGGCTGAAAAGAAAGAATTTCCCCTGATGAAGGAGTCTATCTGAAACGTGGCCTCCTTGGGAGGACAGTAAGATATCGATTCATGACTGGATGTCTTTTGTTTCATTTTCTCAGATGTTATGTTTAAAAGCATTTTGATAATAGAACGTTCAGAGTGCACAATTTTTAAGAACACTTTTCATAAGAACACTCTTTGATCTCACTAAAAAATTGTTTCAAAAATATTTGAACTATATAGGATGGAAGGTGGATGTGGTTAATAGGGATGTGAATCGGGCTTCGGACGATTGAAAATATCGTTGATATTTTCAAAATCGTCAAAAATCGAGGGTTCCCCCAAAATGATAGGAAAACCCCACGATATTGTTCGTGGGGGTTCTCTTATCGCTTTGGGGGAGGGCGGGAAAAACGACACACAAAAATAACCCCTAAACCCACCCCGACCCTTTAAAACTAATCCCTATCTTATAAAATCCAGGGTCGGCGCGCGCAAGGGGGTGCACATTTGTGCAACTTGCGCACGCCGAGCCCTGCGCGCGCTGCCTATTCCCTCCACCCCCCTGCACCTTCCCCTCCCTTCCCCTCCCTAACCCACCCCCCGGCCCTATCTAGACCCCCCCCTACCTTTATCCGAAAAGTTACTACTGCCTCCGGGCAGTAGTAACTTACGCACACTGGCACGGCAGGCCCCGACACAGGCTGCTGTGTTGGGGCACTCGGCCACCCCCAGGACCACCCACACGCCCCTGAACACGCCCCTAATCCTACACCACGCCCCCTGGCCACACCCCTGACTGCCCCTTTTTGCAAGCCCTGGGACTTACGCGCGTCCCGGGGCTTGCGCGCTCCGCTGAGCCTATGCAAAATAGGCTCGGCGCGTGCAGGGGGGGTTTTAAAAGGGTTACGCGCGTACCTTATGTGTGTAACCCTTTTAAAATCTGGCCCATAGTTTTTAAAATCTGGCCCATAGTTTTTAAAATCTGGCCCATATTGAATTAGTAGGGTTACATGATTTGTTCATTTCTGTAATATTGAGGAATGGTGTGAACTGGTACTTGGTCATAGCATTCTTTGTGACATGTTTCTTTACTAAGTGCCCCTAGATCTTTCCTTTTTCCTTTATGATGTAGAAGGTATGATGATATATTCACCATTAGTACCTACTACCACCTCCTGCCCCAAGAAGTTGCCATGAGGAATTGCTATGGGAACCTATGATCCCTCTTGTGCTCTTGGGCCACTGAAACTGAAATGACAGAACTGTACTCTTGTCTGCATCCTTGATATGGATACCTCATAGCCTGCATGGATCTTTTTCAAAGCCAATTGAAACTAAAGCACTGTGCCTGTTCTACCTGGGTCAATAACTGTCCAACTCAGGCTGCTAACATTTGTTTCTGTTGCTTCTTCATCTTAGAAGCTACCTACCAATGCCTGTTTCTCTTTTGGTTGGCACTGACAAAGCTGATGCTTCTGATTTAAGTGTGGATTAACTGGTTGGTATATCTGTTTTGCTGCTAGCACTTGTCCCCCTCAAGTATTTTCTGGGCCTGATACTAATTTAGTCTCTAGATGGCTACAAAGGATTACTCACAGCATTAGCTGAATATACTTCCCCATGACCAAGATGTTAAAACCTTTTGCTTTTGCTGCTCTCTGTCTTAGCTGCTTTATTTCTTGTGGCATCCATTTTCAGCAAAGGATCTCCAGAAAGGAAGAGAGCCTAATTGCTACTGAACTGTCACACAGGCAATGGTGGAGAATGCCAAGATGTAAAAACAAATTTGCAATGCTCTGGTGGACAGTGGGCGAGATAATCAGCACCAGCTGACTGTGTAATTACCATGGACCATGTTACCATGGAATTCCACTCACCTTCCACTGATCCCATCAAAGACTTTGACCTAAAATGAGCCCCTAATGCCACCATTCTGGACCTGACCTTTTGCTCTTGCTGTGCTCTTTTCAACTGTACACTTCTGATATCCCAGTGAGACTGTGAAAAGCTACCTTCAACTTGAGTGCTGCAGCCAACAGACCTGACATACTGGATCTCAGTGTGGTTTGCACTGTAACAGCCAAAAGTATCATATGTCAGAGTAGGGCTGCAACTACTGCAAACACAGATCAGAGAAAACAGTACTGAGTCAGCTGCTTCTCACTCAGGACTCTCTACTTAAAATAGTGGCCAACCTTAGCCCAAACCTTAGGCCTCTGGATCTCATTGACTCTGAGGCTCTCAACACTTCCCTCCCCAATGGCCATGGTGGTAGCCACACCATGCCCCAGGGAAGGAAGAGTGAACAACCAACGAGGCATGCATGTCAGCCATGTTATTAATATGCAGCTCCATGGATTCATCAATCAGAGCTCTTCTTTACTAGCTCCTATTTTTGTTGCCTACAATGTTGTTTGTCAGGTGAGAACAGGCATTGCCTTGTAAATTATCCTGATCCAGTTTAGTTTTCACACTATTTCAGGGATTACTCAGGACTCCATTTCTGCTACTTATATAAGAAAGATGTTTCAAACAGAATGATGAAAATGTATTCTTTAAATGGCATAAAAGGTAGAGTTGTCAGCAGAGATATATGATAAAGGAAGAGGCTATCTTCCTGAAATAGGCTTGGGAGCAGCCCACTTCTATTTATCTCCCTCAGGTCTGTTTCAGTTATAGTATAAACCACATATTGTAGTATATTAAATATAGTTTATTATATTACTTTAATGTCTAAAACCTGATGACCTAAGAATGCCTTACATAATTAATCTACAAGTAAAAATGTAACCATTAAAGAATGCCACAGGGAATGTCTTATTATGGGCTAGAAAATAATATTGCCCATATATTGTTGTTCCATTCCACTAGATACCTTGGTAACAAATTCAGTTTCCATCGTCTGCATCTCTGCACTAAAACCACAGCACATCCAAGTTGGAATATCAGCCAGATGTCTGTGCTTCTGTAGGTGGAGGCCACTCTTGGGTCAGTGAAGTGTGAGCTGCATCCATTCTACAGGATATATCTCATTATCCTGCCTCAGTAGAGCTGACTAAAATGGTCTGGTTCATTTTTTAAAGAGCAGACTGCAAGGACAAACTGCAGTCATTAAAAAAAGAAAAGTAGACCATACCAGATGTGTCAGGTCTACTGATTTGACTGAGGACTTTCTCATTTCAAAATCAATCTTGCTGCAGCCCACCTCTGGCTTGGAATGCATTAGTGGAGTCTCACCCCTTAGAACTTATTTTATTAAAACAAAATTCAGCAGCTATTAGACAGATTTATGAAGAGACTGATATACTAATCTGTAATATTTATTGTGGATTAGAGGACAGTTTGTGTATAATTTAACTACAGATGCTAATCAGCTCACAGATCATTAGCATTCTTAGCAAAATTTTGTAAGACATTTTTTCATGTTGCCACAGCCAGAAACTGCATGTTTCCAACAGTGACAACACGTAAATCTGGCTGAAGACACGTGAAGTGAGACAGCCTTAAAGGTCCTCCACATGAGTGTCTTGTGGTTCATTTGGCGGCCCACCCTCTACTTGTAGCAGGACTGGCCTGGAGGTGCAATGGGACCCCCAAATCTGATCCTCCAGCCCTTTGCAGGACCTAAATGTAGTAGAGTCGAGAAGGCTAGGGAGGTCCCACCTCTCCAGTCCCTGCCACCTTATTTTAAAAGTTGCCTCAAAGGCTCCCCAGACCTCCTGAACATCGGAACTCCTCCTAAAAAAATACACCCTCTATGTGACAGGTCTGTTTGGGGCAGGATTACATAGTAAGAGAGTAACATAGCAATGACAGCAGCTAAAGACAAAATGGTCCATCCAGTCTGCCCAGCAAGTAGCTTATGGTAGTAACTGCCACATTGTGCAGGTTACCCCAAGCATTCTGTTAAAGGTAATAACTGCTGCCCCATGCAAATTACCCCTATGTTTTCTTAAGGGTAGTAACTGCTGTTCTGGGTGGGTTACCCCTACGCATTCTGTTAAGGATTGTAGCTGCCGTTCTGGGCAGGTTACTTACATGCAGAAATGTTACACCTACACTTAATATTGGTTACCCCTTTTCTTCATTATCAACCTCAAGCCTAGTTGTAGAGATACCTTTCTAATGGAAAAGGATTGATGTTAGTGCATCATTGATATCTTTCAGGTATTAATGATGCACATATAGGGGTAGGTTTTCCAATTTGCGCACATGGATGCGCCTGATTTTATAATCTGCACACATATGTGCGGGCAGCACATGCAAGGGGGGGGGGGGCTTCTGCAATTTCCGAGCGGCGATGCATTTCGGCCTTCCGCAGTTCTTTCCCGGTCTACTCCAATTAAGAAGCGGACTGATAGAGAACTTCCCTACTCCCCTACCTAATCTCCCTTACCCTTCCCCTCTCCTCCCCACCAACTAAATCCTATCTTTTTCTTTTTTTTTTTCTTAATTTCACAACTTACTTCAGCTCCCGAGCTGAAGTAAGTTGCGCACGCCGGCCAGCTGCTGGTGAGCAAGTCTCTGGGACAGCGAACAATGATGCTGGCCGGCCTGCCCCTTGCCCTGCCCAGAATCCACCCCCCAGCCCACCCCTTCGAAGAAGCCCAGCACTTGTGCACATACCGGACTTTACGTGTGTGGCCGGGCCCCTTCGCAAATTGCCTCGGCACGCGCCAGGCCCAGCCACTCACGTAAAGCCCGGATTTTGCGCAAGCAGAGCATTTAAAATCCGGGCTATAATGTCTCCAATAAATGAAGGTCATCCCTGAGTGGAAAAGCTCCCCATCTGAAGCCAAGAGGATGGCACTGCTAGGTAGGGCAGAGACGTGTGAGGCTTTGTACGTGGTGTAACCCCATCCCTGGTGGCTGGGTGCATGCCAATAAAGCCATAAAAGAATTTGTAGTCTCTTTTGAGGATGGATCACTCAGGCTAGCTCGCACATAAGTCTGTTTCCCCAGGGCCTGAGTCCTTTGTTGATGAGGGGAAAGAAAATCTCTTTCAGGGCCCAGAGTGACAGGAGTGCTAGGGTACACTTTTCTTTGAGGAGGTGCACTGAATATTTTCTACTGTGAGTGCTGTAAGTACCAATACACTCTGGAGGCTTTGGTTTAGTGTCCAAAATGAAAAGCTTTACTGATGGGTAACCAGGTGGGTAAATGGCACAATAAATACAGTTCCCAGCACCACAAATGAACTTTTTTCTTTTTGCAGTCTCTCTTCTCTGTGCTTGAGTCTCACATATACAAACATAAGAGCATAAGAAATTGCCATGCTGGGTCAGACCAAGGGTCCATCAAGCCCAACATCCTGTTTCCAACAGAGGCCAAACCAGGCCACAAGAACCTGGCAAGTTGCTACATGCTATTACTGGTATCATGCTACTGATGCCAGTAATAGCAGAGGCTAGGGATGTGCATTCGTTTTGAACTTAAATGAAAAATGCAACTTATTTTTTTTTTTTTAACTTAAAAAAATGATGAGGCGTAAACGATCGGATTTCCAACTTATTCAACATAGCTATGTTGAATACGTTGGAAATCGCGATTGTTGATCTAAATAAAAATGTAAACCCCTCACCCTCCTTAATCCCCCCCCCCCAAGACTTACCAAAACTCCCCAAGCTGGCCAAAAGTTCCGTGAGGGTCCGGGAGCGGACGCATGGGGAATCACGTGACGTCCGCGTCACTCCGACGTGACGCCGATGTCATGTGGTCCATCGCGGTTCCGCTCCCGGACCCCTCGTTGGACCCAAACGGCACTTTTGGCCAGCTTGGGGGGGCCTCCTGACCCCCCCAAGCTGGCCAAAAGTGCCTTTTGGGCCCAACGAGGGGTCCGGGAGCGAACCCGAGGGGAATCACGTGACGCCGCGTCACTCCGACGTCACGCCGACGTCACGTGATTCCCCTCGGGTTCGCTCCCGGAACCCTCGTTGGGCCCAAAAGGCACTTTTGGCCAGCTTGGGGGGTCAGGCTGGTCATGGGGGGTCAGGCCGATGTCATGTGGGGTCCGGGAGCGAACCCGAGGGGAATCACGTGACGTCGGCGTCACATCGGAGTGATGCGGCGTCACGTGATTCCCCTCGGGTTCGCTCCGGGACCCCTCGTTGGGCTCAAAAGGAACTTTTGGCCAGCTTGGGGGGGCCTCCTGACCCCCCCAAGCTGGCCAAAAGTGTCTTTTGAGCCCAACGAGGGGTCCCGGAGCGAACCCGAGGGGAATCACGTGACGCTGCGTCACGCCGACGTCACGTGATTCCCCTCGGGTTCGCTCCCGGAATCCTCGTTGGGCCCAAAAGGCACTTTTGGCCAGCTTGGGGGGGTCAGGAGGCCCCCCCAAGCTGGCCAAAAGTTCCTTTTGAGCCCAACGAGGGGTCCCGGAGCGAACCCGAGGGAATCACGTGACGCCGCATCACTCCGATGTGACGCCGACGTCACGTGATTCCCCTCGGGTTCGCTCCCGGACCCCTCGTTGGGCCCAAAAGGCACTTTTGGCCAGCTTGGGGGGGTCAGGAGGCCCCTCCAAGCTGGCCAAAAGTTCCTTTTGGGCCCAACGAGGGGTCCGGGAGCGAACCCGAGGGGAATCATGTGACGCCGCGTCACTCCGACGTGACGCCGACATCACGTGCTCCTTGCAAAGGAGTTCAGGAATGGCGTCCTGACCCCGCTGGACCACCAGGGAGTTTTGGTAAGTCTTGGGGGGGGCGGGATTAAGGCGGGTGAGGGGTTTAAATTTTTATTTGCACATATGGACATAGACTCAACTTATGGAATTCTCCATATGTCCATTTTGACCGCAAATGGGACCCCCTTTCGACTTATGGACTTATGAACTTAAACTTTTGGTCTGCACATCCCTAGCAGAGGCCATTCCCTAAGTCAACTTGATTAATAGCAGTTAATGGACTTCTCCTCCAAGAACTTATTCAAACCTTTTTTAAACCCAACTATACTAATTGCACCAACCATGTCCTCTGGCAACAAATTCCAGAGCTTAATTGTGCATTGAGTGAAAAAAAATTTTCTCCGATTACTTTTAAATGTGCTACTTGCTAACTTCATGGAGTGCCCCCTAATCCTTCTATTATCCAAAAGTGTAAATAACCGATTCACATCTACTCGTTCAAGACCTCTCATGATTCTAAAGACCTCCATCACATGGGAAACTCTCACCCTCCAGGTCTTATCTAAGTGAGTTCCCAAAGTGGACAGAGTATCCCCTCCAAATCTGGCAAAAATTAGATAACTCGCAGTCTTTGCCCAGAAAGTCCAAATCCTCGCTACCCAGGGAGAGAAGACTCTGAATAGGTGTCCTCAGGTCGCAAACTTGCTCTTACTCACAATTATCCTTGTTCTTCTCAATCCTTTTCTCTCTTTCCTAAATTCCTCAGTGGATGGGATCATCATGGAATGTCAGTGTTCCTATCTCCAGGCAGGATGGGGGGGCCCCACTCTTCCTCCTGGGGGCAAACCATAAAGTCTCTTTTCCCAAACTAGATTGAAACACCAGAAGACGACGTAGCGAGTCAACCACAATTACTCTGCTTCCTAAACAGGTCACCGCGGGGCAGGTCTTCCCTACCCAGGGGCCCCCAGAAGAGTTTTGCCTCAAACTTCTCCCTGAGAAAATAACTTGGGGGTCACATAGTGTTCTTTCAAAGAATGCAAAACTCCCCAAAACAACCCAGGATAAACCATCCTGCATCTAAGGAGTGCGGTACAAGCATGGAATCACCAACCTGGCCCAAGGACTAAAGTCAATATGGAGCCCAAGTCCCCAGAAAGGCCACAAATCGAACAAATGGAAAAATTCTCCAGATTTCCTCCAAACTTCCATCTAAACTCTACTTCTCCCAGAGCTCTCAGGAGAGAGCTGCTTTTATTCCTTTCCGGGGGGGGGGGGGGGGGGGGGGGAATGATGGCCATCCCAGCACCCTCAAAGGGAGGAGCTGTATATGGATGGTGCTTCTCCCTTTACACCAACACTTTATACACCATCTAAAATGAGGAGTTACTGGGGGGGGGGGGGGCATTACAGTTGAAACCCACTTGGAATGGAATGGTCACTGTGACTGTTATTCATCATGGGTCCCAGGTGAAGACTAAAACAGTACAATACTCTGGTTATAACACACAGCCAACAATCCAAATCACTGCACACGAGTTACGTAGGCATGCATGTTATCATAAAAAAAAAACAAATCCTACTCGCTCCTGCCCCACCAGCATAATTTTCCAAAATTGTGATCCTTTTGTGCTCTATTGCCACATGCTGAGGTAAAGGAATATTATTTATTTATACATTTTTATATACCGACATTAGATCAGTGATGTCACATCGGTTTACAGCTAACGGAAAGGAAATAAGCAGGGGGGGGGGGCGCTTATTTCTTACAATGGAACGTATTTCTTACAAAGTAACTTACTGAAATTTCAGTTCTATGAATTTCTTATGATGCAACTAATGAAACTTTGCTTCATACGTATTTCTTACAGGGAAACGCAGTAAACATAATGCAAACACAATAAACATAACCAGCATGGGTCATGGGGTATTATACTAGGGTTCAGAGTATGTCATTTTGGAAAATGATACTGGTAAGGCAGGAGTGAGTAGGGTTCACTTCTGCCTCCAGCAGAACTGCCCTATAAGGGGGTAAGTTCAAGGAGGCTGGGAAGGACTTGGAAGGAGCAACTTTGAAGACAAAGGAATGGGAATTGGAGAGATGGGACTCTACTATATTTAGGCCCCACGATGTGCTGAAGGATCAGCGTTAGGGTCCTCGTGGACCACCATGACATTTTGATGACATATATGTTATGAATGTGGGCCCTTATATCGCGGTAAGACTACCGTCGACGGGCAAGGCCTTGCTCACCTAGGACTCTTGCTAGAAGACTTCACCCTGGAAGCACGCGACCCCCCCAGGAGAGGCCCGTAGGGGTCCGGCCGCTGGGACTTAGGCGATTCCTCTGAGGACTGTAGAAGGTCTGGATGCAGGCGCCTCCTGCAGGTCGTGGGTTCCAGACGGCTGGCGCCTCCAGCAGGTCGTGACAGTCTTGAGGATGGAATTCAAGAGAAGACCAAGTCCGGTCCAAAGTTCAAAATACCAGCGAGATCCAAATCCAGTCCAAGTGAAAAGCAGGAGAAAGGTCCGCAGCCGTACCAGGGTCGAGGCAGGAGAAGGGTCCAAAGCCGTACCAAGGTCGAGCCAAGAATCAGTCCACGGAGCAGGAGAGGAGACGGGATGACGAACAGGAACCAGGAGCCAGGAACACACTCTAGGCAGGAACCTCAATACTAAGGCAAGGACTGGATGCACAGCCCTTGCCTTAAGTACAGGAAGCGGAAGGAGGAGCTGTGGAGGGAGCCATGACACTTCCTGTCATGGCCCCTTTAAGAATAGCAATGCAGTCGCGCGCGCTGCCCTAAGGAGAGCAGGGGGAGGAGTCAGCTGGCCGCGGAGCCATGCTGCCGGCTCGGCACTGGCGGCGGTGAAGACGCGAACAGGCAGGGCAGGCTGTCCAGCAGATCCCCGGCGTCCACCTAAGTAACCCGGGTGAGTCCCCTGCTATTCCGGGTCCGTTCTTCGTCGCGGCCGACCGCGGCCGGCGGCCATGACACCCGGTCCCGGTCGTGGTCTTCCGCGGCCGATAGCGCTAACAGTACCCCCTCCCTTAGGCCGCCCCCGAGAAGGCCGGGGTTTACCGGGGTGTGCGGAATGAAAGTCAGCGAGCAAGGATTTATCCAAGATATTCTTCGCAGGTTCCCAGGAGTTCTCCTCCGGACCAAAACCCTCCCAGGCCAGGAGATACTCCCAAACGGAGCCCCGTTTCCGGACATCCAACACTTCCTGAACACGATAAACCGTTTCATCCAGTGCCTGAAGGGGCGCAGGCTCCGGCGGCTTCCGATGAGGCCATCTGAGGATCAATGGTTTAAGAAGAGACACATGGAAAGAATTGTGAATGCGCAAGGAAGCCGGCAACCGGAGCTGATAGGTCACAGGACCCAGTTGTCGCAACACCGGAAAGGGACCAATATAACGAGGAGCCAGTCTCATAGAAGGGACCCTCAGGCGGATATGCCGGGTGCTGAGCCACACTTTCTCCCCGGACTGAAACTGCGGAGCTGGACGTCGATGTGGATCCGTAAATTTCTTCGCGGAACAGGCCGCCTTCCGCAAGAGCAGTTGCGTATGGGACCAAAGACGTTTTAGTTGGGAAGCAGTCAACTGAGCAGCCGGAGAAGGCACAGGCAATGGTACAGGTAAAGGTGGGCGAGGTTGGCGACCGAAGACAATCTGGAAAGGAGATGCTCCCGTAGAGGTGCCCGCATGTGAATTATGGGAAAATTCCGCCCAGGAGAGAAGGGATGCCCAGTCATCTTGACGAGAGTTAACGTACAGCCGGAGGAACTGTTTGAGCGAACGGTTAGTACGTTCAGCCTGACCATTCGCCTGCGGATGAAACGCCGTGGTGAAATCCAAGGAAATCCGGAACTTTTTGCAGAGATGAAGCCAATAGCGAGCCATGAACTGCGGTCCCCGATCCGAAGTGATATGAAGAGGCAGGCCATGGAGACGGAAGATGTGGAGCATGAACAATTGAGCCAGTCGTGGGGCAGACGGGAGGGAGGGAAGCGGAATAAAATGGGCCATTTTAGAAAAGCGATCCACCACCACCCATATCACAGTATTGCCCTCGGAAGCGGGAAGTTCAACTATAAAATCTGTGGAGACATGCGTCCAAGGGCTGGTGGGAACGGGCAAGGGTTGTAATAAGCCCCAAGGTTTCCCGGTGAGAACTTTATGTTGAGCGCAGACTGGACAAGAGTCCACATAAGCCCGTATATCCTTATGCATCTCGGGCCACCAATAATACTGTTGTAACAGCGCCTGCGTTCGCCGTCGTCCCGGGTGTCCCGCCAGTCTGGAGTCATGACCCCAAGCTAAAACTTTATTGCGTAGTCGTTGGGGCACCACCGTTTTCCCGGGTGGCACAGTGAAGGTAGCGGACAGGATGATACGGGCTGGATCAATGATATGTTGTTCTGAGTCCACAATATCGTCAGGGGAGAATGAACGGGATAAGGCGTCGGCTTTAACGTTCTTATCGGCAGGGGCGATAACGTATTTCCATATTGAATCGAGTAAAAAAGAGAGCCCAACGGGCTTGACGTGGGTTTAATCGTTGAGCATGTTGCAAATACGTTAAATTTTGTGATCCGTAAAGATGGTGATGCGATGTTGGGCTCCTTCTAGCCACTGTCTCCACTCGTCCAGCGCCATCTTAATAGCCAGCAGCTCCCTGTCGCCAATGGAATAGTTACGTTCTGCTGCAGAAAATTTTTTAGAGAAATACGAACAAGGATGCGTAGCTCCGGATGTAGTAGTCTGACTCAGGATGGCCCCAACTCCTTCAGCGGAAGCATCGACTTCTATAAAAAATGGACGCTTGGGGTCGGGGTGCCGAAGACAGGGCTGCCGAAGGAAAGAGTCTTTAAGGGTTTGAAAAGCTTCCTCGGCCTCCACAGGCCAGATCTTGTTGTTAGCTCCTTTACGAGTCATGGCAGTCAAGGGTGCAGTAATTTTGGAGAAATTCTGAATAAAAACTGCGGGTAGTAATTAGCAAACCCTAAAAAACGTTGAAGTGCACGCAGTCCATTAGGCTGAGGCCATTCTTTGATACATTTTAGCTTAGCAGGGTCCATTTGAAATCCTCTGTTAGATATAATGTTTAGCCCAGGAAAGGTAGGGACTTTTTTTCAAAAATACACTTTTCAATCTTAGCGTACAATTATTTTCTCTTAACCGCTGTAATACTTGAATGACGTGTAGTCTGTGAGCTTGTAAATTAGCCGAGAAGATCAAAATGTCATCCAAGTAGACCACAACACAGATATAAAGCAGATCTCGGAATATTTCATTAACGAAGTTTTGAAATACAGCAGGGGCCTTAGTCAGTCCAAACGGCATCACCAGGTATTCATAATGTCCGTCTCTCGGGTGAATGCCGTTTTTCCATTCATCACCCTCGCGAATTCTGATAAGATTGTAGGCCCCTCTGAGATCCAATTTGGAAAATATTTGAGCCCCTTGTAAACGGTCAAAGAGTTCGGCAATCAAAGGTAACGGGTAGCGATCCTTAATGGTGATAGCATTGAGTCCACGGAAATCAATGCAGGGTCTCAGAGTTCCATCTTTTTTTCCCACGAAGAAAAACCCAGCTCCGGCCGGGGAGGTAGAACGTCGAATGAACCCTTTTTGTAAATTCTCCTGAATATAACTGGTCATAGCCTGAGTCTCTGAAGCGGATAGGGCATAGACCTTCCCTCGGGGAGGAGAGGCCCCAGGAACAAGGTTAATGGTACAGTCAAAATCTCGATGAGGCGGCAGGATCTCCGCAGCCTTTTTAGAGAAGACATCCGCGAACTGGCTATAATGGGCAGGTAGCCCTTCGAGTCGTGTAATGCATAGGTAGCTGTCAGTAGGCATGGGTTCCTGAAGACAGGTCTCTTGACAAGCAGTTCCCCATCGCAGGAGTTTCAGGGTTGTCCAGTCAAACTGCGGATTGTGCTGTTGCAACCAAGGAATCCCCAATACTACGGGGTGTATGGCCCTCTGGATAACGTAAATGACATTGTTCGCAATGTTTGGGTCCAATGTGACACTCCAGAGGAACAGTCTGATGGGTTATCCTCCCCGGTAACGGGTCTCCATGAATAGAGGATATAATCAATGGTGTAGGACAAGGCTGCAGAGGAATATGGAGTTTCTCCACGATCTCTTGAAGAATAAAACTCCCTCCGGCGCCCGAGTCTACTAGCGCCATGGTGGAGAAATGTAGGTCCTTAAGAGCCAGTGAAATCCGGAGAGTAAGTGGAGGAGCTGGAGAGGTACTGCCTAGGGTTACTCCTCCGCCAGAGCCTAGGCTTTGAAGTTTCCCGGACGAATCGGGCATCGGGCTATGAGGTGACCCGATCCTCCACAGTACATACATAGGCCTGACCGACGACGTCTCTGTCGCTCCTCAGGGGAAAGAGGACCACGTCCCAGTTGCATAGGTTCTTCAGTACTACCTCCAGAAGATGTGGAAGGTTGTGGGATGGAGGATACTGGACGAGGAGGGTTCCAGGAACTGGTTCGTTTGGAATTAGTTCCTTCACGGGCTCTTTCTTGCAGCCGCCGGTCTATCCGGTTCACTAAGTTGATGATAGCGTCTAAGGACTTCGGTAGTTCTCGAGCCGCCATCTCATCCTTAATTTTTGGCGACAACCCTCTAAGTATATAGAACGTAAGCAGTTCTCTTCCCAATGCCAGTTCTGAGGCCAAAGTTCTGAACTCGATAGTGTAGTCTGCGAGGGCACGATTACCCTGTCGTAATTGTAGTAATTTAGAACCGGCCACCACCTGTTGTCCTGGATCATCGAAAATTGTAACGAAAAGTTCCCAGAATTTTTTAAGGTTCTGCAGGATGGGGTCTGATCGTCGCCAATAAGGAGATGCCCAGGCCAGGGCCTTTCCTTCCAACAGTGACAAAATGTACGTGGTCTTAGTAAGATCGTCTGGAAACGAAGAGGCTTGAAGTTGAAAATGCATATTACATTGATCAATGAATCCCTGACACAAACGGGGATCTCCCGCGTAGCGTGGAGGTATAGGTAACGGAATTGTGGATCTGCCAGGGGTTGGCACCAACACTGGTACGGCAGCAGCGGCGGCCTGAGCAGCTGCCATGGCTTCCATACGTGCGTTCATTCGTTCTAATGATGATGCCATGGATTCCAGAATCCTTTGTTGTTCCATAACCTTCTGAGCCAACCCTGGAATGGCTTGGCGAGCCGAGGCCTCCGCCGGGTCCATGGCCTTAGTATTCTGTTATGAATGTGGGCCCTTATATCGCGGTAAGACTACCGTCGACGGGCAAGGCCTTGCTCACCTAGGACTCTTGCTAGAAGACTTCACCCTGGAAGCACGCGACCCCCCCAGGAGAGGCCCGTAGGGGTCCGGCCGCTGGGACTTAGGCGATTCCTCTGAGGACTGTAGAAGGTCTGGATGCAGGCGCCTCCTGCAGGTCGTGGGTTCCAGACGGCTGGCGCCTCCAGCAGGTCGTGACAGTCTTGAGGATGGAATTCAAGAGAAGACCAAGTCCGGTCCAAAGTTCAAAATACCAGCGAGATCCAAATCCAGTCCAAGTGAAAAGCAGGAGAAAGGTCCGCAGCCGTACCAGGGTCGAGGCAGGAGAAGGGTCCAAAGCCGTACCAAGGTCGAGCCAAGAATCAGTCCACGGAGCAGGAGAGGAGACGGGATGACGAACAGGAACCAGGAGCCAGGAACACACTCTAGGCAGGAACCTCAATACTAAGGCAAGGACTGGATGCACAGCCCTTGCCTTAAGTACAGGAAGCGGAAGGAGGAGCTGTGGAGGGAGCCATGACACTTCCTGTCATGGCCCCTTTAAGAATAGCAATGCAGTCGCGCGCGCTGCCCTAAGGAGAGCAGGGGGAGGAGTCAGCTGGCCGCGGAGCCATGCTGCCGGCTCGGCACTGGCGGCGGTGAAGACGCGAACAGGCAGGGCAGGCTGTCCAGCAGATCCCCGGCGTCCACCTAAGTAACCCGGGTGAGTCCCCTGCTATTCCGGGTCCGTTCTTCGTCGCGGCCGACCGCGGCCGGCGGCCATGACACCCGGTCCCGGTCGTGGTCTTCCGCGGCCGATAGCGCTAACAATATAGGTGAGGCTCATATGGATTGCTAGACTCCTTTAAGGTCATATCAATTCACATGAAGCCCTGCCCTCCTCGGGCCGGTGAGAAAATAAATTACACTTAGTATAGCTTGTTTGTTTTTTAAAAAAAAGAATCATGAAGCCTTTGTTACTTGCTCAATGTTCCAAAATTTACTAGCAATGAGCTGCTTTGTATGATTTTGCATTACAGCAGGGAATGCTATCAAGTTGTTATGCAAAACATTTCATGCAAAACACCTACTTTAATCTTTTAGTGAGCTTTGCAAAAAAAATTTTCCATGAAAACCCCAACCTCTGCACTTTGCTCCTTGACAGAAACTGTATTTCAAACTTTGTGACAGAATATTAATATCTAGTATCAATCATTACCTCACACTTCTAATAATATTACAGGTATTCAGAATCCCAGGCCAATTCTGCATTCATCCATCCTTATTTTCTTTTCAGTCTGTGCTATTCTGTGCTTAATGAGAAAACCTTCTGAAAGTAGGCCCATAATCTGTCCATTATCCTTTTTATTCCCTCTGCTCTTCAAACTCTATTTTCACAGTGTCCCAACACATTATCTAATCTAGTCACAGTGATTGACAAATCTTTCTTCATCACTGAATCATCTGACCAGAATGATCTAGTAGTATACTTTCACCTCACTAATAGCCTGATATACTAAGGTTTTTTTTCCCCATAGACACAGAATGGGAAAAACCCTTTTTAAATCAGACCCTAAATCTCTCCATATCTTGTCTCAAAACTCACCTCTTCCTTGCCTGAGTTTTAATTGTAGCCTGACCAGTTCACTTAAACAAGGGCCGATGCAATAAAGTGCACCCAGCCCAATGCATAGCTTTACTTGTGGATAACCACACATTTTGGGTGAGCAGAAATAGCATCCAATGCAGTAAGGACATCAGTGCATCCAAAATGTGCACCCTAACAAATGCTTACCCGATATTTAACTTACTTTGGAATACTTTAAGATGAATGTAAAGTGTCAGCAGAAGTCTTGTGGGATGGGGACTGTCAAACTTGTCTACAAGTCCCAAGCACTGGGGTGGTTTCAGGATTTGTGCGGGCAAAGAATGTAATATGTAAAAGATTTTAACAAAGGACTATGTATCTGGCATGAACCATGCATATTCAAGCATGACAGAATGAGGTGTCAGCATGGACATTTGTTATTCAATTGTGTGTGATAGAGAGGGCGGACAATTTTCAAAGCCATATACAAAACTAAAAAATGATTTATGCATGTACATTGGCTGTCTGAAAATTGCCTTATGTCAAACTGGCTAGAAGTATGTGTGTTGTTTCATAACACATGCACTGTTAGTGTTAGCCACCTTTAGGGGAATAGTTTTCAGGGGCATGATTTGGATGGGATCACACACAATGGATTGTATTTTCAAGTCTACATACATTTTCCACAGAAGCTCTGCCCACTAGGGATGTCCAGAGAAAAGAAAAATGTGGATTTGGTTTGTTTCAGTTTCTGCAATTTTCTTTCAAATTTGTTTTAATTGCAAAGTCGTTTCATTTATTTTGTTATATATTTTGTTTCCATTAACGTCAATGGAGGAAGCAATGTATCCTATTCTGGACTCTGACATTGGGGTTTTCTATTCAAGTTTAATGAAACTTGAAGGCAGGTATCAATCAGCAGCAAACGGAACAGCAGTTCATGACACCAAGAGTGGGGCAAAGCAGCATCAACAGTAGCAGGAGCATGCCAAGGCTCCATGAAAGGGCTAATCAAGGAAAACAGAGTAATGAGTACCTGAAAGCATCAAAAAACCCCCCAAAAACAACTAAGGGACAAAGCAGCAGAAATACAGGCATGAAAAGCCTAAGCAGGAGCAGATTGCCCTATCCGAGAATCAGGCATTCCTTGGTGGGCCAGTCGCTCCGATCACGTGGTTGTTTTTACAGTATCCTGGCATGAACAGAAACCTGCAGGGCCACGGCAGAGCCCATCCTGCCGCTACCTGAAGAGAGCCTGCATGCCCATCCTTCCATAGCCCAAAGACATGCTTGCGCGGCTGCAGCCAAAGACCTTCTCCCCTCATCTTGCAGGAGCCACAGGTAGCAGTGGCCTTCTTCCACCTCCCTTCTAGCATTGAGGAGTAGCGCTGCCATCGCACAGCAGACACCATAAGAACATAAGATCATAAGAAATTGCCATGCTGGGTCAGACCAAGGGTCCATCAAGCCCAGCATCCTGTTTCCAACAGAGACCAAACCAGGCCACAAGAACCTGGCAATTACCCAAACACTAAGAAGATCCCATACTACTGATGCAACTACTGATGCAACTACTGATTTCCTGTCACCCACAACAATTTGTGGGTGACAGGAAATCAAAGGATCCCAGATATGGAGAGCTATACATTTTTAATCCTATTATTTTACATTGTGGTGTGTTATTTCATGTGTCTGCTGTTTGAAATATTTGGTGTTTGGGAAATATTAGAAAATACTTGTGAGTAATTTTAATTATGGGATGTTCATTGGCTGTTGCCTGCATGACATATTTATTCATTTTTTAGTATGGGTTTTAATGTTATGAATGATGTTATATCACTTGACTTTATTGCTTAATGTTTTATGAGGAATAATGTTGTTTCTGTTTTTCCATTGTTGCACTGCATAACAGTCAGGTTTGCTATGTTTTCCAGAGAATGTGTGTGAGCAAGAGTGAGTGAGCCAGTGAACATGTATGTGTGTGAGAGAGAATGAATATGCTAATGAGCATTTGTGTGAGCAAGACGACTATTTAAAACAGTGAGCATATGTGTGAGCCAGAGTTTGTGAGCCAGTCAGCATGTGTGTGAGAGAGAATAAGGGAGTTTGTGTGAGAATGAGCATATATGTTAGAAAGTGTGTATATAAGAGAGAGGAGAAAATTTGTGCCTACCTCCTATCCTTGACTAATCCATGACAATCTGAGGGTGACTGGAATCTAAAGTTCCCAAGTATGGAGAGCAAGGGATTTCTTTTAGCCTTAGTTTTAATTATTGGGTTTTATTTGATGCTGTTTTGAAATATTTTATTGATTGGAAAATTAAAAAAAAAACCCAATGTTATATATTTTTAATCATTTAATGTTCTATTCATCAGCTGCTTTGAAATATTTATTCTTTTTATGAGTGTGGTTTTACAAATATGATTGATGGTTTATATATCTTGATTTTATTGTTTGATGTTTAATGAGGAATGGTGATATTCCTGTTTTTCCATCATTGCACTGAATAGAATTTATCTTGTTATGGTTTCCAATTCAGTTTTTGTTTGCATGTTCCTACTTAAACTTTATTATTTGTTTGGTGAGGGTCTGTGTGTTCTGCATGTGTGACTGAGGTGAGATATTCTGCTAGCATGTAGTTTCTGTGTAGGGATCTATAATAGCTTGGTTTGTTGTGTTATTCTAATATCAGGTGTATTGGTGTTTTAGGGCCTGCTGTAATAGAGTAGATAGGCAGTGCAGAACTTGGGGAACTACTAAAGCAGCAGACTCTGTAGCACTCAGCCAATGGGAATGCAATGAAATGGTGGTGAGGGGTGTGGAGAACTGGAGGCAAGCTACTAGGGATGTGAATCGTGTCCTCGATCGTCTTAACGATCGATTTCGGCTGGGAGGGGGAGGGAATCGTATTGTTGCCGTTTGGGGGGGTAAAATATCGTGAAAAATCGTGAAAAATCGTGAAAAATCTAAAAATCTAAAAATCGCAAAACCGGCACATTAAAACCCCCTAAAACCCACCCCCGACCCTTTAAATTAAATCCCACACCCTCCCGAACCCCCCCCAAATGAGTTAAATAACCTGCGGGTCCAGCGGCGGTCCGGAACGGCAGCGGTCCGGAACGGGCTCCTGCTCCTGAATCTTGTTGTCTTCAGCCGGCGCCATTTTCCAAAATGGCGCCGAAAAATGGCGGCGGCCATAGACGAACACGATTGGACGGCAGGAGGTCCTTCCGGACCCCCGCTGGACTTTTGGCAAGTCTCGTGGGGGTCAGGAGGCCCCCCACAAGCTGGCCAAAAGTTCCTGGAGGTCCAGCGGGGGTCAGGGAGCGATTTCCCGCCGCGAATCGTTTTCGTACGGAAAATGGCGCCGGCAGGAGATCGACTGCAGGAGGTCGTTCAGCGAGGGTTCCGGCGCCTCGCTGAACGACCTCCTGCAGTCGATCTCCTGCCGGCGCCATTTTCCGTACGAAAACGATTCGCGGCGGGAAATCGCTCCCTGACCCCCGCTGGACCTCCAGGAACTTTTGGCCAGCTTGTGGGGGGCCTCCTGACCCCCACGAGACTTGCCAAAAGTCCAGCGGGGGTCCGGAAGGACCTCCTGCCGTCCAATCGTGTTCATCTATGGCCGCCGCCATTTTTCGGCGCCATTTTGGAAAATGGCGCCGGCTGAAGACAACAAGATTCAGGAGCAGGAGCCCGTTCCGGACCGCTGCCGTTCCGGACCGCCGCTGGACCCGCAGGTTATTTAACTCATTTGGGGGGGGTTCGGGAGGGTGGGGGATTTAATTTAAAGGGTCGGGGGTGGGTTTTAGGGGGTTTTAGTGTGCCGGCTCACGATTCTAACGATTTATAACGATAAATCGTTAGAATCTCTATTGTATTGTGTTCCATAACGGTTTAAGACGATATTAAAATTATCGGACGATAATTTTAATCGTCCTAAAACGATTCACATCCCTACAAGCTACAGTCACAAAAAGGGATAGGGTGAGCCAAGAGGAAGTGCCTATGCAGTGTTAGGGAAGCTTCTGAAGGCTGGACTTTCCTCCTGAAAGAGTAGTAGAAAAGGTGATACTCCTGGAGTGAGGGTGAGAATGGGAATAGGAAAGGGAGAGGGTGAGTGCATCTACAGTCTGGGGATGGGCTGCCAGCAAGCAAAATATTTTTATATAATTATATGGCAATACTGGCATGAGGGTACTCACTGTCAGCCCGATTCAGTAAAGTCCGCGGGAGAGCGGCCACCCTCCTGTGCACGTGATTCTGTATTTAAATGAGGCCTGGCGGCGGCTGTCAGCAGGTTTGACAGCCAACACTCAATTTTGCCGGCGTCAGTTCTCGAGCCCACTGACAGTCATGGGCTCGGAAACCGGATGCCTGCAAAATTGAGCGTACGGTTTTCGACCCGACAGTCGCCTGCCAACTTCAAATTTTTTTTTCTTTTTTTTTTTTACTATTGGGAAGTTTCGGGACCTCCGACTTAATAACACCATGATATTAAGTCGTAGGGTGCACAGAAAAGCAGTTTTTACTGCTTTCCTGTGCACTTTCCCGGTGCCTGAAGAAATTAGCGCCTACCTTTGGGTAGGCGCTATCTTTGGGTAGGCGCTAATTTCTGAAAGCAAAATGTGCGGCTTGGCTGCACATTTTGCTTTGTGAATCGCACGGGAATACCTAATAGGGTCGTCAACATGCATTTGCATGTTGCAGGCGCTATTAGTTTTGGTGGATTGGACGTGCGTTTTCAGCCCCTTACAGAATAAGGGGTAAGGGAAAATGCACGTCTAGTGGCAGGTTAACAGTGCGCTCCGTCAGAGCGCACTGTACTGTATCGACCTGTGTGTGAGCAAATGAGCAGCAGCAGCAGCAGCAAAATGACAGAATGTGTATTTCAGAGAGAGTGTGGGGGAATCTTTTTCCCTGACACAGGACACCCATACACATACTTTCTCTGACACATGTTGCGTCCGTCAGTCTCAGACAGCTTCGACCTCTGTGCCTCACCTTTCTTCCTTCTCTCTCCTCGAGCCTTGGGAAGATGGCTGCTGCCGCGTCTTCATGCTGCTCTCTCCGGTGTCCCCGGAACGGCAACAGCGACAGTGTTCGCCATGTTTCTCCCGAGGGCCTCCTAGGGTGTACGCGTGCACGCCACCCATGTCTTTATCCATGTAATGGCGGGAACCTCGGGGGCATCTCCTCCGAGTGACGTTATGCCATCCAGGTATTTAGCCTGCCCTTTGTTTGCTAACAAACTGAGTTAGCAAGGATCGTGAATGGATTGGAATGCCTCCGGTCTATGCTACTCTGCCGCTTCCTTGCTGCCACTGGAAGATCTCTCTGCCCTCCGGGGCCATTCACATGTTGCATCCGTCAGTCTTCGATGGCTTCGCCCCACCTACCTCTCTCTACTTGCGGCTCCTCCCGCTCACCTTGGACTGATGGCCGCCATGGCGTTTGCTTGCTGTTCTCTCCAGCGTCCCCGGACCGGGTTTGGTGCTGCCTCCCGCCATTCTCCTTCAAGGTACCTCTGGGGTGCATGCGCACATGCTGCCCTCATCTTTAACTTCACGTTGGCGCGAACCTCAGGGGCGTCTTCCTGTTCTGAAGTCACAACTCCAGGGCATATCTGCTTACAGTATTTGCTAGCTCGTTGGGTTAGCAACAGGATTCTTACGGATGGGATTTGTTCTCCATTCCTAAGCTACTCTGCCACTCCAGCTCTATCTGGAACTCTTACTACCCTTTGGGGTCGCTAATGGGGTACCCGCTCCTCGGGGGCCTCTCTGCTTCTTTCAGGTGCTATCAGGAAACCGGTACTCGCTCCTCGAGGGCCCATTTTCCCCGTGTCGCTGCCTGCAACCTCTACCCTTCTACTTGGAAGAACTAACTTACAGTCACCATCAGTGAGTACAGAAAACATCTCTCTCTACAGAACTGCTTTGCTGGAATCAGGCACACGCTCCTCAAGGGCCTGCTCTCTGCTCCAGTGCCAGACCTCTCGTCTAGTGGAATCTCTGTTACTTCTACGTGAGTACAAACACTACTGAGTCTCTCTGCTCTAAGGGATCAGGTGCTCTCTCAAGGGCCTGCTCTCCCTGTCTCGGAGCTCTCCTATTCTATTTGGGACTATGAATGCTAATTTTATTGTATGCTGATAACTCTCAGTCTCTTTCCACTACAGCACAGCTCTACAGAGGATCCGCTGTTCCAGCGTTCTGTGAGAGATGCGCCCAGCCGGGCTATACAACCACTACTCACTACTGCCACCTCTGGTGGTTCCATAAAACTGTTTAATAAAAGATTCAAATCTGTGTTTGTCTGTCCGGAGTTTAGCCTGACACTGTGGTCCATCACGGGGCTGCCCCCGTGGGTGTAGTCAGCTGCCACAGTGTCCAAGGATCCACCCAAACACTATTAACCATAGCATCACCTCTAACCTGGGTACCCACTCCTCGGGGGCCCTATGCTTTCTTTCAGGTGCCTATCTGGGTACTGGGTACTCGCTCCTCGAGGGCCTGCTCTCCCTGTCTTGGTGCTGCAAACCAACTACTTCTGCCTGCCAGGATCTTGAACAACTACAGCTATCTATTCAGTGAGTAAACTAGCCTTGTCAGCTTGTCTCACCTTCAGCTTCAGTGTTGCGAGTCTACATCCGGGACACTCTTCTTCTATCCAGCACAGCCTGCCATCATTGGAGTGTGGGACGGGTCTCCTCTGCCGAGGACCTCTGGACTACTCTACTGGGTTACCTCACTGCTACCACCCCTGGGCAGTACCACCAAGCTGTATAATAAACACAAATTATCTGTGTCTGTGTGTATAGAGTCTAGCCTAGTACTACGGTTCCTCACGGGGCTCCTCCCTGTGGGAGTGGCCATCTCCGCAGTACCCAAAAATCCACTCAAACACCTCAAAACCATAACAGATTGCTAACTCCATGGATTTGGCTCAGCTCACCACTTTGCTGGCCATTCCGGCCTGGCCCAGCGAATCTCCGAACAACAGAATTCGTTGGATAACCTGACTGTTGCCTTTAACCAGCTACATGCACAGATGAATACACCGACTACCGCAGGTAAAGAAGTTACACCACCTGAAGTGATGGTCAAGGCTACAGTGCCTCTATCTGCTCCAACATGCTTCTCGGGTGAAGTGTGGAAATGTAGAGGATTTATCAATCAATGTTGCATGCACTTTTCTCTGCAACCTAACCATTTCCCTACAGCATATGCTAAGACCACCTATATCCTCTCATAACTGGACGGAAGTGCGCTAGCTTGGGCCTCACCGCTGTGGGAGCACAATTACACTGTCCTGAATGATCTTGCCGGGCTTCTTGAACTGTTCAAATCAGTATTCGATGATCCTACCTGGTATACTACAGCAGGATCCACTTTGGTTCATCTGAAACAAGGTAATAAACCTTTACCAGACTTCGCCATAGAATTCAAGACGTTGGCTTCTGAATTACATTGGGACCCTAGATGCCTGAAGACTCTCTTCTTTGAAGGCTTGAACTCCCGCTTGAAGGATGAACTGGTGGCTCTAGAGATACCTGAGACCTTAGCAGAACTGATGAAGTTGGCAACAAGGATTGATTGCCATCTTCGCAACAAGGTTCAAGAGGTCAAGAGCCCCAGAAGACCCCGCTCAGGGAGAGACGCGAGTCAAGTCTATAACCAGGTCCATACCTTCAGGTCCTGTTGCTGGCAAAGAAGAACCAATGCAATTGGGCTGCAGTCATTTGACTTCTAAAGAGAGACCAAACTGAGAGAATGAATAGAACTCTCAAACAGTTCCTCCGCACCTATGTTGGTACACAACAGAATGACTGGGCTGAACTGTTGCCCTGAGCTGAATTCACCATCAATTCACATCCAGCATCATCTACTGGATCTACACCATTTGAAGTGGTCTATGGACGACAACCCTTACCACCTTTACCACTTCCACTTTCAGTGTCGTCCCCAGCAGCTCAATCTACTGCCAAAGATATACAGCAGCTCTGGAAAGAGACTAAAGAGATGCTCCAAAAAGCAGGACAAAGAGCAAAGAAAGGCTATGACGCTCACCATTACAAAGCTCCTGAATTTCAGCCTGGTGATAAAGTCTGGCTGTCTACCAAACATCTAAGGCTCAAGCTTCAATCTGCTCGATTTGTTCCACACTTTGTCGGACCCTTTCCCATCTTCCAACGACTGGGCTCACTTACCTACAGTCTGAAACTTCCTCCAGCTATGAAGATTCATAATGCTTCCCATGTTTCGCTGCTTAAACCACTTGTTCTTAGCGAGTTTTCCACCAAGATACCTGAACCTACTCCTGTTGACGCAGAAGAAGACATTGAGTACAAGTTTCATACCATCCTTGATGTAAGAAAGAGAGGCAGAGTTTGGGAATACCTCCTGTCATGGGAGAGATACAGACCAGAAGAAAACTCTTGGGAACCATTGGCTAATATCATGGACAAAGAGATGCTTCATCAATTTCATCGATTGCATCCTCAAAAACCAAGACCAGGTAGGGGGTCTGGAGGGGGCCCTTTGAAGGGGGGTACAGTTGCGTCTGCCTGTCTCAGACAGCTTGGACTTCTGTGCCTCACCTTTCTTCCTTCTCTCTCCTCAAGCCTTGGGACGATGGCTGCTGCCGCGTCTTCATGCCGCTCTCTCTGGCGTCCCCGGAATGGCAACAGCGATGGTGTTTGCCATGTTTCTCCTGAGGGCCTCCTAGGGTGCGCGTGCGCATGCCACCCACGTTTTTATCCACATCATGGTGGGAACCTCAGGGGCATCCCCTCCAAGTGACGTCATGCCATCCGGGTGTTTAGCCTGCCCTTCGTTTGCTAACAAACTGAGTTAGCAAGGATCGTGAATGGATTGGAATGCCTCCAGTCTAAGCTACTCTGCCGCTTCCTTGCTGCTGAAAGTTCTCTCTGCCCTCCAAGGCCATTCACCTCTAACCTGGGTACCCACTCCTCGGGGGCCCTATGCTTTCTTTCAAGTGCCTATCTGGGATACCGGGTACTCGCTCCTCAGGGGCCTGCTCTCCCTGTCTTGGTGCCTGCAAACCAACTGCTTCTGCATGGCAGGATCTTCAACAATTACAGCTATCTATTCAGTGAGTAAACTAACCTTGTCAGCTTGTCTCACCTTCAGCTTCAGCGCTGCGAGTCTACGTCCGGGACTCTCTCTTCTATCCAGCACAGCCTACCATCATTGGAGCGTGGGACGGGTCTTCTCTGCCGAGGACCCCTGGATTACTCTACTGGGTTACCTCACTGCTGCCACCCATGGGCAGTACCACCAAGCTGTATAATAAACACGAATGTATCTTGCTCTCAGTGTATGGGTGTGTTGTTATGGTTTCGAGATGTTTGAGTGGATTCTTGGGTACTACGGAGATGGCCACTCCCACGGGGAGGAGCTCCGTGAGGAAATGCTGTACTGCATTTCCTCACGGGGCTCCTCCCTGTGGGAGTGGCCATCTCCGTAAAGTCTAGCCTAGTACTGCATTTCCTCACGGGGCTCCTCCCCGTGGGAGTGGCCATCTCCGTAGTACCCAAGAATCCACTCAAACATCTCGAAACCATAACAACACACCCATACACTGAGAGCAAGAGTGTGTGTAATCATCTTTGCGTCTGAGAGACTATGTTTGTGTCTTACACTGACTGGCAGTGTAATTATCACATTGCTTGGCAACTGGTTCAGGAGCTGATTGGTTTGCAAGAGACTCTAATACTAAACCAGGAATCCAAGATATAATTATGAGAGATATAGCCAGTCTTGTGAGTGGATGGCAATCGATTGCATGGATGGAAGAGGGCACGCATCTCTGTTTGCTCATCTCTGGTCTAGTGTGTGCTCACTACTTAGCTTTTTAGGAAAAAATATGACATTTATGTTGGAGATTTTTTGGTTCAATTCCCCAAGCTCCAAGTCACATGACATACTTATGTCTGGTCAGTTTGGCATATTTTTGGGAACTGTTGAAACACATACTGCAGGGAAAGTACACAAGGGAGTCAGATAGATACCTTGTGGGCCGGTTTTGAAAAAAATCCCCCGGGCTGATATTTTTCTGCAATCTGGTACTGAGCCTAAGGTACCGAAAGAGGAGCAAAGGGCACCAACAATAGTGGAATAAAGACCACAAGGAACCAAAAAGAGACAAAAGTAGCACATAAACATTCCAAGGCACCAATAGAGAGGCAAAGGGCATCAATAGCAGTGGCATGAAGATGCCAAGGTTCCAAAAAAGGGACAAAAGAAGCACACAAAAACAGTGGTATGAAGACTTACTACACCAAAAGAGGGAAATAGGACACCAACAATACTGGCATCAACAGCCAAGGTATAGGGTAGAGAGAGAGTTATTAAGCATAGTGGCACAAAAACAAAGCAAAATGCTGAACCAAGAGAGAGGCAGGGCAGGAGGAGCAGGCTGGGCAGTAGCAGCAACATTGGCTCCAAGTTACCAAGGCATTCAGAGAGGGGCAGGAAAGAGGAAGTTTTTTCTTTTCTCTTTATTTTTAAATGCTATTGTTTTTGGATCCAAAACACCCCAGTGAAGCCAAGATAGAGGCAGGGCAGCAGGAGCAGGCTGGGGCAGCAGCAGCAAGAATGGCAAGAGTGACAACACAGCAAGGCACTGAGTGCAAGAAGTGTAATCAGACCTTCCACTTGCAGTTATGTTTGGAAAATCCCAGCAGAGAGAGGTCTATCTTAATGAAGACCAATTTTTCTACCAACTCTGGTACCAGCCATAGATGATTTGGCTCATGAAGTCCCCTGAGAATACCTGTTCAGTAGGCATGCTGGTTGGTGGGTAACTAAGGAAATGTTGGGCAATGTTGGTGGGATCTTCACTCCCCAGATCTCCATCCCTTTTATCCACTTTAAGGAAAAGGCATTTTCCCAGTGGGGTTCTATGCAAGTAAACACACATTTATCCAAGTAAAATGTTTTGATTATTGCCTTCTTAATCATGTTGAACATATAAATAAGAAATGATACATAATTTGGACCTTAATATAAAACAAAAGGTACCTGTCAGTTTTCAAGAAATGCTAAACATCTCCCTTCTAGGTCTGAGTATGATCACTGAAATTGAAAAATTACCCTTTTTTTAAACCAATATACATTAGCAACTCTTCTTTTTTTCTGAAAAGGAACTACTATAATATGAGTTACTTTGCAGTCAATTTCGTTAACTATAGGTGTTAAGTGATTTTCTTCTAATAATGTAATAAACACATCCACTGAATTAAAATGTTAGCACCTTAGACCTTTTGATTGCACTGTTAATGCTATTCATGTTCCAAGATATTATTTATATTTTTGTATACTCCTTTATAACATTTAATACAATGCTTAAAGAATATTTCAAAGATTCTCAATCTGCACTTCTCATCTCGGAATAACTGTCCCATTCTCTATGCTTGCTGAACAATCCATGTTCTTTTTAAGAGTTCTCCCCCTCCCATTTCTTCAAAATCCTCCTTATCCTTCTACATTCCAACCCTTTCCTTATCCATTCAGTGTTTGTTCTAAAAGACCAAGGATAACGGTATAGCCTTGTATATTCCAGCCCTGTCCCTTGCCAAATCTATATCCATTTGTTAAAAAAGTCCCCTTATGAATATATATATGCCCATTACCTTTAAATCCTATATAGTTCTCTCAGCACATTAACTAGTTCTCCAAAACAGAAACTTTTCCAATTTCCTGTGTCTCATATCTAGTAAAACGAACATCCACAATGTCCTTACATTATCAGATTCAGCCAGATGCATTAAAACATATCTCACGGCTAGTCTACCCAGTTGTTACACCTACACACCCAATCAAGCAGACTCAAAGCTTCATATAGTTCCATTCACTCTTCTTCCAAGTTACTGCTTTATTATTTTCCCCTTCCATATCCAAGAGTGTCTTCTTCAGCATACAGTTTAATGTTACGATTGGGCAATCGCCAGGTGTGGTGAAACCACCTGCAGGAGTGACTCAGGGTGGAGAAAATCAGGAGTTGCTGATACTGGCTGGAGAGGAATCTGGTGCAGGTAGGAGTGTGTAGGACTGGGTGCTGGCTGGAATCTGTGGAGCTGAGTACTGGCTGGAAAGGAGTCTGGTGCTGGCTGAAACCTGTGGAGATAGGTGCTAGCTGGAAGGTGCCTGTGATGCTGGGAGCTGGCTGGAGGGAGTCTGATGCAGGCTGGAGGAATCTCTGATACAAGGTGCATGGAGGTAAGGGTGAGCTTGATACACTGGAGCAGCATGGATGTATGTGTGGAAGTGAGTGCAGGTAAACGTGGTCAGAATACTGGAGCCGAGTGCTGGTAAGGATGGACTCAGGATAGCGTGCAGGTAAGTGTGAGACTGACTGTAGGTATGTGTGACTGGACTGAGGGAACCCAGAGAAGCAAGACTGACAATGAATAGACAGACTAACCAGACAGCACTAACACTGAACATAAAACACAAAAGCCCAAAGGCAGCAATCAAGGAGGCGTGACACAATGTCCGAAGACAGTAAGGCAGGGAAGGCAGGCCACAGACCAAAGGCAGGCAAGCCAGGAGTCAGAACACCAGCCCGAAGGCAACAAGGCAGGAAGCCAGGACACAGAGCCCGAAGGCAGCAGGGTAAGACAGAATGCCAGAAGGCTACACAGAATGCCCAAAGGCAACACAGAGACACACACAGGAGGCTAGAGCAGGGAGCCCAAGCAAGCTCGATGCCAAAGCACTGAAAGATTGGGTAGGCAGGGTTATAAAGGAAGTCCAGGACATAGAGAGCAGATGAGTAGGACGGATTGGGCCAGCCAGGAGAGCCTACTCTTGAGGGACCTCTGGTGGTGAGGCGGCTGCACAGCAGCCTTAGTCGTAACATTGAATCAGTATTCAGTCCATCAACCTGCTTAAATTGTCCCAGTCTTTTCTCCTCCAAGTCAGTGATTTCTTCAGGCATTTTGGAAAAGGGATAATGAATTTAATGGATAGGAAAATTAGACAGCTAATGCATTCCACAGCTTGGAGCAGGGTGAGCCATAAGTGCTACATTGCATGATCATTTTCATCCAACTCACCTCTATTCAGTCTCCTCAACAACCCCTGCTTCAGCTTCGAATGGCAAATATTTTATTCATCAGGCTGCCCGATAGCCTATTCACCACAGATTTCATACCAATCTTGGAGTTAATCAACCTCTATGTTAGGGATTAGGGGAATAGTCCAAATTTCAAAAGCTAATTTCTGAGGCCATAGGTTCATTAGACCCATATGTTTAAGCACCTGCCTAAGTAGACTTGTAAGATACAAAGTTTCAACCTGGATGCCTAGATTTAATTTAAAAAATGTCAGATACCTAAATGTAGTGCTGGTTATGCATCTTATTCTGCTTTTTTTTGGCTGAAGCTGTTTTTTTGTCTGGAGGTGTTTTATTGCTTCTTTTTAAATTTACACTTAATATTGAAAAATGTTTGTATTGTTTGACTACATTGGGGTTTCTAGAGGTTTTTCAATTCTACAAGTGTCTTATTAATTCATACTCAGTCTCTGCTTTAGCCATGTGGATATTATAAATGATTTGCATTCTGTGCTTTATTTTCTCATCATACTAATATTTCTTGATTCAGATCATTTTTGTTTGTCCTTTCTACATAATCCACATTTTTTATATTTCATGCTGTTAGGATTAGAATGAAATAAACCATTATTTGACAACTCTGGTTGGCTGTATTGTTTTATATGGAATATGAGCTAGTGGTAGACAAATGTTCTTCTGCATTTATTTTTACATACTGCCTTCACATGTGAGGAAACCTGTTTCTGTTGAAAAACCTAAAAATGTTTCTTGTCCAAAAACAAAGAACTAAATTATTAGAACTTCATATTTATAGAAATATAAACTAGTTAAAAAGCATAGATGCATACGTTTATTCCACAGGATGCCTTAAGTCATCTACTATTATATGTCCCTAAAATGTTTTATACGTGGGGGCAATTATTAAAACTATGTGGGTAATTGCTAAGTCTGTGGGTTTTTTTATCAATAGACTTTGTACCAGTTCTCAAATGGAAGGCATGAGAATTATTTCCTTTAGAAAATTGCTTAGGAAAAAAGTATCTGCAAAGATTTGTACATGCCTTCTTTTCTTGTGGATAGTTTATTTTCTTTCAAAACAATCTACATAGTTTGTAAAATGAAAAATTATCCACATTGTTGCCTCCCCCAGTTCTAACCCTGCTTCTGAGCCCAATTTCTTTTCCCATGGGTAAACCTACGCATGTTATTATTCAGTATAAGGTGAATTTTAAAAGCATGGTGTGTGCCAAAAATGGGAGATATGCGCACAAGTTGGACTGGTGTACCGCAGAATGGAGTTTAAAATCCGCCTGTGTACGCTCATATGTCCCAATACTTGCACAAATGAAAGGTTCCAAAAAAGGGTGTGGCTTAGGTATTCTTGAATTTCAACTTGAAATTAGCGCACAAGCAGGCATCATAGCCCCCTGCTGCTTAACTTTACTTCTGCTACGGAGAACATGTACGTTGTAAAACAAAAAAAGCTAGACAAATCAGTTAGATTTTAAGGGTTGGCTCTAACAGGGGTAAAGGGAGGCAATGAAACTAGGGGTGTTTGGAAGTCCTAGCCCTTAAGTGGGAGAAATGGGAATGAACTGGGAAGATGGTTAATGGTGTTGGCACATGTGGCTTTTAACATCCCCCCACTTAAACGGTAGAAGCAGCATGCTTACGTGCATATGTTATAAAATGGCCATGTTCCCGAGCATGGGCCAACGAACACGTGCACCTGCATGCCTGTTTAAAAGTTACTGTTCCAACTTACATGCTTTTTAAAGATTGTCCTCCCAAAAGGGACAGTTTTTAATAAACCAGCTGTTTTACTTCCCTAACTCGAATGCCCTCAAGGAACACCACTTTGAAATCCAGCTAAAAGTATGCATATTGTTAAACTACATATGCATTTTTAGATTCCAAATGGAGTTCAAGTTTCACCCCATGAAATCTAGCCAGAGAGATCAGGAGGGCCGAGTGCTAGTAGTTTTGGCAAGATGATTATTATCCTTAACAGAATTCATGGGGTAATTTGTATGGAGCAGCAGTTACTACCATAAGAAAATTACTGGGCAGACTGGATAGACTATCTGATCTAGGGATATGCATTCATTTTGTGACGAAATAGGAAATAGAGACAATATTTCCTATTTCATTGTATTTCGGGTGGACGACGAAACGATAAACCCACGAAATTTCATGTGGTTTTCTTATCATTTTGGGGAGGGGAGAAAGGCACATGAAACAAACCCCCCACACCAACCCTTCAAATTTAATTAGTTGCAACCAACCACCCTCCCAAACCCACCCCCAAGACTTGCCCGAAACCTCCCCCCCCAAGACTTACCAAAAGTCCGTGGTGGTCCAGTGATCTCCCCCTCTCGGTCCTTTGCCTTTACCATTTGACAGGGGCTATCGGTGCTATTGGTCGGCCCCTGTCACATGGTAGGAGCAATGGATGGCCATCCATTTTTTAATCTGAAGAGTTGGGACGGGTTTTGGGCATCGTTTTGGGGGGCAGAGAAAATAAATTTGGGCTGAACCGCGGGAAAAAGAAATTTCCCGTGGTGGACCGATAAGGAAGGCCAAACAGAGATGCCGTGCAAATGTTATAAAATCCGATACCCACGTGCCACATATGTGCCCAATTTTATATCGGCGCGCACATGTGTAGGCAGATACTAACTTGCACGTGCAAGGGGGGAAATTTTTTTAAGAAATGCGAAGCGACTAGGCCTTGCCCATGTTCCCTCCCAGCTAACTTCGATAAAGGAGCGGACGGGGAGGGAACTTCCTAAACCCCCTAGCTAACATTCCTCCCTTTTCCCCTCTCTGCCCCAACCCCTAACCTCCTCCCCCAAGTAATCTAATTTTTTTTATTTTTTAGCTTAAATGCTCTCCCGAGCATTTAAAATCCGCCCGTACATCTACCAGTTCACTTTTATCTACATGTTTATTAACTCCTTCAAAAAGGTGAAGCAGATTTGTGAGGCAAGACTTGCCTTGGGTAAAGCCATGCTGATTGTTACCAGGGAGCGCTAGGAGAGTGGTCCCCCTTAGAGGGAGTGTGCCCTTGGACCCCTGGCACGATCCCGCGCCAAGGGTAGGTGTAATGTGGGTGGCGAGAGGCAGCCCGACCCCCAGCCGGACCTGCATGCCTCTAGAACCAACTTGTGGAGTGTTGGTGATGAACAGTCCTCCGACCGTTCCCAGCCCTTTTGGACCTGCCACTGGGATGGCAAGAGGCAGCAGGTAGGACTCAGGGAATGGGCAGACAAAGGTTCAAACACAGATGACAAGACTCAGGAACCATAGACTGTAGACGTAGACTCTGAAGCAGGATACTGTAAACGTAGACTCTGAAGCAAAATACTGTAGACATAGACTCAAAGTAGTAGGGAGGTTCAGACGTGCCATTCTCCCTCAGGGCGCTCTACACAGCCAGTATGACTGGTCTGGTCACGGACCACCGTGTCCCACATCCTCGGGAGTGGAACCAGTGCAGGAAAGGAAATATGCTTCACAAAGCAGTCCAGGGTAATGCACTGCACACCGGCAGTCAAAACCAAAGTACTGCACACCGGCAGTCTGAAACAGGAGGTTGCCCACCGGCAGTCTGAAATAGGTTACTGCACACCGGCAGTCAAAAGCAGGTTACAACATCAGGGTCAGGAACAAACATCAAGGAACGTCATGAAACATCAGGACATGCAAGACACCGGAGACCAAGCTGAAACAGAAACGAAGGCCTGATGGAGTGCTGGAAGAAGTGACATCCAGAGAGATGTAACTCCAATGCAAGGCAAAGCATGAGTGCTGGAGCAAGGCTCTTATAGCCCAGAAGCAGACAACTCCCTGGGAGGAGTCCAGATGGTCCACTCCCTCGCTGGCTCCATAAGAGTGGAGAGGAGCCGTGGTCCCGCCCCTTAGAAGAAGTCATGGCCCATACCAGAGCATCCAGGCTGCAGTGGAACAGGCCTCGAGTAGGCCCCAAACAACACCGAAGGCCTCCCAGGCTGTGGAGCAGGCTCCGGACAGTTGCTCAGGCGAGGCCCTGGCTTCGAAGTGGCCTCCAGAAAAAGGTGAGATGCCTCCTGTGGCACAGCTAAAGGAGGAATCGTAACAATACCCCCCCTCAAAGGGGCCCCCCCTTTCAGAAGGACCAGAAACACGAGACCAAGAGAACACGAGACCAAGAGAACACGAGACCAAGGGAACACGAGACCGGTGAACACGAGACTGGTGAACACGCGACCAACATAAAAAAAACACAAAAGAGGGAGCACGTGAACAGGGAGCACGTGAATGGGGAGCGCCAAGCGAAACCCGAACACAGCATGAACAAGCGCAACCACACACAGCACAACCGAGCAACAAGAGGAAAAAAGCACAAACAAGCAAAAGTGAATACAGCACAGACGAGCAAGACAGGAAAACAGCAGAGATGAGCAAAAGCAGAACAGAAACGAGCAAAAAGCAGGACCACAGCAGAAATGAGCAAAAACAGGACAAAGAACAGAAGACCAGAAACAGGAAACAAGGGAGGGAATCCAGGGTGGGAGCAGGCCATATCAAAAACATCAGGAGGCGCGCTGGCGCCTCCTGCAGGTCATGGAACTCCATCCTGGAAACCAAGAGCCGAAGGTCTGGATGCAGGTGCCTCCTGCAGGTCGTGGGAACCAGACAGCTGGTGCCTCCAACAGGTCATAAAAATGGCAGAAGCTGGTGCCTCCAGCAGGTCGAAGAGATGAAAACCAGAAAAAAAAAATTCTAGGTCCAGAAACAAAGCAGGTCTTAACACTGGACCACGTACTCCGGGCACATGGCCTTGCATTCTGTTACCAGGGAGCGCTAGAAGAGCGGTCCCCCTTAGAGGGAGTGTGCCCTTGGGCCTCTGGCATGATCCCGTGCCAAGGGTAGGTGTAACGTGGGTGGCGAGAGGCAGCCCGACCCCCAGCCGGACCTGCATGCCTCTGGAACCAACTTGTGGAGTGTTGGTGATGAACAGTCCTCCGATCGTTCCCGGCCCTTTCGGACCTGCTGCTGGGATGGCAAGAGGCAGCAGGCCGGACTCAGGGAGTGGGCAGACAAAGGTTCAAAAACAGACGACAAGACTCAGGAACCATAGACTGTAGACATAGACTCTGAAGCAAAATACTGTAGACGTAGACTCAAACAAGTAGGGTGGTTCAGACGTTGGCAATGTCCCTCAGGATGCCCTACACAGCCAGTACGACTGGTCTGGTCACGGACCACTCTGTCCCACATCCGCGGGAGCGGAACCAGTGCAGGAAAGGAAATATGCTGCACAAAGCAGTCCAGGGTAATGTACTGCACACCGGCAGTGAAAAGCAAAGTACTGCACACCGGCAATCTGAAGCAGGAGGCTGCCCACCGGCAGTCTGAAATAGGTTACTGCATGTCGGCAGTCTGAAGCAGGTTAAAACATCAGGGTCAGGAACAAACATTAAGGAACATCATGATACATCAGGACATGCAAGACACTGGACACCAAGCTGAAACAGAAATGAAGGCCTGACAGAGCGCTGGAAGAAGAGACATCCAGAGAGGTGTAACTCCAATGCAAGGTAAAGCATGAGTGCTGGAGCAAGGCTTTTATAGCCCAGAAGCAGGCAACTCCCTGGGAGGAGTCCAGATGGGCCAACCCTCGCTGGCTCCGTAAGAGTGGAGAGGATACGCGGGCCCGCCCCTTAGGAGAAGGCCGTGGCCCATGCCAGAGCATCCAGGCTGCAGTGGAACAGGCCTCGAGTAGGCCCCAAACAACACTGAAGGCCTCCCAGGCCGTGGAGCAGGCTACGGACAATTGCTCAGGTGAGGCCCTGGCTTCGAAGTGGCCTCCAGAAAAAGGTGAGATGCCTCCTGTGGTGCAGCTACAGGAGGAATCGTAACACTGACTTTGTTCCATTAAATCATGTCTTTCTATATGTTCTGTGATTTTGTTATTTAGAACACTTTCCAGTATTTTTCCTGGCACTGAAGTCAGGCTAACTTGTCTGTAGTTTCCCAGATCGCCCCTGGAGCTCTTTTTAAATATTGGGCTTACATTAACCACCCTCCAAACTTCAGGTACAATGGATGATTTTAATGATAGGTTACACATTTTTATTAATAGGTCTGAAATTTCATTTTTATTTATTTTATTTATTTAACGTGTTTTGTATACCGTCATTCGGTTTCGCCATCAGAACAGTTTACATTTCCTTCAGAACCCTGGGGTGTATACCATCCAGTCCAGGTGATTTACTACTCTTCAGTTTGTCAATCAGGCCTACCACATCTTCTAGGTTCACCGTGATTTGGTTCAGTCCATCTGAATCATTATCCATGAAAACCTTCTTCGGTATGGGTACCTCCCCAACATCCTCTTCAGTAAAAACCAAAGCAAATAAATCATTTAATCTTTCCACAATGGCCATATCTTCTCTAAGTGCCCCTTTAATCCCTTGATCATCTAATGGTCCAACTGACTCCCTCACAGGCTTTCTGCTTCTGATATATTTTAAAATGTTTTTACTGTGAGTTTTTGCCTCTACTGCCAACTTCTTTTCAAATTCTCTCTTAGCATGTCTTATCAATGTCTTACATTTAACTTGCCAGCGCTTATGCATTATCCTATTTTCTTCTGTTGGATCCTTCTTCCAATTTTTGAATGAAGATCTTTTGGATAAAATAGCTTCTTTCATCTCACCTTTTAACCATGCCGGTAATCATTTTCCCTTCTTTCTAGTGATGTGAATCTGTACCGGACTAATTTCTGGTATCATGTTCTGAGCGCTTTTGTTCAGCTGTCCCGAGCTGAAGAAAAAAAACCCCACCCGACCCTTTAAATTTAATTATTTTGAATCCCCCACTCTCCCGACCCCCCAAAACATTTCTAAAGGACCAGCGGGGGTCCTGGGAGTGATCTCCCACTCTCGGGCCGTCAGTTGCCAGTAATCAAAATGGCACCGATGGCCCTTTGCCCTTACCATTTGACAGGGGCTATCAGTGCCATTGATCGGCCCCTGTCACATGGTAGGAGCAATGGACGGCCGGCGCCATCTTAAAAAATGGCTGGCACCATCTTAAAAAATGGTGTGGGCCATCCATTGCTCCTACCATGTGATAGGGGCTGGCCAATGACACCGATAGCCTCTGTCACATGGTAAGTGCAAAGGGCCATCGGTGCCATTTTGATTAGTGGCAGCCGGTGGCCTGAGAGTAGGAGATTGCTCCCGGGACCCCCACTGGACCACCAGGTACTTTAGAAAAGTTTTGGGTGGGTCGGGAGGGTGGAGGATTCGAAATAATTTGATTTAGGGTCGGGGTGGGTTTGGGGGTCATTTTTCTGTATCCTTTCTTCCTGCCCCCCCCCCCCCCCCAAATGATAAGAAAACCACACAAAAATTTCATGAGGTTTTCCTATCGCTTTCAGGGACCCCCCGATACCTGACGGATGAGAAAATATCGTACAATATTTTCATCCATCAGTAAAATGATTCACATCCCTACTTCTTTGCACCTTTCTTAATGTGTGGAATACATCTGGACTGTGCTTCTAGGATGGTATTTTTTAACAATGACCTTTGTAGCTGCTCCTTTCAGATTTTTCTAACTATTTTTCTCATTTTGTCAAAGTTTCCCTTTTGAAAGTTTAGCACGAGAGCCGTGGATTTGCTTACTGTCCCCCTTCCAGTCATTAATTCAAATTTGATCATATTATGATCACTATTGCCAAGCGGCCCCACCACCATTACCTCTCTCACCAAATCCTGTGCTCCACTGAGAATTAGATCTAAAATAGCTCCCTCTCTTGTCGGTTCCTGAACCAATTGCTCCATAAAATTGTCATATATTCCCATCCAGGAACTTTATCTCTCTAGCATGTCCCGATGATACATGTTAATGTAGGCACTTGTGATAATCTATATTTTTTTTAGAGTTGCCATTGTAGGGATAGTTATGTAACATTGTGCCTAAATTACACAGCAAAAATGTGCATAAGTTCCACCGATTTTCACAGCAGACTTATGCATATAAGTCTCCTTGATCATTATCCTACTAAATGTACCCATCCTGCATAAACTTACACCTATGTGCTGCACATACATTTTTCAGGAAATGTACACACTAGGGAGATGCATTCATTTGAAATACATAGAGAATCCAAACCAAAAAAGTCCATTTTTAGTTTGGTTTGTTTCAAATGAAATGAATGGCTGGTGCCTCTAAGACAAATTCTGCAGGTATTTTTTCCCTGTGGATTTTGCAGAGGAAAAATGTATCTGCAGATATTTCCATCTGCTTTTCCTACAGATACTTTTTCCAGCCAAAATAATGTGTGCAGTTTTGAAAATGCAAAATGTGTGTATTATTGAATTCTCCATCTGATCTCTCCCCCGGGATTAGCTCTGGTCATTGCAGATAAACACGCAATGCACGTACTTTCTTGCATACAGGCTGGGCAATTTCCAGTTCCTGTGAAAGGAGGATTTCATATGGATAAATGCCTTTTTAAAATTGCCCTGCCCATGCATAATTTGTGATTTTTAGCACTCTGAAAAGGCTTTATAGTGCACAATAACCTTTATTATAACAAACATAAGAAAACATGCACCATCAGCCCCTCCCCCCCCCCCCCCCTCCCCACACACACACACACATACATTCCATTACTGCAGGTATGGTCACAAATAGAAAAAAGAGTAGTATACCGAGGTTCTGTATAGATGTTGACCCATAAGGTTGAGCTATCTTTGTGTGACCTATTATCAATTTCTGCAATAATAGCACTCAACATTCAACAATTTAGTTGATAAAGGAGGTAAAATAAAAGAAGGTGGGACAGACAGCTCCACAGGCTAATGGGGTAAAATGAATTTCTGAGCACTTCTTTGTCTCTTGCTCAATATATAGAAAAAGAGAACTTTTAAACAGTCCCTCCTAGGGGATCCTGAGGGTGCAACAATATTTTTCCAGTATAGTATTGCACAGTAGGGATGTGAATCATTTTTTGACGATTTAAAATATCATCTGATATATTTTAAATCGTCAAAAATCGTTAGAGGCGATATTTAATAGGAATTCCCCCGATTTATCGTCAAAAATCGTAAATCGGGGGAAGGGGGAGGGGAAGGGGGAGGGCGGGAAAACCGGCACACTAAAACAACCCTAAAACCCACCCCGACCCTTTAAAATAAATCCCCCACCCTCCCGAACCCCCCCAAAATGTCTTAAATTACCTGGGGTCCAGTGGGGGGGTCCCATTGTGATCTTCCACTCTCGGGCTTCGGGCGCATTGATAGAAAATGGCGCCGGCAATATGGCGCCGGCAAAATGGCGCCGGCAAAATGGCGCCGGCAATATGGCCGGCGTCATTTTAAGCAAAATGGCACCGGCCATATTGCTGTACAGCAAAATGGCGCCGGCCGTACGGCAACACGATTCGAGTGCAGGAGGTCGTTCCCGGACCCCCGCTGGACTTTTGGCAAGTCTTGTGGGGGTCAGGAGGCCCCCCCCCAAGCTGGCCAAAAGTCCCTGGGGGTCCAGCGGGGGTCCGGGAGCGATCTCCTACGCTCGTGACGTCGGGGAACAGGAATCAAAATGGCGCCGGCGCTACCTTTGCCCTGTCATATGACATGGCAAAGGTAGCGCCGGCGCCATTTTCTATCAACGCGCCAGACGCCCGAGAGTGGAAGATCACAACGGGACCCCCCCACTGGACCCCAGGTAATTTAAGACATTTTGGGGGGGTTCGGGAGGGTGGGGGATTTATTTTAAAGGGTCGGGGTGGGTTTTAGGGATGTTTTAGTGTGCCGGTTTTCCTGCCCTCCCCCGCTTTACGATTTACACGATATTTAAAAACACAAAACTGCGAGGATCCGATTCCCTCCCCCCCCAGCCGAAATCGATCATTAAGACGATCGATCACACGATACACATCTCTATTGCACAGTAAATTCATATTGACCGTCAGCATTAATTTGTGCCAAATGGTAACTCATGCCTTATTGGAATAGGGTGCACTATTTCAGATTCAGAAATTGCCTAAATAACTTTGAGAATAACAAAGAAATTACCTACCGGTAACTTAATTCTGTATCTTGGAATTCCCATGAAAGATACATTATTTTTTCCATTAAAATATATAGAAGTAAATGGAACATAAAATAAAATATTCAGTCCACAAAGATTCAAACTTTGCTGTAGGCAGAATTCTCTTACCCTCTTTCCATATTATCCATGCTAAAAATAACTGTTTCTTAACCATAAACCGCTTAATAGTTTTCTCAGTGAAAACCTATTTTTGTAGCCTGAACAGTTCAATGATCATGGAAAGCTTTGTTAGTATGGAAAGCAACTTGATAGTAGATTTTGAGAAATAAGTAGGAATATGCATCACTTCTTTTATTCCATGTTTCTTTTTCAACCCCTTAGCCTTTCATTCCCTTAATGAATGACCATACAGTAGTCCTTTAAAAAGTCCTTACCAAGGATTTATTTTTGCTTTTTTTTTTCCGGTTTTTATTGCAGGAAGGATACATTTTCAATGGAGGGGATGCAACATATTTTTCAACCCTTAGCAGGGTGCCCTATAAAATCTGCAATAAATAGAAGTAAATGATGTTGACTCATACAACAATTTCCATTGAGTGGTGACACAGGCTGATTTTTCATTTTATTATACATGATGGCTTGGTTGATCCCTTACTATAGAGCTGCAAAATTCTGGGTCTCAAGGGCCATAAACAGGTCTGCACTCATATTAAATATTCATGGAATATATTTGAATACATTTAGTCTAACAGGCTAATTTGCATAAACTGCTTATCCTGAAAATCATACCTGTTTGCAGCCTTTGAGTAATGGAGATAACATCCTAGCCAGTGGATAAAACAGGATAGAAATCCAGCATTAATCTAATATCTCATAACATACATTGAAGCTAGTAATATACTGATGGGAATATTTAAAGGGTAAACAGGAAATTTTCCCATGGGCAAAAAGAAAACCCATAGAAAAAAAAACCAACCTTTAAAACTTGCCTACCCCAGTCTGTGGGGGAAAAGTACTCATGCTGTCTACAGTACATGTACATTTCCCCTCAAGTAAAAGAGGTGGTGCTAGTGGCAGGATTAGTGGACTATGCACAAGAATTTCAATGTATAATCCCTGCACATTTTTAAAACGCATATAGGGGTAGATTTTTAAAGAAGCGCACGCGGGGTACATTTGTGCGCGCTACCCGGCGCGCACAAATGTACACCCGATTTTATAACATGCGTGCGCTGCCGCGCATGTTATAAAATCCAGGGTCGGCGCGCGCAAGGGGGTGCACACTTGTGCACCTTGCGCGCACCGAGCCCTAGGGGAGGCCCGATGGCTATCCCCTTTCCCTCCAAGGCCGCTCCAGCCCTACCTAGATCCCCCCCCCCCACCTTATTTCAATTATTTATGCCTGCCTCTGGCATCCCCTGGCACGCCAGGGGATGCCATCCCACTGTGGCAGGGGATGGCGCGCCGGCATCTGGCTGGCGCGCCATCCCCTGGCACAGCCACTGTGCCAGAGGCCTCGGTCCTGCCCCCGGACCGCTCCCGGACCAGCACTATGCCCACGCCCCGCCCCGCCCATTTTTGAAAGCCCCAGGACATACGCGTCTCCCAGGGCTTGCGCACACCACCGAGCCTATACAAAATGGGGCGGATTTTAAGAGCCCTGCTCGCCTAAATCCGCCCAAATCCGGGCGGATTTAGGCGAGAAGGGCCCTGCGCGCCGGTGCGCCTATGTTCAATAGGCCTACCGGCGCGCACAGACCCCGGGACTCGCGTAAGTCCCGGGGTTTGGCGAGGGGGGCGTGTTTGGGGCGTGTCGGGGCGGGCCCGGTCGGCGCGGCGTTTTGGGGGTGTGTCGGCAGCGTTTTGGGGGCGGGCCCGGGGGCGTGGCCACGCCCTCCGGACCCGCCCCCAGGTCGCGTCCCGGCGCGCTAGCGGCCCGCTGGCGCACGGGGATTTACGTCTCCCTCCGGGAAGCATAAATCCCCCAACAAAGGTAAGGGGGGGGTTTAGACAGGGCCGGGCGGGTGGGTTAGGTAGGGGAAGGGAGGGGAAGGTGAGGGGAGGGCAAAAGAAAGTTCCCTCCGAGGTCGCTCCGATTTCGGAGCGGCCTCGGAGGGAACGGGGGTAGGCTACGCGGCTTGGCGCGCGCCGGCTATACAGAATCGATAGCCTTGCCCGCGCCGATCCAGGATTTTAGCGGATACGCGCGTCTACGCGCGTATCTACTAAAATCCCGCGTACTTTTGCTTGCGCCTGATGCGCCAGCAAAAGTACGCCAATTCGCGCTGTTTGTAAATCTACCCCAATAGGCGCAGCGCGCGCAGGAGCAGGTTTTCGGTGTTATGCACTTAACCCTTTGAAAATTTGCCCCATAGTGTCATTTTGCAATAAGAACTTTAAAATTCAAATTAGGCTTTAGTTATTCATGTGGGAGAGAAAGAGACTTTACAGTAAAGTAGGGTGACTTTGCTATTTATAACACTATATGGTAATAGAGTGGACTTAAAACTCGGGGTGAGGGGTCGGGGGTGGGGCAAGCTTGGGGGCAGTTTTCGATATACTGTCACAGGTACAAACAGCACAATAGACACTTGTGAAGACTGGGTATCATTTGTACTAAGAGTCGCAAGAAAAGAAGATTTCTACACAGTACTCTCTACCTCCTGTAGAGTAAGTGGGGTAAAAACATCTTTGATCACTAACTGCTGCTGGATTTTTAAATACTTTCTAAATTGGCCTTACTTGTACCATAGCATCAATCAAGTATGGTCAGGTGTTTGCTCAGCATTGATTTGCCGCTAAATTCAAGTTATCATGAAAAATATTAAATGATCTTGACATGGAAAAGAGAGGCAATACCAAATGTAATCCATTTGTTTGATTATTGTTTTCTAACATTTCATTCCTATAGACTTAAAATGTGTTTGTGTGGTCTTGTGATGAGCTTTCTAGAGTAGTTTCCAGTACTTTAAGGAACCTAAAAATGTTTGAAGGTTCATCAGATTAGTTCAATGAATCTTTCTTAAGAAATTTTAAGCATGGTTTTGTCAAATTGAGTGATCCATTCATTTTGTGAATTATTTTGAATCTAATTAAAATATTCCCCTAATCTGCAGCTAAAAATTTCCAATTCTATAGGGAAATATATGAAAATTCCATCAAATTTAAATGAAGAAAATCAACCTGGCTCAATTTACTATTTGAATTGTTTGCTCAACTCCATTCTAGGCTACAGGTCAGATGAGGCCTTGAAACAGATAGGGACGTGCATTTAGTTGATATGAATGTGAAATTTAATCTAAATGAGTTGATTTTCAATTCAGTTTGTGACACTCAAATTAAATGAGCACAGTCCTCTAAAAAATATGAATTATGTTCGACTCATTTGGTTTAGTTCCATTAAAGACTGAGAGAAGCAAAGACAAACAGAACAGAGGCAGTTGGGGATGGGTCAAGGATGCAGCAGGACCAATCATGTTTCAACCAGGCTATCTCATCTGGCAGCTGCATAAATGGACTTTGTCATTTTTTTTAGGTGCAAGTGAAACTAAGAGCATTTTGAGCCATTAGTGACCATTTTGTTCTTAGTCATTCCTCTGTTGGATCTGAGAGATAGAACGCAGTGATTTTGAAGCTTCTAACTTCAAAGGTCCAGAGTTCATGAAAAGATTAGAAAAAAGCTTTAAAGGAGAAACCAAGGTGTACTTTTACACTCACTAGCACTGTGCCCTAGTTTTCCTGCTAGCAGCAAGAAATTCTCAAAGGGTTACAGTGTAAATGAATATCAGTAAGATAAGAATGTATTTTTCTTCTACAAGCAAGCAGCAGGCATCAGTGTTTGTAAAAAAATATACAGAGAGAGAGACTGATTTTCTCTTGCAGCATGTGTAGATTGGCCAATGACTAAGTGTAATGGGGCAGCTTGCTTTTTAAGTGTAAAACAGTCAGTGACACAGTGACACTATGCTAATTCTTCTGTATGTGATTCTGCATTAAGTTCTTAATGTACATAGTCAGCAGACATTCCTTTGGGTCTTCCTGTCACTGTACTTTCTGCCATACCCCTTAACCTATGCCTTGGGTGTTATTGGTGCCTAGGGATCTTCTTTCCACTGTATGGACTGTTTTGCCCCTATTTTAGTTACTTGGGTATCTCAGGCCTGGATTTTCTAAGGTCACAGACCTTAGAAAATCCGGCGATAACGGGGGACGGGGTGGCGAAGCGGGGGAATGGGCCTGCGAAAGCAGGCAGCAATTGCACCTCCGTGGTGCCATCGCTGCTGGCTTTCACACCCAGTAGTAGAGATGTGCATTTGTTTATCATGAATTAGGCAATTTCAATGAAATTGCGTAATTCGTCGTGGTTCGGGGAACGCAAACCACGAAACGGATTTTCCCCGAACTTTGGGGAAAATTCGTTTTTCGGGTTAGTGCTGGGGGGGGGGGAAGGGCACATTTATTAAAAAAAAACCCCACCCCAACCCTTAAAATTTACTGTATTACAACCCTCCCCCCCCCCCCCCCACCATCCCGATCCCTCCCCAAGACTTACTAAAAGCCCTGGTGGTCCAGCGGGGTCCCGTGAGCGATCTCTCCCTCCATGCTGTTGGGCTGTCGGGCCTGCTATGAATCAAAATGGTGCCGATGGCCCTTTCCCTTAGGATGTCACAGGGGCTACCGGTGCCATTGGTGGCCTCTGTCACATGGTAGGAGCAATGGACGGCCGGCGCCATCTTGAGCTCCTACCATGTGACAGGGGACTACCAATGGCACTGGTAGCCCCTGTGACATAGCAAGGGCAAAGGCTATCGGCGCCATTTTGAATACTGGCAGCCGATGGCCTGAGTGCAGGAGATCACGCCAAGAACCCTGCTGGACCACCAGGGATTATTGGCAAGTCTTGGGGGGGACTCCTGACCTCTGATTCAGATTTTTTTTTTTTTAAATCGTTTTTCCAGTTTCAAGTTCGGGTTTCAGCTTTGTTTTTGATGAAAAACGATCCGTGCGATCGCTTTTGAAAATGACCCCCTTAGAGATTAACTTTCAACAACTCCACATGGCTGCATATATGCACAATTATGGCCACATGGAGATTTACAATAGTATTTTATAACTTGTGTGTATCATAAAACACAAGTATGCCTACCTGGCAAAATGCACATAAGAACATAAGAACATGCCATACTGGGTCAAACCAAGGGTCCATCAAGCCCAGCCTCCTGTTTCCAACAGTGGCCAATCCAGGCCATAAGAACCTGGCAAGTACCCAAAAACTAAGTTTATTCCATGTTACTGTTGCTAGTAATAGCAGTGGCTATTTTCTATGTCAACTTAATTAATAGCAGGGAATGGACTTCTCCTCCAAGAACTTATCCAATCCTTTTTTAAACACAGCTATACTAACTACACTAACCACATCCTCTGGCAACAAATTCCAGAGTTTAATTTTGCGTTGAGTGAAAAAGAACTTTCTCTGATTACTTTTAAATGTGTCACATGCTAACTTCATGGAGTGCCCCCTAGTTTTTCTATTATCCGAAAGAGTAAATAATCGATTCATATCTACCTGTTCTAGACCTTTCATGATTTTAAACACCTCTATCATATCCCCCAGGCTAAGCAGTCTGCAGTTTCCCGGATCGCCTCTGGAGCCCTTTTTAAATATGGGGGTTACATTAGCTATCCTCCAGTCTTCAGGTACAATGGATGATTTTAATGATAGGTTACAAATTTTTACTAATAGGTCTGAAATTTCATTTTTTAGTTCCTTCAGAACCCTGGGGTGTATACCATCCAGTCCAGGTGATTTACTGCTCTTCAGTTTGTCAATCAGGCCTACCACATCTTCTAGGTTCACTGTGATTTGGTTCAGTCCATCTGAATCATTACCCATGAAAACCTTCTCCAGTATGGGTACCTCCCCAACATCCTCTTCAGTAAACACCGAAGCAAAGAGATCATTTAATCTTTCCGCGATGGCCTTATCTTCTCTAAGTGCCCCTTTAACCCCTCAATCATCTAACGGTACAACTGACTTCCTCACAGGCTTTCTGCTTCAGAATTATTTTTAAAATGTTTTACGGTGAGTTTTTGCCTCTATGGTCAACTTCTTTTCAAGTTCTCTCTTAGCCTGTCTTATCAATGTCTTACATTTAACTTGCCAACGTTTATGCATTATCCTATTTTCTTCTGTTGGATCCTTCTTCCAATTTTTGAATGAAGATCTTTTTGCTATGTATGCTTATCCTCAATTATATGTAATGTATTGAAATCGTGTGCTGCACTGAACTTGCACACTTTTCCTATTAATTTAAAAAAATATATATGAACATATATTTTACATGCAAAAATAGAGTATAGAAACATAGAAACATAGAAATGACGGCAGAAGAAGACCAAACGGCCCATCCAGTCTGCCCAGCAAGCTTCACACTTTTTTTTTTCTCATACTTATATCTGTTTCTCTTGGCTCTTAGTAACCTTTTGGTCCTATTTCCCTTCCACCCCCACCATTAATGTAGAGAGCAGTGTTGGAAATGCAGCTAAGTGAAATATCTAGCTTAATTAGTTAGGGGTAGTAACCGCTGCAATAAGCAAGCTACACCCATGTTTATTTGTTTACCCAGACTATGTAATTCAGTCCTTGTTGGTTGTTGTCTGTATATAGATCCACTTTTCTTCATTCCCCCTGCCGTTGAAGCAGAGAGCTATGCTGGATATGCGTGAAGTATCGGTCTTTCTCCCCTGCCATTGAAGCAGAGAGCTATGCTGGATATGGTGAAGTATCGGTCTTTCTCCCCTGCCGTTGAAGCAGAGAGATATGCTGGATATGCATTGAAAGTGAAGTATCAGGCTTATTTGGTTTGGGGTAGTAACTGCCGTAACAAGCAAGCTACTCCCTGTTTTATTATGAATGCAAATCCTTTTTTCCACATTTCCTCTTGCCATTGAAGCTTAGAGCAATGTTAGAGTTGCATTAACTGTGTGTATATTTATTGAATAAGGGTATATTTATTGAATAAGGGTATTATCGTCATTCCCGCGAGTCACCACCTCTTCATTCACGTCCTCTAGACTTTATGGATCCACAGTGTTTATCCCATGCCCCTTTGAAGTCCTTCACAGTTCTGGTCTTCACCACTTCCTCCGGAAGGGCATTCCAGGCATCCACCACCCTCTCCGTGAAGAAATACTTCCTGACATTGGTTCTGAGTCTTCCTCCCTGGAGCTTCAAATCGTGACCCCTGGTTCTGTTGATTTTTTGCCGATGGAAAAGGTTTGTCGTTGTCTTTGGTTCATTAAAACCTTTCAAGTTTCTGAAAGTCTGTATCATATCACCTCTGCTCCTCCTTTCCTCCAGGGTGTACATATTTAGATTCTTCAATCTCTCCTCATAAGTCATTTGATGAAGACCCTCCACCTTTTTGGTCACCCTTCTCTGGACAGCCTCCATCTTGTCTCTGTCTCTTTGGAGATATGGTCTCCAGAACTGAACACAGTACTCCAGGTACGACCTCACTAAGGACCTGTACAAGAGGATAATCACTTACCTTTTCTTACTCAATATTCCTCTCTCTATGCAGCCCAGCATTCTTCTGGCTTTAGCTATCGTCTTGTCACATTATTTCGCTGACTTCAGATCATTAGACACCATCACCCCAAGGTCTCTCTCCTGCTCCGTGCACATCAGCCTTTCTCCCCCCATTGAATACAGTTCATTGGGATTTCCACTCCCCATATGCATGACTCTGCACTTCTTGGCATTGAATCTCAGCTGCCATATCTTCGACCACTCTTCCAGCTTCCTTAAATCCCGTCTCATTCTCTCCACTCCTTCCAGCATGTCCACTCTGTTGCAGATCTTAGTGTCATCCGCAAAAAGACAAACCTTACCTTCTATCCTGTCTGCAATGTCACTCACAAAGATATTGAACAGGACCGGTCCCAACACCGATCCTTGCGGTACACCGCTTAAAACCGCTCTCTCTTCAGAGAGAGTTCCATTTACCATCACACATTGTCTTCTGTCCGTCAACCAGTTTGCAATCCAGGCCACCACCTCGGCACTCATTCCTAAGCTTGTCATTTTATTCACCAGTCTCCAAGCTTTGCTGAAATCCAAGTAGATGACATCGAGTGCTCTTCCTCGATCCAATTCCTTGGTTACCCAGTCAAAAAAGTCAATCATATTTGTCTGACAGGATCTTCCCCTGGTGAATCCATGCTGCCTCTGGTCCAGCAATTCTCCTGACTGTAGATAGTTCACTATTCTCTCTTTCAACTGTGACTCCATTACTTTTCCCAGTACCGAAGTGAGGCTAACCGGTCTGTAGTTACTAGCCTCTTCTCTGTTCCCACTCTTGTGAAGCGGGACCACCACCGCTCTTCTCCAATCACTCAGCACCACTCCCGTTTCTATGTATCTATTGAACAGGTCACACAGCGGACCCACCAGCACATCTCTGAGCTCCCTCAGTATCCTGGAATGAATCTCATCAGGCCCCCATGGCTTTGTCCACGTTCAGTTTTCCCAGCTCTTCCCATACATTCTCTACTGTAAATGGAGTTACATCTATTCCACTCCCCTCCAGTTTCTTGTTAACTAGTGAGTAAGACTTGCATGAAATCTGATTTATGCATGTAAGTTGATATATTTTAAAACATGTGCACATAATTGAAATTACCAGTTTTCCGATTCCTCTCCCAGTTTTCCAGTTCTTCTCCAGGTCATCGAGACCCTCCTGGTACTGCAGCCTCAACTTCCACCCAGCCTGTACTACCAATAAACAAATCCGATATCATTTATGAAAGATCATTTGCCAAATGTACATGCATAAGTCTCTTTAAAATAGATATACATTAACTGCGATTCTTACTCAGGAATGCACTTAGCCCACCCTCTTTTATGCTCATATATGTGCACACCCAAACTTAAAGTATTCACATATTTTCAATGTTTCTAAAATAGCAATGACATGAATACGGGCTATTTACATGTTTGTATGCTAAGTTTTACAAGCATAACTCTTCGAAAATTACCTCCTTAGGGTGCAGTTCCCCTGCTGCTGATGCTTGCCATCTAGTTTCTTAAATTCTGAATGGTAAACCCCAAAGTCAACGCAAAAAAATATGATGAATTCCTTCTCCGATTGACTTTAATGGAATCACATTTAGGGGTAGATTTTCAAAGAAGCGCGTGGGTGCACATGTGCACGCGCTACCTGGTGCGCACACATGGACACCCAATTTTATAACATGCACACGCAGCTGCGTGCATGTTATAAAATCGGGGGTTGGCGTGCGCAAGGGGGTGCACAATTGTGCACCCTGCACACGCCGACGCCCGCGGCCTTCACCTGTTCCCTCCCAGGCCGCTCTGATTTCAGAATGACCTGTGAGTGGACTTCCCATACCCCCAATCTAACCTTCCCACCCTTTCCCCTAACTTTCCCCCCCAGCCCTATCCTAAAGCCCTCCGACTTTTATTTTACCTTCTGTGCCTGCCTCCAGGCAGGTGCAGATTGTTCGCGCCAGCAGCCTGCTGACACGCGATCCCCCAGCACAGCGGAAAATGGCCGCTGTGCCGGGAGCCTCTGATCCCACCCCGCCTCCAGACCATCCCGCCCCGCTCCCACCCCCTCTCCACCCCTTTTTTGAAGCCCCAGGACTTAGACGTGTCCCGGGGCTTTACGTGTGTCGCCAGGCCTTTATAAAATAGGTCCGACGCGTGTAACTCCCTCTACGGGCGTAAATCTTTGAAAATCCAGTCCTTAATGAGTCGTGACCCAAGCTTCTTATTCAAACTAAGCAAAACAGGAAACCAAACTGAAAATCTAAACCATTACCAAACCAACATTTCTTTTTCCTTGCACACCCCTAGTAACAGATCTTTCTCTTAGCAATTAGTTTTTGTCTAATGTTAGATATCACTGTCTCCCAGGGTCTGACTGTAATTAGGAAATTAAAACAAGGATATTGCTACCTCTTTATATTCTTGGAAGTGATCATATTTATTTATTTAATTATTTTAAAGATTTGTTACCTGCTCACATCTGAAGTTCAAAGCAGAGGACAATAAAACAGGCAGAAAAAGAAATGAGCAAGGCAACACAAAGGGTGATTAGATGTGTGCTGCCAGGTTCTCCTTGTCAGAGATAGTCACATGCCTGTCTCTAAAGTACCAAACTTATAAAAGATTAGGAGCCCTTTTAAAGTAAATATACTATATAAATCACATTTCTTTTCTACTTATAGTTTCCATTTTTATCCCTTCCTCAATTGACATCTGTGACAGGTTGATTTTGCTTTCAGATTTCATTTTTCTTTCTTATTCCCTTTCCCTTAATCTGCCACAATGTTTTTCTAAGATTGGCATTTTCTCTGTATTGTAACTTTCAGTTTTTATTGTGGGTAGCATTAGAGAATCACACTGACTGTAATTTGAATGTCTAGAAAATAAAATACCAAAGTCATTTCAACAGTCTCTGGTCTAATATTTTGTGTTTAAGGAGAATTGCTCCATTCTAGTGAAGGGAATCTGTCCTGCTGTGATGAACAATGCATAGAAAATGATTTCCACAGAGATTTAAGTTCAAAAGACTGAACATCAAAGTAATAGTGTTTGATCAATACTTTTATAACAGCAATTGAACAATACAATTAAAATATTCTGTTTTGTGGTGTGGCAATGTCTCTAATGCATTTGCAGTAAACTTAATGTTAATACAAGGTTTGATTTAAAAATATACATTTATGCTTGGTTGTTATGGAACTTTTTGCAAAAGAACTTGCTTTATTGCTACTTTAATGATAAATCTTTAAATAAAATTGCAGCGAAGAAAATGTAAAGGTCTCTCACCAAGATACTGCAATTCTATTCCACTACTGTCATGCCATTTAAATTGCATTATTGCTTGTGCTTTTTAGAAAACATATGTCTTTTGTAAGAGCAGCTAAATCCCTACAATGCCTCTCCAAGAAGCAGAGATACTAAAGTGCAAAGAATTGTGTGCAGAGCTTGCAATCTTCTACTGGGACTCATATGCAAATAAGACTAGAAGAAAGTTTGCACTCAGAAGTTTGCCGTGGTCAGCTTCACGAGAAAGATAACTACAGTTCACTTTCAAAGTAACTTTTTTAGTAAGAACTGGCTCATGCATAGTTTAGTGGTACAGAAATAGTTAATGAATTGCTTTGCAGGAACTTACATGACAGCAGTTTATTAACTTTGATTTTGCATTAAAGTTTACAAGAGGAGAGCAAGTGGAAAACATTGTGGACCTTTAAGGTAGGCAGCAGTTTTAGTTGACATGCCACTGGTCCAATCTCTCAAGTGATTGGAAATGGCCCAACGAAACAAGGTGAAAAGTTTTGTGTATTGATTTTGTAGCCTTAGATTGCAGACATTAAGCCATACCAAAGTCCCAGGTTTGAGATGAGGCACCGGCCGATGTTTTTTCTTTACTTGATTTTTGTATTTTTCAGTGGACAAGGTGAGAAGTTGGCAGGTGTTTTTTGCCAGAGCTCTTTAAAATCTTGATTCATGATGTCAGCTGCTTACTCTATAGGGAGTGGCAGCCATGGATATCTGCCATTCAAGATCTGGAATGGAGATGACCCTGTGGAGTCACCGATGTGATTGTTATAGCAGAATTCTGCCCAGGAAAGGAGAGATACCCAATCATCCTGCCATTCATTTACAGAGGCACTTACGAATCCTGTGATATCATCACTAAGTGCCAGAGGTTTCATTTCCTGCCACAGGGCCTTCAAGGGTTGGTGCGCCATGCAGACGCATGCCTAGGGAGACCTATCGACATGGCAACATGATAGCGTCTCAGCCGAGTTAGCAGCATTTGGGGATAGGTGCAGGCAGTCAAGGGACATCCCGCGGCTGGCCAAAATGTTATAGCTGCTTTAGCTATGGCCTGTATAAAGAGAGATGATTCTTTGTGTGCAGCTTAGCTTTGGTGTAATGAAGTGTGGGAGGAAGTGGTAGCTGACAACATGCTACTCCTCCTTGCAATAATCTCTGGGGTGGCCACGATTTCCTATGCTACATACCCAATGTGCCTCTGCCTCTAGTGCTCTTGTTCTCATACCATGCTTCATTGCTTACCAGTATCGCCTTCATGTAGGTGAGATGCTGTGACTGGCGGGTAGGGATGTGAATCGGGCTTCGGACGATATTTTCAAAATTGTCAGAAATTGGGGGCTCCCGATAAGAGAACCCCATGATTTTGTTCCTGGGGTTCTTTTATCGTTTTGGGGGAGGGTGGGAAAAATGGCACACCAAAACAATCATTGCCACTTGCATCTGCTGCTGCAAGGAATCCACAAACTGCAACACCTTTGATTCTATTCCCTCCAGTGTACAGAAACCATCTAACTTTTCTTCCAGAATATTTATAAAAGGTATGACCCCACCAAGACTGGCACTTCTGGAACTCAGATTCTCCATGGTATCCGTGAAGGGCTTCATGATTTTTATCGGCAGCCTCATCACTATCCAATCATGATGACCATGGGCAGATCCACATGCTGCTTCAGTAACTTCTTCAGTATTATGAAGGTGGAATTCCTGTGGATGCCAGCATCTTTAACCAGATGCTTATAAGGCATCCCAAATTCTCTTTGCTTCTCACAGAGAAGCTTTCCAATATTCCTTCATGCTTGATGCAAATTCTCCGGCATCTTCCACCTTTTCATACATTTTTCTATCAGATCCTTTAGGAATCGATTCCTGTGGTCCTTTGGCCCCCAACCCCGGGGTATCACTGGCTGCTAGGTGCGGTATGTGTGCAAAGCAACAGATATCCACAAAACCCCCATCACATATTGCTCTTATTAAATTGTTCCATCTGTCTATCACAAAGAAACTGACTTGAAAACTCTTGCCTTTCCAGTCTAGCTTTCTATCATCTTTCTTATGGCTTTATCATGGTTCGGCTGACTGGATAAGGGGATTCCCCCCCAACAGAAGTACCACAGTACTCTCAGATAGAGCAGGGAAAGATCTTCCACCTGACCAGTCACCTTCTCCTTATTTATTTATTTAAGCAATTTATAGCCTGCTAATCCACTAATCTCAGCAGGTTACATTTTACACACAAAGTCAGTATAATGTACAATGACAAAAAGCAGATGGCACCTTACAGACCAACCAATTTATTCAGCCATGAACTTTCGAGGACAGAGTCCAGTTCATCAGATTTGCACTCTGAAGTGGGCTCTGTCCTTGAAAGCTCATGCCTCAATAAATTGGTTAGTCTATAAGGTGCCACTCGCCTCATGTCATGGCTATCCTTCTAAATATAACATACAATTTTGTCAAAACATAAAGAAACAATATCACAGAACAAGTAAAAAAAATCAAACAGTTATACACCAAGTTAATCTAAAAAGTCATGTTGTTTCTTTCTCAAATAGGGAAAGCAGAATTGAAAAGATGGGCGTTACTTTAAGGAGTTTTCTAAACTGTAGAAAATCCTACTCTAATCTGATCTTCTCAGGCAGTTTATTCCAGAGTGCTGGGACAGCTATGACAAACAATCATTGTCTTGACTCACATAGGTGTGCTATTTTAAGGGAAAGAACGTCCAGCATCAGCTTTGTTAAAAATCGGAGGGCATGTATCTATAAATCAATAATTGGATACTTGGACGGACATGATTATGAAGGGCTTTAAAAACAAGTATGAAACTTTTAAAATGTTATTTTCTACACAACCAGCAACCAGTGTAGTTTTAACAATACTCGGGTTATAAAGTCTCGTGGAGTGGTATTAGAAATTTTAGATGAACTGTAGAATTTTACGTGAGATCAGAGACTCCCACGGAATAGAGCATTACAGTAATCTAGTGAGGACAGAGGTCCACTGGTGGTGGCATCCCTGTCTCAGTCCTGTGGCCACCGCCACAGCTCTGCATTGTGCCGCTAATGCCACTGCCTCCCTCCCTCACCCATAAGCTGGGATCACATTGCCTTGGCCTGGACTGGTGCCACCAGTGCTTGACATTTCCTCTTCTACTCCTGGCTGCTGTAGCCAGACCAAATCCAAGTAAAGAATATTTTGAAATAATAATAAAAAAAGATAGAGAAACCACCTTGATAAAAATGCATGGTGATAAACAAGAATGCGGTGTTCTTTTCTGTAGTGCAGTAGTTCTCAAATTTTTTTTGTCAAGACTCATCTGACAGATGATGCTCACATATATTACAAACTGAATACATCAAAAAAGTAGTAATCGCTATACTTATATATACAAAACTATTGATGTTTGAAGGACTTACACTATGCCAGCTAATCACTTTCTTATAGGCTGATTATCAGTGAGGTCTTCTTTTATATATTTTTTGGACCTTGTTAGAAATATGCATGTAAAAAGGTCAACTTTATATTTAGCCCATAGAATATGCCCAAGCCTCAGACATTCAAAGGGAGTACAACAACCCTTGTATCAAAGCAGCACTTAGCTTGTATATCCAGAATGGAAGTGTCCCTGTTTCGAAAATAGTCTGCTTCTTGATGTCATGCTTTTGTTTCCAATATTATAATGGTGCTAACTCAAGGTCAGTCCTTCATTTTCATAGTGTTATAGAGATTTTTGAAACGCTATGAAAAGGAAGGAGTGACCACTTCCAGGCCTAGCAGGGGAAGATAAAGATGGTGTCCTATTGGGCCCAGAAGAGCAGGTGTTGGCAATGTCTTGCTCTGAACTGGGTGAAGGAGGAAACAGCCTCCCTCTTGATCAGAAAGAGGAGAAGGAAATGAGAGTAGTCTCCTGTCCATCCCGATAAAGGAGAAATCAGCTCTCCCACTCAGGATGATGAGGAGAGAGCAACCTCCTGTTGGTCCTGTGACATATCTCCCAGGATTTTGTGACACATCAGTGTGTCCAGGCCTACCTGTTGAGAACTATTACTGTAGTAATTCTATCTGTAGTAATTCTATCTATTCCTCTTTCCCTGACTCTCCAGCATCCCCCGGCTCCCTGCCCAACATTCCTCTGACCCTCTTCCATCTTCCTAGTATCCGTCTTGATCATCTCTCTTCACTTTCCTACCTAGTATCCTCCTGCTATGATGTTTGGAGGAAAGCATGGCCAGTTATGGGAGTGGAAAGGGGGCAGGTCTTTCTTGGATAAATGACCAATCTGACCAGCAGCTACATAGAGGCTAAGAACCACTTGTGCCAGTACAGCAGTGGTATGCATCACTGGTACCCAGGCCCTGATAAGTTACAGTGGTATCCCCCCCCAGGCAGTTCTTTACCACATACCTCTCAACAGCCCTGCCTTCCCTCTCTACCCCCTCCCTGCCTGCCCAATATCCTTCTGGCTGACTCCTCTCTTTCTTCTACACTTCCCTGCTAGCAAGATAAGAGATGGTCAGATATTATTCTGCTGGAGCATATCAAAATTATTTATTTAGTCACATGGCAGCAGCAACGTTTCTGGCATAGCACCAACTACAGCAGTCACCATCCACCCCTCTACAAACTCTTAATTGTAAGCCCTCTGGGGAAATACCTACAGTATCTGAATGTAAACCACTTTGAAGTGACTGACTAGTTGAGCCCTTAGGTTCCGATGGCCAGCAGGACTTTATTGGCATGGTACATGGCAGACTGAGGACAAGAAAGGCAGTCGGAGTCCAGGCGCAAATCAGAGCAGGCAGAGAACAGCAAGTAAGGGCAAGAGTCAGTCCAGGTCAGCAGCAGGAGATCAGTCTAAGGGAGGCTAACTGGAAGGCAATACATGGCAGGTCAAGGCAGGAGCCAGGGGAGACAAGCCTACAACAAGAACACACCTCAGCAGAAACAAGGTAAAACCACCAAGTGGGGATAAGGTAAAACAGGGGTACTGGACAGGATTCAGAAAGGCTAGATAGGCCACTGGGAAGCCTAGACAAAACAAGGACCAGACAGGGGAAACAAATAGAGAAAAGACAGAGCAGGACCGGGACTGGGTGTGGAGCAAGGAATGCAGATTCAGGTAAGAGAACCAAAGACAAACAAGGTACATGTAAGACAGGGAACAGGCAAGGAGACCTAACCAGGCCACAAGGCAAGGCAAGACTAGAAGGCCCAAAGGCCATAAGGCAAGGTAAGAAGGCTGCAGGGCAAGGCAAGGAAGTCAACAAGGCCACAGAGCAAGGCATGAAGTCCAATAAGGCCACAAAGCAAAGCAAGAAGGCCACAAGGCAATGCAAGGCAAGACAAGAAGGCCACAAGGGCCATGTAGGAACAAGGCAAGGTGGACTAAAGCAAAGAACCAAAGTGTCTCAATGATGAGGCACCAAAGATACTGTGAGGGAAGTTCTTATAGGGCTAGCCTTGCTGAATCATAAAGCCTTCAAGGAATTGGCTAGAGCAGAAGTGAACATAGCTCAGTGATAAACTCTCGTGGTGATGGTGGTGGTTGGGGGAGGCGGGCTGTCTAGCAATCAGGATTGTTACAGACTGATTGACTATTGCACGAGGTAGGAGAGTTAGCCATCATCTGAATGTGCAGCACAGCCCACGTGCACCTTGAAGCTCAGTCTTCACTAGAGCTCCTGCCTACTCCATCTCGGTCTGGTCTCACTAGTTTGTGTCAGGGAGAGATAAGAGTGCATAATATTCATGCTTTTCCAGAAATTGTTAGTGAAATTCATGCTACTCCCCTTTGTCCTCCCAGTTGCACCTGTATGTGACTTTCACACGTATTGTATTGTATACAGTAGGGATAACTTGCATACTAAATGTGGTTCTGGAGGGCAATTTATAATTGGTAATAACATATTTATTTATTTATTTATTTATTTATTTATTTTAAAACGTTTCTATACCGTCGTTCAGTGATAACCATCACAACGGTTTACAAATAGGCACATAAATAATTTCGTAATGGATTATAATTTATCTAGTAGGTGCCAGAAATAGTTTGGTTACATGATTCAAATAATATAAGCTATATGTGATGTGGATTGTAATTCCATTCATGGAGTATCCTTACATGGATTAATTTATTAAATTAATATGAAAGTATGATAAAATAAAAAGAACGCATATATGTTATTTAGTGACTTTTTCTGTTTGTCTGTGTGGAGTCCTTTTCTTGTTTATTAGTGCTACCTATGCAGCAGATACCTGAAACCATCATTCTCCACTATTTACAGGGGATGGTCATCCATGGCAATCATTTCCCCATTGCTTCTCGTAACTACTTTCAATGCTGCCTGCCTCTTGTCCTGGGACAGTGATATGAACACCACCCCATTTCATCTATTGTGCAATGCTGCTACAGAGGCATGGCAGAGGGCTACTGGCCTGCCATCTTACTGCTGGAAGAAGCTGTGGGATCAGCTTGTAGAAAACTCTTCTTTTCAACCACTTTCCTCTGGCTTTTACTTTGAGTGGCAGAAGGGGTCCTCAGGCTAGTACTGCCACTCTCCTCTGATGCCAGTGCTAGTGGGTGATACTTCTACATGTAATGCTGCATACCAGCATTTGTCACCCACTTATCTCCTTTGGCTGATACATTATATTACTACAGTGAATATACTGAGTGAAACCCATGTCCTCCCTCACTTTAAAGTGCCTTCTGACAAGGGATGTGTGATCTCTTCTCTGCACCCTTGGGGGGATGATGCTGGCAATGGTGTTGAGGTTGAAGGTGAACTCTGAAGAGAAATGTCAAGGCAACACATATACTCTGAGGGGTGAATTTTAAAAGTGTTTCTCACATTAAAAGGCCCATATATGTAAGTATCTGGGCAGCAAGTTAGCAAAGCGTATTTAAAACTGCAAATTACACGTGTATATGTGTGTGTTTGAGTAAAAGAAAAAAGGCCGAGTTAGGGCATGTTGGAGGCATTCAGGGGTGGGCCCAAAGGTTTTGCTCATAAAATCATATTTTAAATTTGGTGGCCACAGCACATGGCAGCTTCTTATCTGTGTATATTTACTGCTGCTCCTGATGAGGTATAAATCTGAAGAAATCTCTTTTTAGGCCTAAAACAACAGAAAGAGGGGTGTGGTTAAACGGGGGAGAGTGCAAGCTGAAGAACTAGGGGGACTATTTGGTGAAGCTGGGAATATCCTTCACCTGAGCATGTTATAAAATCCACTTTCCTGTGCTAAAGCTGACAAAGTCCTAAGGTAGATATACAGATTATGTTTGTTTAACAACTTAAAATTAGGAGCACACATATGCATGGTAGGTTTATTTTAAAATGTACAAGCATAATTGCACACAATATTTAAAATCCCTGCTTATGAGTGCTCACATATCCATACGCAAGTGTATAGGTGCCTGCACACTTGTTTTAAAGTTATCCTCTGTATTCTTACTGTCTCCCCTTCCTGGGCATTGGTCTCAACACCATCAGTATCATCTATCTCCCCTATCACCTCACTAGAGGATAAAATGCTACTGACCAAGATATCTTCAGCTACTAGCTCTTCAAATTCTGGATCATGGAATCCCAGACAAGATTCATCCTTAGAATTAGTTATTAAAATACTGTCTCCATTGCCTCAGAAATAATAACCACAGAGTTTGAGGAGCATGCTGCTGGTTTCCGGTGTTGAACTTCTATTGCCCCTATCCTTGCCCCTGCCCTGCTAATGTCAGCCTTGCATAGCTGTCCTGTCTTTTCCTTCTGCTCTAAAATAAGAGGGAAAGGAGCAGGTAGTGGTGGCATATGCTCTCCAAATTTAAATTTCTTCTGCCTCGAGCTGGCTTCCACTTGTACCATTTTCTGGCTAAAATAGTCCTGTTTCACTTTAGGGGAGGGAATGCCTTTTTTCTTGCTGTTGCTACTACTAGGCTGGGCTGGCTCTGCAGAAAATTCTCTCTCCTGTCATTCCCTGCTCTGCCCTTTCATCTCAGTGGCATGATGGAATTTGTGAGTTTTGAAATCATAAAGGAATTAAATTTGATACTGTGCTACCACTCACTACCACTGAGTGCAAAAATCCCTATCACACGTACACATGAATGCAGTGTTTGTGTGCACATTGCTGGCTGACTCTTTTTTCACACACAAAAAGCTGTAAACAGAGCTAAGAAGGCTGGTAACCTGGCAAGACTCTTTTTCATTTCAATGTCTCTGATAACCTCACTGCACTATGCTATATCAGATGCTCAGACTGACAGAGACAAAAATATCTCTTCATTGCTTCAGTCTCTGCTCCACTTTTGGCCTTACCCAGTGAACAGAAAAAACAAGCAGTACCACTACCTCTTTATTTTTGTCACAGTGAGTAAGACCACTGCAACAGAGACCAGAAACATCCCTTTTCAGTCTTAAAACCAACATTTTAAAAGCTTCTTTTGAACTTCAGATAGCTTCTTAAAAACAGATCCTTCTCTACCAACTGCTAGAGAGGAAATCAAGAGTTTCTTGAGCATGCTCAGACCTTTCAATGGAAAGGCATCAGCGTCACTTGATCCAAATAGAAGCTATAAGCTTGTTAAAAAGATATTTCACGATGATTTTTCCTTTCTCTGGTCTCCTTGCCAACTTGCCATGCCTTGGCTCTTAAGAGGCTGTGAATCAACACAGCCAAGAGTTGGTTGCTAGTTTTATCAGTGGTTTGATGAGCAATACACAAGCATAGACTTGAATGTGAAAGAAACAAACAAGATGAAAATTTTTGTTCAAAATCATGGGATCCCCCCTCCCCCCCACCCTCCATTTGTTTCATGGGTCTATGAATTAAACGAAAATGGAGTCATTTGTTGCATTTTACTCATTCATTTCAGAAGAATGCATATTAATTATATTGATCTACCAAAGAAAGTGATTATATGATGATCCTTTCCCCCTCTCATCTCTTTGATTTTCTCTTCCTTTCACCCTCTCCTTTGTAGCTTTATCCTTCATTTCCTCTTCTGTGCACTTATGTACTTATCTATTTCCCCACCCCTTTTAAACTTATAAAAGGCAAAGGACTTGAATAGCATCAGGAGGGGAATAAGGCATTTCTCTCCTATACATGCTAACACTGAGTGGAAGGAAGAGAGGAGGTTATAGGCAGGAGATAGGCCTTTTTCTTCCCATAGTGTTATTCAAATTTAGATCAGATGGATCCAGTTGAAGATGGAATTGATCCAGGGCGCAAGGCAGCTACTCATCCATATTACCATAGATGATACAGTAATGAGTATTAGAAAGTCACACCATGATGTCACAGAATTGAGTTGACAACACATTCTTGCTGTGCTTTTAATGAGTGCTATTCTGGATGGCCTATTTTAGCAGATTCATTTACATAATCTCTAAGCAAGGGATTAGGCTATATCAAAATTAATGTGTTGTCAACTGCACATTTTGTTCAGAGCTGTCAAAACTGTTTCTGGTGTAAAAACTGAAAATAATGTGAATGCATATGTGGGATAACCATTTATATTCCAACAGACTGACTGAATTTAATGACATACAGATCACATTACAATGGCCTAGTTGAAATTGTGATAGCAGGTACATTTACATGAAATGCCAAAAAATAATGTAATTTAAATGATGAATATAAAATTGTTTAGTGACTGTGCACCAAACAACGAACATATTTCATATTACATGTCAAATGAATTAGATAAAGGAATGATTTGATTAACTAGTACCTTCTATATCTTTTCATTCTGTTCAGATCATTTTAGAATCCAAGTCAATGATCATCCCATACAGTAGTGGTTTCATGATAGTAAGAAGCAAAAGGGTCAATGCTGCTAGATCAGACCATGTTATAGTTTTTCCTTTTCCTATTCAATTCTCCAACACCTTCAGAGTACATAAAAGGTTATAATGTATCAGAAAGAAAGTAATTTCTTAAAAGGACCACAGATTATGACAAACTTCAAAGCTTCAATAGTAATAATATTTAGCCAGCATAGAATTAAGATTTTACTTCTAATTTGATTTTTTTTGTTGTTTTCAAGACTCCAGTTGAATTTCTTGGTTGTATTAGAAATTTATTTTATCAAAACTGTAAATTGATATCTTATATGATAAATCATATTAGCAGTGATGTCATGCTCAGCATCAATCATGAATCAATGTGTTTTACGTAGGAAATAATAGTAAAGTCCATCAAAAATAATGGGGTACAATCACAGGCCAACTCCCCAGCTCCTACACAAAAAGAATGTTGAACTCATCTCCCATCCTCTTCATCCGCAAATCCATTTAATATCTGATTTGTAAAAACATTATGCCCCCCCATATCACCCCCACTACTATCCTCCCCTGACCCCAGGGTCTGCTGAGATCTTTGGGACAAGAGCAATGCCCAATTCATAAACCCATGCTATCCTGTCTGCTATACAAAATCAAATGTTGAACACTGCCCCCACCCAACTTGCAAAAATGTCAGTTTCCCCAGCCCTCACCCGACCAGCTCCTGTTTCTCTCCCTTACTTCAGGGTCCATTGAGGTCTTCAAGAGCAGGAACACTTCCCAATTACTCCTGCTCCACTGCTCACAATATCCAACATGATGCATGCTCAACTGCAGCTCTCCTGTCCCTGGTGTCCATTCCAGCACATGTGCAGAGCCATTGTCAGGAGAAACACTCAGATACCACTGTCCAAACTGAACTGTCTTTTAGAGAGAGAAGGAGACGGGCAAATGCTTCTGGATTTGTATTTACAAAGCTGAACATGTTTAACATTTAGAAAATCCAAATCTTCTTTGTGCATTATTCTACAGACATAGAGACTTCTATTGTTACAAGAGTACCCTGTAATTATTTCCTAAATAAAAAAAGCACACACCCTTCTATACATTAAAAAACAGAGAATTTTCATGTTTGATATGTTTCACAGAGTAACATAATAAAACAGTAAATGGCGGCAGATAAAGGCCATAGTGGTCCCATCCAGTCACTTCAGTGACATTCTCCAGGTGGGTGGTGCCATTTTTAAAGTGTCATGGACCTGGGTGGGAGTGATTGAGCATTGCTTATGCCATTCTTGGAGGATTCAAGAAGGGCGTAAGTGGGTCCGGGATGGAGATCCCCTGCCCTGGATATTTAAAAGGGAGGGCGGGAGAGTGAGCCCCTCTTCCAGGCAGACCTTGGCACCAGGCTAGTCTCAGCACCAGCCATTATTTTGGCCAGGGAGGACCTGCCAAATTTGCTAGATATCCTTTTTTTTAAATAGCGTGAATATGAAAATAATAAAAGATTTTCAGGTATTTTCATAGAAGACTATTTTGGGCTCATTCCATTTGGAATGAACCAAAAATGGCATCATTTTTTGCATTTTTGGCTTTCAAAGGAAATGAATGTGCATTCCTATTTACTGCCAAGATTTTGATCACTCCTCAAGCTTTCTTAAATCACTTCTCATTTTGCCTAATATTTCTGAGGTGCCCACTCTATTGAATATCTTAGTCTTATCCTCAAAAATACAAATTTTCTCTTCTTACTCATCCACAAAATTGCTCACAAAGATACTAAACAGAAACGACTCCACAACCAATCGCTTAGGCACTCCTTAGGCCCAATAGCGCCACCATAAAAGGTGGTGCTATTGGGCGCGCTACTGGCAGTGAAAAGGGTTCTTACCTTTTCGCCGCCAGCAAAGTTTGTGCTGCGTCTGCCCCGATGACGCCCCGACTCCTCCTCTTCTGGGGCTGACTCTGCCCCGACTCCGCCCTGATCTAGCTATCGCAGGCGAAAAGAGACTTTTCGCATGCGGTTCGCTATGAAAATGATCCCCTTAATGTGCACTTTTGGAGAACTCTTATAACCATGAACGTGTTTTTAAGAATACATATAAATGATAGTTTTCAAATATCCTGTATAGATTAAAGTCTGTGGGTACTTTTTGACCTACAGACTTTAACCACAAATTTCAAACAGATTTATAATAATAAATATGCTTTGAAAATGTGCAGGTGTGCACATATCCAGCACTGACATACATACATAAAGTTACATCTGTTTGAGAGGAGATGTATTTTCTGCATGTATGCTTATATTCATACTTTCAAAAATCAAATGTATGCACATAAGGTCTCTCCGTGCCCCAATTTTACCTTCCCCTTGGAGTTCCTCTTAATTGTTCATATAACAGTACATGCAAAATGGACACAACCTCCCTAGCAATTTCAAAAGGCCATTTATGTGTATAAAACTGTGGTGTATACATATAGAGGTAGATATTGACATATCTGTTCACTCTCCAGATTTGACCCGGAGACTACAGAATTCTAATTAAATTGTAGGTCTCCAGGAAAACACCTATAATCTCTAGGTGCCTTGCTACTGCTGTGCTAGTGAAGCAGCCAGGTCAGAAGGCATTAGGGATGTGAATCGTTTTAGGACGATTAAAATTATCGTCCGATAATTTTAATATCGTCTTAAACCGTTATGGAACACAATACAATACAGATTCTAACGATTTATCGTTATAAATCGTTAGAATCGTGAGCCGGCACACTAAAATCCCCTAAAACCCACCCCCGACCCTTTAAATTAAATCCCCCACCCTCCCGAACCCCCCCCCCAAATAACTTAAATAACCTGCGGGTCCAGCGGCGGTCCGGAACGGCAGCGGTCCGGAACGGGCTCCTGCTCCTGAATCTTGTTGTCTTCAGCCGGCGCCATTTTCCAAAATGGCGCCGAAAAATGGCGGCGGCCATAGACGAAAAAGATTGGACGGCAGGAGGTCCTTCCGGACCCCCGCTGGACTTTTGGCAAGTCTCGTGGGGGTCAGGAGGCCCCCCACAAGCTGGCCAAAAGTTCCTGGAGGTCCAGCGGGGGTCAGGGAGCGATTTCCCGCCGCGAATCGTTTTCGTACGGAAAATGGCGCCGGCCATACGCGTATAGCCGGCGCCATTTTCCGTACGGAAAATGGCGCCGGCAGGAGATCGACTGCAGGAGGTCGTTCAGCGAGGGTTCCGGCGCCTCGCTGAACGACCTCCTGCAGTCGATCTCCTGCCGGCGCCATTTTCCGTACGAAAACGATTCGCGGCGGGAAATCGCTCCCTGACCCCCGCTGGACCTCCAGGAACTTTTGGCCAGCTTGTGGGGGGCCTCCTGACCCCCACGAGACTTGCCAAAAGTCCAGCGGGGGTCCGGAAGGACCTCCTGCCGTCCAATCTTTTTCGTCTATGGCCGCCGCCATTTTTCGGCGCCATTTTGGAAAATGGCGCCGGCTGAAGACGACAAGATTGAGGAGCAGGAGCCCGTTCCGGACCGCCGCTGGACCCGCAGGTTATTTAAGTTATTTGGGGGGGGTTCGGGAGGGTGGGGGATTTAATTTAAAGGGTCGGGGGTGGGTTTTAGGGGGTTTTAGTGTGCCGGTTTTTCGATTTTTCGATTTTTCGATTTTTAACGATGTTCCGGCGAGGGATGGGGTTCGGGAGGGTGGGGGATTTAATTTAAAGGGTCGGGGGTGGGTTTTAGGGGGTTTTAATGTGCCGGTTTTTCGATTTTTAACGATTTTTAACGATTTTTCACGATATTTTACCCCCCCAAACGGCAACAATACGATTCCCTCCCCCTCCCAGCCGAAATCGATCGTTAAGACGATCGAGGACACGATTCACATCCCTAGAAGGCATCACATTGGCCTACATAGGCCAATTAATGCCTGCTTCCTTTTCCTTGCCCAGTGACCAACAGGAGGCCTCCTTTCTTCATCCTGCCCCCACGAACCAATTGTATGCCTCCTCCTTTTTTCCTAACTGTGCTGGCAGGAATAAGTGAGGAGGCCTCCAATTGGCCACTGTTGACAAGAAGGGAGGAGGCCGATGGAAGAAGCAATAGCAGCACAGAAGATGATGATGATGATGATGAAGATGATGATTAAGATGTTGCTGTTGGCTATAAGAAGGAGTCCTCCCTTTGGCCTCAAGTTTCCTTAGGAGGAGGTTGCTAACACTGGTGGGTTTGGGATAGGGGGAAATAGTGAGTGACTGGGGAGGCATGTATGTGTGTATATGTATTTGTATGTGAGGGGGATGAAATATATATGTGATGGGGCATGTGTGTGTATGTTTTTATGTGTGTGTATGTGCGTATATTGAAAGTTCACAGGTATGGCTGTGGGCTGCCAGCGCACCCCATTTCACCAGTGGCTGAAGAATGAAGAAGGCCGCTAGGCCATCGTTTCACCCCATCTCACCGGTGGCTGAAGAATGAATAAGGCTGGGGCTGCCAGCGCACCCCATATTGTTGGCAGCTGAAGTAGGAAGAAGGATGCCAGGTGACCGGCAGCCTGACTGATGAGCAGACCGCGGGTCCCTCTCTCCCCCTGCAGACTCCAGGAAAAAGATAGGAGAGGCCTGGTGACAGAAAGAGTGTATGAGCATATGTATCTGAGATAGAGCCTATGTGAATGATAGAGAGAGCTTGTATGTGTATATATGTGCATGTATGTGTGTATGTGTGTGAATGAAAGAAAGATTGTGTGTGTTTGAGAAAGAGGCACTGTTTATGTGTGAGAGCATGTGTGTATGAGATTGGGAGCATTTGTCTGTGAGCATATGTGTATGATAGAGGGAGTGTGTGTGTGGAAAGCATGTATATATGAGAGAGAGGGAGCATTTGTGTGTGTGAGAATGTGTAGGAGAGAGGGAATATATGTGTATAATAGAGGTAGCATGTGTATGTGTGAGAGCATGTGTGTGTATGAGAGAAAGGGAGTGTTTGTATATGTGAGGGCATGTGTGTATGAGAGAGAGAGCATGTGTGAGAAAGCATGTGTGTCTGAGAGAGAGCATTTGTGTGTGAGAGAGCATATGTATGTGTGTATGAAAGAGGGAGCATGTGAATGAGAGAAAGAGCATGTGTGTATAAGAGAGAGGGAGCGTTTGTGTGTGGCAGAGCATGCTTGAGTGAGAGAGAGGGTGTGTATTTGTGGGTTGAGCAGGGTGTGAGCATGTGTGTGGATATGAGAGAGAGGGAGCATGTAATTGAGAGAGCATGTGTGTGAGAGATTGAAAGCATGTGTATATGAGGGAGAGGACATGTATGTGTGTGTGTGTGTGTGTGAGAGAGAAGATAAAGTTTGTGAATTCTCCTTCCCACCCTTACATGGAAATCTTAGGGTGACTGGAAATCAAAAGTTCCAGGTATGGATATTGAGCCACTGTGTGGCTCAGCTAGTTAACTGGATAAACGTTTCCAGCTAACTTAGCTTGTCTATTCAGGGACTTGTCTGCATCGCTGAATATGTATGGGAATCTTAAAGTTAGCTGAATACATTTATCGGAATAACTTTAGGATAGGTCTACAGGCCAACCAGAGTTAGCCGGTTAAGTTATCCATTTAATTCTGAATATCAGAGTTAGCCAGATGAATTATCTGGTGAAAGCTCCTCCCCAGAATGTCCCTATCCCATCTACCCACTTAGCTAGCTAAATACTTAGCCAGATAAGTAGGTATTTGGCTAAGTAGCAGCTGTTCAGTGCAGCTGGATATTCAGTCACCGCCACTTGGCTGGCTAAGTGGTGCTGAATAATGCTCTCATAAATCCATGTGAAAATTACCCCAGAATCATATGGAAACTGCATGCAGATTTGCATTTCTAAATTTATTTGCATTTCTAATCTCAGTTATTCTTCTTGTAAGGATTTTCTCAGAATAATAGGACCCAGTTAAAGAGTTACAAAAAACCTGGAAGAGGACAATTTTCAAAAGAATTTGGCCAGATAACTGAGCAATTGCCTAAATAAATTCTCAGACTGAAAACTGCCCTCCTCTCAGCAGCCCAAAAAATGTATGCTTTGACAAAAAGCGTGGAGGTGAGGGAAAGCATTGGATTTCATATTGAAAACCCATGCATACTTTACTGCATGCACTTTCCACCTGCTATGATGTTTTTCTTTGAAAATTAGTTTGCTGATCTTTTGGGTTTGGAAACTGCCTGCTATGTATGAAAGCCTTAACTACCACAAGCGTTATTGCTTTATGCATAAGCCTTTACAGTGGTACTATATACAGAAAACAGTATTATACTGCAACTGCTGTACTGGAGAATTTGTTAGGGGAAAAAGAGTCACATTCAGTTGTGTCAAGAAGTCAGTAATTATGAACTCCTGACAAGTCTGTTCACTGTTGACTTGCATTTATAGGGATGTGCATTTGTTTTAAATAAAAGAGCATTCTGGCAGGGGTGATTTTACTGGCCACATGGCTCTTTGATTTGATGCAAGGAGGCATCAGGATGCAAGTTAGTGTCCTGATGCCTGCACGAAAAAATAGCTACAACTCCTGAGATGTGGTTATTTTTTGTAAGATAACACGGCTTACATAGAAACATAGAAATGACGGCAGAAGAAGACCAAACGGCCCATCCAGTCTGCCCAGCAAGCTTTCGCACTTTTTTTTTCTCTCACATACTTATCTGTTTCTCTTTGCTCTTAGTAACCTTTTTTTATTCTATTTCCCTTCCACCCCCACCATTAATGTAGAGAGCAGTGTTGGAACTGCATCTAAGTGAAATAGCTTAATTTAGTTAGGGGTATTAACCACCGCAATAAGCAAGCTACACCCATGCTTATCTGTTTATTCAGACTGTGTAATTCAGTCCTTGTTGATTGTTGCCTGAATATAGATCAACCTTTCTTCATTCTCCCCTGTCGTTGAAGCAGAGAGCCATGCTGGCTATGTATTGAAAGTGAAGTATCAGTCTTGCTCCCCTGCCGTTGAAGCAGAGAGCTATGCTGGATATGTGTGAATTGTCAAAATTTCCTCCCCTGCCGTTGAAGCAGAGGGCTATGCTGAATATGCGTGAATTGTCAAATTTCCTCCCCTGCCGTTGAAGCAGAGATCTATGCTGGATTTGCATTGAAAGTGAAGTATCAGGTATTTTTTGGTTTGGGGTAGTAACCGCCGTAACAAGCCAGCTACTCCCCTGGTTGCAAATTCTTTTTTTTTTCACATTTCCTTTTGCCTTTGAAGCATAGATCAATGTTGGAGTCGCATTAATGAATAAGGATATTCATCTCCAGGTAGTGGCCATCATTCCCTCAAGCCACCCCCATGCCTCTTCTCTTCATTCACATCCTCTAGACTTTATGGATCCACAGTATTTATCCCACGCCCCTTGCAATATTTCTGGCAACTTCATTATTAAATGTGCATCAAATTACCTATGGCTGAGCTGCTTTGCATGTATTTGAAAAATTTTGCATGCAAATGCATACAAAGCAATTCATCTAAATAGAGGATTTTTTTAGGCCAAATATCATGTGATGTCACTTATTGTGCAATAAACAGCTTTTTTTTGAACAATTAACCCTGTTTGTTACACATTAACTGCTTATCGCAGCTTAGTAAATGACCCTCTTGGTGTCTGTGTGTTACTGCCTTATCTTAGTTTAGTAAATAGGTTCCCACTATATATCTCTTCTGCAGGTCTATTGCTCTTTATCGGTCATTACTTTATTTCTATAAAGTCATTTCTATTCCCCCAGAAATAGCATCCCTAGAAACAGCTTCTTTAAAGCATGCTCATAAATGCTGAAGTGCAGAGAGAGTTGAAATATCACTGGAAATCCTCCAGAAAAGATCATGTCTACTATACTTCCGTACAAAGTGAAACCAGAAATTATTGCATGCTTTTGATTTATGTAGGGTTCAATTCATCCTCACTGATTTTGAGCTCCGGACAACAAATATCTCCAGATGATTATCCCAAATTTCAAGTGCCATAATACGGTGATATTTGAGTTGGTCAAAAAAATATAAAGCATGATTAAAACAAAAAAAATTCAGGGCATGCAGGAGACGGAAGAGATACCAAAGACATTTCATTAACATTCTCCAACACACTGAAAAACTGCCCCACAAAAGCTTAGAGGTATATTTTAAAAGCCTTGTGTGTGCAAAAACAGCTACATATGCATGTAAGTAGGCCGTGTGAGAGCTATGCAAATTTTAAATAGCCAAGAAGGGCATGGGGACTGCAGAGGCAGGGCCACCACTGACACATGTAACCCCTAATTTTCCTCAGCCAATGCATGTGTTAGGCATATAACTTTGCTACAGCTCCTCAGTATGTGTGTGTGAGAGAAAGAGAGGGAGGGAAAGGCAGAGAGAGAGAAAAACAGACTTTTTATAGGGCTCAGCCTGACACTCAATATATAGACCATTGTAAGGGGCACTTTGATTTGGAGTGAGTTTTCAGGAGGTGGGTTGGGGTTGGGGGGGCGGGGGGTGTTGTCACAGACACATTCAGAGGTATTCATTGTAAAATTGGCATCATTAAAGAATTTTAGTCCTTATAAGTGATGAAAAGGAGTTGATTTGTGCAATGCAGCTAGCAAAGACTGCAGTGAACAAATCAACTCCTCTTGTTAGAATTTCATGTGTATATAAGAGAATGCACATTGTGAAGTCAATTTTCACAGTGAATTTGTGTGTATAAATAATTATTTACCTATATAAATGGCTTTCTCTTCCCTCCATGAGGCTAAAAGCATGTGTGTGTTTAGGTTGGGGGAGGAAAATAGCATACATAGATTGTATTTCCATGTCTATACACATTGGGGCGGATTTTAAAAGGCGCGCAAATAGCCTACTTTTGTTTGCGCTCCAGGCGCAAACAAAAGTACGCTGGATTTTAGTAGATATGTGGCTACGGCCCGGGGCGGTCCGGGGGCTCCGCGCGTATCTGCTAAAAACCTGGATCGGCGCGCGCAAGGCTATGGATTTTGTATAGCCGGCGCGCGCCGAGCCGCGCAGCCTACCCCCGTTCCCTCCGAGGCCGCTCCGAAATCGGAGCAGCCTCGGAGGGAACTTTCCTTTGCCCTCCCCTCACCTTCCCCTCCCTTCCCCTACCTAACCCACCCGCCCGTCCCTGTCTAAACCCCCCCCTTACCTTTGTCGGGGGATTTACGCCTCCCTCTGGGAGGCGTAAATCCCCGCGTGCCAGCGGGCCTCCTGCGTGCCGGGCCGCGACCTGGGGGCGGGTACGGAGGGCGCGGCCATGCCCCCGGACCGCCCCGGGCCGTAGCCACGCCCCCGTACCCGCCCCCAAAACGCTGCCGACACGCCCCTGAAACGCCGCGACGACCGGGCCCGCCCCACGACACGCCCCCGACACGCCCCCCTCGGAGAACCCCGGGACTTACGCGAGTCCTGGGGCTCTGCGCGCGCCGGGAGGCCTATGTAAAATAGGCTTCCCGGAGCGCAGGGCCCTGCTTGCGTAAATCCGCCCGGTTTTGGGCGGATTTACGCGAGCAGGGCTCTGAAAATCCGCCCCATTATTTTTTATGAAAAAAGAACCTACACAAAAAGCATATACAAATATTTGTGGGTAAGTTCTACCTCTGTTCCCTCTAAACTGGGCAAATGTGCATATGTGCACAGGTCGTAAAGTCCACGCACACAGCAAGGCATAGTGTGCACAAGAAATCCCAATATTATTTGCATTATACTGGCTCAAAGTGCACAATTTTGAACTTGGCTTATAAAAATTTACAAGAGTGCTACTCCAGGCTCTAGAAGCTGTGGGCATAGAGTGTGCTGGGTATACCTCCCACTCATTTAGAATCGAGGCGGCAACATTTGCCTCATCTTGGGGTTTAACTTGGTGTAATTTAACTGACCCGCATACATTGTCTCCTTGCTATCTGCTATTATTCATTCCCAGTTATGCAATAGGTGATGGATGTTAACTATATCCCTGTTTGATGTTATCCTTTTTCGATGTATCCCTTGTTCGATGTAATAATATTTTTAACCTTGGTTTGATGTAAACCGATGTGATATGTCTATTCATGAACGTCGGTATAGAAAAGTTCTAAATAAATAAATAAATAAATAAACTAAGGAGGCATTTATGAGGACTGGGAGATGGAAATCAAATACCTGACTTACCTAAGGCTGGATGAATACTTTAAAGATGACTTCCCTTAACCATAACATTATCTTCATTCCAGGTATAGGGCACCATTTACGGCACATTTGGATAATTGGGCACTCTTTTGTCAGTCAGGCTCTGCGACGGGTGTAAATGTCATTGGGGGTTCACTTGGGTATGGCAATTCACAGGATGGCTTTGACATGGAGGGGATGCCCAGGTATGATGTGGGACCAGATGATGCAGCAATCCTTTAGATGATAAAAACATCCTCCCCCCCCCCCCCCCCCCCCGTGCATTAATTTGACAATTGGGTGGAAATGACCTTAAGTCGATGCGCTGCATCGAGCTGATACAAATGATGCAAAGAGACTTCATAGCCATTTCCGAACTAATGCCTGAAACATGCATTGAATGGTCTTGCATCATCCCCAGGTAAGTTTGGAAGGGAGAGCATTCACACCAAGCCAGAGACAAGACAAGATGAAAGATAAACAAATGAATGACATTTGTGACATAAATCAGTATCTGCCAATCCCATCCATTTCTGTTTCATGCTGTCAATATAAGAGTGGTATAATATTTAATATTGCATTTCCCAAAGTCTCATTTTAATTGTTAACTTATGAGCTGCAAGAAACAGGTCACAAAACTTTGTAGCATTCATTGAAATTCTAAATTCTTGCTGCCAATAACTGGCTAAAGGCTCAAATTCTCTAAGATAAACACTGCTTTTATAAAGGACATACCAACTCGAAACTGAATTTTTATCCTCCTCTATAGTTTCTATTTCATTTAATAGTTTTACTCCCCCTGGGCCTTTAAGATTTTGTAAACCTAAAGAGAGAAAATATTGCCGTACTAGCAAAAAAGTATAAAAATTGTGATGCAGGAGTAAGTAGCATTCTCTAATCTGCTCAAACTAATTAATGTTCCCATCAAATCATCTATAAAGTGTTTGAGATGTAGCAGACCCTTAGCCTTCCATTCCTCCAAGTCTTGCTCTCTCAAGCTCTAGTACAAAGTTAGAATGAGCATATCTTCTTAATGTCAGGGGACATCATGTGACCTCATCACTCAAAACTAGTTCCAGAGTTGATGGAAATGTAGATCTTTCTAAAATTCAAACTTCTTTTCATAGGTTTCCAGAATTTCCATCTATGTAGTAAGATGACTGAAAGCTCCTTGGCCTTGCTCCCTCTATACCTACCTGCCATGCCCCAAGTTCCACCTTAGTGATCTTGCTTCCACCTGCTTCCCTGCCATGTCCCTGATATACCAACTTAGGTTTCTTGCTGCTATCAATCTTCCTACCTACCATGCCCTTTTTATACCATCTTAGAGGACTTATTGTTTCCCTTCCTAGGTGCCATACCCCAGTTATACCACCTCATCAGTCTTTCTGCTACTATTCTACCTACCTGCCTTGCCCATGATATACCATTTTGAAGATTATGTTGTCAAGATGCCTACCTGACATGCCTATTATGTACCAGCATGAGAGTTTTGGGGCCTTCTTGTTGTTTGCTGTTTGGATTTCAGCCTAATTCTCCTACACTTTCTTTGTTGGTTTTACTGGGGTGATTTTTCCATAATAAAATGTGAAAAAATAAAAATAAAATGTTTCTTCTCCCACCCAGTTCTTTTCTGGTTCTTCATTTTGTTCTATCCATCTACAAACCCAGTCAAGTTCACCCACCCTGTTTCTTTATTGGCTATACTGCAGTGTTTTGTCCCCAGAACAAAATGTGAAAGATGAAAAATAATACAAGTTTCTACTCCCACTTTACCTCTTTTCTGGTTCTTCATTTTGTTCTTCTCTTCTACAATCTCAGCCTAGTTCTCCCACCCTTCTCCTTTCTTGTTTATCCTGGGGTTCTTTGTCCCCATAATCCCTTAGTCAGAAGGAAGAAATACAGGCACAACATAAAAAATGCACAAGAAAAACATTTTACATGTTCTGAATGTATGAAAGGTTTCATTATAAATAGAGAGAGGAATATCGAGTAAGAAAAGGGAAGTGTTAATCCCCTTGTACAGGTCCTTGGTGAGGCCTCACCTGGAGTACTGTGTTCAGTTCTGGAGACCGTATCTCCAAAGGGACAGAGACAGGATGGAGGCGGTGCAGAGAAGGGCGACCAAAAAGGTGGAAGGTCTTCATAGAATGACTTATGAGGAGAGATTGAAGAATCTAAATATGTACACCCTGGAGGAAAGGAGGAGCAGGGGTGATATGATTCAAACTTTCAGTTACTTGAAAGGTTTTAATGATCCAAAGACAATGACAAACCTTTTCCGTTGCAAAAAAATCAGCAGAACCAGGGGTCATGATTTAAAACTCCAGGGAGGAAGACTCAGAACCAATGTCAGGAAGTATTTCTTCACGGAGAGGGTGGTGGATGCCTGGAATGCCCTTCCGGAGGAAGTGGTGAAGACCAAAACTGTGAAGGATTTCAAAGGGGCGTGGGATAAACACTGTAGATCCATAAAGTCTAGAGGATGTGAATGAAGAGAAGAGGCAAGTGGTGGCTTGCTTGCGGGAATGACGGCTACTACCTGGAGATTAATATCCTTATTCAATAAACATACACAGTTAATGCGACTCCAATATTGCTCTATGCTTCAACGGCAAGAGGAAATGTGGAAAAAAAGGATTTGCATCCACAAAAAAGCAGGGGAGTAGCTTGCTTGTTATGGCGGTTACTACACCAAATCAACTAAGCCTGATACTTCACTTTCAATGCACATCCAGCATAGCTCTCTCCTTCAACGGCAGGGAAAATGAAGAAAAGATGATTTATATTCAGCATCAACCAACAAGGAATGAATTACATAGTCTGGGTAAACAGATAAGCATAGGAGTAGCTGGCTTGTTACGGTGCTTACTACCCCCGAATCAATTAAGCCTGAAACTTCACTTGCAATGCACATCTAACATAGCTCTCTGCTTCAACGGCAGAGAGAATGAAGAAAATATGATTTATATCAGCATCAACCAACAAGGAATGAATTACATAGTCTGGGTAAACAGATAAGCATGGGAGTAGCTGGCTTGTTACGGCGGTTACTACCCCAAATAAAATAAGCCTGATACTTCACTTTCAATGCACATCCAGCATAGCTCTCTCCTTCAACAGCAGGGAAAATGAAGAAAAGATGATTTATATTCAGCATCAACCAACAAGGAATGAATTACATAGTCTGGGTAAACAGATAAGCATAGGAGTAGCTGGCTTGTTACGGTGCTTACTACCCCCGAATCAATTAAGCCTGAAACTTCACTTGCAATGCACATCTAACATAGCTCTCTGCTTCAACGGCAGAGAGAATGAAGAAAAGATGATTTATATCAGCATCAACCAACAAGGAATGAATTACAAAGTCTGGGTAAACAAATAAGCATGGCTGTAGCTTGCTTGTTATGGTGGCTACTACCCCAAATCAATTAAGCATGTTACTTGACTTGGAATAAGTATCCAGCACAGCTCACTGCTTCAGCAACAGAGGGAATTAAGTAAAGAGGATTTTATTCAGACAATCAACAATGGCTGAATTGCACATGCAGGGTAAACAAATGGGAGCAGCTTGCTTGTTACGGCGGTTACTACCCCAAACGAATTAGCTAGATACTTCACTTAGATGCAGCTCCAGCACTGCTGTCTGCATCGATGGTGGGGGTGGAAGGGAATTGGAATCAAAAAGTTACCAATAATGGCCCTGACTTGAGCGGTCAGAGTAACAGATTATAAAAACAAATAGGTGTGAAAGCTTGCTGGGCAGACTGGATGGGCTGTTTGGTCGTCTTCTGCCGTCACTTCTATGTTTCTATGTTTCTATGTTTCTATGTTTCTATTATAAAGAGATAACTAATGTAACACCAGAAAAGCAACAAAGGGAACAAACTGTGTTCAGCTACAAAATATGGGAAAAACTTTCTTAATAAAGCAAACCTCACAATTTACCAGGAAAGCCATACTGATTGAAAAAAAAGTTTTAATTGGAAAGCAAATTTAACAAGAACCCCAAAATTCTACCCAGCAGCAAGATCAAGTTCAAGTTAAGAATGTAATAAAATCTTATGTCACAAAAATGAAACTGAGGACAGATCATTCTCTTGTACTAAATCTGAAAAGTAGCAAGAGCTTCAACTGGAAGACAAACATCTCCCATTCCACTCTGCCTTGCTGCTATACCCTTTGTCTTCTGAGTCTTTTTTCACTCAGCATTGTGTCTTAACCAGACTTTGCACCTTGACGGTCTTGATGTCACTCTGCCTTGCTGTTATTTATTTATTTTATTATCTCTAACATACTCACTTTTATATATACAGCCAATCAAAGTTTTAAACATAATACATAAAATGCATATTTATAATGAAAAGAAAAACATGAAACTTCAAAACATAAAATCATAGTAATAATAAAATATAACCTCTTGATTCAAATCCTAGTCTAATTTTATGCTTTATGAAAACAACCAATCTTTACCTTTCTTCTAAAAACTAAATAATCCCCTTCCTGACATACTAACATTGCTAAGAGCATACATGCATACACTAATTTATATTCTTGATTAATAATATTGGATTATTTAAAGCAGACATATTTACCTCCAGGCCTTGTGGGCCACAAATAGGTCAGGGTACCAGGATATTCCTAATGAATATGTATGCAATACATTTGCATATGTTAGAGGCTGTATGCATGTGAACCTATTACATACATCTTCAATGGGAATATCTTGAAAACTTGATCCATTTGCAAACCTTGAGGACCGGAAGTGAATACCACTGCTTTAGAGAATTAACTGTATATTTCGTTTATGCTGGGGCTTCCCAAACCTTTAGTCTATGTAACCCCATTTCAGCACTTGAAAATTCACATAATCCAAGAGAATGACCAAAACAAATTAGCAGATTAACAATCACACCACTGTCACCCTCCCCACTCTCCTGCTGATTTCCTTTTTCCACCTCCACCTTCTCTAGTTGATCTTTTCCTTTCTCTCAACTTTTACCCCATTCAGATGAACTCTTCTCTCAACCTCCCCACTTCCAGCCCATCCGCTCTCTCACCCCCTTCAGCTCTGATCATCTCTCACTCCCAAGCCTTTCTTATGATTCCCAACTAATGCTATGGTATTCACTCCCTCTCACCCCATCCTCCATCCATTCTCAGCCCTCTTACATCCCACAGCTGACCTTTTTTAATTCCCCCTCTATTGCCCTCCACAGCCAATCCCTTTCTACCTTAGCCAACCCTCAAATCCCTCCTGCATCTGATCCCTCCCTTCAAACAGCCCCTTCTCCAAATATTCCAAAGGACAGAGTCAGCGGTGACATTTTTCTTTTGGCTCTAGGCCAAAAGTGAATGACAACTGGTGAGAACAGAAGGCAGCCTGATGACAAAGAGAACCTTTCCTTGGGTAGGCTCAGTAGTGCGTGAGGAGAGAGGACCAGCAGCATTCTCAGCCCTCTTCTCCCTCATGGCTGGTCCCAAACCTAATGATGATCTACAAATGGCAATAGCATTAGTGAAAGAAAGCATGAATCCTGAGTGTTAGTACAAGCTCAATGACTCTGCAAAAGCCCCGATCCCTCCTTGCAAATGGCTTTCTGTTACCACAGAAACTCATGAAAGAATAGAGCTGCTGCAAGGCCTGTGAGTGCAAGCTGGCTCACAGGACCTACACTGACTTCAGTTATTAATGCTGCTGCTGCTGCTGCTGCTGCTGGCAGCCGCTGAAGAGTGCAGCCATTTGAAGTTCTTGTGAACCCAGCTGAAGGTTTTATGACTCCATTTGGGATCCCAATCCACGGTTTAGGAAGCCCTGGTCTACACTGAATAAAAACATTGCAGAATAAGGGGAAACCATTGTTGAAAGAAGAGCTAGAAATAGACATCTGTACGTACACAGTAACAGCAAAGCTAGAATGTACAGAAGAGAAAAGATAGATAACGTAACAAAAGACAGGACAGACTGTGGTAATTTCAGAAACACTTGTTCTACATATTCATAGCACATATGATTCCCTTGCATGCAACAACACATCCCACCCAGAACACAAAGCTAGGTTTCTTACTGACCCCATCATTCCTGTTCTAAGTTTATTATTTATTCACTTCCTTACTTGTGTCATCTTGATTTTTCAACCTTTAATCAATCCAGGCCACAAGATGGATTACAATCAAGTATATACAATACAATACAATAATTAACATAAATTACAAACACAATGCCTACTATCAATTAGCACCTCCAGCCAATTAAAATTCTTCCCTAATCATCTTACCTTTATTCCCATAGTCAGCCAAAACTATTTTAAATCAACCAAGCCTATACTATTTAGCATTTGAAAACACATGAAAAGATCTTAACATGGATCCATTGCTCAATTGGGAGCAAATCCAGAGTAACATGATCGATTTTTTTCTTCCTTATATTCACATTTTCAGCTGTATTCTGCAAGAGCTATAAGTGCTTTAACTTAACTCTATACTGTAAATAAGCTTGCAGATAATCTGAAATTATTCACATATCAGATAACATATAACAAGTTCATTAGAGACCAGATTTACTTTATGGCTTTTTTTTCAGTTTTCACAAGCTTATTGTTACATGCAGTATTTCACAATGAAGCATAGTTATATGAAACAATGCTTAGATTTGTAATGCAACACTTACAAATCATTCTGGATTTTAAAATTCCTAAATCACCTATGCCAAATAAGGGCTCCAGGGATTGGTGAAATTGACTTCAGTGCCAGGAAAAATCATGGAAACTATTCTAAAGATAGCAAATCACAGAACATATATAGAAAGAGGTGGTTTAAAGGAACACAGCCAGCATGGATTTATACAAGGGAAATCTTGCCCCACCAAGATGCTACATTTTTTTGAAGGAGTTAATAAACATGTGGATAATAGTGAGCTAGAGGATATTGTACATTTGAATTTTCAAAAGGTGTTTGATAGTGCCTGTGAGAGAATGTACAGGAAATTCCCCCAACCCTCCTTAAGGGATTGGCTACAGCTATCTAGCCCAGTGCTTCTTAAGGATCAGCCCTAGAAGGAGCTTCACAGTTCCACTCACCCAGGCTATGTACAATAGGCCAAGGAGGTTAATCCCAATCCTTGTAGTCAAGGTTCAAACAGTGAGTAAAGGCCGGACAGCCTAGAAGATTTTTTTGTTTTTTCCCCTCTCCTTCCATGGAGAGATACATAGGTTGGAGGTAGCTGGGAAAGCAGGGAAGATAGAGCAAGTGATCCATATTCTTGCTACAGGGTAGCAGCAACTCTAGACCACACTACATACACAAATTGACCAGCAGCAGGCACTGTGTTAACAAGTTATGGAACAAAGCACAATGCTAACTCTGGTAGCATAGGCAGTACTGAACAGTGTGATTACGCCACCTTCCTTGTCACCAGTACTACTTAAGATGAACCCAGGAGAACTGTTTTCTGAAAATCTTTGAACATACAGTTCAGGTGACAGGCTGGCCAGAAGATAGGTGGACTACCTATCTGGGGAATCTACCCACCAGTGGATTTCTTCCTTCAAGATGCCTTCCAAACTGCTAATCTGGGAAAGAGGGCCACCTACCAGGAAGTCAAGGCCACCATTCTAGAGAGAACGGGGCTCATCCCAAAAGCATACTGACAGCAATTTCAGCAGGTGTTTGTTCAGGCTGGAGAAAACCCAAGGAACCTATACACAGACATACAAATGTCATTTGGAAGTAGCTACACTCAAAATGGAAGACTAGGGTGGAGGTAGCCAAAGTGGTTCTGCTGGAACAGTTCCTAGATATCCTAGAACTGCCTATGCAGCAGTGGATATGCCAACACCCAAACCCTATGCTTGAAAAGGCGCTGGAAATAGCAGAGTGCCTGAGTCCCCACAGTTCCCAGAAAAGCCACTTGACCCAGAGGATGGCGAAGTCCTAAGAGCCAGAGGAACTGACAACCAGTAGCAAGGATTCAGGAGGACTTTTTACCTCACCAACAAACTTCAGCCAGACTGCCATGTTTCAGTTGTGGAGAAAGGAGCCATTTTGCCAAAGACTGTCCCTGCAGGGAAGATGAGCCAATGGACATTAATGCTATAACCCCACACTTTTGTAATTTTGTGGATGTCCCCAGCCAGGGAGTCTCTACTTTTGTGATTTCGGTTGAGGTAGATTGCATTCCAACCCATTAGTGGACTCTAGGAATGTGAGAATGCTTGTTCGAAGAGAATTAATAAGCAGGGCCAGATTGACTATGACAGAATAGTGACTCTGTTTTCAAAGAAATGCTGCAGGTATACTTAAATATATATTGAACTGGAAAAAGTACAGAGAAGGGCGACCAAAATGATATTGGGGATGGATCGACTCCCCTATGTAGAAAGACTAAAGAGGTTAGGGCTTTTCAGCTTGAAGAAGAGACAGCTGAGGGGAGATATGATGGAGGTCTATAATATCATGAGTAGATTTGAATGAGTGAATCTGTTATTTACTCTTACAGAAAGTACAAAGACTGGGGGACACGCCTTAAACTTAGCAAGTAGCACATTTAAAACAAATAGAGACTGTATTGTACAAATCAACTCCCCTTGTTGGTACAATTTATCGGTCATATCTAATTTGCAGTTAATTCCTCTGACTGTGTATGTAAAAGCACCCCCCCCCAAACCTGCCCCGAGTTGACATTGTACTCTCTTACATATATAAAACATATATAACACGTCACATTGACTCTATACAGAGTTGGGTAGATTTTATGAATCTACACGTGCATACTTTTGTTCACGCACCAGGCGACCCGGGTCACCTTTTGTTCGCGCACCAGGCAACCTGGGGTCGGCGCGTGCAAGGGGGTGCACATTTGTGCAACTTGCGTGCGCCGAGCCCTGCGCGCGCTGCCCATTCCCTCTGAGGCCACTCCAAAATTGGAGCGGCCTCGGAGGGAACTTTCCTTCTACCCCCCACACCTTCCCCTCCCTTCCCCTACCTAACCCCCCCCCCCCCCCCGGCCCTATCTAAACCTTCCCCCTACCTTTGTTGTTAAAGTTACACCTGCAGGAGACAGGTGTAACTCTGCGCGTGCCAGCGGGCTGCTGGTGCACCATCACCCGACCTGGGGGCTGGTCCGAAGGCCTCAACCATGCCCCCGGGCTGGTGCTACACTCCCGACATGCCCCCAGAATGCCCCAAAATTCGAGCTGCCCACTTGACACGCCCCCGACACGCCCCCCCTTGCGAAGCCCCGGGACTTACGTGCGTCCCAGGGCTTGTCCTCGCCGCCAAGCCTATGTAAAATAGGCGCGGCGCACGCAGGGGGGTTTTAAAAGGGTTACGCGCGTACCTTATGCTCGTAACCCTTTAAAAATCCGTCCCAGTCTCTCTTGCTATCTCTCTGGTGTGGGTTGTGATAATATACTGCATGCATTAAAAATAAGCTCTCACATGAATGCCCACAATCCTAAAGGTATTGATTGGATATCCCACAATCCATGAGCATATTAGTTTTGGGTTTTTAGAAGCTGGTTTTCTTCTTAGTAGGTGGGTTCACAAGATGGTGGATATCCTGGTAGAGACAGCTCAGAATGTGCTGCTTAGAGCAATAAAATGTCTGTCATGGCCATAGCAACTTCAACAAGTTTGTGTCTTAACTATGTCAACTAGTTTCAGACAATGCCTTGTTTATTAAACAATAGCAGTTCTTTGTCTTTTACAATTCTGTAGCATCTATCTCAAGTTGCTCAGATCCATCTTATTTTGCCCATCCAAAACATACACAAATCCTGGATGGATATCCTGGGCTAGACCCTACAACTTCCAGAAGGCCTTGGTAAAGTGAGTTACAATAATTAGTTTATACCACCCCCAGACAGTGAACAATCATTAACAAGTTGGTCTTAAGTAGTAATGAGCTAAACTAGGTTACTCTATATATACAATAACTGTTGCCAGATGTGGAGGGACTGTGCAGTGATCTGTTTAAGGAAAATGTACATTTTTTCACTGAGGAGCCAATGTTCTACCTTTATGGCAAGAGAGCTGTGAATAAATTAAGAAAAAGGTAGATTATATAGATGGGAAAAGGTATTTTTCCAAATCTTTTCATAGATCATTGTTTTCTATAGCATTAGGTCATCCTGCTTTATATCTTTTTTAAAAGAGGAGTTTTGTTTTTAATAAAGATATGCGATGCTGCTTTTTCACCATTATTTCCTACAGAGCAATATTAAGCCTATTTAAATGAGGTTAGCTGATGACTCAAGTATGAACAATCATTTTCATATTCTTGAGTTTAGTTCAAATGACATGGGGCTATTCAGCCACCTTTTCAAAATGAAGGATATAAATAACAGTATTCACTTAAAGTGTTGGTTATATTTTAGCTTCGGAGTAGAGCTCAAAGCTGGAGGAGTCACACATTACCCAGAATGATAGCGTAGAGAAAGGCTATTGGCACTTTAAGTAAGAACTAATAAAGGGGTCATTTATCAAAATGCGTTAGGGCATTATTGCGGGCATTAGAGCTCTAACACCTGTAATAACACCCTAACGCATGAGACAAATTCTGCATTGCAAAATGTGTATGTACATTTTATTCAAGTGGGAGGAGTTTGGGCGGAATAAATGGAAATGAGAGCTGGTTAACTTGCATGCAATATTAACCTCAGAAATAACTACACCTTTTTCTTGAGCATTATGCTTAGGATAGCTGTGCATTACAGTCAAAACAGGATTTATCACATTGGGGAGGGAAAGCGAGAAAGAGAGAGAGAGAGAGAGGAACTCTGTGGAGGCCCACTGATTGCACTGCAGTCAAGCTAGGTAGAGAGAACATGGTACAAATCTACTCTTCTTTCACCTTTCATCCCTCCAAATCACATTAAATCTTCACTGATGGTAACTGTGCTGTTCATACGTATGGCTGTTCATGTAAAATTGCTCCCAGAACCCACACCACCCCCTCAAACTTCACCCCAAGCTATTAGTGTCTCCTCTTACAGTGGTATAAATAGTTAACTTTTTGTGAGCCCCCTAACAGAGGCTCTCTTTCTCTCTCTCTCTCTCTCTCTCTCTCTCCCCAAGCAGCCCAAAATGTAATAAAAGCCTGTCTGGGAACTTCTCAGCCTATGATGTGAAATTAATGCAGGTGTGATAAATTTAACGCACATTGCAGGCACTAATTTTGCTATATTTATTGCAAAATGATGAATCTAGGTCAAAGTTAGAGACAAATTTCTTTTATTATTACAAGAAGCTCCTAACCCTGCTGTCACTACTTTTAAGTTTCCAAGTGTGAATATGATTCGCCCCTCCTAACATAGCCTTTGGGGGAAACAGGGGGCCGGGTCAAGGGACTTGAATGCCACATGAATTATATTATTTTGAACATTAGGAGCTTCTTGTAACAATAAAATAATTTTGTCACTAACTTTATTAGTTCTTTCTTAAAGGACCGATAGCCTTTCTCTACACTATCATTCTGATTAATATATTTTAGCTTTAACATTTTCTAAGCCGTGTGTGGGATTGAATAAACACCATGCTGAATTTCTAGCAAGCTTCCCCTTCTAGATCACCCAGGAGGAATGGGGTTTTGATTTTTTTTGATAACTCATCTCTAATGATTGATTTTACCATTGACTTTATGAACCAATGACCCTTGCTAATGTCACATTGTAGGTGAGAATCTTACCCATTTTGCTATAAACTGATTATGATAATCATATAGTTGTACCACTCTGCCAAAACTATAGAAAAGATTTCTAATACATAAGTGCAGAGAAACATAATTACCACTGCAGTGTAATTTAGATCTTGGCTTGCATGGGCTGGCAAACAATATCCTGCAGTAGTGCTGTTCATCATATCAAATGGAAACTACCAGTTTAGATGTAATTAAAATGGCCAGAGAAGTGCTGGAACTGATATTTTTAGTATCCTAGAAAAGTATTGTGTATAGAAAAGTGCTAGCAATCAAATTTTATGCAGGTTTGATTGCCAGCAAGTCTATGTTCTGAGGTAGATTTAGCTACTAAAATATCTTTGTTTTTTAACAGAAAATAAATGTCCACTCCTCACAAAAGTAGTATAGAATTGTTAATAATCACATTTTGCCAGTAAATCTCAAATAGATTATATTACTTCTACTGTACAGGTAGGACTGAATCAAATTTCTCTCTTTTACCCATATTTATAGTTTCCTCTTCATCCCTTCTCTCTCATGAAAAAACTGGGCAGATAAGGCAGTTTATAAAAAAAAACCTTAAAATAAATAACAGAATTCAAAGCAAATTTCAGGTTTTTTACATTTTTATTTTTTTACCTCTGATATAATATATATTTGTTAGATCTGACCTGGGTGAAAAAAATATCCAGATTTAACTGAATGCATTTACATAAAAATGAATGTTCCTATATAAGAGGTATATAGGTTTAAATCTGTAAATATTCACATTTGAAGTGAAAAAGATACAAACCATGCAAGTATGTCAATTCTAGGATGCTGAGAACATACCAAATTAATCCAATTCAGTCTGTGGCTTCCTGACCTGATTTTACTCTGATTTACTAAGGATTTTCTCCCGTTCTGTGTCTATGGGAAACGTGCTTAACATCTTACAGTTCTGAATTTGAAAGAAGTTTGGATCCACAATCAAATCAGCTGACCTATTCCTCAGATATATTATAGGTTCATGCTGTATTATTTTAATCCAACAGTTTGTGGTATTTTATTGTTTAGCCTGGAAACGTTTTTGTGTATAAATATAGATATTATTGGTTTTATTTTCTAATGGAGTTTCTCCTCTGTGGCAAAAGTCCTTTGAAATTAGACTCAGATATAAGTTCTGGACAAGAACAGGCCAACGTTTCAAAAGCCTACATGTCAGTGAACTTGCATGGTTTTGACATGGTTTTGTTGAAGGATTGTATTTCCTGAAACTTCATGGAAAGAAAAATATCCAGATGAAAAAATGTACATGCAAAATCTATTTATTTATTTATTTGAAAATATTTAATCCATGCCTAACTATCATTCTAGGTGAGTTACAAATGTAAGGAATCATAGGAATCCTTGACAAAAGGAGTGAACCAAGATCATGGGGAGGTACAGAGATATTTATTGAATAGAGGTTGGGGTTTGAGCGCCCCCGTGTGGGAGAGAAAGATGGTGTGTGCTTGAGCCTTTAGAAAACCCCTGCCACCATTTTAGGGTGTGGAGTCTTAGTTCAATTTTTCCTGAGTTGCCGTGTGTGGAACTGTCTGTTTGTGTAGTCCCACCTTTTTTTTGTTTTTGGGAAAAGAAGGTCTTCTTCACAGAAACTCGAGTAAAAAGAAGTGGAAACATGGAGGCCAATATTCAATAGGCTGTTTGGTGGACAAGTTAGCAGGATGATTTGTCTTATATATTCAGTGGGATAAACATCCTGCTGAACATACTAGCTTTAAGTTATCCGGCTACATGCAGCCAGATACCAAAAAGTTCTAATCAGTTATATTTGAAAATAGCCTTGTATGACAGGATAATGTGTTACTTAATTGAATATCTTTAAAAGATATCCAGCTGAGTAGAATCAAAAGCAAACAAACAAAGGGACCAGTGGGCCAATCTCCTCCCTTCCCCCCAAAATATGTTATAAACAGTGCCAGTGCTAGCTTTATTGCTACCTGAGCGAATAATTACTGTGCTGCCCCCCAGCCCCCAGTTAATCTCCCTCTAGTAGTCTAAATTTTAAAATCTAACATTCCTCCCTACCCAGGTCTATCCCCTCACCTCTGGAGCTCATGGCCAGTCAAGGGTGAACTTTAAAGCCCCCCCCCGCCCCCCCCCCCCACACACACACAATTTAAAATTATGAATTTATAATAACAGATTTTATATTAAAAAGAACATTCTGAGTATAGACTTCTGAAGTAAAAATATCATGTGCAAAAACCTGTATATTATATTTTCATGTATTGCAATGGTGCCAACCAGAAAACGCTGCAAAATTATCGATGTTATTAGGCCTATTGTAATGCATTTTGGATGTGGGCTTGACCCTCAGAAAGCCTTGAGTACTCCAATAACAAACCAGCACTAACTGCCAGCACTCAAATAATAACAGTTTTACCTATGAAGAAGTAACACTGCAAATATAAACCAACTCCTAAAATACCAATTAGGAAAATAGAACAAACCAGGCTGCTATACATCCCTACACAGAAGCTACATGCTAGCAGAATACCTCACCTCGGTCACACATGCAGAAACCAGACAGTCCATCACTAAACAAAAAGTCCATCACAGAATAAAAAGAGACCATAAAGTATAAATATAAATTTGCAGGCAAACTCTGAACTGAAAACTGCAACAAGGCACACTCTCTGTATACAGTGCAACAACAGAAACATCATCATTTGTCATAAAACAATAAAATCAAGAAATATAAAACATCAATCATAATAGTAAAACCACATGAATGGTGAAAATAAATATTTCAAGACAGCTGAAGAATAAACATCCAATAATTAAAAACGTATATAAATTGTTTTTTTTTTAAATTTCCCAAACACCAGTAAAATATTTCAAAAGAGCAAAACACCCAATAATTAAAACTAATAAAGATAAAAATAAAATATCCCACTCTTCATACCTGGGAGCTTTTGGTTTCCAGTCACCTTGAGACTGTTGTTCATTAGTGGGGGAGGGGGGGGGAGGGCACACAAACTTTCTCCTCTCTCTTTCTCAGATACACACACACACTTTCTTTCTCTCATACATACTCATGCTCACACACACACACATGCTTCGTCTCACACACACAGATGCTCTTTCTGGCTCACACACTCCCACACATTCATACTACCTCTCTCACATTTTCCTTCTGTCACACACACACACACACATACACACACATGCACTCCCTTTCTCATACATACACACATACGTACTTCTTCTCAAACATACACACACATTTGTTCTCTCAAACACAGGGGCTTCACCTTATTTTCTTCCACTTGCTTCCCCGGCAGCCTTGGGCCCACCTCTTCACTTTGGCCTCCATCGGATTGGGATAAGGTGGCCTCCATTCCACTTTGGCTGCTGGTGAGATGGGGTCTGCTGGCAGCCCGCAGCCTCTTCTCTGCTTAGGCTACCATTGGATGGGATGGGGTCTACCCGATAACCGCGCTCTCACTACCTCAACTCTTTCCCTCACTTCTCATCCCTTTCCCTCACTACCTCAGCTCTTCTTCCCCTTTCCCCTCACAATTTGCCCTTTCTCCCACTTTCCATCCCCTTCCCTCCCTCCCTCTAGATATTCCCTTCTCATACTCCTCAGTTCTTCCCCCATCCCTGTCCCTCTAGAGATTCTTCTCCCCCCTTAGTGAGTCACTATTTCAGCTTTTTTCACCTTCATCTCCTCTCCCTTCCTCTATAGGCGCTGTCCTCCCCTCTTCTCACCGCTTCCTATGCTTTCCCCACTTTCTTCCTGCCAGCTCCCTATGCCTTTCTCCCGCCTTCTCTCCCAGTCAATTCTTTGGTACGATTTCTTTCAATCAGGATTCCTTTTCCGCTCCTTTCTGTGTGAGCAGGCAGCAGGAACAGCAAAGCAGCCAAAGTAAAGAAAAGGCCGACAGATCACCCGCAGCATAGGAGCCGCTGAAAGAGGCTTGCCAGCTCAGATTTAGTTATCAGATTGGGCACAGGTAATGCAAACCCCTGCCCAATCCAGTGCATCAACTCCTAGATCTCCTGCTCGAGCTGGCAATAGGAGCAGCAGCAGCAGCATTTGAATGACAGAATCTCCTGCTGCCGTGGGGCCAGCCTCGTGAGAGGAGCAGTGATCTTGCAGCTCTTCTTGCGAGACTGGACCTGCAGCAGCAGGATATGACGTAATTGAAAGGCTGCTGCCGCTGCCCCCTGGTACGGGAAATCTAGGAGTTGATGCATCGGATCAGGCAAAGGCTTGGAGTCTGTCTTGGAGCCTATAGCCTCCTTTATAGACTTATTTTTACAACCGTTTGTGCAAAAGACTAGATCATATATAAAGGATACAGCACATTTCCTGGGATTATTGCAAGCATTGAATATTATTAAAAAAGGCATTATATATATTGGTCACAATGGACATTAACATAAGAACAGATACCAAAAAGTCCTAACCAGTTATATTTGAAAATAGCCTTGTATGACAGGATAATGTGTTACTTAATTGAATATCTTTAAAAGATACCCAGCTGAGTAGAATCAAAAGCAAACAAACAAAGGGACCAGTGGGCCAATCCCCTCCCTTCCCCCCAAAATATGTTATAAACAGTTCAAGTGCTAGCTTTATTGCTACCTGAGCGAATAATTACTGTGCTGCCCCCCAGCCCCCAGTTAATCTCCCTCTAGTAGTCTAAATTTTAAAATCTAACATTCCTCCCTACCCAGGTCTATCCCCTCACCTCTGGAGCTCATGGCCAGTCAAGGGTGAACTTTAAAGGCCCCCCCCCCCCCCCCCCCCACACACACACACACACAATTTAAAATTATGAATTTATAATAACAGATTTATATTAAAAAGAACATTCTGAGTATAGACTTCTGAGGTAAAAATATCACGTACAAAAACCTGTATATTATATTTTCATGCATTGCAATGGTGCCAACCAGTTCCCTTTACAGAAATATACACCTAAATATTGCTCTTCAGATCTTGAGTCATACTTTGGAACAATGTATGACAGTACAAAGAATATTAACTGAATTACTGTTGGATCTCACGCAGCTAGTGTTGTTTAATAATAATTTTTTATTTGGACAGCATTATTATCATCAGGTACATGGGATTCCAATGGGTTCGCCACTGGCACCGTCAGTGGCAAACTTATACGTTGCAGACTTTGAAGAACGTTATATTTTTCCATCATCATGGTGGGCAAAGATTGAATGTTGGTATTGATTCATTGATGATATTTTCTTTATATGGTCAGGATCTGAAAGTCATCTTGAAGAATTCCTTCATTGGATCAATACAAAAGATGATCATTTACAATTCACAGCTCAATTTTCATGTCATCGGGTCATGTTTTTGGATGTGGCTGTGTCTCACCAGAATGGGGAATTTCATACTACTGTACATCGAAAATCAACAGATAGGAATAATCTGTTGAAATTTCATAGTCACCATGCCTGCAGTTTTAAGATGGGGTTACCCGTAACCGAGTTTTTCTGTATTAGAAGAATATGTTCAACAGAAACATAGAAACATAGAAATGACGGCAGAAAAAGACAAAACGGCCCATCCAGTCTGCCTAGCAAGCTTCACACTTTTTTTTTCTCATACTTATCTGTTTCTCTTGGCTCTTAGTAACCTTTTGGTTCTATTTCCCTTCCACTCCCACCATTAATTTTGAAACACAGGCCAAAATATTGAAAAGCAGATTTTTGGCGAGAGCATATCCTCATAAAGCCATACAACGGGCATATAAGAGAGCTAAATATAGCGACAGACAGCAGTTGCTTCAATATAAACCAAGGAGAGAAGTGTCCAGGTTGTTCTGTATTTTAAAGCAAACTACCGCCATTGGTGCTATAGCATCTCCCATTAAGAGACATTGGCATATATTAGCTCTCCATGAAATTTTCAAGGATTACCGCTGTTTGCCACTACGAGAGATATGAATATTAGAGATAAAGTAGTACAGTCACAATTGCAACATTGTATCCAACCAGTGGAAGTTTTTGGCCACTTGGTTTGTGGGCATTATAGTTGGTATCAACAGTCCATTGTTGGGAAAGAGTGGCTTGAACCAATAACAGGTTATAGAATTTGGAGGAAGGCAAACATGGATTGTAATTCTATGAATGTCATCTATGCAATAATATATCCTTGCCCTAAGGTTTATGTAGGGCACACTGCATGACCTGTGAGAGTCAGGCTGGGGGAACATAAATCACGTTTCAATACAGCAAGAATGACTGCACCGATGATACAACATTTAATGGAAGCCGGACATGATTTTGCTCATATGACGTGGACAATAATAGAACAATCTAACATTTCAATCCGTGGTGGAGATCTTAATGTCAAACTTAATTATCGTGAAGCCTTCTGGATTTATACCTTAAAGACCTCTTTCCCAAATGGGATGAATGAGGAACTGAATCTCACTACGTTAATTTAATTGGAGGAGGTACAGCAAAGAGTGATTGTAAACGGAGGTTCACCGATTGGTTGGATGGTATGGCGTGATCGCGGATATGTTCAGTGGAGAATCTCTGGTGACGTATGAATGACATTTTATGCTAGGGATCAGCTGAATTTGAATGGTATCTGTTTGAAGATCAAAGGCTTGGCCAGAGAAGACACTTTGAACAAATAAGCAGTATGGAGAGAACCCGTTATACAGTGATGCAGATTAACATCCCCTGAGGAAGGACGGTTTGTTTGAAACATGTACATGTCGGGATTATTTAAACTATCCAGGATTTGTAGTAGGCTTCATATTTTATACTCAAAGGTGTGGAAAAAGAAGAAGAAAATGCATATCAAATAGTGGATGTCATTTGTTTTGAAAAAATTTGGGACATTAGCATATTAAGAAAATTCAATAAAACACAGAAGTGGTTGGAAGTTAATAATTATATATACATCACAGTTCTGGGGCACTATTTAAACATATGAAACCTCCAACCTACCCCCCAAAATTTTTTTTTCATAAATATGCTAAAGATTTTTTCAAACTTTAAAGTATATTAGAGCCAGAGATTCGCTTGTGAGTTTAAAACAAAACAATTTCATGAAATTTTGTTTAAAGCAAATTTTGACTTAATATTGCAGTGACAGGACGTTAAGGCTCTATTAGATTGATTGTAACTCAGATGTTAGCCAGCTAAATATAAGGGAACATATCTGACTAAATTCTAACCTCCTAATAAGTTAGGAAGCTAGAATTTAGCCAGCTAAAGTTAGGGGCATTCTGGGGACATAAATAGGAGGAGTTGAGTTAGCCAGCTGAGTTAACCAACTAATTCCAATATTCAGAGTTAGTCAGATGACTTAGCCAGCTATGTCTGGTTGGGCCAAAGAGCTGTCCTAAAATTAGGTGGCTACAGTTAGCCAATTTAACAAAGCCAGCTATATTCAATAGTGTAGTTTTGTTGTTGAATATACCTCCAAATTTAGCCAGATAAGTTTATCTGGCTAACTTTGCTAGCCAGACAGCATCTGAATATGGACCTCTTAGTGGCAGAACCTTCCCAGGACAAACAAATACCTTCTCATATGTGCAACCCCTTTGTCCTCTCTCATCCCCCTGGGCCCCCCACCCAATAGAAAGTATGAATCCCTGGGGTCTAGGGCCCCATCCCACTCCTTTCCCTCCAAAATATATCCTAGTGGTCTGAGGGGGGCCAATCTGACCCCCATCCCCACCCCTGGACCTCCCCTGTACCATGAAAACAATCTCTGATGGTCTAATGGAAGCCTGGAGCACCCCGAGCTCCAGGCCTATTCAATGCATTTTCCAAAATGGCACTGATCAACCTTCCAAATGGTAGAGGCAAGGGATGATCCCTACCATATAGTTGAGCAAAGGCCAGTCTGTTCCATTTTGGAAAATAGTGTTGACCGGACGTGGAGCAAGAGGACATTCTGGGCCCTCACCAGCCCACCAGGGAACATTCTGGGCCACCACCAGGCCAATACAGGGGAGTATTGGGTGGAGGTTTGGATTGGGGTATGGGACCCTAGATCCCAGGAATTAATGCTTTCTGTTGAGTTGAGGGGAGACAGAGTGCATATATTGGGGAGGAGGGGGGGAGGTCTTTGCTTGTGCAGGTGGAGCTTTTTCCACTAAGGGGTGTTTGAGATTGGGTGTGGGTCATCACCTTGCGGTTTCAAAACTGATTTTTAAAATATTCTTGGGGTTGCCACCACCAAAGAAGGCAATGGGGGAGGGGAATTTCAGGGGGTAGAGAGGTGATTATAGAGTCTCAGGCTCTTAAATGCGATGGCAGCCCCAGCCAATGTGGGCCATCATCGCACGGGTGGGCCACATTTTATTGCACAATTTTTGTCACATATTTGTCCCCTGATAAAAAAATTGCACACAGTTAACAGTGCATTATTTTTTTAGGCAGGGTCACCCCCCCCCCCCCTTGTGATATTTCTCCCCTCCTATGATACAAAATTTGCTGCTTGATAAATCTCCCCCTAAATTTGTACCTGAGGCTTGTAGCATGGACACATAAACCTTGGGTAGTTTATGCTTCTAGTGTTGCTCCTGATAAGGGCAGTGCTTGAGCGCCAGGAGTGGGTAAGTTCATACCTTGCTCCCAGCAAGGTTTTTTTTTTTGTTGTATCGGTGGTGTGGGGAGGGGGAAATGGAAGTCTGGGGGCTAGGGGCATAAGGCCTGGGTTTCTTGAACCTGGGTGGGAGGGATTCCAGGCAGCCTACTTACATCAATACAGAACCCGGGAAGGATGTGAGGAATGGGTCCAACCAGTGACCTGCTGCACTTTTGTCTTATTTTGTAGGTTTCAGTGGGATGGGGGCCCAGTGAGCATGGGACTCTGCTGGTTAATTTTATGACTATTTCAGGTTTTCAGTTTTATAAATGATGTTTGGTTTAGGAGAATTAGTGTTGGGTTTTTGTTGTTTTTTTTTTTTGGGGGGGGGGTTGTTTTGGTTTTATACTATTATATGATCTTATTGGACAGAGAGTATATGGTGAGTTGCACAGGAGATATGAGAGGGATAGGAAAATATTGAGGTGTTAAACTGATCCTAAGTTTGTAATGAGTGGGTGGAGTGTGGGGTTGGTAGTTTGGTTATGGAGCAGTTATCATTTGGTTATATAAATGCCCAGTCAATTAGGCATAAGGCTATAGATGTAGCTGACGTGCAGCAGGAGAATGACCTAGATTTATTTTTCAGAACTGAAACATGGCATTCTGATGTTGATATGCTTCTATTAAATTTAATGACACTGCCAGGTTACCATTTCCATGGACAAGCATGAGAGCAGAAGCGGGGAGGTATATTAATATTTTATAAATCAAAACTATTGGTGCAGAAAGTCCCATTGCTGCTTTGTGAAGGAGTTGATGCTAAGTTAAAGATTTTACATTTACAGTTCCGTTTTATGTGTGCTCCACCAGCCCTTAACTTGGAAAACAGACTACTATTTTTTAATAGTTTATTGTCAACTAGTGATAACGTTATTTTAATTAGAGATTTTAATATGTAAGTGGATAATTTATTATCCTTCTCTGCTCAGCAGTTTCTCGACCTAATTACTGTGTTAGGCACACAACAATTGGTTACAAGTCTTATGCTCCATTTAGGTCATATATTAGGTTTAATTTTATGTAACCTAACTTACACCTTGATGCATTAAACCACAATGTTTTTTGTGGGAGGGGTCTAGCTATCATGGGAGTGTCACCATGATAGTGGGGCCCCTCCCCCAAAAATACTTTGTGGCTCTATGGCACGTTCTTTTTCTTCACAGCCAAACGCCGTGAGACAAAAGAACGCTGTCAGTGGTGCTTTAGGTGCGATGGCGGCCCCAACCTCTAAGGATCGCCATTGTCTTACAGGGCCACAGCCAAAAAAGTAACATTTCTGTGGCAAAATGGGAAAGTTGAGTAGAGGTCAAGGCTGAGCCCCAGCTCAACCCAGGGCCACTACTAGAGATGGACCTGAGACCCCAACAATAGAAAAAAGTCCACGTGCAGCGATGGTGCCAGCCTCACCCCCACCCCCAACTCAGTTATTCCAATAGTGTTCTTCCCCTACCCCCTCCCATACAAAATAAGGACACCAATGTAATGCCACCTCCCACCAACCCAGCCCTTCAAACCCCCTCCTGCACCCCAAGGGTATAAAACTAATCACTGGGGTTCAGTTTTAGTGACCTGGCTCTATGTACATAACACATAGATGCCTCAACATTCAGTTTGACAGAAGCATAAGCTATTGGCAGGATCAGCTTCATTCCCTCTGCTGAGATAGGCATCCCCCACTCTGACTTCGAGGTTCTTTTCAAATTCCCTTATCTTACTATACTTTCCAATTCTTGGTCTTGTCTTTGCTATCCATTGCTTTGTATATTTGGTGCATCACTCCTTGGGCCCTTTATGCCACTCCAGATACTGCTTTGCCCTCCTGAAAACGTTTTGCTTTTGATGCTATTCTTCCTCCTTCCATCTCAGCCCTCAAGGTTCACTTTAGGGAGTTTCCAGCTACTCTTCTTTCTGCATTGCTCTGCTCCTACTATTTCAGTTTTTAATAACATCAGTTACATTATTGCCACTTCTGCTCCAATCCAGTCTTAGTATCTTAAGTGCTACCTCCGCTGCTCCAGCTGACTCCCTGCTGCATTGTAAATTAGAGATGTGAATCGTGTGCCCGATCGTCTTAACGATCGGGTTCGGCTGGAGGGAGAAACAAATCCGATTCACATCGTTAATTTTTTTTTAGTGAGGCCTGATCCTTTAAAATTGACCCCTTACCTTCCTCCACCCCCCCCCCCAACCCCCCCAAAACTTTTTACGAGTACCTGGTGGTCCAGTGGGGGCGCGGGGACTGATCTCCCGCTCTTGGGCCATCAGCGCCATTTTGGCTGCCACTCAAAAATGGTGCCGATGGCCCGATTAAAAAAAAACCCACCCGACCCTTTAAAGATGACCCCTTAACTTCTCCCACCCTCCCGATCCCCCCAAAACATTTTTAAATTACCTGGTGCTCTAGTGGTGGTCCCGGGAGCGATCTCCCATTCTCCGGCCATCGGCTGCCACTCATAAAGATGGCGCCGATGGCCCTTTGCCCTTACCATGTGACAGGGTATCCGTGCCATTGACTGGCCCTTGTCACATGATAGGAGCACTGGATGGCCGGCGCCATCTTTAAAGATGGCCCGAGAGCGAGAGATTGGCCCGAGAGCGGGAAATTGGTCCCCGCGCCCCCACTGGACCACCAGGTACTCGTAAAAAGTTTTGGGGGGGTTCGGGGGGGTGGCTGAAGGTAAGGGATTAGTTTTATAGGGTCGGGGTGGGTTTAGGGATTGTTTTGGTGTGCCGGTTTTCCCGCCCTCCCCCCAAATAACTCCCATAACGGGAGTAACAATTTTTCACGATAAATTGTGAAAATTTCTATTGTATCGCTCACTGTACCGATTTTTGACGATTTAAAAAATATCGGACAATTTTTTTAAATCGTCAAAAAACGATCCACATCCCTATTGTAAATCCCTTTCCCTATGGTATTTGCTGAGTCTTGATCTTGCACTGGCTATCTAATGATTTACATAGGCCTTACCCACCCAGATATCTTTAACGGTTTCATTCCCTTTTGGATATTTTCTTCAAACTCTATTCCCTTACAGTTACTGCAATTTTTGATCTCATCTAGTATTTAGCCTTTGGATTATACCACAGCAAAAGGCAAGGGCTGCATAAGTGCAGCACTCTGTATTGAGGTAGTATTTATAATAACTGATTCAGAAGAAACATTTCCTGTATTCCCTGATTCATTGAATATTAAACAGCTAGAGGTTAAAGAGTATTTGGTGTCTCCAGTCAATAGAATCTTAGCCTCCAGTGAAGCTTAACTCAGCTCCTTCACCTAATGATACCATACAGAAATGACATCAGGCCTCCTTCAGGGATTTATTCAGGCCTAGGACTTTCTATCAATGTTGTTGGTGCCCTTTGCCCCTTATTGTGAGCCAATGTAAATTCTCTTCGCCTACAGTACTTACCAACTCTTGAACTTGTCATTAGGGATGTGAATCGTTTTTTGACGATTTAAAATATCGTCCGATATATTTTAAATCGTCAAAAATCATTAGAGGCGATATATATAATAGGAATTCCCCCGATTTATCGTCAAAAATTGTAAATCAGGGGAAGGGGGAGGGGAAGGGGGAGGGCGGGAAAACCGGCACACTAAAATAACCCTAAAACCCACCCCGACCCTTTAAAATAAATCCCCCAATAAATTGCAAAATGGCGCCGGCCGTATGGCCATATTGCCGTATTGCAAAATGGCGCCGGCCGTATGGCCGTATGGCCGGCGCCATTTTTCATTACGGCAGCACGATTCGAGTGCAGGAGGTCGTTCCCGGACCCCCGCTGGACTTTTGGCAAGTCTTGTGGGGGTCAGGAGCCCCCCCCCAAGCTGGCCAAAAGTCCCTGGGGTCCAGCGGGGGTCCAGGAGCGATCTCCTATGCTCGTAATGTCGGGGGACAGGAACCAAAATGGCGCCGGCGCTACCTTTGCCCTGTCATATGACAGACATATATATTGTGACATCAATCCAATTTTATCAAACTTTATTGGTGAAAATTCTTTTATAAAAGACAATCCCAAATTATCCCAAATACCCCACACAATAGATATAACAATAAAACATAATCAACCATCACACATCATCCACACTCATTTATTCAACCACTCATAAAATCACATTTCCAAATTCCTAAACATTCAAATGCTTCGACGTGAAATATAAATCATCTCATACCACAGTATCAAATGTAGATACAATATATTTTGTAAGCAGAAAGAGTCTAATTGCACATACATTTATGCGTTAACAAACGCCGATCTTCTTTATCTCCTTGTATTCTCTCTACATGTTTCGCCTTCCCTCAGGCTTCTTCAGGAGAGCTTTTCCAAACAATCTCCCACTGCTCATGTATCCAACATCTATCCACAGGGCTTTCTAAAAACATTTTAACATAATTTACAATTTTTGAATAATTTAAATTAACACATTTCTCAAATCAATGTTTTATAAAACTGTTTAGATGTTATCATACCTGTACGTCCCAAAGAACTTGCCCAGACGCACAGTTTGACACTTCCCCGACTCCAAATTCACATCATCTCAACCATTCAAAAACGTGGAACACTTATCTCAGATTTACTTAAATCAAAAAGTAAAACCAATTAGAAACAGTCAAAGTAAATGAACTTTTCTCAAGAGACCACCAGCATGACAAACAACAGTTCTTACCTTTCTCATCTTTGGCGAAAAAACGCCATCACCACATCTCAAGAAAATGCTCCCATCGAGTGGATCAACGGAAGTAAACCTATCCCCTCCTACTTCCTTTTAAACCAAGCTCTACCAATCAACTAACCTTAACTACACACTATCTCCACCCCTAAAAAACATTACCTCCAAACCAATCAGTGGTGTTACCATTCCAAACAGTTTAAACCCCTTCAAGCCCGCCAAATTCAAACCTATCAGCAAAAGGCATTCAATTAGACTCTACGGCTCTAATCGGGAGAGCTTTAAAAACATGTGGCCCAATCGATTTTATCATTCAATCCTTTTGACCATAAAGTCTGTAGGATCCCCCTATGTTTTCTTTTAGGAGATCTAGGAATTTAAGGGACATTCTAGTTCATTCAGATTTGGGTGATAGAGAGCAAATGCATGAGAAAGTAGGTGGACATTCCCCTTGCACTAAATGTAGTGTATGCAAACTTTGTCTAACCATACAGGATTTTTCACATCCTGTGTCTGGGAAACAGTTTTTCTTAAGGAATCCCACTACATGTCAAACCAGTTCGGTAGTATATGTTGTGAAATGCCCATGTGGGCTGTTGTATGTAGGAAAAACATCAAGAATGGTGAGACTTCGTATACTAGAACATTGCAGCAGAATTAGAAATATTGTGGAAACAGCTCCCCTAGTGAAACATTGGCGGGAGTATAATCATGCGGTGGAAGATCTCCGTTTTTTTGTATTACAAAAGGTTTCTGCTAGACGGGGTGGCAATATAAATAAAATGCTACTGCAAAAGGAACAGCGATGGATTTTTAATTTACAGACTTTATGGCCAATAGGATTGAATGATAAAATCGATTGGGCCACATGTTTTTAAAGCTCTCCCGATTAGAGCCGTAGAGTCTAATTGAATGCCTTTTGCTGATAGGTTTGAATTTGGCGGGCTTGAAGGGGTTTAAACTGTTTGGAATGGTAACACATCTACCCAGCATCAATTCCTTTCTCTCTGGTGCTGAACCTTAAGGGTGGGTAGGAGGCAAGTGGGGTAAAAGAGGGTTCATGGTGTTCTGGCCACTCTTGCTTCTGCTTTGTTCATTTCAATGTGCCTTTGAGAACTCATACTATTGCTGATACTGTTTTGCCCCATTATGGTTCCTTGGGCTTTTCATGCCACCTTTGGTGCCATATTGCCAGTCTTTAAAAGCCCTATGTGCACCAAAGCTGGGAGATAAGCACATGTCTTGGGCCAGCACATGCCACATGGATTTTAAAAATTAACATCTAGAGAGAATACTGCATATGCCTCTAATCTCAAAATGTTGCCATTTCTGTGAACGGAACTGGTTACTAGACAGGAAATGATATTTTTATTTACAAGAAATTGAATCTGAGTCAGATTTGTCCACCCCTATTAAATACTCTATTACCTTGATTGTTGTCAGAACAATTCTGGAAGTTCTTCTGTTCGTTCGCTGGGGTCTGATTTTGGGGTCACCTGAAAGTTGGGGGTGAGAGTCAGGATAGGAGGAGCCTATTTTAGAGGGAAGGGTGAGACCTCAGTAATGGGAGTAGTTGAGTGTCCATTTTGTAAATCAGAGGGCAGGTTATGACTTGGGGAGAGGGGAAGCCACTGAATACTGGAGGGTCCATTTCATTTTTATATTAGTTCAGAAATGAAGCAAGGGTTTGCTGTATTTTTTTAAAAAGGACTTAATTGGTTAGAGCTGATTTTTGTCCCAGCCACACTAAACCTAGCTGGTTAAATTTTGACCAGTTAGATTAAGCTGAATTTGTTTCCTGCTTAAATATGCATGCTATACACTTAAGTCAAGATTTTAATTTTGTATAAAATTAAAGCAGCGGAGGTTTTAAAAGCCAGCATATAAGTTTGTTTATATAGTTTTTGAAAGTTTCACCCATGGATTCCATACCCTCCAGAGGATAAAATTTTGTTTTGCTTGTTTATTTGCTTTGCAAGTCACAATCATTCCTTTCATTTAGTCATTCTATTTGTTCATTCATTTCCCATTAAAATCAATGGGGGAAGCAATGCAGCCTATTTTGGGCTCCCAAATTGGGGTTTTCTAATCAATTCTAATGAATCTTATGGGTAAACATCATCTGAAGGGTTAAGAGCACTCCAACACTGAGAAGAGAGGATCACCTTGCTGGTGGCTGGAAAGAATCAATAAGTGCTGCTTGGAGAAATGTTTAAAGTGTAAAAGTATTGGGGAGAAGTAAACTATTGGGTATAATTTTTAGTGTGTTTTTGATTTTGTTTTAAATAGGTAGTCAGAAAGGCAGGCAACAAACAGAAGTTTGTGTGTTTTGTTTTAAATAGGTTGTCAGAAAGGCAGGCAACAGACAAATGTCTGTTTGTATTTTCCAACCCTCCCACCTACCCCTAGCTTATCCTTTAATTTCTAGGCAGGTGTCACTTTCACACTGTATTTGGTTAGAAGGTTGGGGGTGTAGGATTTCCGCCATTTCTTTTTTATTTTTCTTATGAATTGTTTGAGGTTTTTTAGTTCTGGGGAGTACCAGGAGTTTTTGTTGTGTTTTGAGGGATTTATGTCTTTGGATATTAGAGGGCAGAATTTTTTGGCAATGTTATTGGTGATAGTGTTCCATGAGGCCAGGGCAGAGTTAGTGTTTGTTACGTCTAGCTTGTTTAGTGCGGGGGGAGCGCTTCCATTAGGTCATCTATGTTGCATGGTTTTCTGAATTGTATAGTGGAGGTGTGATTGGGAAGGGTGTGCTTATGGAGAAGTTTCTATGGATTAGTAAGTGGTCGGACCAGGGTACAGGGGTACATGAGGGGGGGGGGGTGGAATGTTGAGGTTTGTATGAGTGTGTTTATGAAGATTAGGTCTAGGGAGTGTCCTGCTTTGTTGGTGGGGGAGTCAATGATTTGATTGAAACCTATGGCTGTGAGGGAGTTGAGGATCGCTTCGCAGGAGGGGGTGGGGGAACGGCGACTATGTGAAGATTGAAATCGCCTAGGTTGATGGCTGGGGTGTTTATGTTAATGTTTTGCATGATGAATTCGATGAGGGGTGAGGCATCGCGTTCTAGCATGCCTGGGGGAATGTATATTAGGCAGAGTTGTAAATGAATGGATTTGAAGTAGGCCATTTCATGGTTGGGGGTAGTGTGACTATCTTTAAGTTTGAAGTTCTTTCTTTATGGCTAGTAGAAGGCCACCTCCTCTTTTTTTGATCCTTGGGATGGAGGTAATGTCATAAATGTGTGTTGGGAGATGATTGATTAGGACTGTGTCTGTAGGCTTGAACCATATTTCAGTGATGGCGCAGATGTCGGGCTTGTGGTCTGTTAGGATGTCATGCAGTATTGGGGTCTTTTATGCTAGGGATCTGGCATTGAAAACTATGAGGGAGAACAGAGATAGGCTGAGCAGTTGGGTTATGGGGGAAATTGTGATTGGGATGAGGGATCTGGGGTGCATGGTGGCTCTTTTGTTATAAAGATTCTTGTGAGTGTGGGTTAATGTTTTGTTTGTCGGGATTAGCATTGTGAGCATGGAGGGATGTGATAAAATGGGGTTTGGGAAGGACAGGGGAGGGTGGACTGTGTTGAGAGCGGGCCTGTAGAGGGGGAGAGGGGGCTTTTCTGTGGGAGGCAAGTAGGAGGGGGGAAATGCCCTTTTGGGGGGGGGGGTGTAGATATCTGTGAATTCAGGGGTGGGGGAAGTGGGTTGGAGAGAGGGGGGATTGAGGATGAGAATGAGCTGGTGTGTTGCGGGAAGGGGTCAGAACAAAGGGGCGCACTAAGGGGCATGCCCCTTAGGTCGTGCTCCTTGAGGCATGCGACGCTTGTGGTCGCAGCCTTGCTTATGTGTGGTGGTGGGTCTCTGGCATGACGTCGCCGGGGCGGGTGGTCCTCTCATGGAGAGAGGTGCGTACTTGCCTGGTGATACTCTGGGGGTGGTCGAGAGTGGTGCTGGGCTGGGGGTGAGCTCCGGAGGCAGTCAAGGGCAGCGATGGGCTTGCGGCATGCTCCGGTAGCAGTCAAGGGCTGCTTTGGGCCAGCAGCATGCTCCTGACCCTGATGGGTCTGTGCCGGAGCTGAGTTGGTGAGGGTCGGGCGATGGAGCCGGTGAAATAGACAGTCTTCCGGTCGCGGCCTTGCTTATGTGTGGTGGTAGGTCACCGGGGTGACATCGCCAGGGGGATGGTCCTCTCATGGAGAGAGGCGTGTTCTTGCCTGGTGATGCTCCGGGGGTGGTTGAGGGCGGTACTGGGCCAGCGGCAAGCTCCGGAGGCAGTTGAGGGCAGCGGTGGGCTGGTGGCATGCTCCAGGGGTGTTCGAGGGCTGCGTTGGGCCGGCAGCATGCTCCTGACCCTGATGGGTCTGCGCTGGATGCTCAGAGCTGAAGCAGTGAGGATCAGCAACAGGGTAGATTAGACCTTCAGGGACATAGTAACCACATCCCAACTCATCTGGCAGCCCGGATGCTGCCTTAGAAGAGGAAGGTCTCATGATCGGAAAGCATCAACAAGGAGCAGCAGGAAATGATCCTGTAGGAAGGACCTGCTGTCTAAGTGGTGCATTGTCCTCTTGCACTGAGGATGTGTCTCCCAGGGCTACTGCCCAGGAGAGAAGGGTTAGGTCAGCTGTCATAGTTGGTGATTCAATTATTAGAAATGTAGACAGCTGGATGGCTGGTAGGCATGAAGATCGCCTGGTAACTTGCCTACCTGGTGCGAAGGTGGCGGACCTCATGCGTCACCTAGATAGGACTTTAGACAGTGATGGGGAGGAGCCAGCTATCATGGTACAGGTAGGCACCAATGACATAGGAAAATGTGGGAGGGAAGTTCTAGAAGCCAAATTTAGGCTCTTAGGAAGAAAGCTGAAATCCAGAACCTTCAGGGTAGCATTGTCTGAAATTATCCCTATTCCACGCACAGGTCCTCAGAGGCAGGCAGAGCTCTGGAGTCTCAATGCATGGATGAGACGATTGTGCAAGGAAGAGGGATTCAGTTTTTGTGAGGAACTGGGGAATTATTAAAAAAGGTGAAGTGAAAAAGGATATGGACATTGTTAAAAAATACTATCTTAGAAGCACAGTCCAGATGTGTTCCACATATTAAGAAAGATGAAAAAAAGGCAAAACGATTACTGGTATGGTTAAAGGGTGAAGTGAAATAGGCTATTTTAGCCAAAAGATCTTCATTCAAAAATTAGAAGAGGATCCATCAGAAGAAATTAGGATAAAGCATAAGCATTGGCAAGTTAAATGTAAGACATTGATAAGACAGGCTAAGAGAGAATTTGAAAAGAAGTTGGAAATAGAGGCAAAAACTCACAATAATTTTTTTTTATAATATATACAAAGCAGAAGGCCTGTGAGGGAGTCAATTGGATCATTGGATGATCAAGGGGTTAAAGGGGCACTTAGAGGCCATCGCGGCAAGATTAAACAATTTGTTTGCTTCAGTGTTCACTGAAGAGAATGTTGGAGAGATACCCATTCCGGAGAAGGTTTTCATGGGCGATGATATAGATCAACTGAACCAAATCACAGTGAATCTGGAAGATGTGGTAGGCCTGATTGACAAACTGAAGAGTAGTAAATCACCTGGACTGGATGGTATATACCACAAGGTTCTGAAAGAACTAAAAAATGAAATTTCAGACCTATTTCAATTAATTTGTAACCTATCATTAAAAACATCCGATGTACCTGAAGATTGGATGATGGCCAATGTAACTCCTATATTTAAAAAGGGATCCAAGAGTGATTCAGGAATCTATAGACCAATGTGTCTGACTTCAGTGCTGGGAAAAATCATGGAAACTGCTATAAAGAATAAAATCACAAAACATTTAGATAGACATGGTTTGATGGGACACAGCCAATATGGATTTACCCAAAGGAAGTCTTGCCTCACAAATCTCCTACATTTTTTTGAAGGGGTAAATAAACATGTGGACAAAGGTGAACAGGTAGATGTGGTGTATTTGGATTTTCAGAAAGCATTCAACAAAGTCCTGCATGAGAGGTTTCTAAGAAAACTAAAAAGTCATGGGATAGGAGGGGATGTCCTTTTGTGGATTGCAAACTGGACAAAAGACAGGAAACAGAGAGTAGGATTAAATGCTCAATTTTCACAGTGGAAAAGGGTAAATATTGGAGTGCCTCAGTGATCTATACTTGGACCGGTGCTTTTTAATATATTTATAAATGATCTGGAAAGGGATTCGACTAATGAGGTTATCAAATTTGTGAATGACAGAAAATTATGTAGTTAAATCTCAAGCAGATTGTGATGAATTGCAGGAGGACCTTGCAAGACTCAAAGATTGGGCATCCAAATGGCAGATGAAATTTATCATGGACAAGTGCAAAGTGATGCATATAGGGAAAAATAACCCTTGCTATAGATACACAATGTTAGGTTCTATCTTAGGAGCTACCACCCAGGAAAGAGATCTAGGCGTCATAGTGGATAATACTTTGAAATCATCAGCTCAGTGTGCTGTGGCGATCAAAAAAGCAAACAGAATGTAAGGAATTATTAGGAAGGGAATGGCAAATAAAACAGAGGATGTTATAATGCCTCTGTATCATTCCATGGTGAGACCGCACCTTGAAGTGCAATTCTGGTCACTACTTCTCAAAAAGGATATAGCTGCACTGGAGAAAGTGAGAGAAGGGCAACTAAAATAATAAGGGGCATGGAACAGCTGCCCTATGAGAAAGACTAAAGAAGTTGGGGCTGTTCAGTTTGGAAAAGAGATGACTGAGGTGGGGATATGATTGAAGTCTTCAAAATAATGATAGAACATGGACATGTTAATGTAGATCAGTTAATTATTCTCTCAGATAATAGAAGGACCAGGGAGCACTCCATGAAGTTAGCAAGTAGCTCGTTTAAAACAAATCAAAGAAAATTATATTTCACTCAGCGCATAGTTAAACTGTGGAATTCAATGCCAGAGGATGTGGTTACAGAAGTTACTGTAACAGGGTTTAAAAAAGGTTTGGATAAGTTCTTAGAAGAAAAATCCATAAACTGCTATTATGGTAATTAATAAGTGTAGTAGCTTATGATTTATCTAATGTTTGGTGTTGCGGTCCCGGTCGCTAGGCTAGCGACCGGGTCCTTACCTTTCTGCTGCCTCTCCCGGTCTCGCCGCGTTCCGTTGCTCCTGGGGCCTGCAGGGCCGCATGGCAGCGTCTCTCTCCACGTGGAGACGCTGCCGAGGAGCGACTCAGACTCCTCCCACTGCCAGGCAACGCGCGCGCGCGAGCAGGGGGCTCTTAAAGGTCCAGCACCCGGAAGTGCGGAACCGCCCCGTTCCTGACGTCAGACGCTGGCCGGCTATTTAAACCAGCGTCTGACTTCCTTGCTTTGCCTTTGCAACGAGGTCACTCTACTGTGTGCTTAGTTGCTTCCCAGCGTTGCTTTCAGCCTTGGTTCCTGCTTGTTCCAGCCGTGCCTTGCTTCCAGCCCTGGTTCCTGCTTGTTCCAGCCGTGCCTTGCTTCCAGCTCCGGTTCCAGCTTGTTCCAGCCGTGCCTTGCTTCCAGCCCTGGTTCCTGCTTGTTCCAGCCGTGCCTTGCTTCCAGCTCCGGTTCCAGCTTGTCCCAGCCGTGCCTTGCTTCCAGGTCAGGTTCTGTTTGGTCCTGCTGTGCCTTGGCTCCAGCTCTGGGCTCTACTTGCTGTCTACATATCCTGACTCCAGCTCCGGTTCCTGATTCTCCTTGTCTTCAGCCAGCCACGAACCTTGGTCTTCTTCACGATTCTCCTTTGTCTTCAGCCAGCCACGAACCTTGGTCTTCTTCACGATTCTCCTTTGTCTTCAGCCAGCCACGAACCTTGGTCTTCTTCACGATTCTCTTTTGTCTTCAGCCAGCCACGAACCTTGGTCTTCTTCACGATTCTCCTTTGTCTTCTGCCAGCCTCGAACCTTGGTCTTCTTCACGATTCTCCTTTGTCTTCAGCCAGCCACAGACCTTGGACTCATTCACGATTCTCCTAAGTCCCAGCGACTCGGACCCCTACGGGCTCCTCCTGGGGGGGTCTTGGGTTTCCAGGGTGAAGACGCCATCAGTCCGCTCCAGCTGAGTGCCGCCTCCCGGCTTATTAACTCCTGTGGACGCTGTCCACCTCAGCCGGCCCAAGGGTCCACTATTGACTTTACTCATAACATAACATTTGGGACCTTGCCAGGTACTTGTGACTTGGATTGGCCACTGTTGGAAACAGGATGCTGGGCTTGATGGACCCTTGGTCTGACCCAGGAAACAGAGAGTAGGATTAAATGGACAATTTTCTCAGTGGAAGGGAGTGGGCAGTGGAGTGCCTCAGGGATCTGTATTGGGACCCTTACTTTTCAATATATTTATAAATAATATGGAAAGAAATATGACAAGTGAGATAATCAAATTTGCAGATGACACAAAATTGTTCAGAGTAGTTAAATCACAAGCAGATTGTGATAAATTGCAGGAAGACCTTGTGAGACTGGAAAACTGGGCATCCAAATGGCAGATGAAATTTAATGTGGATAAGTGCAAGGTGATGCATATAGGGAAAAATAACCCATGCTATAATTACACAATGTTGGGTTCCATATTAGGTGCTACAACCCAAGAAAGAGATCTAGGCGTCATAGTGGATAACACATTGAAATCATTGGTTCAGTGTGCTGCGGCAGTCAAAAAAGCAAACAGAATGTTGGGAATTATTAGAAAAGGAACGGTGAATAAAACGGAAAATGTCATAATGCCTCTGTATCGCTCCATGGTGAGACCGCACCTTGAATACTGTGTGCAATTCTTGTCGCCGCATCTCAAAAAAGATATAATTGCGATGGAGAAGGTACAGAGAAAGGCTACCAAAATGATAAGGGGAATGGAACAGCTCCCCTATGAGGAAAGACTGAAGAGATTAGGACTTTTCAGCTTGGAGAAAAGACGGCTGAGGGGGGATATGATAGAGATGTTTAAAATTATGAGAGGTCTAGAACGGGTAGATGTGAATCTGTTATTTACTCTTTCGGATAGTAGAAAGACTAGGGGGCACTCCATGAAGTTAGCATGGGGCACATTTAAAACTAATCAGAGAAAGTTCTTTTTTACTCAACGCACAATTAAACTCTGGAATTTGTTGCCAGAGGATGTGGTTAGTGCAGTTAGTATAGCGGTGTTTAGAAAAGGATTGGATAACTTCTTGGAGGAGAAGTCTATTACCTGCTATTAAGTTCACTTAGAGAATAGCCACTGCCATTAGCAATGGTAACATGGAATAGACTTAGTTTTTGGGTACTTGCCAAGTTCTTATGGCCTGGATTGGCCACTGTTGGAAACAGGATGCTGGGCTTGATGGACCCTTGGTCTGACCCAGTATGGCATTTTCTTATGTTCTTATGTCTTAAACATGCGTGTGGGGGCACATGTACACACATTTGCCGGCTCGTGCGCACAGACGTGGCCATTTTATAAAATACATGCGTATATGCGCTAGAGATGTGAATCGTGTCCTCGATCGTCTTAACGATCGATTTCGGCTGGGAGGGGGAGGGAATCGTATTGTTGCCGTTTGGGTGTGTAAACTATCGTGAAAAATCGTTAAAATCGTGAGCCGGCACACTAAACCCCCCTAAAACCCACCCCCGACCCTTTAAATTAAATCCCCCACCCTCCCGAACCCCCCCCCCAATGCTTTAAATTACCTGGGGATCTGGCGGTGGTCCAGAACGGCGGCGGTCCGGAACGGCCCCCTCAATAGAATCGTGTTGTCTTCAGCCGGCGCCATTTTTCAAAATGGCCACCGCAAAATGGCAGTGGCCATAGACAAAAACGATTCGACGGAGGAGGTCGTTCCGGACCCCCGCTGGACTTTTGGCAAGTCTTGTGGGGGTCAGGAGGCCCCCCCAAGCTGGCCAAAAGTTTCCTGGGAGTCCAGCGGGGTTCCGGGAGCGATTTCTTGCCGCGAATCGTTTTCGTACGGAAAATGGCGCCGGCAGGAGATCGAGTGCAGGAGGTCGTTCAGCGGCGGTCCGAAAGGGTCAGGGGTGGGTTTTAGGGGGTTTTAGTGTGCCGGTTTTCCTGCCCTCCCCCTTCCCCCGATTTACGATTTTTTAACGATAAATCAGGGGAATTGGTATTGTATCGTGGCCCTAACGATTTTTTGACGATTTAAAATATATCGGACGATATTTTAAATCGTCAAAAAACGATTCACATCCCTAATATGCACATATGATATAAAATCATCTGTACATGCATGCATGTACATGCAATTTTATATGGACTTGTGGATGTTTGTGCAAACATCAGCTCTGCCGCCTAAGTGGGGGAGGGGGGATTTTATTTGATATGTGCTCTGTTGCAATAGCCTTTTTTCCCACTTTGCTCCCAGTTCACTCAGTTAACGGATCAGATTTCTTAGTCCCCCTGTTATTTAGCCTTCCTTCAACCCTTTAACCTCGACCCTTAAAATCTCGCTGACTCACCTAATTTTTTTAATTTTAATACTTACATGCTGTCCATAACAGAAGTAAAGTTACGTGGTAGGGAACCCCGGCACATACTTGTGCATTTAAATACTTGCGTGCACATTTCAAGGTAACTTCCTGGAATGCCCATGTCCTGCCCCTGCTCTTCCCAGACCACGCCCATGCCCCACCCCTTTTTTATACTTTTTGATTTGTGCACGTCGTTCAGCGAGGCGCCGGAACGACCTCCTGCAGTCGATCTCCTGCCGGCGCCATTTTCCGTACGGAAAACGATTCGCGGTGGGAAATCGCTCCCTGACCCCCGCTGGACCTCCAGGAACTTTTGGCCAGCTTGGGGGGGGGCCTCCTGACCCCCACAAGACTTGCCAAAAGTCCAGCGGGGGTCCGGAAGGACCTCCTGCCGTCGAATCCTGTTGGCCTATGGCCGCCGCCATTTTTCGGCGCCATTTTGGAAAATGGCGCCGGCTGAAGACAACAAGATTCAATAGCAGGAGCCCGTTCCGGACCGCTGCCGTTCCGGACCGCCGCTGGACCACCAGGTAATTTAAGTTATTTGGGGGGGGGGGGGTTCGGGAGGGTGGGGGATTTAATTTAAAGGGTCGGGGGTGGGTTTTAGCGGGTTTTAGTGTGCCGGCTCACGATTCTAACGATTTATAACGATAAATCGTTAGAATCTCTATTGTATTGTGTTTCATAACGGTTTAAGACGATATTAAAATTATCGGACGATAATTTTAATCGTCGTAAAACGATTCATATCCCTAGTAATAGGCAGTTTATCGCAATTTGCGCTAATACCTAGCTATCAGGACTCTCCTCCTGGGTACATTCAAGCTAGGTTGAGTGAAGATTGCACAAATCTCATCTTTGGGGATGTTTGCTCACTCCGAAGGTCATCAAATTTTCACAAGGGAGCACTGTTCTGTTCGTACATCTCACTTTGAATGTCAAAGTAGCCCCTAACCCCTACACTAATACCTAAACCTCATCTCGAGTTACTAGGTGGGCCTCCCATAGATATATAAATACCTATCTAGTGTGAGGATATTATGGGTAGGTTCTCTCTCTCGTTCTCTCTCTCTCTCTCTCTCTGCTCATTTGCATCGCACCAAATGTTATGACCCCCTTACTTACTGAAGTAAGTTGTGCATGCCAGTCGGTGCGCGAGGCTCTGGGACAGCGAGGAATGGTGTTGTCCCACTTCACCCCCTTTTGAGGTCCTGGGGTTTATGCACGTGGCCGGGCCAGTTTGAAAATTGGCCCAACGTGCATAAGGCCCAGCCACACAAGTATTCTCCAGGATTTACGCACACCAGGGTTTTAAAATCCAGCCTTTTGATTATGGGTTTAGTCCTGAGGCCCTGCCTCAGAAAGGATATCCATAGGCTAGAGAAATGGCTACCAAACTGGTATGGGATCTGCACCACAAGCCATATAAGATGAGATTTAAAGACTTAAATATGCATACCATAGGAGACAGGATGGATATGATGCAGACATCTGAATATTTGAAAGGTATTTATTCATTTCTTTAAGAGGCTTTATAACCCAGAACTTCCAACTTATGTCCAGAATGGTTATTAATTCATAAAAGCAAACCTTTTTCAATGGAACAAAAACTGTAGAACAAGGGATCATGATATGAAGCTCCAAAGCAGTAGGCACAAGAACAATGTCAGAAAATTACTGATTTTAGTATATGCTTAATCCAGTCTATGGCATTTACAAATCTGTATAGTATGCATCTACATATGGGGTAGACTTTATAACATGCGCGTGCGGCATACATGTGCGCATGCTACCCGGCGCGCACACATGTACACCTGATTTTATAACTTGCAGGCGCATAAAATCCGGGATCGGCGCACGCAAGGGGGTGCACAAATGTGCACCTTGTGCAAGCCAAGCCGTGCTGCCTTCCTCCATTCCTCCCAGGCCGCTCCCTTTCCCCCTAACCTAACCTTCCCACCCCTTCCCCTAACCTTCCCGCCCTAGCCCTACTCTAACCCCACCAAAATCTTTATTTCACCTTTTGCGCCTGCCTGGAGGCAGGCGCAGATTGCGCACGCTGGCAGCCTGCCGGCACGTGATCCTTTGAATTTGTTTTTAATAAATACAAGAGATATTTGCCAATATAAGTAAACCTTCTAAATACAGTATGTGCATAGTTACACAATGTGTAAAAATTGGGATGGTAACTTTAAAAAAAAAGCACATGCATACCCATATATATAGCACTAGCAGGCACAAGCGCTGTTTCCATTCACATCTGTTAATTTGTGCATGTGCATCTCTTTTAAAATTCACCTTTTAGATTTTTATCCACATGCTCATTTTTGTTATGTATGGGTGGATGGTTTGTCTGTGATTCTCCCTGGCAAATGTATGACCATTACCCTGGCCACCTACCTCCCTAATTCTACAACTAACAAACTCTTTCCATCACTTTGCTGCATTTTTTGAAATACTCTGTCATGCTGTAGAGTATAGTTGGAAAGGCATATTAATAACAGTTTAGCAATAGCTGCAACTAATGTACTAACAAGTACTAAAATCTAGAGTTCTCCCATAGCTTTGTGGTCTAACCATAGTGTTTTATTGCTGCTGATATACAGAGTTTTGCAATAGAATATTAAATCTGAGCAGTGATGGAAAAATAGTATTCCCGATGAGACAATAGCATAGCAAAACTTGACATTTGATTAATGTTCCTTAAGCTATTCCGCCACAGATGAGATAGATCTTCAAAAGTCAATAAGATGCGGGAGACTAACTGTGTCTCCAAACACATTTGAAAGCATTACTGCATATTGTATGCCCATTATTGGGAACATATTTTTTTTATCATTTTTTCACAGGGTGGTAAACATTTTCCTGTGGTCAACTTACAGCTGGATTCACTGATGAATACTTAGATAATGGTTACATGTCAAACTCTCAAGCTTGATAAAAATTTAGTGTATATCATAACCTCAAAACCAATGTCTGTTTTCCCTATATTGAATTATTCAGAATTTTTTCACACAGATTTTAGTTTCTCTAAAAAACACAGTTCAGTTCCAAGCTTGTTCACATTTTTCATGATTAGTTAAATGTACGTCTCATGCACATCAATTTTATTTGTGCTAAGGGTCTTTGCACTAAAATGGGTGCTATATTTTTACACGTATGAGCTGAAAATTTAAAATGCATTCTAAAACACTACTTAGCCTCTGCATTACATTTTTGCTTGCGCCAGCCAAAAAAAAGTCTTCACAGTGTTTACATGCTATTAGCAAGCACTCTAATTGAAACATTTAGCATGCATTCAGTGGATCACACAATACCCTGTGATAACTGACGTAAAGTAATAGATCTGGTTAGCTCAGGGGATTTTATCACCTCCAACAAGATTGACCCTGATCCCCTAAATCCATGACCCAACACATCAAGACCCCTTCCCAAAACCAAGGCTCCGACTTCCCACATCAAGAAACCCCCAACATTAAGGCTTCCCTCACATGAATCCCTGACCACTCCATGAAGACTGGACACCCTAAATTTGAAGTCCTGATATTACACCCCATTCCAACTTTTCAAAATTAATTCCTTATCATTCCAGAGGTCCCAATCTTCACCAGCTGGCTGAATGTCAGAGGCCTTCTACCAGTACTGATTCAGTAGACGTATCAAGTCTTCCAGCACTCTATCAATGCTTCACCATATAATTGTGAGCATTCCTCCTACTTCACTTTTAGAATAATCTGTGTGATTTTATGACTGAATAGTTGCAGCCTTGATTCTGCTGCAACACATATCTTGCAGACTGTTCATTCATACTATCTAAAATCATGCAGGACATACAGCACAAGCAGCAATACAACATTCAACACAATCATTTAAGTCATATGGAACCTGTGGAATGTGACTTTATTAGCAATAGTTGCCGCAAACTGTGCAGTGTACAATACTGTTTGAAGAACAATTCTCATAGATGAACCTTTGGTTTAAAATTATATTTTATTGCCCACATAATTGTGGAATTTGTGAGTGCTCAAGTGTTTTTTGGTGTTTCTGGTCTTTTCCACTCTGTCTTGCTCTTTCCCCCTCCTCCATATATCCTCTCCTTTCTACTCCATAGCCTCCCACAATACTTCCTGCCCCATTTCCTTCATCTAACTCCCAATGCATTCTGTTAGCTGAGCATATCAATAGCCTGTGAGTTAAAAAGTTAACACCATATCTGAGGCAGGTGATCCATTTAATAGCTCAGCAAGTGTGAATTAAATGGCTCATGAACGAGAACACACCATGTTTCTTAGCAAGCATCCACAAAATACTCATTTGCATATGAGTATTTCCTTCATTTACATGCATGCACATGCTAAGTGTAATGCATACATGCTAACATATTTTCAGATCAATTTAGTGTGCGCACTGCTCATGTTAAAGCTTTAGTACTTCCAGACTTTGAGGATAACTTTCAAACAACTGTTTGAAAGTTATGTTTACATGCATAAATGTTGCACTGTCCTGGAACAGTAGAGGAGGACCGGAAGGCTCATCTGCATACTGCTCCTACCATCCCCCGGGAGAGGAGTCCAGAGGTCACTGCAGGTGATCCAGGGATTGACTTCCACAGCCAAGCCTCCAGAGGCCTTGCACCCTTTGCAGCAGAGGAGGACTGGAAGCACGCACCATTAGGTGCGTGAATCTCAAACCCTTCAATTAACTGAGTGAAGATTAATTTAAAGATGCTTAAAGAGGATTGGTTAGAATAGCTTTCAGAAATTTTTGGACATAAAAATTTGGTGAAAAGTGAAATTGAGGGAAATATTCTTTAGAGTTTGGGTATGTCTGAGGTTATAAGCAAGCCAGAGATAGTTAATTCTAGTGTCTGTCTTTCCCACCCACTCAGCCCTTGATTTTTAAGCATGAGATACTTTCTCATTAAAAATCAATCAGGGTCTTATCTAAATCATACTATTGTACTAGCCCTTATTGAAAGTTTAATCATCCCCTTGTAGGACACTAGCTGATTAATTAGTAAATTAACCTGTAAATTTAAAGTACTCTCATTCTAACTCCCTTAGTATCCTAAACTTAGCTAGGAACTCAATAAAACTAAGATGAAGGCAGCAGTCCAGCAGTAAGAGGGGGGGGGGGGGGGGCGTTCCAGTCTTTTGCATTGAGTGTCACATGTATGATTTTTTACCTGCCGGTGAGAGATTGTATGTCTGCACTCAGTGCAAAGAGCTCCTGGCTCTCAGGGAATGAGTCCAATCTCTGGAGGCTAGAGTAGCAGACTTGGAGGAGCTGAGGGAGACAGAGAGGTACATTGATGAGACTTTCAGGGACATAGAAGCAAAGTCCCAAATCCAGTCTGGCAGTCCTAGTGCTGCCTTGCATCAGAAAGGTCTCCCAGTAGGAGAACATCACCCTGGTGTAGCAGGAAGTGTTCCTGTAGCAAGAACCTGCTTTCTAGGTGATATATTGTCCTCTCGCACTGAGAACAAGTTTCCCAAGACTACTGCCCAGGAGGGAAGGGTTAGGCCGGCCATAATCATTGTTGGTTCAATTATTAGAAATGTAGATAGCAGGGTGGCTGGTGAACGTGAGGACCGCCTGGTAACTTGCCTGCCTGGTGCGAAGGTGGCAGACCTCACACATCACCTAGATAGGATTATAGACAGTGCTGGGGAGAAGCCAGCTATCGTGGCACATGTGGGCACCAACGGCATAGGAAAATGTGGGAGAGAGGTTCTGGAAGCCAAATTTAGGATTTTAGGTAGGAAGCTGAAATCCAGAACCTACAGGGTGGCATTCTCTGAAATGCTTCCTGTTCCACGTGCAGATCCCCAGAGGTAGGCAGAGCTCCAGAGTTTCAATGTGTGGATGAGACGATGGTGCAGGGAAGAGGGATTTAGTTTTGTAAGGAACTGGGGAAACTTTTAGGGAAGGGGGAGACTTTTCCAAAAGGATGGGCTCCACCTTAACCAGAGTCGAGCCAAGCTGCTGGCACTAACTTTCAAAAAGGAGATACAGCAGCTTTTAAACTAGAACAAGGGGGAAAGCCGACAGTCACTCAGCAGTGCATGGTTCGGAGAAATGTATCCTTGAAGGATACTAATGAAACAGGAGAGTTAGGGCATCCCAACAGAGAGGTTTCAATAAAAGCAAATGTAGTCCATGTACCTATATGTAAAAAATCACTGAAGCTAATGATTTCCGAATTATTCCTAACAACTGAAAAGCAGGTTGTTAATACAAGCAAAAATACACACTTTGAAATGTCTGTATGGCAATGCCAGAAGTCTAAGAAGTAAGATGGGAGAGTTAGAGTGTATAGCAGCAAATGATGAGATTGACATAATCGGCATCACAGAGACTTGGTGGAAGGAGGATAACCAATGAGACAGTACTATATCAGGGTACAAATTATATCGTAATGATAGGAAGGATCAACTTGGTGGGGGTGTGGCACTTTATATCCGGGAGGGTATAGAGTCCAACAGGATAAAGATCATAAAAGAGACTAAATGCTCAATAGAATCTATATGGGTAAGACTATAGTGATAGGAGTATCCTACTGTCCACCTGGACAAAATGGTCAGACAGATGATGAAATGCTAAGAGAAATCAGGGAAGCAAACCAATTTGGCAGTGCAATAATAATGGGAGATTTCAATTACCCCAATATTGACTGGGTAAATGTAACATCAGTACTTGCTAGAGACTTAAAGTTCCTGGATGTAATAAATGACTGCTTTATGGAGCAATTGGTTCAGGAACCAACAAGAGAGGGAGCTATTTTAGATTTAATTCTTAGTAGAATGCAGGATTTGGTGAGAGAGGTAATGGTGGTGGGGCCACATGGCAACAGTGATCATAACATGATCACATTTAAACTAATAACTCGAAGGGGGACAATAAGTAAATCTGCAGCTCTAACCCAAAACTTTCAAAAAGGAAACGTTGATAAAATGAGGAAAATAGTTAGAAAAAAATTGAAAAGTGCAGCTGCAAAGGTTAAAAGTGTTGAACAGGCATAGACATTTTTTAAAAATACAATTCTAGAGGCGCAGTCCATATGTATTCCATACATTAAGAAAGGTGGAAGGAAGGCAAAATGGTTACCGTCATGGTTAAAAGGTAAGGTGAAAGCAGCTATTTTAGCAAAAAAAAAAACATCCTTCAAAAATTGGAAGAAGGATCCATCTGAAGAAAATAGGATAAAACATAAGCATTGTCAAGTTGTGTAAAACATTGATAAGACAGGCAAAGAGATAATTTGAATTGAAGTTGGCTATAGAGGCAAAAACTCAAAATAAAAACTTTTTTAAATATCCGAAGCAAGAAACCTGTGAGGGAGTCGGTTGGACCATTAGATGACTGAGGGATTAAAGGGGATCTTAGGGAAGATAAAGCTATTGTAGAAATACTAAATGGATTATTTGCTTCCGTGTTTACTAATGAGGATGTTGGGGAGATACCAGTTACGGAGATGGTTTTCAGACATGATGAGTCAAACGAACTGAACGAAATCACTGTGAACCTGGAAGATGTAGTAGGCCAGATTGACAAACTAAAGAGTAGCAAATCACCTGGACCAGATGGTATCCATCCTAGGGTACTGAAGGAACTAAAAAATGAAATTTCTGATCTATTAGTTAAAATTTGTAACCTATCATTAAAATCATCCATTGTACTCCAATATTTAAAAAAGGCACCAGGGGCGATCCGGGTAACTATAGACCAGTGAGCCTGACTTCAGTGCTGGGAAAAATAGTGGAAACTATTCTCAAGATCAAAATCGTAGAGCATGTAGAAAGACATGTTTTAATGGAATACAGTCAACATGGATTTACCCAAGGGAAGTCTTGCCTAACAAATCTGCTTCATTTTTTTTTGAAGGGGTTAATAAACATGTGAATAAAGGTGAACCGGTAGATGTTGTGTATTTGGATTTTCAGAAGGCATTTGACAAAGTCACTCATGAGAGGCTTCTATGAAAACTAAAAAGTCATGGGATAGGAGGAGATGTCCTTTCCTGGATTACAAACTGGTTAAAAGACAGGAAATAGAGAGTAGGATTAAATGTTCAATTTTTTCAGTGGACTGGGTAAACAGTGGAGTGCCTCAGGGATCTGTACTTGGACCAGTGCTTTTCAATATATATATAAATGATCTGGAAAGGAATACGACAATTAAGGTTATCAAATTTGCGGATGATTCAAAATTATTCAGAGTAGTTAACAGAGTAGGAAACAGGATGCTGGGCTTCATGGACCCTTGGTCTGACCCAGCATGGCAATTTCTTATGTTCTTATGTTCACACGCAGATTGTGATACATTACAGGAGGACCTTGCAAGACTGGAAGACTGCGCATCCAAATGGCAGATGAAATTTAATGTGGACAAGTGCAAGGTGTTGCATAGAGAAAAATAACCCTTGCTGTAGTTACACAATGTTAGGTTAAATATTAGGAGCTACCACCCAGGAAAAAAATCTAGGCATCATAGTAGATAATACTTTAAAATTGTCGGCTCAGTGTGCTGCAGCAGTCAAAAAGCAAACAGAATGGTAGGAATTATTAGGAAGGGAATGGTTAATAAAACAGAAAATGTCATAATGCCTCTATATTGCTCCATGGTGAGACCGCATCTTGAATTCTGTGTACAATTCTGGTCGCCGCATCTCAAAAAAGATATAGTTGCGATTGAGGAGGTACAGAGAAGTGCAACCAAAATGATAAAGGGGATGGAACAGCTCCCCTATGAGGCTGAAGAGGTTAGGGCTGTTCAGCTTGGAGAAGAGACAGCTGAGGGGAGATATGATAGAGGTCTTTAAGATCATGAGAGGTATTGAATGAGTAGATGTGAATCGGTTATTTACACTTTCAAATAATAGAAGGACTGGGAGGCATTCCATGAAGTTAACATGTAGCATATTTAAGACTAATCGGAGAAAATTCTTTTTCACTCAATGCACAATAAAGTTCTGGAATTTGTTGCCAGAGGATGTGGTTAGTGCAGTTAGTGTAGCTCGGTTCAAAAAAGGTTTGGATAAGTTCTTGGAGAAGTCCATTAACTGCTATTAATCAAGTTTACTTAGGGGCAGATTTTAAAAGGGCCACGCGCGTAAATCCATCTGGATTTACGCGCGCAGGGCCCTCGCGCGCTGGCGCGCCTATTTTGCATAGGCCGCCGGCGCGTATAAAGCCCCGGGACGCGCGTAAGTCCCGGGGCTTTCGAAAAGGGGAGGGAGGGGGCGTGTCCGGGGGCGTGCCCGGGGCGGGCCCAGGGGCGTGGCGCCGGCCCGGGGGCGTGGTCGAGGCTTCCGGACCAGCCCCCGGGACTGGAGGACGGAGCGGGGCTGCCGGCGACGCGCGCAAAGTTACGCCTGCTTTCAGCAGGCGTAACTTTGCCGACAAAGGTAAGGGGGGGTTTAGATAGGGCTGGGGGGGGGGGTGGGTTAGATAGGGGAAGGGAGGGCGAAGAAAAGTTCCCTCCGAGGCCGCTCCGAAATCAGAGCGGCCTCGGAGGGAACATGCAGCTTGCGCTGGGCTCGGCGCGCGCAGGTTGCACAAATGTGCACCCCCTTGCGCGCGCCGACCCCGGATTTTATAAGATACGCGCGGCTACGCGCGTATCTTATAAAATCCAGCGTACTTTTGTTCGCGCCTGGTGCGCGAACAAAAGTACGCGCTCGCGTATTTTTTAAAAATCTGCCCCTTAGGGAATAGCTACTGCTCTTAATTGCATCAGTAGCAAGGGATCTTCTTAGTGTTTGGGTAATTGCCAGGTTCTTGTGGCCTGGTTTGGCCTCTGTTGGAAACAGGATGCTTGGCTTGATGGACCTTGATCTGACCCAGCATGGAAATTTCTTATGTTCTTATGAACACCCCTTAGACCGTCCCCATTTTACTCACATATATGTGTGTACAAAACCAAAAATAATTGTGTCTGTTTGATGTTTATAAAAAGAAATGTACATGAAAAGCTGCTACTTACATGCGTATATGTTAACTTTATGCGTGTAGTTCTTTGAAAATTCACCCCTGTATGTAGCAAATTATATCCAATATAAATAGCAGCTTCCAGGCACGGAAAGAGCAGAGATTTTGCATTAGTAGTTCTAATAATGAAACTAACAGACAAATTATGAAAACCAAAGATTTAATTTTAAAAAAGAGAATGCATACTCAGTTTTCAAAAACTGTTTCTAACAGCTGTTGACATTTTATATCAGGGAGTTTTGAAGGATGGCATCATATTCTATGATTAGGTTTTCAATTTTTTTTCAAGATAAGAGTACTTTAAAAATGGTTGTTACTGTCACACTTTCAATTGTAACCCTCAAAACTGATTTTTATTGAACACCCCTCCCACACCTACCTCCTCCAGTTGCACAAAGTAAGAAAATCAGTCAAAAAATGATTTCAGTTTGAGTGTCTGAGACTCACTAATTTTGGTGAAAGCTGAATACCATTTGTTCCTTTGTTTTATCATGCAGTACTATAGACATAGTTTCTCCCGAAAACTGTAGTGTTTATTTTCCTAGGGTGATGCCCTTTAAAAGTAAGTCTTAAAACAATCATAATAAAAGTTGCTGTCCTTACCCAATACTCTATTGAGATTCATGCTTTAATGTCATGGCACCTGTTTACCAGGGCTTCCTAAACCTGGTTTGGGGACCACATAGCCTGTTGACCTTTCAGGATATCGACAATGAATATAGATACATTACATATACTGGATTTTCAATGTATGTAAATTTATCTCATGCATATTCATATATGTTTTGCTAGCTGAGGAGGAAAGCTCATAGCAGATAGGCAGGTACAGCTAAAAATAATGGTGCCTTTGGACAAGTAACCAACAACTGCCACTGATCTCCTCCCCACCCCATCTGCAGCTGACCCAGGGCCCAAAATGTCACTACTGTTGCCAGCTTGCTTTCTCATCCTGCAATCCATCCTATTCCCCTCCCCACCCCCCTACACATTTATGAGCTGTTGCCACCAATCAAAGCCACTGAAAGGTATGATGAGCAGTGGTGCCTTGAACACATTCACATTCTTCTCTATTGCTTAAACACATAAATGTTGCACTGAATTGAAAGCCTGTCCCTCCTGCTCTGGGCTGCAGCACCCCACTCTTCCTTCTCCGGCTGGCTCTGACTGGCAGCAGCATCAGTAGGATGGGTGAGGTTTTGAGGGGGACCAAATGAGGAGGAGGTCTTTGAGAGGAGACTGGAGATAAGATTGGCAAGGAAAGGGTGAGAGAAGAACTCGGTGATGTAAGAGTAGAGCTGAGGAAATTAGTAAGATGAGTTGGGGGTGAGAGAGAGGGATGACCTTGAGGGATTGAAAGTGGAGATGAGCCTGATGGTTGAGAGAGGTGGAATAGGCTGGGAGAGAGGGGGAGAGAAGGAAGAGAAAGTCCACATATACTCTTGCATACACACACACACACACACACACACACACACACAAATGTGTATAGTATACACAACTACACTAATGTCAGGGTAGGCAGAATTCCTCCTAGGTAAGTATATAAGATCACCTGCCATCTGACTGCTTGCTGTGTTTCCTGACAGGAACAGCTGTATAAACCTGAGAGAGAGGTGTGTGACGTATTGTGCTGCATTATCCATCTTAATTATATTTGTCCTTCAGACCTGCACTGCTGCAAGAAAGCAAGGCATAGAGTGGCTGAGATAGAAAACATCTGTGGACAAATCATTACTAGGAAGATATATTGGAACCGTGCCCAGAGCATTATAGGATGAAAACTGGTTGGAACCAGTTTAGTTTTGCAGTTTTGAGGAGCTAGTGTTTGAACATAAGGAGATGAGTGCAGTACTGCAGTTATGAACTAAGAGTGACATATTGCTAATTAGGGGATAATTTTCAATGGGCAGCCTAGCTGAAACTTAAACATGCACTTTAAACACACAAATTCTCTAGCTAATATACAGAGTTATTTATAATTTTGCAATAAGGTCAAAATGTACGCGGTAAAAAGCGCAACATGCGTTAATATGCAAATGTGACATTTGATATGCAAGTGGGAGGAGTTTGGGCAGAGTTAATGGAAATGAGCAGCTCCTAACATCAAATGTGATAGAGTAATGCACAGGAATGCGGGTTTTAACGCCAGAAATAATAACTATACACGGGATAGCTGTGCGGTACCGGAAAAGGTTTTTGAGAGAGAGAGAGAGAGAGAGAGAAGTGCCCCCTCTTACAATGGTATAAATAGTGACATATTAATGCCTATGTAAAGGCTCTCTCTCTCTCTCTCTCTCAATGTACTGTGCCTTGTGGAAATTACCTATACAATGCAGGAGCAGGGAAATTAGTCTAACCACGCCCCCTTTTTTATCATGGGAGCTATGTCGGCTATATTTATAGCATTTTGATAAATCTAGGGGTTAGTTATTTTCATGTATTTTCTCTTTGAAAATTAGCTAGCACAAAACTATATGCCGATAAAGGGCAATGAGGTTAATATGGTGCACAAACTTTTGAAAATGGCAAGTGCCCATGCTGTTTCCCTCCCCTGTCCTACACACATCCCTAGGAACTTTTCAACCCCATCAAAAATACGCAAGTGATGGAAGGCTGCATGAACTTTTAGCCGAGCAGAGGAGGGCAATTTTCAGCCAGACACATTTATCCAGGGAAGTTGATTTAAAAATGTCCCTCCTCAGAAGTAGAACCCAATTTTACAAAGATCAAAATTAAACTTTTGGGTTGTCAACAGTGCTTACATTCAGTACTACAAGAGTTGGAACCTGAGTGGAGGGACCAGCGGTGTGAATGGGAGTGTCAATTTGGATGGAGATGTGGCTAGGGGAAGTAGGGAAGGGAAAAAATATAAACATCAAGGGCTGTATACAGTCCAATTTTCAGCCAAGGCTGAGCTTATCTAGGATGGCAAGTTTTGGCCATATAAATCTAGGACAAATATCAGCTGAACCTAGGCACCTAGATTTTTGGCTGAAAATGTTCCTAAATGTGGTGGCCAAACTTTGCCCATCCAGATTTAAGATACTCTGAAGCAGGAATGAAGACACCAATATTTTTGTTTCATTCCATTTCATAGTGGATTTTCCAGGTTTAACCATTTTATTTCATTTTGTTTCCCTTTGTGTGCACACTTAGGAGATAATGCACACAAAATGCAAATAGCAAACACAAAATGATTTTGCACACGCTATTTGCATTTCGTGCACATAATTTGCAAACTGCACAGTCAAAAATAGAAAACAAATTGAAACTATAATGTATTTAATTGTTTGGGAGGGGGTGGTTTCATTTTGAAAAGACACACAATGAAACAGCCTGTTTCATTGTGATTTCTGATGTCATTTCAAAATGAACACACATCCCCACTCAGAAGTCCATATTAAAAATAAAACCTGCTGAGCAGGTACATTATCCAAAGAACTTTATCTGGGTGAATTGATTTGTTTGCAAAAAATTAGTTAAAGATCACTCAATCCTGCAAAATATGGTACTATCGAGCAAAATATGCCCTTGCCAAGCCTCCAGCCCCACCTTAGAACATAAGAACATGCCATACTGGGTCAGACCAAGGGTCCATCAAGCCCAGCATCCTGTCTCCAACAGTGGCCAATCCAGGCCATAAGAACCTGGCAAGTACCCAAAAACTAAGTCTATTTCATGTGACCGTTGCTAGTAATAGCAGTGGCCATTTTCTAAGTCAACTTAATTAATAGCAGGTAATGGACTTCTCCTCAAAGAACTTATCCAATCCTTTTTTAAACACAGCTATACCTGTTTCTCCAGGTATCTTTCTCCATACAAAACTTTGTGTGGACAAAGGGGAGATATATTCAAAGGGCCAGATTTATATAAATAAATATCAGTTTTACCTACAGAAATATTTTGAATATGGACCTCTCAACTTTGGCTTAAAATGGTCTCCTAAATATAATATAGTCCAACCCCACCCCTTTACTATGATCCTCATTTTTTAGCTCTGATACCTTAACCCTCCCTCCCCACCATGACACAATCCTCTTCTTCCCTCCTATTTCCCCCTCTCCCTGATAAAATAATCACCTGGCAACAGGTTGCATCATACAGCCCAAGTCATCCCTCTGGTCTGCTAAGAGGAAGAATCTGCATGCTTATTTTACTAGGATGGGTGGAAAGGGATTGTATCAAGGTAAGGTTTAAGGTATGAAAGCTGAGGTGGGAGATTGCGGCACTCAGATGGAGATTTGAGGCAGTAGGGGTGGGGTGGTGAAATTATTGGGGTTCACAGCTAGGGTAGGCATTAGGTACAGTGGGGAGTTCTTAATCCCCCAAGCCCCCTCCCCCTAGGATCAATGTAGAATGCCACAGGCAGACTCTGTACCAGCTTCTGGCATGGCCTTGGGGATTTTGGAGGTTTTTGATGGGTTGGGAGGATAGCAGTGGGGATTGCTAGTGTGACAGGAGAGTCCTGGGGCAGACTTTGAATTTTAATATCTTAGGAGGGGCTTCTTGGATTGACAAGGCCTGTAATTTAATTATTTTGCAGGGTTGGCCGGGAGATTTGTCATTATGCCCACATATTTAAATAATATTTTTGGGGAGTGAAGGGGGTAGGGGATTAGGGTTTGCTAGCCTCTGGAGTGCGTTTATTTTAACTTCATCGGCTTTATTCTGCATACCTGCTATTAATTAAGTTGACTTAGAAAATAGCCACTTTTATTACTAGCAACGGTGACATGGAATAGACTTAGTTTTTGGGGACTTCCCAGGTTCTTATGGCCTGGTTTGGCCAATGTTGGAAACAGGATGTTGGGCTTGATGGACCCTTGGTCTGACCCAATATGGCATGTTCTTATGATCTAAGTTATCCAGGTAAACTCAAACCTGGACAACTTTAGGAAGGACTGCTTTCCTCTACAAGACTTACCTAGCTAAACTGAGCCAGACAGCATAGATATTCACCCGGCTAAATTTAAGGCCTACCCCTAGAATACTCCCATGCTGTCTTATTTTTATCCTGATAAGTTTTAGCTGGGTAATGAAATAATACTTATCTGATCATGAGGGTGGAAGGAGTTCTGGGGGTGGACCTCAGGGAGTTGAGTGGGCCTTAGTGTAGATGGAGTAGATAAAAACAAAAAGGAAAGTGTGGTTCTCCCCTTTAGAGCGACCACAAAGAGGCAGCAGGAGGAAGGAAGCTCAAAAGCAGAGGAGCCGGAGCGATCAGCCTAAGAAGAGCTGCAAAGGAGGTAGGAGGCATGAAGCACTAGTGTTGCGTCCGTTGGTCTCAGATGGCTTCAACCCTTGTGCCTCACCTTTTTGTCTGCTCTCCCCGCTAGCCTTGGGAAGTTAGCCACCGCCGCATCTGCAAGCCGCTCTCTCTGGCGTCCCCGGAACAGCTATGGTGTTGCCGCCCGCCATGTTCCTCCCAAAGGCCTCTTAGGGTGCGCGCGCGCTACCCACATCTTTATTCCAACTATGGCGTGAACCTCGGAGGCGTCCCCCTCAAGTGACATCACGCCATCCGGGTATTTAGCCTATGCCTGTTTGCTAGCTCATTGAATTAGCAAGGATTGGACTCCTCCGATCTAAGTTACTCTGCTGCTTCTTGCTGCCGCTGGCAGCTCTCTCTGCCCTTCGGGGTATTCTCTAGCCTGGGTACTCGCTCCTCGGGGGCCCTCTGCTTTCATTTCAGGTGCCTTACTGGGATCAGGTATTCACTCCTCGAGGGCCTGCTCTCCCTGTCTTGGTGCCTGCAACCATCTACTTCAGCCTGGTGGAATCGTCAATCTTACAGCTACCATCTAGTGAGTAATCTAATTCTCAGTCTGTCTCATCTACAGCTTTGCCGTGCTGGGAAACCTACACCTAGATCTCCCTATACCAACTTGGTGAGATGGATTCCCTCTGTCAAGGGTCCCTGGACTGCTACCTCTGGATCACCTCACTACTGCCACCTCTGGTGGTATACATCAACTGTACAATAAAAGACCTAACTCTGTGTTTGTGCGTCCTGAGTCTAGCCCAGTACTGTGGCTCTCCACGGGGCCCCTCCCCGTGGGCGTGGTCATCTGCCACAGTACCCAAGAATCCACCCAAACACCGCTAAACCATAACAGCTAGCAGAAGGAATGCCAGCAGCTAGTTAGCCGAAGTTATCAAGCATTGCTTTTTCTTTACTGCAGTGTGGGGGAGAAACACTGCAGAGTTGCTAGGCTGGGAGAAATACCTGCAATAGTCAAGCAACTTTGGTGTTTGGGACTGTATAAAGCTGCTGCATGGGAGGTTGGCAGCACACCCTAAGCAGGGTCGAATCCTTGTCAAGGCCTTGAACTTGTTTTCCTGCAGGGCTGGTCACAATGTGGACAAGCAAAGTATTAAGAGAAGTTTGGACATTGGATGCCAAGCCTAGGCTTTCATGGCAGACCGGGAGAGATGGCTTGCACATATACCTGGTTAGGGACTGGACTTTCAGAGCCAGATAAGCTTGAGTCATGCTGGCAGACCCGCGGCTTGACCCAGGAACGATTTAGACATTATTGCACATAAATTGTAATGGGTGTAAGGTGAGCATGAACAAGCTGTAATAAGTTATCCTCCTGTCTCTCATGTGATTTTGGAATAAGAAAATTGACAGGGGAAAGAAAAGAGAACTGTTGGACAATGAGGGGTAGTGCTGTTGATGAAGACACTGGAGCATCTAAGACAAGGTGTGTTAATTATTTAAGAGTTTCGCAGGACTGGGGAATCAGGACACTGCAGCGGGGAACTATCAGCTGAGTGCAAGCTGTGTTCTGAAGCACAAGATATCATACTGGCTAAGTCCCAAACTTAGCTAGACAAACCTTCCAAATATGTACTTAGTTGTTGGTGCCAACAATCTTTTCTATATGCATTGCTGCCATTTGATTAAACGCATTTACATATTGAGGATAAAACATTTTCTCATCTAACTGTATTGGTGGGGTACTTTAAAATGTTTTTCCTATGAAGCTATCATTACTGTACTGTGAAATTGCATTGATCATATTTGTAAAATCTAGTCAAAACTAGACCATAATATGCTGAAATGCTAAAATGTATGCTAGAAGTTTAAAAAGTATGCCAAAGTTCAGCCTTAAGCTTTATTCCTGCCTTCTGAGCTCAATTTACAAGAAATCACATGACTTAAAACAATCCCAGACCTATTAACATGTATGAGATAACATTGTAATGTCAACCAATTAGGAAATTGTTATAAAACAAACTAGCTCATTGGTGTGTAAATTAGAGGTGGTAATCTATTTAATCTATTGTGTTAACAATGTTCTCTGAGACTGCATCTGAATTGCCTTGCTGGTAATCTCAGACTCTCCTGGAATATTCCATACTTTATCTAAATAAAAATCTTTATTTAAGCTGCCAGTATTAAGTGTTAATTTTGGTAACTCACAACAGTATATTTTATTTATGCTAGGATATTACAGGCATAATTTAAAAAAATAATTTGAACTCTTAAAATGACATCCAATATCCCACTTAGGATCAAATGGCTATGAGAAAATGATTAACACATCTAGCCCCTAATCAAATAAATCACCTTCTATCAACTCATTACTTAACCCTGTCCAGAAAGCAAATTTGTTTTATTGCACTAAATGAATAAAAAGGGTCCAGTGAATCCATCATGAGATTCAAAGTTGGCATAATATTTTATAATGGAGATAAAACCTGAAGTTGTAGAAGGATATTCTAACCAGCTTGCTGACTACATTTAGCAGAGAAATGAAGAAGCCTGTAGTTCAGTATTTCCCACCTTGTGGGATGTGTGGATTCCTTTTCAACATCCAAAATATTTTGTGCACCTTTTCATGCATCTCTAATTTTGACAATCAATTAAATGCCATATAGGAAACTGATTAATGGAATAGCAAATAATAATATGAACTCCAGAATGATTTCTAATTTTTATAAAATGTAATATTAAATAAAGAGTGTTTTCTGATATAAATGGGCTCTCCCTCCTGTTCACCCTTTATAGTCCCTTCATGACTGTTTTCCCACCTCCACCATGACCCTTTCCCAAGAACTTTCCTTCCTGCCCTGCTCTCCCTCCTGCTCTTTCCTTCCTGCAGCTTCTTCTCTGGTTCTGTCCCTCCTGTATTTCTCATATAACCCCTTTCTGAAATCTCACTCTCCTGCCCTCTCCCCTCTCCAAGTGCCTTTTTTTCCTGCCCTGCTTGCCTCCACCCATGGCTCCCATCTACTCCCTCCGTGCAGCTATTTACCCTCATTCTCAGGCAAAGGGGTCAGCCAGAGCACCTGTAGAGGTGGCCAGGAATGCTCCTCAGGGACATCACCCTGCTTGCTGCTGCCTCTGCTTGTGTGGAGCAGAGGCTGATGAAGGGTCTGGTGGCAGGGGTCTGGTGGCAGTGCACCTCCCCTCCTTTACCCGTCACAGTTTTAGACTGGCAGTCAACTGCACTATATATTCCCCATCTCCTTTCTGTTCCAGTTTGGGCTTCTTAAGGCTAAGACCTTCCTCTCCTTGGCAATGGATGAGGCAGTGGGATTAGGCAGCAGGAGCCTTACAGCAGAGGTGAGGTCAGCCTGCTCTATTATTCTCAGCAGATGCAATTTGGTTGCTTCCCTTCTGGAGGACCCCCTTAGATGGTCTTGCAAACCCCCTAGGGATCCATTGACCCCCAGGTTGGAAACCACGGCTGCAGTTCATTGGCTCTCCCTTCACTCTCACTGTTAATGCAGTTAATCCGTTTACAAGAAATGGAGATTAATGCTGCAAGTCACAAAAATGGCATAAGTAATTAAGGAAGCAATCACTGAACTGGGACTGATCATTTCTCTCAAAATATAATCAGTTGGGTGGCAGATAACATTATCACCGTGTTTCTCAAGCACTGCAATTTAAATATCCCACTGGTCTGACAACCCCGACATAAGTAGATAACTTGTCACGTGGTTAAAAAGTTATCCAGCTATATGTCAGGGGTGGCTCAAGGACTTACCTGGGTGGATTGCCGTTATCAATACTCAAACTCTATTTTTATGCAGGTAAACTCATATATACCTGCATAACATTTTTCTTTATTGCCCTCTAAAAGTTTTTAATATTGAAGAAATTTCAAGGAATCAGTTGCAGGTGGGCACTGTGGCTTACAGATAGACAGAACTGAATATAAAAACAGACACTGAGACTCTGCACATTGACAGTTTCTTCTGATGGAGTCTCTGCAGAAACTGTCACTTAAAAATTGTTCTGTTGCTTGTAGTTTTGACAAGCTGGGCAGTAATACTGGAAGTAGCAATAATATAAACTACAAATGTAAGAGCAAGCATGGTACACTGACAAACTGCTGAAGTCCTTCTCAGAGTTGTTAAAGACAAACTCCTGCTGGCTGCTGTTGTTTTGTTATCACTGGCCAGTTTTACTGAGAATGCAGGGTGTTCTTCAGGAGATCCATGTCATTGGCAGAATGCTGCAGGAGAAACTACAGGGCATGACCACTGTCTGGAGGGAGATGTTGCAGTAGATGCCATCCTGGCAACCACTGGCAGTATGAAATGCTTCATGACAGTCACCAGTCCCCTGGATTCAGACTCCCCAAGCATTTGCTACAATGCCACCAACACCCTAGATGGCTCCAATGCCTAGATGGCTCCCCCAGTCAGTCAACCACCACCACCCATGATAGAGCCTCCTCTTCTGCTCAGTATACTACCTGCACCGATACATCCTCCAGCTATACTTCCACAACCACAGAGAAAGTCTCCCCCCCTCTGTTACTATGGGAATGGGCTCTTCATTTGCTGCAGCTGAAGAAGAGAGCCTCATCACAGCAGGCAGGCCTTCAGCCTCTGGCTCCCCTGATATCAGCTGTCAGAAGCTACTCTCTACCCTGCAGCCATCTTGCAGCTTTCATCCCCTACCGCTGCCCTCAGTGTCCCTACCCTCTAAAGGCAACATGAATAGTGACTGGACTTTCTGTAGAGAAGTATCAAACCGGGCCAGTCCAAGGCACCTGAACCATCCCCCGCCCCCAATAAAAAGAGGATGGCATAGGTAGGAATAATTTCTTGTTTTGTATGCACAAATATCAACATTGTCATGTAAACAAATGTACTTTAAATATTGAAAATTTCTTTGAATTAGAATTTTCTTTTCCCCTACAGCCTGCTGGTGAGTCTGGCAATGCATCTCTTGCAGTTCCTCAGCATGCAGATCATATGCCTCCTCCTCTTCTTCCTCCTCAAGACAATCATGTGGTCACTCTTCAGGAGGCAGGCCTCTGGTTTTGGTGAGGTTATGAAGCATACAGCAAGCTAAAAGGAACTCATAAACCTTGGTGGTATTGTAGAGCAGACATCCCCCAGGTCTGTCCGGGCAGTGGAAATGTGATTGAATAGGCCAAAGCTTCACTTGATGACTGCCCTCATCTGCCAGTGGCCCCTGTTTGAACACACATCTATTGCAGTCTGGGGGTATGCCAGCAGGATCATGAGCCAGGTTTTGAGTGGATATCCCCTGTCACCTATAAGAGAGAGGGTAAAGAACAGATGAGTGAGATATGTGGTATCTGTTCCCAGATAAAGCTTGGAATGGGCTTCCTAGTGTACATGATACATCCACCTAGATATCAGACAGAGAAAAGGGACAGAGGTTAGTAGCTGTGTGGGTGTAGCAAGAACAGCATAACTGCCTAGAAGCCATCACTCAGTGATGTGATCTTTCTGGAAGTGGTCATGAATTCCTGCCGGTGAAAGAATCTAGACATTGTGACAGGATCCCCAAAACCTGGACACTACATCCAAAATGATCACCTTGGCATCATAGACCATCAGCAAATTGAGGGAGTGGAAGCCCTTGCAGTTGCCGTATGTGGGCTCATCATCTGTTGATGCTCTTATAGGGATGCTAGAGTAATTCATAGCCCCAAAACTAAGGGGAAGTATACAATTTGGTAGAAATCAGTCATAATTTGTTTTTTGTTTTCTCAAAGGAAAAGATATATAATGATCTGTTTTCCTGAGAAAAGCAGCCAGAAAGTGATCAATTCCTATGAAAGTTGCTGACTGGCTTATTACAGCTGTGACCCTTAGAGGTCTCTGGATGGTGCCAATGGCTAAAAAAAACTAGAGCCATACTGACCTTGAGGTGTACTGGCAAAGCATGGCTTTACGGGGTGGAAGGGTACAGGTTCTGCTCTAACTGCTGGCAGTGTATGGTATACTTTCTTGCTGAACTTGAATCTGTACATGATTTGCTCCTCAGACAGACCCAAAAGCTGTGCCCTAATCCTGTATACTCTCCAGGAGTACCTTTGCCTCTGTCTTCTCTCTGCCCTAAACCACTGTGCAATGCTTTTCCATGCATTAATTGTTGTCTTTTTATAATGTATTTCTCCTACCACTCAGCCCCTCCAGTGTGCCTCAGTCACTATACCCCTATACACACTAAAACTCTCTGTAATGTTGTGCCATTCACTAACAGGTACCCCTAAAAGTAAACCAGCAAAATTTGTAGCTGGTTGAGAGGAAACAAGAAACATTAAAGGCTACAGGCAAAGACAGTTCTGCATAAAACAATGATTTCCCTGATTGCCCTCACACCCCTGCTACTACTCCTAATATGCTTCCGTGTCCACTCACTGGGAGAAGCAAGCTATCAAACACCAAGTTAAAAAAGAGAATGCAAGTTTGAATTTGGCGTATAAATTAGCTGTAGTAAGTGTGTAGTCTTGATGATATTGTCACGGTCGGCCTTGAAGGCCTTGCATTCTGTCACGGTCGGCCTCAAGGGCCTTGCATACTTTCAACCTTGAAGGCCTTACATTCTGTTGCAGCCTCGAGGCCTTGCGTTGTTTAGTGTGCCCTTGGGCCTCAGCCCGACCCCAAGTGAACCCAGGACCGACCCGAGGGTTGACGGCGTATTCCAGCATAGCTGGCGGCTGACCATCTGCCAGGCCTGCAAGCTCCCAAGGCCAACATCCGAGGATGTTGGAAGTTGAATAGTCCTCCGACCATTCCGAGCCCTTTCGGACCTGCTGCAAACAGCATGGAGCAGCAGGCCTTGCCTGAAGTAGAGGGTAGTCGAGGACCTTGACACGAAGACAGGACAATGATAGATCAGTGCTGTAACAGGGTACGGGTTCAGGAACCAGGCAGGAACTGTAGCAAGACTCGAGTACTGGAACCAGGCAGGAACTGTCGCAAGACTCGGGATACGAAGACATCACAGAAGACACTTGGGCAGAAGGACAGTGGCACAGTCTCTCAGGGCGCCCTACTCAGCCCACCTGCGGGACTGAGTCGCGGCGCACTCTACACAGCCCGAAGGCTGGTCATGGACCACAAGGAGAGCGGGACATGCGCAAGGAAGATCCAGGCGAGGAGGAACTCCAATGTCGGGACCAATAGCATCCGAAGCTCCGACGGCTGGCGGGAACGGAAGCTCCAAGGCGCAGGGACAGATCCCACCCTTTGGCCACTCCTAGGCCCAACAGGTCAGAATGCCAGGAGCACATATGAAGACACAGGGAAGAACATCCGGGAAGGCAGGACATCTGAACATAGAAGATCTTGGCAGGACCTCAGGACAAAGGTCAGGACAGGAACATCAGGATACCTGGACAGGACATCTGAATGGGACATCTAGACAGGACATCTGGATGGAACCTCAGGCACGAAGACAAGACGAAAGAACAGGAACTGAACAGGAACTCCATGGAGAAGACAGGAAGGCCTAATGGAGCTCTGGCAGGCAGGAGCCTCCAGCAGGGTGACACTCCGATGCAAGGCAAGGAACAGACTGACAGAACAGCCCTTTATAGGGCAGAAGCAGGAAGTCCACTTAGAGGTGGTGTCAGCCACACTTCCTGTGGCTGGCCCTTTAAATCAAGCAGAGAGGCGCAGGCCGGCGACTAAGAAGCAGCAGGAGAGCAGTGCAGGACCGCGGACAGCGGCCTGCACTGACGTCAGAAGGTGAGAAGCAGGAAACAGGCAGGCAGGCCTCGGGGCAGCCTCCAGGCCATCCCACGAGGACCCCCTTGATGGCGTCATGGCTCCCTGCCACGAAGGCTGACCCGGGGCGGCTCCATGCCACGAAGGATAGGAGGAAAGACTGCGGCTCCGACTGCGGCGAAGACAAAGAGCAGGGGCGGCCTCCGGGCCGCGTGGACAAGGCTAGACCGCAGCTCTGGCCACACAGGCAGGCCCATCGTCAGCGTCCATGCCGTGTCGGGTGAAAAGGCAGCCCAGGTGAGTAGTTCTGCTCACGGGGGGCCCGCGGGCAGCGGGTCATAACAGATATTCATGCATGCATTCTTTATAAAACTGCAAAGTACTTATCAAAATGCTAATCACACCCCAACACACCCCAAGTATGCCCACTTTGTTTGCGTGTACTTTTGCTCAGGAAAGCGAGTATATGCGCATATGTTGCCAGTCTGGGCTAGGTTGGTACTTACATACATACTTTCTCATTTAAAAAATATGTGTTCATAAATTATCTCAGCAAAACTACACTTATGCACATATTTGCTGGCTAATGTGCAAATTTTCAAAATTACCCCTACAGTTGTTTTCTGCTTGAGAGGAGTATATTAAAACAGGGAATAAAGAAGAAAAGAAATACAAGATCCTCTTCCCACCTTTGTTATTGACTATACTTCGGCACATTAAATCTCCAAACACTATGCACATTCTCCTAAATGTTGTAACCTATCAGGCACTTAACGCATTACAGTTCTTTAGTAGCATAAGAAGGGTACCTAGGAAGGTCACTAACATGGTAACTATATTTTAGATTAAGTTGTGATCTGTTTGAGATTCTTCATTGTAAAGCTTATGGGGAACAGACTTAAGATCTAATCATATATATCCTAGAGAAAGGGCTAGAAAAGGGCGATGTGATAGAAAGATTTAAATGCTTCGGAGGTATCAGTGCACAGGAGGTGGGTCACTTTCAACAGAAAGGAGACTCTGGAACAAGGGATCAAACTCCAGCTCAATATGCCTCACCATTACTCCCTTGCCTGTAGTTCTATGCATCTCACAACTAGAGAGTGAAAAATTTATGACTGGAAATCAAAGTTGGTTTATGGCACCAGAGCTTTGCTGTGGCTGTGAAAAGTGATGATATCTTCTTCAGTAGCTGGAAAGAGCAAAAAAAAAAAAAAGAAGTCAGATAAAACATATAACTTGGTACAGAAAATCAAGGAGTGTCTGGAAATGATCCTTTGTTCTGTACTATTAATATACAGTGTCAATGTTGCATTACATGTTGCTTCATAAACTTAAAAAGCAGTGTTAAATAAAATCTGAGAATTGTAATTTACATGTAAAGTTTTACTAATACTGGTGATACTTACCTTCTTAATGTAAAATACAAAGAATACAATAACAACAAAAAAACAGGTCTTACGTAAAGTATTAAAATCAAATTTGTTCAGTTTTTAGGCACGCCAATTTTGATTGTCTTCTGCCAGTGCTGGATGATCAGTCTTAGATCTCTTCATTTAAATCAATGGAGCTGTCCATAAGATCCCACTGGTGGCTGTCATCTCTCTCTCTCTACACTACTAAATAAAATATTTTCGGAAAGAAAGAAGATGAAATATAGACTATGGACTGTTGAATTGTACTAAACCTTGATGGGAAGAAAATAAAAGAAGGCATTAAGAAAAATGATAGCCATGTCTATGACAGATATAGGTATTGTTAGAAAAAATGAGAAAGCAGTGATAAAACAATAAAAACTATCACCCTATGAAAAGAATTACAGAAACTATGTGCTGGATGGCATATTTACAACTGTGTAAGTATGATATGCATCACTTATGACAATATGAACAAGAACTGCATATGGGCATAAAAATGTACCACGTGCTACGTGAAGGAAATCAAGCAGAATTAGGAGAAAAAAAAACAAAACAATCCCATCAAAACACAGAGGTCCATATTTAAAGGGCTTTGTTTGGCTAAATGTTGGACTTAGCCTGACAAACCCCATTTTTCGAATTCCCCACTACTCTTAATGCCTTAGGACTTATCCAGGTATATTCAGCTAAAGACTTAGCTGGATAAAACATACCCGGATAAGTCAGAGGCATTTTGGAGCAGAGTTAAGTTAGCTGGATAAGTAAGTTGAATAATGTAGATATTTTGAGTTATCTAGCTATCTTATCCAGCAAACTTTAATTGTGTAGAGAGCTCTGCTAATGTTAGCTGGAAAACTTTATCCAGCTAAGAAGGACTTTATCTGGATATATTCAGTAGAGTACTAAATCAGCTGTGTTCCATAGAATATCCTGGACAAACACTTTTTATTTTCATAAAACGTGCTAAAAAATACTTTAAGGAGGGTAATTTTCAAATGGATTTCTATGGTAAAGTAGGACCATACCTGTTGCTTTTTAGAAAATTGCACAACTGATTGGAGATGTACATTCATTTCAACAAATGTACAAAATGCAATGAATGAAGCCATAATTTTCCAGTATTTTCATGTCTGTGGCATTTTAAAAAAATGGTCCTGGAAGTCTCCTCCTGTCTAGAAAAACATAAATTCAGGACCTAGCCCTGCCTAGCTGGGCATCCACAAGCTCAACCAAGGCCTCTCCGACCTCCTAGCCTCAGCTCAAAAACTTATTCTGGCCTGCTGGAGCCTTTATCCATGGCAATAGGCTTTCAGAAAATTGTCCCCTATATGCAGGTAAATGTACGTGTGCAATGCCACAGGGATGGTAATTTTTAAACTGCTGTGCAGGCGCACATGTATGCATGAATGCTGGCAAGCACCAAAAGATGCAGCCATTTTATAACACACGTGGGTATAAGTGCACATGGTATAAAATAGTCTGTGCACAATTTTATATGGATGCGTGCATGTGCATGCATGTGCTGCCTCAACTGCGTAAGTGGGGGAATTTTCTAAGGGACACACGCTGACACATTACAAATTTTCCCAGTTCATTCCCAGTTCACCCAGTTAAGGGATAGGATTTCCAATCACCCCAAAGTTATTAGCCTCCCTTTCCCCCTTTAGCTCCAACCCTTAAAACCCTGCTGGCTAGCCTAGTTTTTTTGTTTTTGTTTTATGATTTACATACCATCCTTAGCAGTAGTAAAATTATGAGACGGGGACCTTGGCATGCACATTTCATGTTAAAGTCACAGAATGCTCATGCCCCACCCATGCTTCACCCAGACCACGCCCACACCCTGCCCCTTTTTGAGCTTTCTTACTGGTGAGTGTAACAGGAGATATGTGCATACATGGGTGCCTATTAAAATCTGTGCAGTACATGCCGGCCCAACCTATGCACAATGGCAAGTCTTGGGGGACCCTCCTGACCCCCACAAGACTTGCCAAAAGTCCCTGGTGGTCCAGCCGTGGTCCGGGAGCGATCTCCTGCACGCGGGCTGTCGGCTGCCAGTAATCAAAATGGCACCGATAGCCTTTGCCCTTACTATGTCACAGGGGCTACGGTGCCATTGGTCAGCCCCTGTAACATGGTATGAGCACAAGATGGCACCAGGCATCCATTGCTCCTACCATGTGACAGGGGCTGACCAATGGCACCGGTAGCCCCTGTGACATAGTAGGTCAAAGGCTATCGGCGCCATTTTGAATACCGGCAGCCAAGGGTATGAGTGCAGGGGATGGCTCCAGGACCCCCCGCTGGGCCACCAGGGAGTTTTGGTAAGTCTTGGGGGGGTCAGGAGGGTGGGGGCTTTGTTTAAATTGGCTCCTTTAGACGGCCAAATAATTCGGCGAAGATTCGTTGTATTCGTGGGGAATTGCGATACGTTTCGCTTCCCCACGAACACAACAACTACATTGTATTTGTATACATTGCGGATTACAAATATGTAGGAAACGACTGCACACCCCTAGAGCATAGGGCTTTTAAAATTCACCTATTATGGCATACTTTCACCCATAGAAGGAGAAGACATTCTTTGGGGAGAGGAGGACTTTTGAATTATGTTCATACTTTTAAAAACTCAAATGTATGCACATATTTATAGCAATGTAAATAATAAACACATCAAGCTACTAAATGCAAGGACCCCAAATAAATTCTTTTTATATTCTTTTTATATCAACATGTGTGTACTAAAATCACTCCATAACTTTAAAAATTAAAGAGAAGGTGAACTGACAGTTTCATATTAAATAGCAACCCCTCACCACCTCAGGATACCGGTGCTAAGATGTACTATAATCATCAACTGTCAGCCACCAACCTCCTATTAATGTTCATTCTCTTTTCTTATTTTCTTTTTTTCTTATTTTCTTTTGATTATTGAACCTTTATCCATCAATTTAATTCATAGTTTTCTCTCAGTCCACATGAAATCCTTATCAACACTCCTTATGCACTAATAATATCCTTCGGCCTCAATTGAGGCCAAAGTATATGAATATTTGAATTTAGATTATTAGCGCATACAGAGTGTTGTATAAGGATTGCATGTGGATTGAGAGAACACTATGAATTAAATTGACGGATAAAGGTTCAAATAATCAATAGCTTGACGTGTTTACTATTTACATTGCTGTTTGAGAGACGCAATGGTATAGTTGTGGTGATATTTTGCATGTTGGTTTATGGCTCCTGACTTTGCAGATATATGGGTAGTTTGATAATTATCTCCCAAAATACTGTGAATTTTTTAAGACACATGTGGGACACTCAGTTCCTTGAAATAAAACAAACACAAACACAGAAATGTAATTTGTCAGGTAAAGCCTGATTTCATGAACCATCTGGTTTAGTTAATTAGATTTTATGTTTTTTAAAGAAACTCAGAATAATTCGTCTCTGTATGATGCCTGATCTAAATCTCTTTCTTTATTTGATCATACCTTCTGGTTCTTTCTCAGGTTTGAGAAGAATTCTATATAACAGCAGTCATAATATTTTTAATCAGTTATTTCTATTCTAGGCATTTTTTTTAGCAGTAGAGTTTTTCTTTTTCAAATTGCAAGTAGCTGGAGCCCTCCTGCCTAGTGTACTGTGATTGAAAAACAGGTTACAAAGGGCCTCATTTTCTAAAGTATCGCAGGCCTGCGGTACTTTAGAAAAATGCGTTAATAAGGGGCGGGGGCCAAAACGGGGAGGAGGTCCTGCGCTAGCCGGCAGCGATTGCACCTCCACGGTGCGATCGCTGCCGGCGTTGCACCCAATAACTACACCATAAAAGGTGTAGTTATTGGGCACGAAATAGGCAGCGAAAAGGCTCCTTACGTTTTCGCTGTCTGCACCTTCTTCGTAGGGTCGGCCCCGGTGATGCCCCGACTCCTCCTCTTCCGGGGCCGACTCTACCCCGATGACGCTAGTGCACGTTTGCGCTAGCGGTAGAAAATGAGGCCCAAAGTCATGGGTTCAATATGCACACATGGAATAAGGATTCATAGAGTACTGATGAATTAGTCAGATACTGCGAAATAGAGTACTTTACAGATAATATGATAAACAGATCCTGTCCTCAAGTACATTTTAATGAAGAACATATGAAAATGGGCTCTCTCAGAAATAAGCCACCTATAAGCCAGAAGGTTTCAGTGCCACTTTTAATTCTGGCTGGAAGCAGTTAAGGCTACAGCCAAAAGACACAATTCAATATGTAGAACTCTGAGCCAATATCATTCAAAATACTGAGAGAGGCTGATACATTAGACCATCACTGTCTCTAAAAGTTAGTGGTCAAAAGTAGTCATTATTGGAGAAGCAGTGCTTGAACAAATTGCATATATAAAATTAAGGGGCTATCACACACAGTAAAAGCCAATTGAAAAATGATTTGAGCTCATTCTATTCATCATCAGCTCCACAAAACACTTTTATCCTTATTGAAGGGATTTTTTTTTAACGTCTTTAGGGCCTCATTTTCTAAAGTATCGCAGGCCTGCGATACTTTAGGCTTTAGGTAATGAGGGGCAAGGGTCGACCCGGGGGGGGGGGCGGTCCTATGCTAGCCAACAGCTATCGCACCGCCGTGGTGCGATCGCTGCCGGTTTCGCACCCAATAGCGCCACCATAGAAGGTGTAGCTATTGGGCACGAACTAGGACGCGAAAAGGCACCTACCTTTTTGCCATCTGCGGCGTCTTCGCAGAGTCGGCCCCGGTGGCGTCCCGACTCCTCCTCTTCCGGGGCCGACTCCGCCCCCATCCTGGTATCGCACGCGATAAGGGACTTTTTGCATGCGAAGTGTCCCTTATCGCCTGCGAGCCACTTGGAAAATGACCCCCTTAGTCTTCTGTGTACAATTAGCAAAAATTCACCAAAATACCAAGCAAAAACAAAACCTTGACATAGCCACACTTTGGCATTAAATGCCTGTTTCAAGGGTATTTCTAAATGTTAATACTGCCCCTTAAAATTAGGTTTCAGTATGCAAATACATCCCAATGTTCATAATTCATTTCTAAAAAGGCCATTGTGCTGTCACTCATAATCCAAAAATAAATTAATTCAATACATAAATATTTCTATTGACATGGCTTACTACTACTAGGAATAGACACAAACAAATTCTCAGTGATGCTTTTATCCTCTGCAACAGAGCCTTAATTTTGCACATGCATTTGGTTAAAGGGTTGCTTCTTTATTAGCATTTACTTCCGACTACTCTCTTGAGGATTTTGATTTGTCATGGTTCAGTCAGTTCGCCTGCCTTTTTTCATTGCAGGATAGATAGCAGAAGCAACAAACAACTTACATTGTCATGATAATGTCTAAGAGGTTAGTAATTAGAAAGAAAACAATCCTTTTCATGAACAGGAGGCAATATAATGCAAAATAATGAGACAGCTATTAAAATACTATTTTTGACAGTAATAGATGCATAATATTCAGAGTTAGGTTTAGAATTGAGACCTATAGAGGCCTAAGCAATAAAACTATTTCTAAAATAAAGTAACAGTTTTGAGTGCCCTTACCAAAAATAATGCTGGTAATAATAATATGCACCTTAAAATTCCATTCAATGACTGATAAAATAAGATGTGATGTTCCTCTACTAATGTCGGTATATAAAAATTTTCAAATTAAAAAAAAAAAAAGATTTAGCATGGTCACAGTAAACAATGTTAACAATAGCATGGCCATTCTATTATTGTGTTCAGAAACCCCAAATCCATTAGCTAAATAAAAGCAGCATGTCAGTTACTAAAGAGAAGCTAGATAGTATGGTCACACTAAACAGCATGCCCAGTTCTTTTTCCTCTTGACTCCTCCTGCTTGCTTCAAACACAAATGTCTGGCACCTCTGGGCTGTTTGTCACTTTAGAGAGACTATACCACAGGCAAAGAGATGAAAGAAGTGCACAGGTCTAAAAGAGGAGAAAACCAACATGTGGGCATGTTTTGAACCATAAGAATATCAGAACATAAGAACATGCCATACTGGGTCAGACCAAGGTTCCATCAAGCCCAGCATCCTGTAGGGGTGTGCATTCATTCCCTATGAATTGGTAATCCACAACGTATAGGGCTGTATTCGTTGTATTTGTGGTGAAGCGAAACATATCGCGATTCCCCACAAATACAATGAATCTTCGCCGAATTATTCAGCCACCTAAAGGAACAAATTTAAACAAACCCCCCACCCTCCTGACACCCCCAAGACTTACCAAAACTCCCTGGTGGTCCAACGGGGGGTCCTGGAGTCATCTCCTGCACTCAACCCTCGGCTGCCGGTATTCAAAATGGCGCCGATAGCCTTTGACCTACTATGTCACAGGGGCTACCAGTGCCATTGGTCAGCCCTGTCACATGGTAGGAGCAATGGCTGGCTGGTGCAAAGATGCTGTTCTGATTAACAAATGATGGTATCTAATAGAGATGTGATTCAGCTGAATCTTTTGGTTCGACCTTCGTTATCGGCCCGCCATGGTAAATTTCATTTTTCAGCAGTTCGGGCCGATTTTAATTCGGCTGCCCCCGAAACAATATCTGAAACCCACCCCAACCCTTCCAATTTAATTAATTAGAATGGGGTTGTAAAAAAAACCAAAAAAACAAACTCACCTCAACCCTTAAAATGTAATTAATTACAATCCCCCACCCTCCTGACCCCCCCCAAAACTTGCCAAAATTCCCTGGTGGTCCAGCAGGTGTCCTGGGAGCGATCTCCCACTCTTGGGCCATCAGCTGCCAGTAATCAAAATGGCGCTGATGGGCCTTTGCCCTTACCATGTGTCAGGCTATCGGTGCCAATAGCCAGCCTCTGTCACATGGTAAAAGCAATGGACGGCCAGTGCCATCTTAAAAAATCACACGGGCCATCCATTGCTCCTACCATGTTACAGGGGCCAACCAATGGCACTGATAGCCCCTGTCACATGCTAAGGGCAAAGGGCCATTGGCGCCATTTTGATTAGTGGCAGCCAACGGCTTGAGAGGGGGAGATCGCTCCCGGGACCCCGCTGGACCACCAGGGATTTTCGGTAAGTCTTGGGGGGGGGGGTCAGGCAAGTCTTGGGGGATTGCAATTAATTAAATTTGAAGGGTTGGGGTGGGTTTGGGGTTTTTTTTATGTGCCCTTTCTCCCCCCCAAAAAAAAAGAAAACCACACAAAATGTCATGGGTTTTCTTATCATTTTGTCGTCTCCCCGAAACGCAACAAAATAGGAACTATCGTCTCTATTTCCTATTTCGTCACAAACGAATGCACATCCCTAGTACCTAATCAAATCAATCACACACCTTAACACTTCAGTTAGTCAGCCAGAGTGACTCACTTCTCTCTTGAATAACAAATATTGGTACCTAATCAAACCAAATCACACTACCTTGAGGGTAGTCTGTGAGGGTCTTCAAAGAGCGATATGAAATGACATGGCTGGGGACAGAAGGGAACATGGGTGGGGGTGACCCAGGGAGGAATGTAATTGCCCTGACTTAGAAGGGCACTGACATCTGAACATTCATCTCTCCATGACCTGTCTATATTAGGCACTGCAATTGCTGCACTACGCTGTCTACTAGTGCAGAGGTTCCCAACTTTGGTCCTCAAACCACAAACAGGCCTGGCTTTCAGGATATTCAAAATGACTATACATGAGATATATTTGTATACAATGAAGCGAAGCGTGCATGCAAATCTATCTCATGCATAATCATTATGGATATCCTGAAAACCAGATCTGCTTGTGACTCTTGAGGACTAAAGTTGCCCCCCCTCCCATGCTTGTGCATCAAAGTCTGCAGACATGAGCTCTACACTCGGACCAAAAAAATTGGTGAACTTAAAGAAGTTTTGTGGTTCAGACTGCTGTTCATCCTTAAGCCTCTGAATGCCTACAGTGGTCATTGGCCACATTAATAGTGTCAATGACAGCAAAGACAATTATCTTCTAGGAAACTATTGCTTGGAAATATATGTGCCTTGTATATATAAAGGTAGATTTATTTATGTTGTGCTCAAATGAGAATCAGTGTGTCTGCTCAGAAACTCCCTTCTCTTTTGCTGTCATTCTTTCCTTTTCCTTGTCTCCCTTGTCCTGCTGCACCCTGTGAAAGCTTTCTTTTTTATATTTGGAGGGAGGGGAAATCTGAGTGGGGGTCCATTGGCTAGTTACTAGTCACTTGCCCATGTGGTACCCTCCTGCTTGAAAGAAGTCCACTCTTTATTTAGACTAGCCAGGGAGTGGGGCTGGGACCCTCACAATTATTGTTGCTTATGGTCAAGCCTTTTTCTGCTTTTTAATCTGTTTTGAGGTTTTGGGTTAGGGATAGATCATTCCTTCCTCCCACAAAAAACACTCTAATTATTTTTATTACGTAAATATTGAAGTAGGGTAGAAAGTTCTGGTGTGCCTGCTCATTTAGAGAGAACAGTAACAGTTGTTACTACCAGCATATTTGGGTTTGCTGACATACAGGGGGCTGAAAGATGGAGGGAAGAACGCAGTGCAATCTCTATGGAGCTACAGTATTCTAACAAGGAGGCTCAATACTGAAAGATATATATTAGAGAAAGAAGCATAGGGAGAGGGAGGCTGTGTGCCTTCCAGGTGTTACAGCTTGAAAAGATGAGAAAAGGTTTCAAAGGTTAGCTAGATAAATGCAAAGAAATTTGTGCAATGCCACTGAGGGATGAAGTTAACCTATAAAATTAAACTGGTGAACTTTGTCCAGATGTTCAGTCACTGCCAATTGACTAAATTGCACTTGAATATATGCTTTAATTTAACTATTTAAAACTTGTTTCCAAACAGGTTTCTTTTCGACTAGAAATGTGGTTCTGGATAATGTTCGGGTGGATAAAACACAGAGACACTCTATATTTTTGTTTTATACATGCTAATAATTATTCATATAATAAAGGCTATTTTTTGTGCTCTTATGTTTAATTTTAGTGCATCATCTGTTAAGTGGCATTTTAGTGTGCATATTAAGGGGTGAATTTTAAAAGCATTGCTCATGCTAAAAGGCTCTTATATGTGAGTATCTGGGCCACGTGCGAGTAACGCATAATTTAAAAGGTGCAAATTATGTGCGTATATACTCGAGCACGAAGAAAAATAAAAAGAACGAAGCTAGACTATGCCTGGGGTGATCCAGGCCAGGTCTAACAGTTGTGCACAAAAATTCGTATTAAATCCAGCAGCTGTGGTGCATGGTGGCTTGATAGCTGCATATTTTTGCTGCTGCTCTTGATGAGGTGTGGGTCTGCTGATATAACATTTTAGGCCTAACACAACAGAGTGAGGGGTTCGGGCCAACTGGGGGGAGCACAGGCTGAAGATCCAGAAGGATCTGGATGACCTTGAGATAGACTGGGCAAACTGGAGGACTAAGTGGTAAAACTGGGAATATCCTTCACATAAGCATGTTTTAAAATCTGCCTGCCTGTGTGTGTAAAAGCCACCAAAGTCCTAAGGAAGATATGTTGTGAAGTAAGTTTGATCAAGTAACGACAAAATTAGGAGTACACATACACAATTTAGGTGTATTTTACATAATATGCATGCATGATTTAAAATTCTAGCATAGTTACAAAGTACGCAGATATTTTTACTGCAGATATTTTGTAGCTAATTTTTAGTGGGGATGTATGCAAGTAGCTTCTCTTTGAAAATTATCTAGCACAAAGTATGTATGCTAAAAGTACCCATATTCTTTGTACTTGTTAGTTTCCCAAATGTTGTGGGATGGTATATAAAATAGTATGCATACTTTTGAAAATGCCAAGTATCAAAGGCCTGGATAGATCCACACGAGAAGAGCTTGTTGCTTCTGAGCTAGGTACAGGCGAAGATCTTCCATCAGGCAAATTAGAGCTGTTTAAGTACTGTAAGACAGACTGGAAGGGATCTAGAAAGTTTGTGGCTTGGAGGAGCTCATTGAGTTGATAACAGAATTGCTTTTTCAATGATTTTTCTGAGGAAAGGAATGTTAAAGACAGGCCTGTAGTTACTAAAATCATTGGGGTCTAGGTTCAGTTTCTTCAGAGCAGGTTTGAGAACAGCTTTCTTAAGGCAGTGAGGAAGGTGACCCTCTGAGAGAGAGGAGTTTATGATGTTTTGAAGCCGAGTGAGGAGACCAAATTTGGCCTTCTTGATGAGCCAGTTGAACACGGATCATGCCAACATTCTAACTCTTCTTATTTTATTGTCTTCAAGGTACAAGAATTCACCAACAGAAAAAAAATCAGGTAAGTTCAGTTCAAATAATTAACAGAAATTCTTAGCACAAATTTCTTCAACCAAGAATATGATTCTTTCCTCAAAATATTCTCATGTTTTCTGCCTTGCAGGTTTCAGTTCTTACTCAGAAAATCACTCACATAAGTATAAAGAATTTCAACCCTCAAAAGATCAGAACATTAAATTTCTGTCAGTCTTTTCTCCTGTATCTCATTCTGTGCTCCAGTTTCTGTGTGTGTTACTGAAACAGGTATGCAAAATATAGCTCACAGTTCTGCAGTTTTTGCTGGTGATGCTGGAGTGCATAAGGCACACTTTCTTCTTCTGGAAGTCTTTGGTCCTCTGGTCCATGTCCAGCCATGACAAAGCACCTACTATCCTGAGCTTAAACAAAATAAAAAAGAGACTCTATTTACACTTTGTGTGAGTTATCTTCTGGCAGAATCTATGTATGTATATGCTTCATTCGCTGGAACCACTGGACTGAGTTATATACTAGCTAATAAAAATAAACCATAAAAAACATGTGTTCTTAGCTAATTTTTGTCAGTTACTCAAATTTACTTTCTTTCTCTGATTATATATATAGGCATATATAGATATAGATAAATATATATATATACATATATAAATACATATATATATAGAGAGAGAGAGAGAGAGACAGAGAGCGAGAGAGAGAGATGTCATTATTATTATACTCAATGGGGTACATTTTCAAAAACAGCCCGCGCGTACTTTTGTTCACGCACCACACGTGAACAAAAGTACGCTGGATTTTAAAAGATACACGTGTAGCCACGTGTATCTTATAAAATCCGGGGTCGGCGCACGCATGGGGGTGCACATTTGTGCAACCTGCGCGTGCCGAGCCCGGCGCGCGCTGCCTGTTCCCTCCGAGGCCACTCCGATTTCAGGAACTTTCCTTCCGCCTCCCCTCACCTTCCCCTACCTAACCCACCCCCCCGGCCCTATCTACCCCCTCCCCTACCTTTGTCAGCAGATTCATGCCTATCCGAGGCAGGTGTAAATCTGCGTGCGCCAGCGGGCTGATGGTGTGCCATCACCCGACCCGGGGGTTGATCTGGAGGCCTCGGCCACGCCCCCGGGCCAGCGCCATGCCCCCGGACCCGCCCTGACCCGCCCCCTGATCCCTGGACACACCCCAGACACGCCCCCTCCCATCCCTTTTACGAAGCCCCGGGACTTACGTGCGTCCCAGGGCTATGTGCGCACCGGCGGCCTATGCAAAATAGGTGCACCGGCGCGCGAGTGCCCTGTGCACGTAAATCCGGCTGCATTTACGCACGCAGGGCTTTTAAAATCCGGCCCATAGGGTATACTTGAGTGTGTAAATGATGCCAATCCTATTTTTTTCTGTTCTTATAGTGTTGGCTCAAGGGAGGGAGGGGTTCATGTCTTTGCTAGTGATAAGGTATGATATTGTAATGTTTATCGGAGGTTTTAATTTTTATTCAGTTGACTTCTCCAAGGTTGGCTATTCTGAGTTTTGGAGTTTCTTGCTGCTTTAAGATGTTCTCAGGTCTTTCCTGGCCCTACTCATAGGGCTGGCTGGAAATGTCATAGATTTGTTGTTTGTGCCTGACTTATGGATGGCAGAGCCCTGGATCAAGGTATTCCAGGGCTTTGGTCTGATCATTTTTTTATGAAATTTGTTTTTAGGGCACTTATAGTCCTGGGGTTGAGGACAATGAATTAGCTACTAAAAAGAATTATTTATTTATTTGTTTATTTGCTTTTATATACCGACATTCATAGGAAACATCACTTCGATATGATTGAATTGGATACATTTGAATCTGATTAGTCTATCCATCAGACTGCATTAGACTTCATATCTGTATTGGGATGTGAATCATTTTTTTGACGGATGAAAATATCGTATGATATTTTCTAATCTGTCGTATCGAGGGTCCCCGAAAACAATAGGAAAACCCCATGAAATTTTCATGTGGTTTTCTTATCGTTTTTTTGGGGGGGAAGAAAGGGCAAACAGAAAAAAAAAACCCAAACCCACCCGACCCTTTAGATCTAACTATTTAAAATCCCCTACCCTCACAACCCCAAAAAAACTTTCCTAAAGTACCTGGTGGTCCAGCAGGGGTCCCGGGAGCAATCTCCCGCCCTCGGGCCATCAGCTGCCACTAATCAAAATGGCGCTGATGGCCCTTTACCATTACCATGTGACAGGGGCTATCGGTGCCATTGGCCGGCCCCTGTCACATGGTAAGGGCAAAGGGCCACCAGCGCCATTTTGTTTATTGGCAGCCGATGGCCCGAGAGTGGGAGATCGCTCCCAGGACCCCCGCTGGACCACCAGGTACTTTAGGAAAGTTTAGGGGGGTCAAGAGGGTGGGAGATTCTAAATAATTAGATTTAAAGGGTCGGTGTTGGGTTTTTTTTTCGGCTCGGGGCAGCCGAAAACAAAAACCGTCCAGACCCATGGGAAATGGAATTTCCCATGGGTCCACGATCCTGAAACCGGAACCAATTCCGGCATCCGATTCACATCTCTATATCTGTGACATCTTTAGTGGATTGTTTGCTAATCTTAAATCCATAATTCAATCTGTTGCTCCTTTGCAAGAAAGGCATATTATTCAGCATCAACATTTTCTACCTTCATTTTTTCAGAAGCTTCAGAAGTTGAAGAGTGTGATGTATCGTGCAGAGTGCAATTGGCGCAAATGTCATTCATTGCATGGAAAGAGTATCAGATTGCATGGAAAGAGTGTAAATCATCACTTGATAAGGCCAGGTATACTTATTTTACAAAATGTCTTAAGATCTCCTCAAAAGATCTGGGAGAGAGTTGTTTGGCAGTTTATCAATTGATTCACTCAGTGGATAAAGGTTGCTTTAGTCTAAGCTTTGATTATGAACAGTTTACATCCTTTTTGACTGAAAAAGTCAAATGGTTACAGAGTTTGGTCACATCAGAAGGGTTACTACCCCTGCCTTCTTAGAAGAGGATGTTGAATCATGCTGGGAATGGATTGATTATGTGACTAACACAAAGGTAGCAGAAATCACCTCTACACTTAGGTCCTTCCATTGTATACATGATCCCTGTCCCTTTTGGGTTATTAAAGCTAGGTCTTCTCTCTTTCTGGAGAGTATTACTAAGATAATTAATTTATCTTTAGGGGAGTACTTTCTCCTGGAATCTTTGAAGAAGGATTGGTTACTCTAGTTTTGAAGGGAAAAAACTCTTCTGGTGATAGCATGGCTAATTTTTGGCCTATTTCTAACTTGCCAACCTTTGCCAGAATTATAGAAAATGCCATATTATAACAGCCCAGAAACTATTTGGAGGATAATCAGTAGTGTTCAGTAGTGTGGGTTTCAAAGGAATCACAATACCAAAACCCTATTACTTAAGCTGCATGATTATATATTACATCATCTTGATCAGGGTTACTTGGTATCATGATATCCTTATACATTTCATCTGCCTTTATGTAGTATATAATGCCATTTTATTATCTAGGCTTTCTTTATTAGGTGCACGTAGTAACATACTTAAATGGTTTCATTCTTTTTTGGTAGGTAGACAGCATGTAATTAGAATTGGTCAAGAGAAGTCTTCATGGAAGCCTATTCTTCTTGGGGTTCATCAGGGCTTGGCTGTTTCTTCAATGCTGTTTAATATTTACCTGATACCATTGTTTATGTTACTTATATCCTACCATAACAGTCTTAAAAATATAGGCAGATGATATCCGGCAGCTGTTCCCAGTTGATAGATTTGTAGTTGCTATTGTTGCTGACATTTCAGAATGCTTGTCTGTAAATAGCTGGCTTACTTAAACTAACTTATACTTAAAATTTACCAAATCAATTGGCTTATGGATGGGTGAGATTGACAGGCCTGCTGAACTGACTAATCTTGTGATTGATTGTACTCCACTTCCTTTTGTTGATTCTGTAAGGGATCTTGGTTTTATTTTTTACCTTGAAACCACAGAAGGCAGCAGTCATTCAATTTGGCTTCTTTAAGCTTCATATGTTGTGATTTTTTATATATGTACTTTCTTGAAAGGACTATAGATCTGTTAAACAAGTCTTTGTATTAATGGCAATAGATTATTGTAATTTGTTTTATATTGAATTGCCCAAAAAATGTATGTGGGCATTACAGGTCTTACAAAATGCTGCTGCATGAATGGTGGTGTCATGAGCTATGCACAAATATTAGGGATGTGAATCGTTTTTTAACGATTAAAATTATCGTCCGATAATTTTAATATCGTCTTAAATCGTTATAGAACACGATACAATAGAAATTCTAACGATTTATCGTTAAAAATCGTTAAATCGTGTTAGTGCGCACTAACTCGAGTTAGTGCGCACTAACTGAAAATGATACAAATTGACACTTTCCAGGTCAGTAAAGGTCAGTTAGGAATGAATATGTGTTCCTATTGGCTGGCTGCCCTCTTATCTATTGATGTTAACCAGGTTCCCACTGAGGTGATGTTTGGGGGGATGGGAAATGGAAATGGAAACTCAGGAACACTAACAGAAAATGATACAAATTATTGACACTATCCAGGTCAGTAAAGGTCAGTTAGGAATGAATATGTATTCCTATTGGCTGGCTGCCCTCTTATCTATTGATGTTACCAAGGTTCCAACTGAGGTGATGGTTGGGGGGATGGGAAATGAAAACTGTTGGTAGTTGACAAAAAAAGTAATGTGATCAGTCAATATGACTAGAACCTGTGCCCTATTCCTGATACCAGGGGTGTTGTGATCTTCCTGCACTCAGTGCCCTATCCCTGATACCAGTCTGAGACAGCTCCCTCCCTGCATTACTAGTGAGAGGCTGGCTTCACAGACAGGGGGGAGCTGCCTGACCCTCACTCCTGACTTCCCCCATGTCCCAGCTAGTGAATGGTGTGTGGGTGAGGGGGGGGGGGAGGATGGTGAAGTCTGAGACAGCTCCCTCCCTGCATTACTAGTGAGAGGCTGGCTTCACAGACAGGGGGGAGCTGCCTGACCCTCACTCCTGACTTCCCCCATGTCCCAGCTAGTGAATGGTGTGTGGGTGAGGGGGGGGAGGATGGTGAAGGCTGAGACAGCTCCTCCCTGCATTACTAGTGAGAGGCTGGCTTCACAGACAGGGGGGAGCTGCCTGACCCTCACTCCTGACTTCCCCCATGTCCCAGCTAGTGAATGGTGTGTGGGTGAGGGGGGGGGGGAGGATGGTGAAGGCTGAGACAGCTCCCTCCCTGCATTACTAGTGAGAGGCTGGCTTCACAGACAGGGGGGAGCTGCCTGACCCTCACTCCTGACTTCCCCCATGTCCCAGCTAGTGAATAGTGTGTGGGTGAGGGGGGGGGGAGGATGGTGAAGTCTGAGACAGCTCCCTCCCTGCATTACTAGTGAGAGGCTGGCTTCACAGACAGGGGGGAGCTGCCTGACCCTCACTCCTGACTTCCCCCAAGTCCCAGCTAGTGAATGGTGTGTGGGTGAGGGGGGGGGGGAGGATGGTGAAGTCTGAGACAGCTCCCTCCCTGCATTACTAGTGAGAGGCTGGCTTCACAGACAGGGGGGAGCTGCCTGACCCTCACTCCTGACTTCCCCCATGTCCCAGCTAGTGAATGGTGTGTGGGTGAGGGGGGGGGGGGAGGATGGTGAAGTCTGAGACAGCTCCCTCCCTGCATTACTAGTGAGAGGCTGGCTTCACAGACAGGGGGGAGCTGCCTGACCCTCACTCCTGACTTCCCCCATGTCCCAGCTAGTGAATGGTGTGTGGGGGAGGGGGGGAGGATGGTGAAGTCTGAGACAGCTCCCTCCCTGCATTACTAGTGAGAGGCTGGCTTCACAGACAGGGGGGAGCTGCCTGACCCTCACTCCTCCGGGGTATTGTGATCTTCCTGCACGCAGTGCCCTATCCCTATTAATACCAGGAGTGTTGTGATCTTCCTGCACGCAGTGCCCTATCCCTAATACCAGGGGTGTTGTGATCTTCCTGCACACAGTGCCCTATTCCTGATACCAGGAGTGTTGTGATCTTCCTGCATGCAGTGCCCTATCCCTGATACCGGGATGTGTGCAAGAAGATCCCAACACCCCCGGTATCAGGAATAGGGCACTGTGTGCAGGAAGATCACAACACCCCTGGTATTAGGGATAGGGCACTGTGTGCAGGAAGATCACAACACCCCTGGTGTCAGGGTTAGGGCACTGTGTGCAGGAAGATCACAACACTCCTGGTATTAATAGGGATAGGGCACTGTGTGCAGGAAGATCACAACACCCCTGGTGCCAGGGTTAGGGCACTTTGTGCAGGAAGATCACAACACTCCTGGTATTAATAGGGATAGGGCACTGTGTGCAGGAAGATCACAACACCCCTGGTGCCAGGGTTAGGGCACTGTGTGCAGGAAGATCACAACACTCCTGGTATTAATAGGGATAGGGCACTGTGTGCAGGAAGATCACAACAACCCTGGTGCCAGGGTTAGGGCACTGTGTGCAGGAAGATCACAACACTCCTGGTATTAATAGGGATAGGGCACTGTGTGCAGGAAGATCACAACACCCCTGGTGCCAGGGTTAGGGCACTGTGTGCAGGAAGATCACAACACTCCTGGTATTAATAGGGATAGGGCACTGTGTGCAGGAAGATCACAACACCCCTGGTGCCAGGGTTAGGGCACTGTGTGCAGGAAGATCACAACACTCCTGGTATTAATAGGGATAGGGCACTGTGTGCAGGAAGATCACAACACCCCTGATGCCAGGGTTAGGGCACTGTGTGCAGGAAGATCACAACACTCCTGGTATTAATAGGGATAGGGCACTGTGTGCAGGAAGATCACAACACCCCTGGTGCCAGGGTTAGGGCAGTGTGTGCAGGAAGATCACAACACTCCTGGTATTAATAGGGATAGGGCACTGTGTGCAGGAAGATCACAATACCCCTGGTATCAGGGTTAGGGCACAAGTTCTAGTCATATTGACTGATCACATTACTTGTTTTGTCAAGCTACCAACTGTTTCCATTTCCCATCCCCCATATACTGTCAGTGGGAAGCTTGGTAACATGAATAAATAAGAGGGCAGCCAATAGGAATACATATTCATTCCTAAACTGACCTTAACTGACCTGAAAAGTGTCAAATTGTATCATTTTCAGTTAGTGCGCACTAACTCCCAGTTAGTGCGCACTAACTCCCGTTAGTGCGCACTAACTCGAGTTAGTGCGCACTAATCGGAAAAAACGATTTTTAACGATTTTTTAACTAAAAAATCGTGCCTAACACGATTTTCTTGCCCTGCCACACGATTTCTATCGTTAAGACGATATGGAAAACGATTCACATCTCTAACAAATATATTACCCCCATGTTGTAGCAGCTTCATTGTCTGCCTATACAGCAACATGTAAAATTTAAACTTAATTATTATGCATAAGGCTGTACATGGATCAAGTCCAAACCTTATCACAGATATATTAGTTTTTTTATGAGCCAGGTCGTAATATGACATCTTCAGTTAAATGTCTGCTTAGTGTGCCATCGTTTAGAGATTATTATCTACAATACACCAGGAAAAGAACATTTTCAATAATTGGTCTAATTCTTTAGAATGAGTTTATTTCATTTATTTATTTATTTAAACGTTTTTATATACCGCGCAATGAGGCAGAAATCTAGCCGTCTAGGTGGTTTACAGTAAAACATTCATAATAACACAACAGACAACATTAAAATACATCACATTAACATTAAGTTTAGTCTTAAGAACAGTGCAAAATTTAAATATAAAGAATAGTCATTATTTTGAACTATAAGCACTTGTAAATAGATAGGTTTTCAGTATTTTCTTGAATTCTTTGAAATTTGCTATTAAATGGATTTGTTCAGGAAGAGAGTTCCATAAAGTCGGACCTGTGACAGAAAAGGCTCGCTTTCGGGTTAGTGCTAGGCTTACAGTTCTTACTGAGTTGAACTTTGAATTGCGAGCAAAGACAGATTATAAACTCTTTCGGAAACGATTGAAGCACATTTATTTTAATATTAGTCTGTTTGCTTATCATGTCATGTTGTGAATTTTATTGCTATTATTATTGCATGTTTTATGTTTAAATTGTACTCTGCTTAGTAGTAGGTTCTCTTTATAAGTGTTTTATATATAACTGCAAATAAATAGTATACAGCTCTAGTAGAGAAGAGTTTTAATTAGTGGAGAAATCTTCCATAATTTTATCTCTCCCAAGTATCACTAGAAGATTGTCTGATCAATTTTAAAAGCCTTGTACACGCCAAACCCGGGAGGAACGTGCATGACTCGGACCCGCGCATGCTGCATGGATTTTAAAAGGCCCGTGGCCATGTGCATAGCTCCCATAAAGTGCACAAAAATCTTTTTGCCAAAAAGCAACATGGTGTGGGAGTTGTCTGGGTGGGGCATGGGCAGGCCAGGCCTATAGCATGAATCCAGCAGGTAATTAGTTACACACACAAGTGCACGCAGATGTCCCCTATAGCGTAGCTTTCTTCTTCTATGCATGGAGTGTAAGTCTTGTAACAAAAAAATATACGCTAGTCAGCGGAGTTTTAAGGGTCGGGGGTAATAGGGTAAAAGGGAGGCAAATTAGCAAGGTGGATTGGGAGGTCCTCTCCTTTACTGGGGCAAACTGGGAGTGAACAGGGAAAAAGGGCTATTGCATCGGTGCACATAGCTACTAAAATTTCCCCCAATTACATGCATGAGGCGGCATTTGTATGCAAATGTACGCGTCAATATAAAATTGTGCAACATATACGCATGTATAGCCAATTTTATAACATGCGTGCATATATGTATGTATGTTATAAAATTACCATGTCCATGTGCACCCTCCATCAAATATGTGTACATGTGTCCCAGCATGTGGCTCTTAAAATCTACCTCAGTGTTTCATTAAAAAAAAAAACCTATAAGGTTTCAAAACTGCTCTTTATACCAGCAGTTCACTCTGTCAGATGTGTGCAGAGCCAGTACTTGAACACTGTTTCAGTCAGTTTTTTTACAGCTTCTGACAGAAGAGATCCTTTGATCTAGTTTCCAAATTCACAATTAAACAGATTTAATTCAAGATTTTCCTAATGCAGACTTTTAAATACAGCAGATTATTATTTTACCACACATCTGCTACTAGCTCAAACTTGAAACTAAATATCCTTCCACACAAATTTCTCCTTTTGATTACCCACTCATGAAGGTTCTATTTCTAGTGAAGTTGTACCACTGGGTTAGCGTACAACCCACATCTGCCAAGGTTAAGGGGTTTGCCATTTGTCAATTTCTTCCTTTTTTTCTGTCTGACCAGAAAAAACATCCTCTTTTCTATCATTTTGCAGCAGCTGCACTGATATGCTTCTTCTTCCTTCTGTTCTCTCTATCAGCCCCAAACTATTTCTTCCTACTTCTTGCTAAATTTTTGTAGGGCTAGCTAGTAGCTATATCTCAGTGTTACGCGTGCCACCCGTGGCAGACCCGCGGTGCGGCCCTCTCACCTTCTCATGCGTACTCCAGCTCCTGGTTCCTTTTTCCTGGTGGTGGTGGGCCTCCAGCTCTGATCTCAGGTCGCCCCCGATGCCTCCAGCCCTGCCATGGTCCCCAGTGATGCCAGACAAGATGTCCTTGCTCGTCGGACCTCTCCATGTGGCCCATGGAGAGACGCCGCCATTGGCACCGCACCCCTCCCTAGGCGCGTGCGCATCACTAGTTCTTTTAAAGGGCCCATGGCGGGAACCTGGCCGTGGCCCCGGATGCTGACGTCAGACTCTTTGGCGTATAAAAGCTCAGGCCTCGCTCCATAGCATTGCCTTTGCAACAGTCTCCTCGTACTCCTGGTACTCGTTGCTGATAGAGATTCCTCTCTACTTCGTGTTCCTGATTCCTGTGGTTCCCGGTTCCTATCTTTCTCATGCCTGTCTCATCTATGTGTTGGACTGATTCTTTGGATTTCGACTCTGCTTTGTTTGACTACTCTTCAGCTCATCTCCAGCCCCGGACCTTTGCTACGCCTGACACTCTTCAGCCTATCTCCAGCCCCAGACCTTTGCTATGCCTGACTACTCTTCAGCCTATCTCCAGCCTCGGACCTCTGCTACACCTGACTACTCTTCAGCCTATCTCCAACCCCGGACCTCAGCTACACTTGACTATGCCTGCCTTCTCCGTGTTCTCACCATTGCCGTAATTGACTATGCCTGCCTTCTCCATGCCCTGACTATCGCCTTGATTGACTATGGCTTCCTTCTTTGTGCCTTGACCATTGCCTTGATCGACTATGCTACAGACCTATCTGTGTCCAGAGTTCTACGCTGCTTGCCACGACTTCCACTTGCCGCCGACTATGATCCTAGCCAGTCCGTGATGCCTCCTCTTGCCTATCTTCTGGACATGGACTTACGAGGCTTAGGCCTTTCTTTGCTTGGGCGCCTCCAGTTACTTGTTGTTCCTTTGGCGCCTGAGTCTCTGTACTGAATCCAGTCCAGGGTAGGACTACGCCATCTACTGGCTGCTGTCTCTGGGCTGAACCACTTCTCGTTACTAACTAACCTCGAGGTCCACCTAAGTCCTGCCAGCCACGGCACCCAAAGGCTCGACCCGAGGGGAACGAGGGCTGGTATAGGTGAAGCTCCAGTGGCCTCTAGCTTCAGCCCACTCCACCTGCTGATGGTAGGGACCCGTAGGTCCTTACCTATGGGTTGTATCAACCCCACCTCGGCCCAAAGGTCCTCCTCCAACGCAACACTCAGCTGAATTGTTTACTTTTCATCCTTGTTCTTGGGCTTTGTCCACATTTTTTTTCTCTGCTGGCTGTGTGTTTCCTTATTTTCATTTTCTTCTTACAAATGGCTCTACAGGTCAGCAGTTAATTAATTTTAGAAAACACATACTCTCTCTATGAAAGCCAAAGCAGCTTTGGCTCGCTCTCTGGGGCCCCAGAACAGCCCTGTTTTTAACAGTTATAGCAGCGGTAGTTGTTTTAAATGGAGTGACCTAGTGTTTACCTCAATGGGCTGAGAACCAGGAAAACCAGTGTTCAAATATCACTTCTTCTACTGACACAAACTTGTACCCTTGGGCAAGTCACTTCTGAGTAAATTTCCAAAGGGGTTTATTGCAGAAAAATAGCAAAAATGCACATAGGTAGTGTATAACTGCATACATATTATTTTATAAACATTGAAAGAGTGCCCATATTTTCGGTTTCGCATGCACATGTACCAGCACAAAAAAGGGATGGAATAGGGATATTCTGCGGCAGGGTCAAGAGATACACATGGAAATTTCTATTTAACATGAGATTTAGTAGTATACATTATTGAACATAAGTTATTTGGACAATTTTAAATCTACTAATTGACAAGCACCAGTGAAATCAGACTTGATGGTTGTCTATTCTTTTTTGGGTGGGAGGTATGGGTAAACTGCAGGGGAGTTTAGGGAACGTACTAGAGGGTCTAATTGAACTGGAGATGAACTGGGTAAACTGACAGTGGTATTGGGCGGCAAACTGGTGATTTCAAGTATGCACGCATATGTTAAAATATACACTCTTCTGCATGTACGTCAGAGGTTTAGGCTTATATGTTATTATTTTTTTTTAACATTAAGAGGTTGATATTCAAAAGCCATTTATACGGATAACCAAAAAGTTATCAGTCAAAATGGCAAAATGGTGATAGTAACAAGAATATAGCTGCATAAATTGGGGGTGGGATGGAGGCAGGTAGGAGGTGTTTCCGGTAAGAATGGTCTTAGCTGCAAAAGTTATGATATTCAGAGTTAGATGCTTAACTTATGCCATAGGGCTGTCCTAAAATTAGCTAATTAGACATAACTGGTTAACTTTAAGATATGTTTATCCGGCTAACTAGGCGAGCCACACAGCAGCTGAAAATGGACCCCATAATATTCATGTGTATGTTTATACAATAGGTAGAGAAAGTAAGTGTTTTCATTGATTGCAAATATTTGCACATACTGAAACATAGACATGTACTTTGGGAACATAACTACTCTGTATTTTATAATCTGTACAGCAACTTACTGTAGTTTATAAAATACTAGGATAAATCTCAGTGTGTCTACTTATTTGAGCAATTCCAGTACTGCAAATAATTTTGAAAGTTAAGCTTCTTATCAGGTGTTGCCTCAGGAGCCTACTTAGACAATAACTTTTAAACCGGCACACGTGCGCATTTCTTCATGCATACGTCGGCCCGCACTCAGGTACAAGGGCATTTTATAATATGTGCACACATATGCATGCATGTTATAAAATAGTCTGGCCACATGCATATGTGCGCCAAACGTTTAGTGGGCGCACATATGTGCATGCAAATGCCAGTTCTACCTCATAAATCATGAGATTTTAAAAGGGGTGCAAGCCAACTCCTTTCCTAGTTTTACCAGTCATCCCCAGTTTGCCCAGTTAAGAAATAGATACTCAAGCCCCCCCCCCCCCCCCCCTTGGTTTGATAACCTTCACTCATCCCAGTTAGCCCCCACCCTTAAAACCCCGCAGATCTGCCTAGCTTTTAAAAATTTTTAACTTTCACGGCATTCAAATCAGAAGTAAAGTTGCGCGGCAGGGGGCCTTGGTACACACCGGGTCGCATCAGTATTTATGCACACATTTTAGGTTCACATCCCGAAATGCCCATGTCCTGCCCCTACACACCGCCCCCTTTAGAAACTGTTTGAGATGTGCACGCTACGGGAAATACACGCTTATCTCGGTGCACACAAGCCCGACTTAATCATGCATCCCCTGATTGATGCACGTGGCAGGCTTTTAAAATTCACCCCTTAGATTGTAAACCATTTGTGTAAGAAACTTTTCATACCTGAATTTTAGCAAGGTTGTAAACTACCTCGAACCTTATTTGGAAAGGTAGACTAAAAATGCCAATTTTTTATTACAGTATTACTCCTTTTTTCCCTTTCCTCTTCCTTCTGAGACATACAGACACATGCACAGAGTAATGCATGGCTGTATAGGGAGGAATATATAAGAAAAAAAAAAGCTCATGGCATTTTGGCTCAAAAAGAATTATTCTCAGTAATGCCAAATCAAAAAGAGCATCACTTAGCATTTCTCTATGCCTCTATCTTCTAGCCAACTCCAATGTAAATTAGCCTCCCAACATACAATAATCAGTGCTTCATGGACAGGCTCAATGTGCTACTGCCTTGTGTTTCAAATCCCTTTTTTAACTGGAACTGACAGGGTTCCTTATCAAGAAGAAACAAACAAGGGTTTTGCTAATGTACTAGGTCAAAGGAGACCTAATTCATTTTGCAAACTGTATTCATACTTTAGTAGCAATTGGAGAATGGCCCCTGAGCTTAAAGCTTGGGACCAAAGCCAATGCTTGTTACTGTTTTGCTTCAGCACAATGGTGTTTGATTACTGATGCAGGCACTAATTCTGTACATCTTGGTTGGCCTGATATAGAAAGAAAGCTCTGTTCTGTTTTCTTGTATCATTTTTTAATACATACTGAAGCTATTTAACATGTCTGCCATTATTGGAGGATTTTTTTTCTTTTTTTTTTTTTTTGGTAAATATAAACGTATTTGTTCTAAGTTCCAGAATACTTCAGATACAATAGTAGCTTGAGTTAACGATGAACTATGCCAAATTAAAACACCCCATTAGAAGTCAATCTTGAATCAACCACTTAAGCCCCTAAGGGCCTTAATTTCAAAAGTCTCTCTTTTTATTATTTCTTGGAAAATGTACCTAGAGGTCTGTTTACTATGCTGAGGTATTTTCCCCTCCAGAGAAATTTTACAAGGTTTGTGAATCCCATAGTAACATAGTAATGATGGCAGATAAAGACCAAATGATTCATCCAGTCTGCCCAGCAATTTGCTTATGGTAGTAACTGCCGCTCCATGCAGGTTACCTCCAAGCGATCTGTTAAGGGTAGTAACTGCCGCTCCATGCAGGTTACCTCCAAGCGTTCTATTAAGGGTAGTAACTGCCGCTCCATGCAGGTTACCTCCAAGCGTTCTGTTAAGGGTAGTAACTGCCGCTCCATGCAGGTTACCTCCAAGCGTTCTGTTAAGGGTAGTAACTGCCGCTCCATGCAGGTTACCTCCAAGTGTTCTGTTAAGGGTAGTAACTGCCGCTACATGCAGGTTACCTCCAAGTGTTCTGTTAAGGGTAGTAACTGCCGCTCCATGCAGGTTACCTCCAAGCGTTCTGTTAAGGGTAGTAACTGCCGCTCCATGCAGGTTACCTCCAAGTGTTCTGTTAAGGGTAGTAACTGCTGCTACATGCAGTTTACCTCCATGCAGAAATGTTGCATCATTCTTTCCTTCAAGCCTTTAGGGATCCACAATGTTTGTCCCATTCCTTTTTGAATTTATTAACTATTATCATCTTTATCACCTCTTCTGGGAGGGCATTCCAGGCATTCACCACCCTCTCCATGAAGAAATATTTCCTAATATTGATTCTGAGTCTTCCTCCCCTAGAGTTTCATTTCATGACCCCTAATTCTACAGTTTCCTTTCCAACGAAAATGGTTTGAAGTTTGTGCATCATTAATACCTGTCAGGTATCTAAAGGTCTGTATCATATCTCCCCTGCACCTCCTCTCCTCCAGGGTATACATACATATTTAGATCCTTTAGACTCTCCTCATAGGTCTTCTGATAGAGACCCCTCACCATTTTGATCACCTTCCTCTGGACCGTTTCCATCCTGTCTCTATCCTTTTTGAGATATGTACTCCAGTTGAAGTCTCACCAAGGATCTGTACAAGGACATTATCACTTCCCTTTTCCTGGTGGTTATTCCTCTCTCTATGCAGCCCAGCATTTTTCTGGTTTTAGCTACTGCTTTGCCACATTGTTTTGCTGCCTTCAGATTGCCAGACACAATCATCCTAAGGCCTTTTTTCTGGTCCATGCACGATAGTCTTTTGCCCCCATCACGTACAGCTCTTTTGGATTACCGCACCCCAGGTGCATGATTGTGCTTCTTGGCATTGAATCACAGCTGTCAAACCTTTGACCACTCTTCAAGTTTTCTTAAATTACTTTTTATTCTCTCTACTCTTTCAAGCATGTCTACTCTGTTGCAGATCTTAGTATCATCCGCAAAAAGGCAAACTTTTTCTTCTAACCCCTCCGCAATGTTGTTCATGAAGATATTGAACAGAACCGGTCCCAAAACCAATCCTTAAGGCATGTACCACCAGGAAAAAGACTACAGTAAAGCAGCACTGCAGGATGGCAGGCCCCACATCCCAAGGTCACCATATTTTAAAGGAGCAGTGCTACTCCCGGTATTCCCACCTCCTCCCAGTCCAAATGTAGAAATCAGTGGGCGTCTAATAAGGAAGCCTCTTCCACCATACCCACCCCTGTTCCCTGAGATATGAAAGTTTCAAAATAAAATAAAAAGTAGCTCCGTCCTTATTCTCCATGCCTTTCTGGCCCCCTCTCCCTACCCCTCAGAATCCCCACAGTATTTACTATAACTCCCTGGTGATCTGGCGATGGTGAGTAGTGAACGTCCAGGTTCCCAGTGCTATTTTCAACATGGTGCTGGCCAACCTCAGGTGTGCCTTTGGATTGAGAACCACTTCCATAGCTGACAGAGTTGCAGACTTGAATGACCAAATTGCTGACAATGCTCAATGAACTACATATTTAAATAATTTAGCAAGTGTTATTTGCACGGTTTCAGCTCAGTTTCCAAACTGAAGTTGATTAATTAGGATCCATAGAGGACAATTTTCAAAGCAATTTGCACAGTTTAAAGTGCATGTTAATGCCTATTTCAATGTGGCTAAAGGTCTGCACTTTTTTTCCAGTATAGGTGTACTTATAGTGTTACTGAAAGCAGACTTTCCTGGGGACATGCTTATGTCAAGGGAGGGAAATAACATGCATACCATTTTCAATGCTATATGCATTATTTTCTATGAAAAAAGTACCACAGAAAAAGCAGGTGCAAATCTCCATGGGTACATTATCCCCATGTCAAGTTTCAAAGAAAAAATGCATGCATACTTTAATTTTGAAAATTGGTGTAGTCAGTAGGTTAAACACACCCACAGACTTTGCCCCATTACTGACAGTTTATACATTGCTCCCAAAGAGGACAATTTCCAAAAGTCATTAATGCATGTAAATGACTGCTTATACTTCCCCAGGTGCTCTTGCCCCATAGATTTCCATTTCAAAATGGTGCTGATCGGCCTGGAGGCAGATGCCATTTTGTTACAGGGCCATATGTTGTACAGCCATACAAGAGAATAGTGCTGGCCTCACAACCGGCCAGTGCTTTTTAAAATAGACACCTGGTGGGGCAGAAGCAACTGGGGATCATTCTTGCTCTGTGGGTGGAGGTGGTTCTGGGAGATCCAGGGGAGTGGGTTGTGGGCTTGCCCAGAAGTGTTTTTATGGTGGAGGATTAGCTACAAGGCTGGGGTGGGCGTGGTTTGGTGGAGGTGGGAGGTGGGTGGTGGGTGGTGGGTGGTGGGGCAGTAGAGGCTGGCTGCTGATGCATTTTGAAAATTAAATGAAATGAAAATGTAACCCCTAGGCAGGAAGGCTCCCATAGACTGAACCCTGGGGTGCATAGAAAGAGAGTTAGACCCTGTCTGTTCTCAGTTTCTCCTTGGATAGTTTTACACATCTGAATTCCAGGGTTCTCTGGGGGTGGGGTGGGGGAAAGAAGTGTAGCTTCAAGGTCCTTTTGCATTAAACACAGTGCAAGCCCTTTTTCCTTCTCTGTAATAGGGATGCGAATCGTTTTAGGACGATTAAAATTATCGTCCGATAATTTTAATATCGTCTTAAACCGTTATGGAACACAATACAATACAGATTCTAACGATTTATCGTTATAAATCGTTAGAATCGTGAGCCGGCACACTAAAACCCCCTAAAACCCACCCCCGACCCTTTAAATTAAATCCCCCACCCTCCCGAACCCCCCCCCCCAATAACTTAAATAACCTGCGGGTCCAGCGGCGGTCCGGAACGGCAGCGGTCCGGAACGGGCTCCTGCTCCTGAATCTTGTCGTCTTCAGCCGGCGCCATTTTCCAAAATGGCGCCGAAAAATGGCGGCGGCCATAGACGAAAAAGATTGGACGGCAGGAGGTCCTTCCGGACCCCCGCTGGACTTTTGGCAAGTCTCGTGGGGGTCAGGAGGCCCCCCACAAGCTGGCCAAAAGTTCCTGGAGGTCCAGCGGGGGTCAGGGAGCGATTTCCCGCCGCGAATCGTTTTCGTACGGAAAATGGCGCCGGCAGGAGATCGACTGCAGGAGGTCGTTCAGCGAGGGTTCCGGCGCCTCGCTGAACGACCTCCTGCAGTCGATCTCCTGCCGGCGCCATTTTCCGTACGAAAACGATTCGCGGCGGGAAATCGCTCCCTGACCCCCGCTGGACCTCCAGGAACTTTTGGCCAGCTTGTGGGGGGCCTCCTGACCCCCACGAGACTTGCCAAAAGTCCAGCGGGGGTCCGGAAGGACCTCCTGCCGTCCAATCTTTTTCGTCTATGGCCGCCGCCATTTTTCGGCGCCATTTTGGAAAATGGCGCCGGCTGAAGACGACAAGATTCAGGAGCAGGAGCCCGTTCCGGACCGCTGCCGTTCCGGACCGCCGCTGGACCCGCAGGTTATTTAAGTTATTTGGGGGGGGTTCGGGAGGGTGGGGGATTTAATTTAAAGGGTCGGGGGTGGGTTTTAGGGGGTTTTAATGTGCCGGTTTTTCGATTTTTTGATTTTTCGATTTTTAACGATTTTTAACGATTTTTCACGATATTTTACCCCCCCAAACGGCAACAATACGATTCCCTCCCCCTCCCAGCCGAAATCGATCGTTAAGACGATCGAGGACACGATTCACATCCCTACTCTGTAAACAGCACAGATAATTGTCCCAGTCCTTGGCATCCAAAAATCACACTGAGATGCAATGTAGTTTCTAACATCTTTACTGATTGTCGATTAAATGAGTGAGGAATATTTACAACACTCAAATCAGATATTGAAATAAAGCCAATAAACAAATAAACAGAAGAAAGATTAATACATTTGTGACCTTACTCTTTCAGCAAAGTCTCAGATTTGTCTTTGACTACCAATGCCTTAACACTTAATCTCCTTCTCTTGCCAGTAGTTACTCAGATTGAAGATAGTTCAATCCTCCTCCTTCCAATCCCAAATGTATCACATCTTCTCCCCACTGTAGAATGGTTAGAAAAAAGTCCCAATACTTTATCAGACCAAAAGGCCCAATTCTCATACCTTTCCTGATGTCCTCTTGAACATTTTATATCTCCTTATCACAGTACCAGTGGACTCTATCCTCTCAAGTGCAGAACACTTGAGCCAGCAGAAAACATAGTACCTGATTCACTAAGGGATAGATTTTATAATGTGCACACACGTGTCCATGTGCGTGCGCTTCCCAGCAAGCATACATGGACGTGCCGATTTTATAACATGCACGCGCTAGCGCTCGCATATTATAAAATCTGTGGGCCTCGTGCACATGTGTGCCAGACTTTATAATCCGCGTGTGTATGTGCAGGCGGCGTGTGCAATTAAGGAGCAGACTGGGAGAGAACTTCCCTACCGTCTACCTAAAATCCCTCTTTTTTCCCCTTCCTCCCCAATCCCCTAAACTCTACCTTGTCTTTCCTTTTTTTTTTTTGTTTCATAACTTACTTCAGCTCCCGAGCAGAAGTAAGCTGCGCATGCCGGCCGGCTGCCATAGTGCGAGTCTTCAAGACAGTGATCAATGGTGCGGTCCTGGCCCTCCCCCGCCCCACCCCTCGCCACTCGCCACTCAGAACACGTCCCCGGTCCACCCCATCAAAGCAGCCTGGCACTTATGCGTGTACCGGGGTTTTCGCGTGTGGCCGGGCCCCTTTGAAAATTCGCCCGGTGCTCGCAAGGCCTGGCCACGCGCGTAAACCCTGGGATTTATGCACGTGGGCTTTTTAAAATCTACTCTTAAGGGTTTTTCCCGTAGACGCAAAAAGAGAGAAAAGCCTTAATAAATCTGTCCCACAGTTCTTAAACACCTTCATCTCCTTCCCTTTGGCAAAGATAAGGAATCTATTTAACCTCTGATGAAAAAAAACTTCACTCCTCAGGCTCTTCTTAGGTGAAACACACCTCTTCCCAATAGAATGGAAACTTATTCCCTGATAACAAGGAACTCAGTTACCCTTTGGAAAACAATGATCTTTTATTTCAAAAATAGGGAAAATAAACAAGAGACAGGAAAGGTGAAAAAAAACTTGCCCTGGTTTTATAACTGCCAGTTCATAGGTTTACAGCAGTATCTGTGTCAGTGCATGGAGCAGATGTGACAGCAGAAGGGAGACGCTGAAGTAAAAGTCTCTCCTTCTCTCCCCTTCCCCTTCCCATCCAGCCAACAGAAGATGGTCCCCCTGCTCTTCTTCCTGCCTTTTCCTTCCTGCAGACCTTTTTTTTTTTTTTGAGTTGTTCCTGAGGACAATCACTGAGACAGCCACAAAAGCCTATGGTATGCAGGTAAAATTGTCAATATGTGCTCCCGTTTCAGTTCTCACTAGGGATGTGCAGAGGAACGCCATACGTTGCATTTGTGATTCGGATTTGTCGGGCAGCAGATATGTTGCATTCGGCCGTATGGCGCCCCGATGTGTTAAGACGGCGATTTCTATTTGTGTCCCAGCTAAAATTAAAATTAACTACAACCCCCCACCCTCCTGATCCCCCCAAGACTTACCAAAACTCCCTGGTGGTCCAGTGGGGGGTCCGGGAACCGTCCCCTGCACTCTCACACCCTCGGTGCCGGTTTCATCATGGTGCCGATAGCCTTTGTCACAGGGGCTACCGGTGCCATTGGTCAGCCCCTGTCACATGGTCATCGGCGCCATCTTGTGCTCCTACCATGTGACAGGGGTTGGCCAATGGCACCGGTAGCCCCTGTGACATAGTATGGGCAAAGGCTATCAATGCCATTTTGCCCTCACTATGTCACAGGTACCGACGGTCAGCCCCTGTGACATACTGAGGGCAAAGGCGATCTGCTGCCAGTATTCAAAATGGCGCCGATCGCCTTTGCCCTCACAATGTCACAGGGGCTACCGGTGCCATTGGTCAGCCCCTGTCACATGATAGGAGCACAAGATGGCGCCGATGGCCATGTGACAGGGGCTGACCAATGGCACCGGTTGCCCCTGTGACAAAGGCTATCGGCGCCATGATGAAACCGGCACCAAGGGTGTGAGTGCAGGGGACGGCTCCTGGACCCTTGCTGGACCACCAGGGAGTTTTGGTAAGTCTTGGGGGGGTTCAGGAGGGTGGGGATTTGTTTAAATTTTTATTTAGGTGGCCGTATAATTCAGCGAAGATTCGTGTATTCGTGGGGAATTACGATGCGTTTCGCTTCCCCACGAATACTACGAATAGTGCAATATACGTTGCGGATCGCCAATACGGCGAAAACAAATGCACACCCCTAGTTCTCACCCCTTCCTGGCTTCCTTATGGGAAGCGGGTGTCATGCTGACAATCTCTGGGTGCCTGCCTTAGGATCCTGCTGCTGTCTTGGTGATCCCGTAAGCCACCCAAGCCTGTGAGGAACAGAGAGGGGTTTGTTTGTTTTTTTTAAAGAGAATACTGGTGGGTGGCGAGATGGGTGGAGGGGGAGAGAGGGAATGGCTTTTTTAGTGTCCTCACTAGTTAAGCCTTGGGCTAAAATTTTAGGTAAAAAGAATAGTCAGCTAACCATCCCTTATCGGCATATTCAGAGACTTGCCTGGATTGGACAGTTAGCTCCTTAAAAGCAGCAATGCACAAGGAGCAGGATGGTAATTTTGTGTTGGAGTTTTGAGAATTAGGAAAGTGTTTCCATGGTTCCCACTTTAGGCCACATAGCCTGATCCAGGGGAGGAGACTTATCCCTGTCCAATATGGTTTGGTGAGAGTGGAATCGGAGGCGGGGGGGGGGGGGGGGGGTTGGAGAGCGATTTGTTTGGAGAAGAATTATCTTTTTAGATCCAGTCCAGCTCAGTAGAATTTACCCCCCTGCCTGTTGAAGTTCAGATTAAGATGCTGTAATTCCTTTCATCCAGCTAAGGAGGTAGAATAGTACCCTCACAGAGAAAAGAGAATCAGTTAACAGTTACTGAGTTTTGAGAAGTTTTGTTGCTGTTTTATCCGAATTTTTGCCGCCAGTTCCTGCCCGTGATAAAGAGAACATATTTTGCTTTTTGCTATTTTAGGACCTTAGGAACTTAGAAGATCAAAGAAACATCATAGAAAGAGGAAGGAGATCCTCACTAAGAGCCCACATTCCACCACTAAAGGGTGTTAGGATGTTGCCTAGTGTTTCCACCTAAGGGACACTGATTTAGCTTACATAAGAACATAAGAACATGCCATACTGGGTCAGACCAAGGGTCCATTAGTCCAGCATCCTGTTTCCAACAGTGGCCAATCCAGGCCATAAGAACCTGGCAAGTACCCAAAAACTAAGTCCACTCCATGCTACTGTTGCTAGTAATAGTGGTGGTTATTATCTAAGTCAACTTAATTAATAGCAAGTAATGGACTTCTCGTCCAAGAACTTATCCAATCCTTTTTTAAACACAGCTGTACTAACTGCACTAACCACATCCTCTGGCAACAAATTCCAGAGTTTAATTGTACGTTGAGTGAAAAAGAACTTTCTCTGATTAGTTTTAATTGTGCCACATGCTAACTTCATGGAGTGCCCCCTAGTCTTTCTATTATCCGAAAGAGTAAAAAAACGATTCACATCTACCCGTTCTAGACCTCTCATGATTTTAAACACCTCTATCATATCCCCCCTCAGCCGTCTCTTCTCCAAGCTGAAAAGTCCTAACCTCTTTAGTCTTTCCTCATAGGGGAGCTGTTCCATTCCCTTTATCATTTTGGTAGCCCTTCTCTTCTCTGTACCTTCTCCATCGCAATTATATCTTTTTTGAGATGCGGCGACCAGAATTGTACACAATATTCAAGGTGTGGCCTCACCATGGAGCGATACAGAGGCATTATGACATTTTCCATTTTATTTATTATTCCCTTTCTAATAATTCCCAACATTCTGTTTGCTTTTTTGACTGCTGCAGCACACTGAACCGACGATTTCAATGTGTTATCCTCTATGACGCAAGTCTAATATTTAGACATGCCTAGATCTCTTTCTTGGTTAGTAGCACCTAATATGGAACCTAACATTGGGTAACTATAGCAAGGGTTATTTTTCCCTATATGCATCACCTTGCACTTGTCCACATTAAATTTCATCTGCCATTTAGATGCCCAATTTTCCAGCCTCACAAGGTCTTCCTGCAATTTATCACAACCTGCTTGTGATTTAACTACTCTGAACAATTTTGTGTCATCTGCAAATTTGGACTGTTTCATTTTTGTGAGTTTCATTTTTGTGAGTTGTGAAATGAGCAAATGGAGAATTTTGTTGCTAATTGGACTTGAAATATTTTTGGTTGCAGTAAATTTATGTTAAAAGACCTCAACAGAGTGTCCATTATCTTTTGTGAGAACCAGAGGTGTCCTAAAGCAAGGACATCCTAATTGTGAGTACAGTTAGGAGAGAAACAGCAGAGAGATCGAACCACTGTGAGCCTAGGTCTCTGGAGATTGAATCCTTCTCCCTGCTGGAAAGAACTCTAGCATCCCAAGGCAAGTGGACTGTGTGATGTGAAAGAGAGTGAGCCAGGAGAAAGTGGCCCCAGAGATAACTGTGTGCTCCTGCATTAGGATGTTCACCGAAAAGGGGGTTATAATATAAAAGTCCTTTGCCATCGCCATTGTCATGATTGTGCACAAACGTTCGACAACATGTGTTCCATCACCTGTATGATCTCAAATAGTTCCTTTAGGGCCTGATTTTAAAAGTATTTACATGCTTAAAATTGGGTTTTACACATGTAGATGCACTTTACCCATGTAAGTAGATTTTTGAAAATTGCTACAATATATACAAGTGCACATAGGGACGATAACTTTCAAAGGGGTGCGCAGTCGCACATTGACGAGTGTGTGTCTGTGCGCACCCAGGGATGCAGTGATTTAATAACATAATTGTACATCCATACATACATTCTAAAATAACCTTGGTGCAAGTATGTGTGTACCTAATTTTGCAAATAGGTGCACCCAGCCACCAAATTGGGTTTCGGCTGCATAAGTGAGGACATTTTATAACAGGGCACGTCCACGACAAGATCAATTTCACCAGTTCATCCACCTGTTTACCCAGTATAGAGCTGGGTGCTCCAACCCCATCCCTGGTTTAATAGTCTGCACTCTCCCCATTTATCCCATACACTTTAAACCCCTCAGGAATGGCTTTTTTAAATTGTTTTTTAAACTTATAACTTCTCCATAGCAGAAGTAAAATTACGCAGCACTAGACCTGGTAGCATGCCCAGACGCGTAAGTATTTACATGCACATCCCTTGGCCATACCCCAGAACACTCATGTCATGCCCACACCCCACCTACAACAGGCCCTTGTTTGATTTTGAGTGAGATGTGCATGAGGTGGGAGATATGCATACATATATGGTGATGCGTGAAAGCCTTACTTGCGCACACATCTCCCAATTTTGGAGCATGGCGGGCTTTTAGAATTCACCTTTAAGCAAGGAAATGGTTTTTAAAATTGCTATGATAGTATGTTACATTTAGGTCCACAACTCCTTTTTAAATTACCTCCTCAGTTTGCAAGTCAGGTCTCGGAGCAGAGAGAAGGAGTAGCAGATAAGTCTATCTCAAAAGGCATGGGGAAGGAACTAGGAGAAATGGTGCAAGAGTCAACCTTTTGCCTCCAAAATGTGTTTTGTGGTACTAAAGTTTGATTCTTTGCTAGAAAAGTAACTATACCCCTTTGGAAGAAGGTAGAAAATAGAATTCTGTGGCTTATGTATGTGCTTCCTTTCTTGCAAACCAAAAAGCATTATTATTACTTTTAAGTTTACTGCAGCAGGTTTGTTTATACCTAGGGATGTGCAATCGTTTTTCCCGAATCAGGCAATGTCAACAAAATTGCCTAATTCGGAATGATTTGGGAGAACCGAAAAACGATTGATTTTTTCTGAAATTTCAGGAAAAATTTGTTTTTGAGTTAGCGCGTGCTAACTCCCGATAGTGCGCACTAACCCGAAAATCGGTGCCCCCCCCCCCCCGAAATAAAACCCCGAACCACGGGAAAAATGAAATTCCCGCAGGGGGGGGTGCCTGAAACAAAGCCCGACATGACATTTTTACCCAAAGCACATTTCTATTTATAACTTGCCACAAACAATGCTTTGGGGTACTATGCATCAATTTTTCACTAGAAGAATAAGAAAATCATCCTATAGAGCAGTGGTTCTCAACCCTGTCCTGGGGACCCCCCCCCAGCTAGTCGGGTTTTCAGGATATCCACAATGAATATGCATGAGAGAAAATTTGCATGTTATGGAGGCAGCATATGCAAATTTTCTCTCATGCATATTCATTGTGGATATATGCAAATTTTCTCTCATGCATATTCATTGTGGATATCCTGAAAACCCGACTGGCTGGGGGGGGGTCCCCAGGACAGGGTTGAGAACCACTGCTATACAGCATCATTGTATTTTCTGCTGCTGTGTGTTGCAAACAAGCCTTCTCTAGAAACTATTAGTCACTTGCAAAATAATGTAAAAAGTTGTTTCTGGAAAGGCTTTCTCTATAATGCCCCTTACCGTCCTTTACCTTTTCAATTCAAATCAAAGTCGACCTTTATTTCCATGTTTCTAAGTGCACTAACACAGGGATCACATTATTACATTTTACATGGAATCCTGAATAAGTCTTCGACTTACCTATAGTGCCATACAAGTGGATCAGTAAAGTATATACTCCCCTATTAGTCAACTGTTCAGTCTCTGAGCTACCACAAAACATATTGTAAAACTATGATGGGATTTAGGTAAATTCTCACATTCCACATTTTCCAAATTTTAAATAACAGTCCTGCCTGTTCAGAAAGAAAAATATGAGGGGAATGTAATTGAATAACCAGGAGATGTCTCAAAACTCAAATAGACTGATATTTGAAGAAAGCTGAGCATCTGGCCTTGGTGCATTAGATTTAGGGACCTTGTAAAGGAGCATATGCTATACCCTTCTTAAAAGCTCAGGACTAGGCCTTAAGACAACCCACAAGAGAATCCTACTTGCAGGGTGTTTCTCCTTGGGAGAGAGTTAAGAAGGCAGGCCCCAGTGAGGACAGTGGGCCTTATGCATGAGGAGAAGGAGGCAGAAATTTTGCTAAAGCTACTTATTTGAAGACATTGCTATTTTATTGCAGCACTGCTGAGGCAAGAAGACTCCTGTTTGTTTGATTTTGGTTGTAAATAATAAATGTTTGTATAAGAATAATGAGTCCAGTCTATTATGTCCTCCAGCATGCCAAAGACCACTCACACTATGTTGCATATGGTGTCAGTAGTGGGATGTTCCTGTCTAAGTAGGTTGCACAGACAGAGACCAAGACCAGCTGCAAAAAAATATGTTTTTTTTTCCTCTGGGGCTTGGCTACAGTGACATCATTAAGTTCAGCAGGGCAAGGGAGCAGCCCTACCTGGATAGATAGGGACTTAAAGTCAGGCACAGTAGGACAGACTAGAATTATTTTTTCTACTTTTACTCCCTGAGATAGGGGCAAGTTTTATTTCTTAGGCTTCTGAATAAAAGCAAGGAAATGCAGCAGGAATAGGCTCACTGGTGCCAAGGCTTATTAACTAACATGGAACAATTAGTGCAGATTCTATTTGAAGGACAAGAACAACTCCAGAGAGTGGTTCAAGCCCTACATGAGCACTTTAACCAGCAGTAGAAGGCACTGGCACAGATAGCTCAAGTATTGCAAGCAACCACAAACTGGACAACCCTGTTGTCTGTCTCTGATCTTGTTTAAAATGAAGACAGAAAAAGACCTGGATGTTTTGTTAAGGAATTTTGAGAGAACCACCCAATGGTGGGATGGCCAGAAGCCACATGGACCATCTAACCAGCAAATATACTTACAGGCAAAAACAAAGCATCTTTTCAGGCTGCCAACCCAGATGGAAGAGCCAGCTATTCAAAAGTCAAAACTGCCATTCTGGAAAAGGTGGATTACACTATGGAGACATATTGGCAACAGTTGCAGCGTGGCACCCATCAGCCTGGGGAAAGGCCATGGAGCTTTTTTCATTGGATAAGTGATGCTGGATGCTGGATGAAGTGGCTACAAACAAAAACAGGCTTTGAAGTAACCAACCAGGTCCTTCTAGAGCAGTTTCTGGGTGGTCTATGCTTTGCTGCTACTTAGCTGGATAAAAATTTATCCGGATAAATGCAATATGTATTCGCTTGTTATTTCAATATGTGCATGCATATTGCATGGTATATTTACGCGTATGTTATAACCTGCATATATCATATACCCACAGGTTTTAAAAATACAGGAGTAGATGTTTGCGTACCCATATTCACATGTATATAGGCATCTGTGTAGCTGTTTGAAAGTTATCCTCTTACAGGGTAATTTTCAAAGGAGTCATGAACGTAAATGTAGCATGCTATCGTAGCAATTTTCTAAAGCCATTTATCCACATCAAGGGCCGGATTTTAAGAGGTACGTCCGATTTAATAACATGAGCGCACAGGACATGTGTGTGTGGGCTTTATGATAACCAACTACAAAGGAGAATACTGAAACTGATAAGAGATGATTTATGTCTTTCTACAAAGTATTTTGAGGAGATGAAAACAGAATGGAAAATTGGACCCGAAAGAAAGAAAGGAAGAAGGAGAACAGATGTTGGGGTGCAGGTGATCTAGGGAAAGGAAGCCAGGCCAGAATGACGTATTTAGAAATGATCAATACTTGGCAAAGGAAACTAGAAAAAAAAATTTATATAAGCCTTGTAAGATTGTGACATAGGCAAGGATGAGGTTAAGGGCTTCTGATAATTTGCAGAGTCTACACTTATCCTTCCCACACACTTCTATTGTAATTGGCAATTATTTATTTCCTATAGTAAACATTTTACTAAATTACTAAAATATCTCTGAGTCTCGTGTCTGGTATACTACTTGAATGTAATCCGCTTTGATGTGCCGAAAGCCGGAATATCAATAAATATAAATAAACAGATCTTTTAATTTGGGAGTGGTGGGGGCAGAAGTAACAGGGGATCAGTCCTGCTCAGTTTAGACTTTGGAGACTTCACTGAAGGGCGTAAGAGGGATCCTGGGAGTTGGGGCATAGGGAAAGACCTGTGGGGAGAGGGAGGCAAGTTTTAGATTTTTGCCGTGCTGATTTTTTTTTGTCTTAGCGGCAGCAGGAGAAGATTGGGCAGGCTGGGTGCTTGCTGTATCTTAAACAAAACAAAACACCCAAGAAATTGTGTTGAGAGTTTTGTTTTGCAATAACATGGGACAAAACATGCTGTTTTGTTGCATTTTTCATGTAATGTTTGAAAATGAATGTCTAGTCTACCCCTAAGGACTATTACTTTATGGAAATTCAAATTATTTGATGTAATTAAAGAGCCTTTAACTGTTCAAAACAATGATTTGGGGTTATGTATTCTGAGGTTTGCTGCTTGTATATTATAATACACCGTCAGATAGAATGGATGAGACCTGTGTTACCATGTAAGAAGATTAGGTGATTTATATTTGGGGAGTACACAGACATTTTGGTTATTTTGTCTCATTTTTCGTTTCATATTTTTTGTTTATGTGTTGTCTAATTTTTTTAATATGTGAAATAAAATAGAAAACACAAAAATTGTCAGGCCCTTGCACCCACCTCAAAATAAAAAGCAAAACCTTGACCCTCCTGGATCTTCCCCAATGCCGCCCGCCCCCCCCCCCCCCCCCAGTATCTACTAACACAGCCCCCTTATATCCCATTTATTATTCCTAGGTTTTAACAGGGCAGGAGAAATCTCTGATCATTCCTGCCCTCCCAGTTCTGCCATTGCAAATGGCTCTGATGCCTTTTTTTTTCCCGTTGATGAATCTGACTCCTATTTTGCCAGATACAATGGGCTGTGGTGGGAGACAGTTTTTATTTATATAGTTGATGTAATATTGATTGTGCAATTGATTTAGGCATTTACCAATGTTATATAAGTTTAAAATGTTAATAAAATGAAATTGATTAAGTAGTTGTGACATTTATTTAGATGTCATTTTTGCCTTATCACTCTGGGCTCAACAGGATCTGATATCCACTCACCCAAGCATTGCACATTGCATCTGTTGGTTTAAGTATAATCCTGATATGAAATGTCTGAGCTGAATTTTAAGCATCGAAGCATAATTCCATAAAGGGACTTTATCATTGTAGAATATAATTGTTAGGTTTTTTTGTGAATGCAGTACTAAACAAACAAAATTGATATGTCTCATAAAATACTGTCAGATAACAGTGGAGGTACTGCAACTGTGTAGAGGTTTTTATAGTATACATTGTTCTGAGGCTTTTCAAATGCTAACTGCTGATTCTAACCTCTTAAAGCTAATGTATTGGTTGATAGACTTTGGAACAAACAATGTTAATTCTGTTTATTTATTTATTTATTTATTTTATAAAACTTAGAACCACCTAGAGTGAAGCGATTGTGTTAAGCAGGGCACTTAAGGTTAAGGTTAAGGCTTGCAATGTATATCTGCTTTTCCATGAATCTGGTATTTATTACTATGAGTTATTCAGTTTTTCAACTGGCAGCTCCAGTAGAAAAGTCAAGCTCCTTGTAAACAAGGGCTTCATATCTTTTCTCTCCTAGAAGTGATTGCTGCAGAATAATTTTAAAGGACAGAGACTTTATAAAATATGTGGAGATCTCTAAAACATAAATGTTGTTATTGTGCAACTATTTAGTTGCTATATTCATCAGACTAGAAGATGTATCAAGGTTTTTACAGGAAAACTTTAGGGAAAAATATTTCACTACTACTTGTGCATATTGGGGTAGATTTTCAAAGGGTTACGCTTGTAGATTACGTGCATAACCCCCGAAAACCTACCCCAACCCCCCCTGCGTGCGCCGATCCTATCTTGCATGGGCTTGGTGGTGCGCGCAAGCCCCGGGACGCGTATAAGTCCCGGGGCTTTCCTGGGGAGCGTGTTGGGGGCATGTCAGGGGGGTGTCACGGCCGGCGCATCATCGGGGGCATGTCGGGGATGTGTTGGGGGGGCATGTCGCAGCCAGCGTGTCATCAGGGGTGTTCCGGGGGCATGGCTGCGGCCTCCGGACCAGCCCCTGGTTCGGACCATGGCGCACTCAAGTTACGCCTGCCTCAGGCAGGCGTAACTTTCGCGATAAAGGTAGGGGGGGAATTAGTTAGGGCCAGGGGGGCGGGTTAGCTAGAGGAAGGGAGGGGAAGGTGGGGGGAGGCGGAAGGTAAGTTCTCTCTGAGGCCGCTCCGATTTCGGAGCGGCCTTGGAGGGAACGGGCAGCGCGCGCAGGGCTCAGCGCACGCAAGGTGCACAAATGTGCACCCCCTTGCGCGCGCCGACCCCGGATTTTATAAGATACGCGCGGCTATGCGTGTATCTTATAAATCCAGCGTACTTTTGTTTGCTCCTGGTGCTTGCGCGCAGGGGGGTTGTGAAAGGGTTAGGCGCATAACTTATGCGCCTAACCCTTTTAAAATCTACCCCATGTTGTACCACATCATTACTGGCTTTTTATTTACATAGATGGTTCATCAGCAAAGATGAGCAAGATAAACAACTGAGATTTAACAGCAGCTCAGCAGAATGAGCCAATCCTATTGCTTCAACTTGCTTATCTGCAGCACCAGAATCATGGACAAATGGCAGCAATTTTTAAATTCTCATTTTACCAACTGAGAAAGTAACCCCTTAAAGAAAATACTATGCTCTGACAAAGAATCAGTGCCTGACTACCTGAGAGTTAATGAAACTGAAGCCAAGAACCAACAATTCTGTAAATGAAAAAATTATAGACAAACTGAAGTACTACCATATTACTCCTTCAGTAAACTCATTTCTTTTTTGCCAAAGCAATCTTGGAAGTTCAAATTTCAGTTTTCTTGCCAGTTTAATACTTATATAGCTGCTGAGAGGGGCAACCAAGGTATTTATATCAATTGCAGCTGTTTTTAAGTTAAAGTTCTAACAATAGATGAGCAAAAGGCATGTGTATGGGACAATTAGTATTTCATTTCAGATTTTCTTTCATTGTGAACAGGTTCATCTTTTAAATTTTCACTTTCTTAAGCAATTCATTTAGTTCCATTGTTTTAGTGCATGCTAAAACACTTTAGTGTGCAATAACACTATTTAGCTGTGACTAAAATGTTTAATGTGGGCAAAAATGTTTTAGCCCCAAATGAAACAAACCTTATTTGTTGCATTAATTTTAGATGAATGCATCAAGCCTAGGCCTAGGCCCAGACCCAGGCCCAAAGCCAGCTCTTTGCCTAGGGCATAGGCTGAGACCCAAATCAGGGGCTGTGGTCTACTCCAAAGAACGACATTGGAGCCTTGGTCTAGACCTAGACCCAAAGCTGATGCCTCACCTAGAGAATACGCCAAAGCCCAAAGCAGGGACTGTGGCCTAGGTCTGAGTGTGATACTGGGGTCTCAGCCTAGGCCTGGGTTGATGCCGAGACCCCACAAAAATTAAAATGAACTTAACTGCTCTGTCATGAATCTAATGAAGGCTGAATCCTGAAGTCTGGGCCTTAGCCTAGGCCAGGCACTGATGCCATAGCCTGGACTGGAAGCCAGGTTCTGATGTTCGACCTCTATCTGGACCCAGGTCCGATGCTGGGGCCTGGACTGGAGGCTAGGTCCCAATGCCTGGGGATCAGTCTTCCGTAGGCTGAGGCTGTGGTAGGTCGCTGCAACAAGGGCCTCAGCCTACACTGTATATCATAATGGCACCAACTATTTGGGTGAATGTGCCAGAGTTAATTAACTCCAGTGCAACCCCAGCAAATGGCATCTATAGGCTACAGAAGAGCTGAAGAAAGAAGATGTAGAAGAGGAGCTCTGAGGCATGGACTCCAGGCATGGGTCTGACTCTGGTCCAAGGCCCAGAGTCAAGATACGGCCTCCGGGTCAGGCCCCAGATTGGGCATGGGCCTGGGCTGAGGCCCAGATATCAGGACCAGGCCTACAGGCCATGCCTCATCATCACACCTGGGTCTGGGTCGATATTCTTGTATTGGGACCCATTCTCCAGACAGGGCCATGGCATCAGGACTATGCCAAGGCCCAGGCATTGGGACCCAGCCTACAGGCCAGGCTGAGGCATTGGACCTGCGTCTGAGATGAGGCCCCAGCATTGGGACCTGGCCTCTGGGCCGGCCCATAGACGGGATCTGGACTAGACTGAAGCCTCAGCTTTATATAGGCTGAGGTTGTGGCAACCTGTCTCGGCCTATGCAAGATTGAGACTTTGGCCTGGGCCTAGGCCTCGGCCGTAGTGTCGGGGCTCTGGCCTAGGCTGAAGCTTCAGGCTTGGTAAGCCATGGTCGAGGTGTTAATACTAAGGATGTTTGATATTTAGGTCCCAATGTCTTTAAATAAATGAGTCATCTTTTCATAGGTATATGTTGAATCCTTATAGAACATTATAGTCATTAATGCAAACCCTACAGTTAGCAACCTCAGTCCTATTCATTTTCCAAAGTTCAAGAATTCTAAAATTTGAGTCCACATCTCTTCTCTACTACTCAGACATACAATGCTGGTTCCAATGGGAAAAATTCATTGTGAAGATATAAGCCCATAGTGATTAATTTTAAAATCCCAGCGCACGCATCAATTAGGGGAGGTGCAAATAAGTTGGGCTTGTGCACACCAAGCAGATTTTAAAAGCCGCTCGGAATTACATGTATCTCCCGCAATACACACATCTCCAACATTTTCAAAAAGGGGCAGGGCATGAAAATGATATGTGGGGGGCAAGGGCATTTCAGGGAGTGAATCAGAGATGTGCGCATAAATACTCACGTGCCTGGGCGTGTGCTCAGGTCCCCTTCCGCATAAGTTTACTTCTGCTACGAAGGAGGTGTGCTAACTGAGGGGAGCGAAGGCTATTAAACTTGGGGGTTTGGAGGACCTTCCCCTTAACTGGGTGAACTGGGGATGAACTGGTTTAACTGGCAATGGTGTTGGCGGGTGCCACTTTTAAAATTTCCTGACTTACGCGGTAGCAGTGGGATTTGTTCCCACATGCGCACACCCACTTAAAATTTGGCGCACATGTGTACGCAGCCAGACTATTTTTTTAACATGCACGCCTATGCGCCTCTTTCCAATAAGTGTTTCTGGCAGAGCTTCCTGCAATGTGCTGCATCCCTACTTCCTAGAGTCTGATTAGAACCGTCTGCACTTCTTGAAGTCTTTTTATAGGGCAGGCATCTCTCAGGCCACATCTTCAGATCACTTTCTGTAAGTGCTGACTGATGATGTCATCCTTGCTATAGTATAAAAGAAGTTCAGCACAATCATCCAGTGTCTCACCAACAGATGCTTCTGCCGTGCCCAGCTGACTGCAGTATGTGTTGCTCCTTTATACTGATCCTGATCCTCCATCTTGATCCTGATCTTAATCCTAATCCTACCTGCCTTGTTCCAGTCCAGCCTGTTATGTTCCTGCTTGTCTTGTTCCAATCCTATCTACCTTGGCCCAGTCTTGCTTCTGTCTGCCTCGTTCCAATCCATGCCTTGCCCTGCTTCTGTTCCAGCCCTTGTCTTATCTTGCTGTGCTCTGTGTCCTGTTGCAGTCCTTGTCTTGCCTTGCCATTTTCCTTGTCTTTTTCCTAGCTTGGCCATGCTTCTCCCTAGTCTTGGCCCTTCCTTGTCTCCCTGTTTAACTGGTCTCTGTGTCTCCATCCTTCTTGCTCCCTTCACTGACTTGTTGTGCCTTGACCTCTGCCAACTACAAACTCTGCCCACTCTTTGCCTGCCCTGACCATTGCTGGATTCCACATTGACTGCTCTTCTCCTGTCCTGATCTTGGCCTGGTTCCAGACTCCACCTGATCGCTCTCTACAGGACCCTCACCTAAGTCTTGCTGGCCTAACAATCTGAGGGTCAACCTGCAGGGGATGAATCTGGCCCAGATGAAGCTTAGCCCTTGTCCAATGTTAGCGCGCCTGCCTGCTGTAGGTGGGGGTCCTAACTGGATCTCTACCTGGGCAATGCCAACCTTGCAATAGTTCAAAGGACTCATATTCCATGACAGGAATCCTTTACCCTCGGATTTCAACTGTAGAAAAAAAAATTGTATGTAGGTGATAAAATACACATTTCCAATGAGGCAGATGTAATAAACCACCCTAAACCTACTGAAGGTTTTCACTCATTTTTTAGCATTGGTTTTTTGGCAGCAATCTTGCCCAGCTTTGTAATAAGGGTTTTAGCACTGAAAAAAAAGCTAAAAAACCTATAGCAAGCTTAGGACATCTGATGCAAATTGCAAGATAAAAATCCTTATTCGCTATTACCCTGCAATGCAAGGAAATGCACTAGTGGGAAGGCATGTAATATTAATTTATTCACTTCTTCATTATCTTCTAACTGGTCCCTCCACTGTCACATGTCAGTGAAAGAACCAATCCCTTTTCAGAGGCTGTCCTTTCAGAATTCTGCACTGGTCCTGGCATCAATATGTGACAGTGGAGGAACCAATCTGCTGTCAGTGAGGGAACAGCCCTGCTGGAGAAGGTAAGTTTTTCTCCGGCAGCAGTTCCTGGTTGGAGGGTGATTTAAAGTGCTTCAGACTTTGCATGGTACAATTTAAATTTTTAAGGGAAAAAGGAGGGGTTCTGGGAGGATGATGGACCTGGATCGGCAACAGCCGAGCTGACTTCATTTTAAGGTAAAAAGAAGGGAGGTAGGGAGGAAGGCCAGACCTGGACCCAGACCTAATTCTGGTCCCAGACCTGGTTTCAGTCTTGAACAAAACAAGGAACAACCAAATAATCCTAAATATAAAAATACCAATAACATTCTATGGGAATAGTCAGGAAAATGGACAGTGAAATGCTAAGAGAAATTAGGGAAGCTAACCAAATTGGTAGTGTGGTAATAATGGGAGACTTCAATTACCAATTATCCGTATCAATTTGTCCAGTGTACAACAAAACAAGTTAAACCTATGATAAATCACGATGTATCAATACATTTTTTAAACTTTTTTTGTGTAGCATTGCTATTATATGAAAATCATTTTATCATACTTTTATATGTAAATATTGGACCTTCATACTACCCGCGCTTTGCAAGTATACAACTTGTAATTTTACCGCTATGGGTCTTTTTAATCATAGGTCCACTAAATATAAATTGTTTGGTTTTCAATTTTGCTAATTTTTCTTTGGTTTTAAACTGTTTTTGTAAAAATTTGGAAGAGGGTACTTCCCTTAGCTGGCGCTATTGCGCTTCAGAATCCATAGTCTGGAGTTTAAGATGCAAGTCCAACGTGTTCACGTTTCGTGGGCCGCTGCTTCAGGGACTGTTCAATGCGGTTCACTATGAAAGAAATTCTCTGGATACTGATTAACAGGAATCTTCCGATTTTCTCCCACACCACTTTCTAAGTTTCACTGGAGGTCTAATTCATTTTTTCTATGAATCAAAACTGTTTTAGTTACTTATGCAATAGGCATGCTTAATAATGAAATACACACCTTTGGGAATATTACAGAAATAGAGGATATCTCGGCTTACTGGACCCTGCCACCATTTTCTTTTGTTGGTGTTTCAGCGAAGCTGAGTATGAAAACAAGACTGGATTATATATGATTTACGTACTTCACCTGACAGCTAATGTGTGGTAATAAGCTGTCACTCACATGAAGTGAATCCACTCAATTTCTTTGTTGAGCCCATGTGGGGCCACTGATTGAAGTTGAAAGATCCATTTCTGTTCACACTGTCGGAGGCGTTTTACTCTATTGCCCCCTCTCCAGTGTGCCTGTATGATTTCTAACACTGTCCATTTGATGTCATGGAAGACATGGTTAAGTTCTTTAAAGTGAGCTACAAGCGGTTCCTTGAGTCTGCCCCTTTTTTGAGGCAGCACTTATGTTCTGTGAGTCTAATATATATTTGACACATAGTCATGATGACCACATAAACTAGTGGGCATGGACAAAATATAGCATACACTACATGTGAGGTGTGACAGGTAAATTTAGATTTGTAGCTCACTTTAAAGAACTTGTAGCTCACTTTAAAGAACTTAACCATGTCTTCCATGACATCAATTGGACAGTGTTAGAAATCGTACCAGCCAACCTTTATCTACATTTTTATTAACCCCTTCAAAAAAGTGAAGCAGATTTGTGAGGCAAGACTTGCCTTGGGTAAAGCCATGCTGACTTTGTTCCATTAAATCATGCCTTTCTATATGTTCTATGATTTTGATCTTTAGAACACTTTCCACTATTTTTCCTGGCACTGAATTCAGGCTAACTAGTCTGTAGTTTCCCGGATCGCCCCTGGAGCCCTTTTTAAATATTGGGGTTACATTAGCTACCCTCCAGTCTTCAGGTACAATGGATGATTTTAATGATAGATAACAAATTTTTACTAATAGATCTGAATTTCATTTTTGAGATCCTTCAGAATCCTGGGGTAAATACCATTGGATTTTGGGGATTTACTACTCTTCAATTTGTCAATCAGGCCGACCACATCTAGGTTTCCCATGATTTGGTTCATTCCATCTGAATCATTACCCATGAAAACCTTCTCCGGAATGGGTATCTTCTCCACATCCTCTTCAGTAAACACCAAAGCAAAGAAATCATTTAATCTTTCCACGATGGCCTTATCTTCTCTAAGTGCCCCTTTAATCCTTTGATCATCTAATGATTCAACTGACTCCCTTACAGGCTTTCTGCTTCAGGTATATTTTTAAAAGTTTTTACTATGAGTTTTTGCCTCTATGGCCAACATTTCAATGTCTTTACTTGTCAACGCTTATGCATTATCCTATTTTCTGTTGGATCCTTCTTCCAATTTTTGAATGAAGATCTTTTGGCTAAAATAGCCTCTTTCATCTCACCTTCTAACCATGCTGGTAATTGTTTTGCCTTCCTTCTACCTATCTTAATGTGTGGAATAAATCTGGACTGTGCTTCTAGGATGGTATTTTTTAACAATGTCCATGCCTCTTGCACACTTTTTACATTTGTAGCTGCTCCTTTCAGTTTTTTTCTATTTTTCTATTGAATTCAGATGTTCTATTACAATTCTGTATTTGAGATAGGACTATTGAATATGGTGGAAGTGTGATACATCAACATTTCCCACAAATCAAATAAAATTCTGCCAAAGTAAATTATAGAACATTTCCCATATCTGCTTACTGGCAACAATTTGCTCTTGTTTGTCTTCTTTGTTTGATTGTTTGATTTTGAAGAGAAAATTGGGCAGTATGATGGCTCAGCGGCACTGCTATGCAGTCCGATCTAGAGAGGGACCTGGATTCAATTCCTGAATCAGGTCCTTTGCTCTGCCTAGTCACCATAAATGGGGACCTCTAGCTGGACTCATGATTGCAAGGTTCCAGAAAGAGCCCTAAGGCATGGCCCCAGCCAAAGGCATGTAACAATTGGCACTTATTTCTCTACTTGCATACTTTTTCTGAATTTCATAGAGCATAATCAGACTATTGTTGGAAATAAGATCTTACATATAATGATACAAAGGGTATATAAGCAAAGTAAAAATGTTGTATCAAGAAATCAGACAGATCATATCAGTTTGGTCCCTCTTTGGATGAGATACATGTTGGACATGCCAGTTTGACTCAAACCATAGGTGTTTCAGATTAACTGGACAGATTCTTTTCAAGTGAAAGTCAATTTTCTATCTTTCTAATATAATAAACTCAGAATGTGATTTGTCATTTGTATGCACTTGCTGAGAAATGCCTTTGATAAATTAAAACGTCAATTTTTTTAACCTCAATTTTCTTTCATAAAGAACATTACAGTAACTGTGAAAATTTCAACATTTCAGAAAAAAAGAAACATTGGCAAAACAAATATTTTAAACTATATTGAGAAGTAACTAAATATAATATCTTAAGAAAATGAGCAGTAATTACACAACAGCTATGCAAATGGGGCAAACATGAGAGTTCAATGCTTTTTTCAAGGTCACTGGCTTAAAATGACTTAAAAAGGAGCTTCAAAATTTTGCTTCAAGCAACTTGTACATCCAGCTTATTATGTGAGACATCAGTTTCAGTACCTGCAAGTTGTAAGTGACTTGTATTTGTTGTAAGCCTCTGGCATTAGAAGTGAAACTTCAAAGCTTAGTATGGTTTAATGTCCAAGGAATGCTCTTTTTGACAGGAAATATATTCAATAATTAAATACTCATTATTTTGATGCATAAAATATCTACCATAATAGAAAAACCTACTTATTTAAGAATGATTTTATTAGAATCATAACTCAGAAAGCTTCAGCAGAAAGGACACTGAGTTCTTTTTCTCTGCATTCCTAAGGATACATAAATAGATTCTGCTACATAGAAAGAACGACTAGAACTAGAATAATCTGTCAAATGTGTTAGCCAAACAGTGATTCCATCAAATTCAAATGCAGGCAGGTGGGCAATTAGCAATTATACCATTTCTTGGACACTGCTGACAATCTCTTCAATTCAGCCACAATAAATACAAGCAGCATGTAATCAGATTAAATCACATGGGGCATCTTATCCTTCCTTTAAATTAGTTTTTGTGGTTCTAAATTAAGGATGCATAAGTCTTTCATTTTGTCAATATTTTCAAGACAATTTAGTAAAATCTGCATATTCATGAAACATCCGCCATAGACATTTATGTAAAAATGTTCCCAGAAAAATGGAAAAACTGGGAAAAAAAAATCCATGTTTTTAAAGTTTTAATGCCTTTACTATATTTTAACAGTGCAAAAACAATTTTTAATACATGAGAAAAATTTGTGTTGGCCAGTGCAAAGCTCTGAAGTGACTTGAGCAATTTTTGTTAGGCTCCACTCCAAAATCTGACTAGGATGTACAAAGACCAAAGTCAATGTCTGAGCATCACTAAACAAATATATTTATGTAGGCTTAAAATTAAACAACTATGAAAATGTCTCTAAATTATTTTAGAATTGTAAATCTATTTTGATAGAACATTCTTAATTAAAATTCTAAATTCAATGAGCTTACAAATCCTTTGTGGCACAGAAGTCCAGTAGCCCCATCTGCTGTCCTGTTCTGAAACATAGACAAATGGGAGGATGAGAAGGACACTGAATAGTGAAATTAGCCACTTAAGCTTATTATTATCAGTTTATTTAATGTTAGCTGTAAAAAATACCAATTAAAAAGTGTGCTTTGAAGAGTAGAGTAATGAGCACTTTCAGAGCCTTTAACCTTCTGCTGTTTACAATCCAACTGGATATTATGCAGCAGTTGGCTGCTTGTTTCTTATCAAAGGGTTATGCACCAGCTCTAATCTGTGAGACCCTCTTTGTTTTCATAAATTAATTTTAACAAGGGGCTCCTGAGTCCCCCATCCAGCACATTACTGATTTTTTGTTAACATATTGACTTTATTAAAAAGAAGTCAGTACATAGATAATGTCATGCTATACAGCCAGTATGCCCTTGCTATCTAGTACAGTGCCATCAGCACTAAGCAATCTGTGGCATCTCTCTTTTTTTTTTTTTGTACAGGTTGCTAAGGCAGCTTCACTGACGTCAACGATGCCATTGTGAGTTGACCGAAGTGTACAACTGAATAAGTACTTATAATCTATTTTTTTTTTACTATTTCCACAATCAGGCAATTAGCAAACTTCAACAAACAGAAGGGGATGCAGGAGGTTAAAATAATTAAGAACAGTATTTCAACACATCCTGATGGCAGTCATCAAGGTTATAATTAGGAATTTTCAAACAGATATGGAAAAGCAATTTGCAAACTAATTCATTGAACTTATACAAGTCCAGCAAGTTAGTTTGCAAAATGCTTTTTGCACTAAAAAAATTATGGTTACTTAATAAAATATACAGAGGGCCTACAGAAAGACAGGGCAGCTTCACAAAATTTACAGGGATTTGCTGCAGACCTTAATGAGATCGCAGGGGAAAACAATCTACCTTGTTTTTCCTATGGATCTAGAGGAATATGAAGATTTATTGTAAACTTGCACCAAACTAAAATTCACCTCATTTAAATTCAAGTAAAATAAGGAGCTCTGTTTACTAAACTATTCTAGTACTATTGCAGGTCTAAAGGTACATTAAAAGAGTAGTAAATACACAGTTTAAAAAATACAATTTTGCATTTATGCAGCCTAACCAATGATTCCTGCACCAAAAGGAAAATGCAAACTTATGTTAAATAGCTCTCTTGCATATTAATGTGGCTTGAATGAGCTACATTAATGCTGCTGATGAGCAATGTAACTCTGCTCTTCTGTGTTTTCCCCTGCAGGTGATAAAGGATATCCACTCAAAACCTGGCTCTTGATCCCACTAGCTTACCCACAGACTGCTGCAGAGGCTCACTACAACAGAGCCCACCAGCAGACCAGGGCAGTCATTGAGAGAACCTTCAACCTACTCAAAATGCATTTCCATTACCTGGACAGATCTGGGGGATGCCTTCTCCACAATACCCCTAAGGTCTGTGAGATCTTTCTAGCTTGTTGCATGCTTCATAACCTGGCCAAAACCAGAGGCCATAGATGATCATCTAGATGAGGAGGAGGAGGAACATGACCTGAGTCAGGAGGAATTGCAAGAGATATATCACCAGACTCAACAACAGGCAATACAGGAAAGGAGCACTCTGATACAAAAACATTTTAGACAGTGAAGATATATTTATTTACAGGGTGCATAAAGATTAATTAGAAGGTGAAGGTGCATTTATTTACATGGAGTGTTCAATGTGATGTTGAATAAATTCAAAGATGTCTTAGCTTCCTTGGCTGGCCTCTTTCTCAGGGTGGGTAAAGTTCTGTTGCCTTGGTCTGCCCTAGTCTTGTGCTCCTCCGCAGTGGGGTTCTATCACAGTTTATGCTGTCTTTGGAGCCCTCTGGCCCTGGGAGCAGTGGCTCATCAAGATAGCTGCTGAAAGGTCCTGGAGGGCTCTGAGGCAGCTGTGAGGATAATCTGGTAGCAGTGCTGTGCCTATCCTCTTCTGTCACCTATGGCCTCAGAGAGGGAGGATCTCTCTGGTGGTGGTGATGATGACTGCCTCACTGAAGGCAGTGATGGCAGAAGTAGAGGTTCAACCACTATGGGCAGTGGTGGAGGAATAGATGGAGGAGCCCAGGAGGCAGGGCCTGGGGAGGCACCATCCAGGGTGGTGGTGCTGCCATGGCTGATGAAGGCTGTGGCTGACCAGAGGGCATCCTTTCCACACAGCTGTCTTGGCCTCCATCTATTCTGTCTGGGCCTCCATTTGTTAGCAAATTCCCCTTAGCTTCTGCGTCACACCCTGTATCTCTTGCCACATATCCTGCATCTCTTCTTTTACCACATTCCTCAGGCCCTGCAGGTCATGCCTGAGGCCTCCACCATGAGCATTCAGGTATTCAGTGCTGGAGTGGCCTGCATCTCATCTTTCCTTTGAGAGCAAAGGTGGTCCTCAGTTGAGCTGCTTTCTTCTAACTTAGCTGCATGCCACCTGAGCTCTGGTATGTGTGACTGAGTTTGTGTATGCTGGGTCTCCTCACAGTGTCACTTGCTGCTCCTCTGCTGCTCTATCATCCTTCTCCTCTTTCTCCTGTTGTCCATACTGTGTCATTGGGTGCTCCTCTACTCACGCCTCCTCCTCAGTGTCCTCTTCCAATGTAAGAAGCAACACCTGAGAGTGCCTCCTTGCATGTCGGGGGCCACTGGATCTCATGGCAGCAGGGTCCTCACCTGACTGGTCCCCTGCAAAAAAGGAAGAGTGTACATACTGTAATTATACATGCTAGGTAGCTTCTTTTCTTCATACTTACTGGATCTTTCTTTCTGCCTTACAGAATATCTCCATGGGCCCTTCTCTATCACCTCCAGCTACTCTACTAATTGAATAAAAAGTATTCCAGTTGGTACCAAAATCTACCCTAGATATATTTGTACAGTGCCAGCAGCCAAGGACAGAGAAAGAACTCAAGATTTGATATGATGCTTGATTAGGGTTAACAACTGGCACAAGATTTTCAAGCAAGTAGATTCAGTCCTTCATTTATACAATTGCATTCTGGCACATGTCTAGCTATACTACAAGTTAGTGTATGCTATGTGGCAAATCTTGGACTAGATCAACCTGACCAGATTTTATGGATCCTCTTGGCTCACTCTATCTGACCTGTGCATCATTTTATATTTCTAAGTAATAACATATCTATAAGTAAGGTTTGAGGGTATATTTATTTATTTTTTATTTTAAAACTTTTATATACCGGCCTTAGTGGGGACATCACACTGGTTCACATATTAACAGAAATTACATTATGACAAGGTGAGGGAACTTGGTGGGGGAGAACAATAGCGAAGCATGGAAGGATAGTGAACAAGCCGATAAAACATTAAACAAGCATTTACAGCATTTACAGCATTAGTAACATTATATACATCAGTAACCTAAGATGATAATCATGGGGTATCGCAGACTGAATTAGGGGTTCATGAATTAGGTGCATAGCTAGGGGCATTTGGTAACATGGTCTATTCTGGGTAGGCTCGTTTGAATAGCCAAGTTTTCAATTTCTTTTTAAACTTGATAAGACAGGGTTAGAGGCGCAGAGTGAGGGGCATGGTCACGGGCAAAGGAAAGGCGGGTTGTCTTTAGAGTGGGTACACGTAGTGTGCCACTATTGGTGGATCTGGACGGGCGGGAGGAGTGGAGGGAGGTGAAGGAGATATCTAGCCAGTAGGAGTTGTGTGAGTGAATGGATTTGTGTACAATGGTGAGGGCTTTATAGTGGATACGGGAGAGGATGGGAAGCCAATGGAGATTTTTGAGAATCGGGGTGATATGTTCATATTTGCGTGTGTTTGAGATGATTCTTGCTGTTGCATTTTGCAACATTTGCAGGGGTTTAATTGTGGCGTAGGGGAGGCCTAGGAGGAGAGTGTTGCAGTAGTCCAGTTTGGTAGCGATGGTTGCCTGGATCACTGTACGAAGATCTTGGGGGTAAAGCAGGGGTTTCAGTTTTTTTAGGACATTAAGTTTAAAAAAGCCTTCTTTGAGTATGGAGTTGATGTATTTCTTCATGTTTAAGTGTTGATCAAGGAGAACACCAAGATCCCTTACGAATGGTTGGGCGGTGGCGATGTTAATGTTGGGATCGTTGGCAAAAGGTAGGGGGAGGGTGGCGTGAGGGGAGATAAGTAGGATCTCAGTCTTGGTGGCATTGAGAGCTAGATGGAGGTTGGTAAGGAGAGAGTTGATGGCATCAAGGTATTTCTCCCAACGCTTTAGGGCATCAGAGATGGAACTTTGAATGGGGATGATGATCTGGACATCGTCGGCATAAAGATAGAATTTAAGGTTAAGTTCGGAGAGGAGTATATCTGTGACCTTTTAAATATATCCTACTTCCTTACTTACATCTTGTTTGTGCCATTACCTGGTCAGGGTGCCCTCATTATAACAAAGGCTGCACTAGATCTATCCTATCTGATATCAGCTTAATGTCAGTATGCAATGGAGGTGCACCGTTGCCCCATTGGGTGGGTGACTCTTCACTGAGTGCAAGCATAGGGATAGTGTCCTCACAGAGGAGGCTTAGAAGATGCAAGAAAGAAAAAGCTTACCACTAGCTGGGGACTATTGTACAGAGAGATGATCAGGAAGGGCATGCTGCCAGGGAAGGGTCACCAGAGTCTGATTACGTTACCTAAGAGTTAAAGATTTCAGCTATCAATCATATACTGGGGGGCCCTGGGTGTAAATAAAGACATAACCAGTGTAGTGGGGTTTGGAGGTGAAAAGAAAGTAGGTTCTATGAGTTTCAGTGTGCATACAGATACTGTGGCAAAAATATACAGAAAAGTGTCCTCATGAGACTTTAAATTCCTAAGCATCAACTTTAAGCCATTACATTTTCTACTATAGCACAGGTGTGCAGAGTTTATTAATGGACAGTTCGACTAATGAGTCATACAAGTCTCAGTGATTATAACTACATTATGGCTAATAAATTACTTAGGTTCCCCCCACCCTTTCAGGAATCTAGGGAGGTCATGAGTCCTTGGATGGTGCAATGGTCCTCCCTGTATATCCAGATATAGGACCTTCACTGGTTGTGACTACTTAAATAAGTGTATAGTACTAAACATATTTATAGTCAGTACATACATACAAGCACTTTATAAGGCTTTTAGGTAGAACATTCTCACCCGGATGGCCTTCAGGTTACGAGGTGTCCAAACTTTCCACACCTCCCACAGCTGCCTCCAAAATGGTGCTAAGCCTCATCCTTTCTGCTGTGGAAAACATTATCTGGCTGGCAGGCCCCTCATCTCTCAACCAGGCATGCCTCTGCTTGTTGAGGTGTTTGTGGTCCTGCCTTTTGTGGCTCAGACCATTCACACTGTGGTTATTATGAAAGTCCACTGTGAGTCTGTGGCAGAACTCATATTCTCTCCTACTTGAATGAGACCACCATCCTGGTCTTCAGGCTTTATAGAACATGCTGGACCTTCATGACCTCACAAAGAAAGTCAGTCTCTCTAGGTAGGAATTAAAGCTTCCTCAGTAACACTCCTTCCATACATGTTGCAAGTAGGAAGGTATGCACTGTGAGCATCCCCTTTATACCCACATAAGGGGATGGATTCATGCAAGTAAATATGTATATATTATTAAAATAGATAGGAAGTATACACGTTTGTTATTACTCATGTATGTATGTGCAACATTCATGTGTACCTTCATTTTAATGCTATGATTGCAGAGTTGGTCTATACAAGGGATATAGGTGGGTCTGGGCTGACTACCCAGAGCCCACCCTTAACAGCCATGCAGGGCTCCAGGGCTCCCACCCCCCTGCAATGGATGGAGAAATGGGGGAAGGAGGGGGGGTCGAAGAAACGGTGCGCCGAGAGGAAGAGGGCGCGATGGTGCGCCATGCCAAGGGCACCCCCCCCTCCGGAGCCGTGCGCCTAAATGACGAGGCGCCATAGCCCCGCCCCAGGCTATGACGCCTAAAGGCAGCGACCGCTGCATGTTAATGATGTCGCAGGCCCTTTAAAGAAGAGGCGAGGCAATCCTTTGGGATCACACTTAGGAAAGGATCGCGTCGTCGATAGCTGAGTCCGGCAATAGAATAGAAGCACCCGAGAGAGCAGGCAGCGTGACCACGGGCCCAGGCAGCAAGAGAAGCACCCGAGAGAGCAGACAGCATGACCAGTCAGCGATCCAGCGACTTTTTCCAGGCCCCTACCCCACCAGGACCCTGCCCCATTGGGTCTGCTCCACGCTGCCGGGGTCCCCTGCAATGATCGCGCCGGGAGAATAGCTAGCACATGGGGCCTCCAGCCGGGAAAGACCACGCGGCAGCACAGGCAGACGGACCACCCAGCATCAGATATATTCTCAGAATAACCGCAAGTATAAAAAAAATGTTTGTCTTTACCCCCCCCCCCTTTTCTCCTCCCCCCACCTGGTAGGGCAGGCAGGATCCCACCCACCTAGCCAGGCCCGTGCCTAGCACAGCTGGGGGGGACGGGGGGGGGGGGACGACCGAGCAACAGAACAGGCCCAGGAAGGGAACAGCTAGCCCTCTCCAAGCACCCTGCTCCGCCGAGCCCACCAGGTCCCTGGTCCTCCCCCCCCCCCGGGGGAAGCCTGCCCTTTGCAGGGCCCCTGGGCATAATAAAAAAAAAAATTTACCCCACTCATCCAGTGGAGCAGCAGGCCAGCAGCATGAGCAGTGGGGCTCTGTGCCAGGGAAGCCAGATCTTAATTCCCCCCCCAAGCAAATAATTAAATAAACAAATAAAAAAATAGATGGATAGATAGATAAATAAATAAATACGTGAATAAAGTGGGCCTTAATAAATAAATAATGTTAATAATCTTTTAGAGCCCGCTAGGGCTGCGGGCATAGGAGAGGAGGAAATAAATTAAACAGCCAAACCCTCGCTGGCCCGGGTTAGTAATGTTGAGGCTGTGGGCCCATAGCCCCACCAGGTCTGGAATGGCTCTGATTGCACCCTATCTGTGAGAGAGGGTGTTACTAAATCAAATGAATAGAAACAGGTCATTTTTAACAGTGGCCATTGTGATAGGCCCTGAACCAGGGAAGCCAGAGTTTAATCCCTACCCAGGCAAACTACCAGTGGGCATCGGCAAGGGGGAAGTATGCCCGCAAAGCTGGTATATTAAAAATAAATAAATAAATAAGAACCGGGCTAATATCCAGTGACACTAGTGTTACAGCACCAATTTTCAAACATCGGGCCTGGGGAGCGAGCCATGCACCTTAAAATATAAGTAATGGAGCTGCCTACTTAGCTAGTGTGGTAAGACACGAAAGTTGGGTCTCAGGCTCATGGTTCATACCCTAAACAAGTTGGGAGGCAAAGATTAATTTACATCTTGTTCACAGGTTAACTATAACATAAGCAATATGTCATATGGTCCTGACAGTAACATTGCAGAGACAGTCTCGAAGGAGAACGAACAGACAGGACGAAAACTCCGATCAAAGCTTTCCACAGGGACCGGAAGAAACAACAAAAACATGCTGACAGCAGGGAAGAAAAGTGTATGAGGCAGAAAGAGAACAAGAGTGGAGAGCAGCAGAAAGAAAAGTCGCGGAGGAGAACAACACGACGCGGATATGAGGGAACCTCAAGCAAGCGAGGCGATGTCAGCAGTCAGCATGATTACGGAGACAAGAGGGGAAGAGGCCACGGTGGTAGGGCCGCAGCAGTTCACCTCTGAGAGAGTGATGCCAATGGACACATCACACCAGAGCACTCTCAGAGGCCTACAGCCACAAACCAGCTGGAGCGAGAATCAAATGCCTAACAACAGAGACGAATTCCTGCGTACGACATTCAGCGACAATTACACTTCCACAGGCGGGACACAAGGACAAGCTGGGGGCAGTAACCAGATGTACTCTATATGGCAGAACCTGTTCAGTGCTAGTTGGTACCCAAGATCACCATGGGGTCCCAGCACCCAAGGCCCATTCCCAGGATGGAATCAACAAGGGAGGCCATGTGTTGCGTCCGTCGGTCGCAGATGACTGTGACTACTCTGCCTTACCTCTTTTCTACCCTTTTCCTCCTCCTTGGGCAAGATGGCTGCCTCCGGTGCCGAGTGCCAAAACCCTCGGTGTCTCCAACTCAGCATGGGCGTCCCAGTCCACCATGCTCCTTCCCATGGCCTCCTAGGGCACGCGCGCGCACATTGCCTACGACTATGTACATGTCATGGCGGGAACCTTGGGGGCGTCTCCACCACATGGCGTCAATACCTCTGGGTATTTAAGCCTCCGCTATGCTACCTACTTTGAGTTAGCAAGGATTTCAGTTTAGCTACTCTGACTGCTCTAAGCTGTTCGCTTAGATGCCTCGCTACCCTCCGGGGAATCTTGCTCCTGATGAAGGGTAGTTGCTCTCACTTCCAACTACCCTTCGGGGTTTCTACTAACTTGACAACCGCTGCTCTGGGGTCTCTCTCTTTATTTCAGGATCTCCTGTACTATCAGGTACTCACTCCTCGAGGGCCTACCAGTCGAGTGTATCCTGCACCACGGACCTTTGGTCCCACCATCTTCATTGCCAGAAAGACGCTTGCACTACACTACAGTGAGTACCTCTATGATCCGGTTCTCCAACTCTACCCACCAGGCTTGGCTTAACCCGCACCATGGGTTACTATCTACCTTGAACATCTGGGTGAGACTTCTACATCTGAGACTGTCAGAACGTATTGGCACCTTGCTGGACTCCAGTGCCTTTACTTCCTGCCTCATACCATCTATCTACAGCAATACAATAAAGCTGTCTACCTACAAGTGTCCGCTCTCTGCTTTTAGTCTATTGCTGTGGTTTCCCACGGGTCACCTCCCCGTGGGAGGAGTCATCTCCACTGCGACTAAGGGTCCACACAATGCCACAGACACAACACCATGGGATTGTGGGCCGTATGGCGGAATGAGTAGCCAGCAATTCTTCCAGCCACTGTGGTGGTCATGGCCAGCACCACCACAGGGGCCATTAGCCAATCAAGAAGGAGGACAGGCTCAGCGAGCGGCAACATCAAGCTATGAAAATGCAACTAGGACTCAGGATGGAGGTACCAAAGGAAGAATAGCGGAGGCACATAAAAGTGCTACAATATCAGATGGAGAAGGAGCAAATGGCACAGGGGCCCAGAGCGACAAAAGAGGGCCACAAGACATTCAAAACACAGAAGAAAGACCAAGCATCAGCCAAGCTGACTAAACACAGCATATGGGAGACAGCAATGTTGGTGAGTGTGGGGATAAGGTCGGGGGGAAGTGAGCAGAGGACGGCCTCCGCAGGTGCAGAAAACAGTACAGCGTCAGAGGAAAGAAAGCGCAAGGCAAAGCGCAGACGCAGGCCAAGTTCCAGTTCTGACAGTTCTTCCACATCATTGTCAGACTCCGCAAGCAGCAGTGACCAGCAAACAGCAACCAAGGCAGTGGACAAGGAGTCCAGGGGCCCACCCGCACTCACCACATTATCAGAATTATGGAAGGGAGTTCCCAAACAAATGCAAAAGAAAATTCGTAAAAGAAAATACATTGATATATTTAGTATTCTGCATGGGCGTCGCAGATCGGAAGACAGGAAAAAAGCAAAGGATGGTCCGGCATCAACTGAAAAAGAGATAAAAATTCCAAAGAACAAAGTGAATTAGATAGAGACTTTCCTACACATGACAAGTGTCATGGGATTCGAGACCCATTATAATACGGACCCATGTTGAGCTATGCAGTCAACATACTACAAGCTTACCAAGAGCACGAAGGTTGGGCCTGGCTCAATTATGATGAAAAATTCCGCGACAAAATGGAAGAGAACCAGTTCATGGAATGGGGAATGCAGGATGTTAGCCTATGGATACAGCAGATGATGCACAAAACAATGGAGCAAGGATTATGCTCAAGAAACTCAAGAAGGTCATCACCCAGTAGGCATTCAGCAAGGCAAGCACAGTCACAGGATAACACATGCTGGCGATATAACAAAACAGCATGCAATTTCCAAGACTGCAAATTTAAGCACGTGTGTTCAGCATGCACAGCGCCACATCCACTGAAAGATGCCCAAAAAAATGGCTACACGGAGTAAGGATAAAACAATCTGACAATTGGCAGTTCGGGAAGGCACATTAACCCATCAACCTGGAAAAGATGAGACCATAGCTGGAATTATACCCAAACCAACAGAAAGCACAAAGATAATGCAAGGATTTCGCAAAGGATTCATAATCCCAGTTCAAGGCCAGATAAAAAGCGCAAAGAATGGCAATGCACCATCAGCAACGAGTCATGCAGGCATTGTGCAAGAGAAGTTGGAGACTGAATTAGCACTCGGCCGAATGGCCGGTCCATTCCAAAAACAACCATTTCTGAACAAGTGCCTGTCACAATTGGCAGTCATTCCTTAAAAGGAGAGAGGAAAATACCAACTCATTCAGAATTTATCATATCCCCCGGGAGAGTCAGAGAATGATCGATTGCCACAAAAGGAATGCATGGTGCAATACGCATCCTTTGATTCGGCGGTAGCGCTACTCAGAACATGCAGAGCGGGAGTGTTAATGGCAAAGACGGACATAGAATCAGCATTCAGACTTCTCCCTGTACATCCTGAGAATTTTCTGTTGCTGGAGTTCGAATTCAAGAATACATTTTTCTTCGATAAATGCATGCCAATGGGATGTTCAGTCTCATGTGCTTACTTTGAGCTGTTCAGCTCATTCCTGCATTGGGTAACAGCAAAAAAGACAGCTTCGGACAACATTATACACTACTTGGACGACTTCCTATTCATGGGACCAAGGGATTCAAATGCATGCTACAACTTGCTAACAGGATTCCAGAAGATGGCCAGGAAATTTGGAGTACCATTGGCACACAAAAAAACTGAAGTCCCAGCAACAATAATATTATTCCTGGGCATCGAGTTGGATTCCAACAAGATATTAGCCAGACTCCCTGAAAAGAAAGTTGAGAAACTCCGCAAGATATTACAACAATCAGCATCAGCAAAGAAAATAACTCTGCAGGTGGCACAATCCATTCTGGGAACATTGAACTTTGCATGCAGGGTTATTCCAATGGGAAGGACATTCATGCGAAGACTAGCAGTGGCAACAGTTGGGATAGAACGACCTCACCATTCCCTAAGAATCTCCAAGGAGATAAGGGCAGATTTCAAGATATGGAGAGCGTTCCTTGACGAAGTCAATGGCATATCTGTTATACAAGGAGCACCACTTTCCAGCAGTGACCTGAACATTCACACAGATGCATCAGGAGGCTGGGGTTTTGGGGCAATTTGCCAAGGTGCATGGTGTGTGGAACCATGGCCAGCAGAATGGATTTCTAAAGGGCTCACAAAGAACATAACCTTTCTCGAGCTCTTCCCTATCTGGGTGAAACTAGTATTATGGAACGAAAGGCTCAGGAATAAACATGTGATTTTTTTGCTGCGACAACCAAGCGGTGGTACAGGTATTGAACTTGCAATCGACCAAGTGCCTAAAAGTCGTCAATCTCCTCAGGGAGATAATGTTAGCGGCATTGCAAAACAACATAACACTGCGAGCTAGGCATGTGCCAGGGATATGTAATGGCACAGTGGATACTTTATCCCATTCTAAATGGCATTTGTTTCATAAGCAGGTACCAGCAGCGGACGAAGCAGGGACAGCAATGCCGGCACACCTATGTAAAATTGATCTGTAACCACCGTTGAATTGGTGCAAAGATCGGTCGCACCATCTACATGGAAGTCAGACTGCTGGGGCTACGATTACGTGACTAACTTCCTGAAGGAAAACGGATGGGAGCAAGACTCAGTCAGTGACAAATTGATCATCAAATACGTCGCCACAGCAAAGGAGAGTAGTGTATCTAATGCGCATTTGCAGGACTGCGCTTGGCAGGACTGTCGTTCTTTTTTAAGGCACGGGGATAGGGTGACCCCACTAAGTCCTTCAGCCTGAAGAAAATGATGACAAGATGGGCAAGTAAAATCGGTCCTACCAATGACATCAGACATCCCATTACACATGACATGTTAAGGTCTCTCTGGGCAACACAAGCATCAATCTGTTCATCGGAGTTTGAAACGGAGCTATTTCAGCTGGCCTTCTCACTCACATTCTTTGGAACATTGCGAGTGAGTGAATTGGTAGCCACCAACAAGGAAGACTCGGGAGATAGCGGATTATTTCGGAAGAACGTGATATTGAAGCCAGAGACATTAACTGTCATAATACACAAGTCAAAAATGGATCAAGAAGGAAGAGAAGCCACGCTCTCGCTAAAACGGGTGGCAGGGTATGACACTTGCTTGATAGATAATGCAAAGAAGTATTTAGACCTGAGGCTGGAGGGGGGAGTACACCTGCTGATTCATGCGGATGATACACCATTAACCAAATACCAATTTGCAACATTGTTGAAAGCATCAATAAAAAAATGAATTTGGACATGAAAACATTCACCACACACTCTTTCAGAATTGGGGTGGCTACCAGTGCGGTGCAAGCCGGGCTTCAAATGGCAACAATAAAGAGAATTGGATGGTGGTGGTCCAATGCAGTCAATACCTATGTCCATTTAAACAAAGTGACCACAGATATTATATCTTACAGATCAACAAAGGGTTCCATGATCAGCTTGGATCATTGGTCACTCATATATACATTGGGCTGCTAAGAGAGCAAAGGAACGATCCTATGGACAACACCTAGGACTGCCGCCACAAGGGTGGGTCATATCCTGGATGGGAAAGAATGGCATGTTTTGGGAACAGTTATTGCCCCTGCTACAGCGCCTTAGGGATGCGAGGGCTGCTCTGTATGTAATAATAATACATCTGGGGGGGCAGTAACCTGTGTTCATTGACCTGCAAGTGATTAATAAAAAAGGCAAAAAGTGACTTTGCCAGGATAGCCGAATTATACCTGAATGCCGCACTATTCTGGTCGGACATCATCCCACGTCCCAAGTGGAAGGATTCTAAACTATGGAGTTGGGGGTCAAAAGAAAGTGAACCATCAGATTGGATTATGTACACAAGAGAGAGGTGGCCAACAAATAAGACACCAATGGGCGGATGATACGTGTCCAGGCCTCTTCAGACATGATGGAGTGCACCTGTCGGAAGTGGGGTACGATATATTTAATAATGCGATTCAGGTTGCTATAGAGGCATGGCATGACAGACATAGAGGACAAAGGCCGCAGCTTATTTAATTGGGGGAACACGAAGCAAGGGTACCCCTACCTCGTGTCTTGGCGGTTACCCGGGCCAGTTGGTCATATTGCAAGTGGTGTCGACGGCATCACAGGACGGCGTGGTAGTCGATCAGTGCTGGGGGAGGCACAAAAGGTCGAGGCCCCCTTGCTCGAGGACAAGACGAGGGGCCCATGGAGTAATGCTGCCTTGCTTGGTCCCTACGGCGGGCAGCAGTGGAGACATCTTATCGGCTCAGGTACCCAGGAAAAGGTGTTATGATATGTTAAATAAAAGCTGCAGCCTTATTCTACAAACACCAATTTCTGTGTTTTTCCATTCCATAAAACAAATGAGAAAATGTTGCCAAAATGTACGGGTGGGCAGCGTTGACAGCCAACCGGGCTGGAGTGACGGCTACTAGTGTTAAATATCTGGATCCATCTCCTTGGGTACTTTTGGATCCAGCCCAGTATTTTTCCCTATAGCAGAGGTTTACAAAGTTCTGCTGACTGATCCCCAGCTAGTCAGATTGTCAGGAAATCCACAATGAATATGCATGAGATAAAATGTGCATGTTATTGAGGCAGTGTATACAAATTTAGCTCATGCATATTCATTATGGATATCTTGAAAACTGAACTGACTGGGGGTCCTCCAGGACAGGTTTGGGAACTATAGTTTAAAATGAGGGTTAGACCTGGACTTGATTGTCTGTCCCTGATGCTGAGGAGTTTGCTGCTATTCCACCTCCTTAATATATATATATATATATATATATATATATATATATATATATATATATCTACTAGATAAATGAAGCTTGACTGACGTGCAGCAAATGCGCATTAGAGAGCAACTCTACTGCGCATGCGCGGGCAGCACGTTGGTCAGAGCTTGCCAGTAACCAAAATGGCGCGGTGAGGAGCATGAGCAGTAACGGCGGCGGCAAGCAGTAACGGCGGCGGCGCGCACGAGGGAGGGACCTCCCCCGGAGATCTTCCGTCTGCGCCATCCGAAGGGGTTGTGACTGAGGGGAGGGGAGGAGGGAGGAGAGAGTGACTGGGGTGAGGGGGAGGGAGGAGAGAGTGACTGACTGAGGGGAGGAGAGGGGAGGAGAGGAGAGGAGAGGGAGAGAGGAGAGGGAGGGGGAGGGAGGAGGGAGGAGGGGAGGGTGAGGAGAGAGGGGAGGAGGGGAGGGGGAGGGAGACTAGAGGGGGAGGGAGAATGAGGGGAGGGAGACTAGAGGGTGAGAGGAGGGAGGGGAGAATGAGGGAAAAGGAAATGGACTGAAAAAAAATGTTAATGTAGCCCGTTATTACGGGCTTAACGGCTAGTATATATATGTAAGATGTTAGGAAGGCATGGCATGTGTAGATGAATACCTCATCATCATAAGCCTAGATAATAGGGATGTGAATCGTGTCCTCGATCGTCTTAACGATCGATTTCGGCTGGGAGGGGGAGGGAATCGTATTGTTGCCGTTTGGGGGGGTAAAATATCGTGAAAAATCGTGAAAAATCTAAAAATTTAAAAATCGCAAAACCGGCGCCTCGCTGAACAACCTCCTGCAGTCGATCTCCTGCTGGCGCCATTTTCCGTACGAAAACGATTCGCGGCGGGAAATCGCTCCCTGACCCCCGCTGGACCTCCAGGAACTTTTGGCCAGCTTGTGGGGGGCCTCCTGACCCCCACGAGACTTGCCAAAAGTCCAGCGGGGGTCCGGAAGGACCTCCTGCCGTCCAATCGTGTTCGTCTATGGCCGCCGCCATTTTTCGGCGCCATTTTGGAAAATGGCGCCGGCTGAAGACAACAAGATTCAGGAGCAGGAGCCCGTTCCGGTCCGCTGCCGTTCCGGACCGCCGCTGGACCCGCAGGTTATTTAACTCATTTGGGGGGGGTTCGGGAGGGTGGGGGATTTAATTTAAAGGGTCGGGGGTGGGTTTTAGGGGTTTTAGTGTGCCGGCTCACGATTCTAACGATTTATAACGATAAATCGTTAGAATCTCTATTGTATTGTGTTCCATAACGGTTTAAGACGATATTAAAATTATCGGACGATAATTTTAATCGTCCTAAAACGATTCACATCCCTACTAGATAATTTTTACATTGGGCTTGGCTTTTTTTCCTGTCTACCAGTACTTCTCTCTATATGGAACAGGACCTTAGTATTGCTACGTGTCTATCTCATAGTTATTTATATATATCCTGTGTCTCTACAATATATAAGGCATGCAGCAGAGAGAGACCTGATGATGAACTGAGTAGACCTACTGTCACAGTGCTCTGCTCACAGGCCTTAAAAAAAAGTTACAAAAGCACTAAAAAGAGAAAGAACAGCTAATAAATTGTTAGAGCATGAATGTGTGATGTGTGTGAAGCTATTTTATTCAGTGTTTCCATTAAAATTAAGGGATATTGTTAGGTTAGAATAAATGTAATATAATAGCTGCTACACAGAGTTTAGAGCAGCTTATTATAGTATAATAGAGTCTGTTACTGAGAGTATTGTATGTGTTGTACATGATAAGTGCCATTAAAAAGAAATGAGCAGCTAAAGACACTGTATTTTAAAGAAACCTTCCTGAGCATAACATTAATATAAAGAAACCTTCCTGAGCATAACATTAATGCTGATAACAGCTAAGGAGGAAATAGTCAAAGATAACCTGCATTCCCAAGCATAATTTAAGGAAGAATCAGGATTCCCAAGTATTAATCTCAAGGGAAGCATGTGATATAAAAGCAGCAGAAACAATTAGAAAAAAAAAGATTGAAAGTATGAATGAGTAGAGAAAACCTGTTACTTTTTCTGAGAATAGGGTCACCTAATTATATTTTGTTTTCTTTAGTTAGTATTGATCAGTTACAATAAGTCATCGTGGACATACATATCCTGAGGGAACATGACTGACTCAGTTTGTAGAAGATTACAAAATCAGTTAAGGGAGTTAGTTTTCTTTTATTGATTTGGTTAAAATTAGTATAGTAGGTAAAAAGAAGAAGAAGGAGGAGGAAAAGAGAGAGATCTGCCACCGAGGAGCACTACAGAACAGAAGAAAGTGAAAGAGAGAGACAGAAAGAAGGGGAAGCATACAAGAAACAGACAGTGCATGCCCTTAGTAGCCAGGCCTGAGATCATAGTTATAAAGTAACATAAAGACATAGAAAAGAAGAAAGCATCAAGAAAGAATTAAAGTATGTACCTCGAATAGGACTTCTTTGTACAAGTAAGTTGATGTTTTGAAAAGAAATTGGACACAAAGTATCAATTCTTACAATACCAGACTGAATAATAATACAAATTAACAGACAAGAATAGTGCATTGAACTAAGTAATTTACTTATCCGTTAGTGTTTTGCTAGCAGTCCATGATTATTTGACTTCTGCTTTACGAAATAGAATTTATAGAAAGAAAAGAAAAATATATGCAATTAGTTATAAAATAGAACATTTAAATGATGTATGCATACAATATTCTTTCTGTGTGTTTATCAGCTATAACAGTTGAGTAATATCGCCAAATTTTTTGATAGCTTGCACACGTTAAAACCGGGGGTTATGCACGTGGCTGGGCCATGCGCGCTGAGTTTATATTAGAAAGGGCCCGGCCACAAGCGTAAACCCCAATATGTGCAAAAGGGGCGAGTCAGCGAAAAGGGGCGGGCCAGGGCATAGTCTGGGCGAGGAGGGGCGGAGCAGGGGCCAGCCAGGACAGTGGTCATTACCTGTCCCTACCTTTTCCCCTCTCCTTCCTGTCCCCAAACCCCTACCTACCTATCTTATTTTTTTTTTTGTTTGTTTTATAACTTACTTGCTCCTTTGGAGCAGAAATAAGTTACGTGTGCCAGCCGGCTGCCAGTGCATACTTCCCTTGGACAGGGCCTAATGGCCACTGTCCTGGCCAGCCCCTGCCCTACCCCTCCCCTCCCTGCCCAGACCATGCCCCCCAGCCTACCCTTTTCACTGGCCTGGCACTTCTGCACATATCGGGGGTTATGCGCATGGCTAGGCCCTTTCTAAAATGCACTCGGCACACGCATGGCCCAGCCACACACGTAACCCCAGTTTTAACATGCGCAGGCCATTGAAAATTCGGGCTTATATTGAAAAAGTTCTGTTTTGAATAAAAAGTCATTGGTTATTATTTCAATCTCTACTTGCTCAATTTAATGTATTGATTCTGAAACTTAGGTTACTATTCTAGAGGGTAGGGCATATATATTATTGTGTGTCTTGTGGGCAAATAACATCAGAAACTTGCTGCCTAGTCAAACATGACTACATTCATTTAACATGCACTTTGGCCATGACTGAAGTCTTCATCCCACAGGCCATGGCTTACATTAAAAAAAAAAGACATCTCAGACAAGCTGTCTGCTCTGTGCTTGTTTATCAGTTTCTAATACAGGGAGTTCTCTCTTTGCCCCAAAAAAAACAAACTATACAATAAAGCTAAAGAAACTAGAAAACAAAAACCTAAAGTGTTCAGAAATTCATGTGAAAATGAAGATTATTATTGCAGAACACTTAAGCAAAAATCAAGCAACTTTTATTAGAGCATATTCAAAAAATTCAAATCAGTATATAAAAATGCAAAATAGCACAATCTCCAATACAAAAATTTTTAAATGTCATAAAAAGTTAGAGTCCAACTAAAACAATCCTTAGATGAATTATTTATAATAGCCATTGTAGCAAGCAGTAACAAGCCAGCTAAGGATCGATTCTCATGTGAAGACAGCATAACATCTGCATATTCAACACTGGCTGTTATAAATAGTTCATCTATTTATTTATTTATTTATTTAAAATCTTTTCTATACCGTCGTTAAGCTAGTTGCCGTCACAACGGTTCACAATAAGGCACATAATTTCAAACTTAAATGTGTTGAGTTATATTAACTAAACAGGTGCCATCAAATACTGTAACATAGTTTCATATTAAATATTATTTAGTGGTTGTGATAAGACATGTCTACTTTAAGTATATCAGCTATAAGATAAATTAACACTTAAGTCTGGTCCTCTGTTGTTGCAATCTAATAGAGGTAAAGTAAAATAAAATATACATACACACACCATTCAAGTAAACTGATGTGTGTGTGTGGGAGTTCTTCGGCCTGCATCATACAATTCCTTGGATTCTACTCTTCATTCCCTTTGTGGTATGCTTGCTTAAATAGCCATGTTTTTAAACTTTTTTTGAATGCTTTGATGTCTCTTTGTGTTCTGATTTCTAAAGGCATTGTGTTCCATATTATAGGTCCTGCCAGGGATAGGGCCCTATCCCTTACTTGAGTTAGTCTGGCTGTTTTTACTAAGGGAATAGTTACTTAGTAGAGCTTTGTTTGCTGATCTCAAGTTTCTATTAGGGACGTGTACGTGAAGGGCTGTGTTCAGCCATTCTGCCTTTTCGTCGTGTATTAATTTATATATGGTGCATAGAGTCTTGTATTGAATTCTTTGTTCAATGGGTAGCCAGTGTAGTTCAATTAGAGTTTTGGTGATATGGTCTCTTTTACTTTTACCGGATTGATTTAGTTAGACTCTAACTTTTTATGACATTTAAACATTTTTGTATTGGAGATTGTGCTATTTTGATATCTTACATTTTTATATACTGATTTGAATTTTTTGAATATGCTCTAATAAAAGTTGCTTGATTTTTGCATGTGTTCTACAATAATAATCTTTATTTTAGTAGAGCATATTCATATATATATATATATATATATATATATATATATATATATATATACATATGTATGTATACATTTAAAAAAAATGGCCCAGGAACCTTGGGATGCCAGGCTGTGAAGGCCTAGGAGGATGATGGTGAGGATGAAGGCCTCATGCCCATCAGATCAACAGTAGTTGAGTTGCTCCCTTAAGCCTTGGCTTGTCGCTCCACAACTTCAACCAGAATCCAGAGATCAGCTCTGACCCCTTGCAACTCCTTCACAATCATTTGAATCACCTGTCTAAAAGCGTCCTGCAAGACGTTTTCCTCGCGTGGAGTAGATTCTCCAGCCAATGTGTCAGGCTCTGCAGCTATTGGGAGCTCAGCTGAGGATATCAGAAGGGATCAAGGGGGGTCTTCGCCTCTCCCCGCCAGCAATGATTGGTCAGCTTGAGGATCTTCATCCCTAGGTCCTGAGGCAGAATGGTGAGGAGGCTCCGTGAAAAGGGGAGAGGGTGCCAGTAGCTGCAGTACCAGGGCATCCCATGGGGGGAGGAAATGGCTGGATCCCCTGCTGGTGGAGGTGGAGGGGATGGTGGTGATCCCCAGTGGTGTCCATGGTTGCTGCAGTATCAGCAGGGGCTGAGCCCTCATTATCATCTTCTATCTCTTCCTCCTCCTTTGAAGATTATGAGGTGGTGTCATCTGTAAAGAGAACAAAAAATGTATGTCATTTAGTATTCTCATATGCTCCAAGCAGTTGAAGGGCATTCCTTTTCTAGGACAGGTGTAGACGAACGGAAGTGCTCCTAGATGTGGGACACCCATGTCTTATAGGTGGTGGCAAGGCATAGATTTTTTTCCTTTAGTTATGGAAGCTTCAGTTCAGCAGTAGTGTACTACATGGTGCCTAGCAAGTGATATGGGCTTAGAGGTAAACTCTGTGAGGGAGCTTAGCATTAGGCTTTGGTTTACGCACCTAGGTGTCACCATCAAGTAGAATCTAGTGAATGGGTGTTTCTAGAATAGGGGGCATATGTTTTCCCTGGTAATCCCATCAGTGAACCACGTGATGGGATTACCATCTAGTGATGGGATTACTAGAATAGGGTGCATATGCTTTCTCTGGTAATCCCATCAGTGAACCACGTGAGAGACCTAGGAGCTATTGTAGACACCCGAATGAATTTCAAAAAATTTATAAACAATACCACAAAAGAATGCTTCCATAAGCTACATGTGCTAAAACAGCTCAGACCCATCTTACACCATCATGATTACCGCTCAATCCTCCAGGCCATACTGTTTTCAAAAATTGACTACTGTAATGCTTTACTCCTCAGCCTTCCTGCCTCCACAACTAAACCATTACAGATGATACAGAACGCAGCAGCTCGGATCTTAACCAATTCCAGGCGAAGATACCATATCACCCCTATCCTCAAAAACTTACACTGGCTTCCCATCAACTATAGAATCCTGTTTAAGACCATGACCATTGTCCACAAAACCATCTACCTTCAATCTACACTCCAACTCAAAATTCCGCTCAACCTTCACTCCTCTGCAAGACCGATCAGAGTGGCATATAAAGGATCTCTACATGAACCCCCCACGAAATCCTCACTTCACCCCTCCGTTAGGAAATGTGCACTGTCCACTGCCGGTCCCTCCCAATGGAACACCCTTTCACCTTCAGAAAGAAACTGAAAACATGGCTTTTCAAACTAGCCTTCCCCTAACCAATTCATAATCCCCTGTCAGTTCTACTCTGCTCCATTATAACTTCAGTAACTCTGGCTACCCTCTGGCTCCTACCTATTATTAGGCAAGCCACCCCGATAGATTTGCAGCCCCTCCCCCCCCCCACACCACATGTTTGTTCTCCCTCCGCCCCCCGCCCTGACCCCGTCATTTCCCTTCCAACCCTTAACACCTGACCCCATCATTTCCCTTCCAACCCTTAACACCACCCCCATCAATCCTGTATAGATTTACTCACCCCAAAGAACTAACTGCTGTTTGATCTCCTACTTGGTTACTTGTCAAGTTAAGTTTATAATCTACTTATTGTTTTCTCTATATTAACACTATGTTTAGCCTATTCTTCCTTGCTCTCCTGTCTCCAATTGCAACACCCTTTGTTTTGTAACTTCCTCCTTCTCGTTTTGGTTATCCCCTGTTATGCTGTAAACCGGTACGATAAGATATTTACCTTGAGCATCGGTATATTAAAAGTTTCTAAATAAATACATAATTTTGTGAGTGAGTTTTAACAACCTCAAGTGTTTCATACTAGGCCTGAGAGTGTCATACTTTATAACAGTACTTCCTGTGACACAGAGAAATGACAAGGACAATGTTTTTTGGCATGAGGGTTTGTTGTTCATGATAGAGAATCTTACAGAGTGACAGGCCATAAGTGGGACCAGTGATGGAAGCAGGACATAGACCATAGTCTAATCTCCCTGTGGCAATATTATGAACTTACTTCTAGGCCCATCCCACCTCACACACAACTGATCCAGCCACCTCCAATGTTTCCTGCGTAGCTTCTGGGCCTTCTTCTTCAGGAAATAGAAATACAAAGTTTTGAGGTAGATCTTAAATAAGTACGCGTGCACTTACTTTTGTTCGTGCAACCGGTGCGAACAAAAGTACGCCGGATTTTATAAGATATGCGCTTAGCCGCGCATATCTTTTAAAATCCGTGGTCAGTGCGCACAAGGCTGCGCAAAATCGGTAGCCTGCGAGTGCCAAGCCGCGCAGCCTGCCTCCATTCCCTCTGAGGCCGCTCCGAAATCGGAGCGGCCTCGGAGGGAACTTTCCTTCCGTGTCCCCCCACCTTCCCCTCCCCTTCCCCTATCTACCCCACCCTCCAGCCCTCCCTAAATCCCCCCCCCACATTTGTTGTGCAAGTTACCCCTGCTTGAAGCAGGGGTAACTTGCGCGTGCCACCTCGGCATCCCCCGGCACAGGCCGCAGTGCCGGGGGACTCGGGGCCGCCCTCCCGGTCCGCCCCCAAACCGTTGCCATGCCCCCAGACCTGCCCCGGACCGCCCTCTGACCCCGGACACGCCCCAGGACATGCCCCCTCCCGCCCCTTTTACGAAGCCCCGGAACTTACGCGCGTCCTGGAGCTTTGCACGCGCCGGGCTTTTAAAATCAAGCCCTAAGGGTACATTGTTGCTGCTACTGTGCCTCCATACTGGTTTGTTTCTATGTTTTCAACTGAAGTCTGGAGTTAGTGGAATGGTTCTTTAATGCACCTAGAACTGATGTCCTGCTACCAGGCTTGAAAGAACAAGAGAATAGGGACAATCCATGAACCATAACAATACTCATTTTCATGAGGGAGCTAGCTTGCCAGTCTAGCCAGTTAAAATATCCTTTTCAAGGGATAACTCTGGGTCTACAGAGAGTGCACAACTTTAGGAGTAACTGGAATTGTATGACAGGGCCAAATCTCCTCCTTCTGGAAGGACAGTGGATTTCTCTGCTACTGGGGCCACCATTAAATCTATTACATGTCTCTAAGGAAGTTCTACCTCAAAATTGGATCTTTATAGTACTTTTGAATATTGCTTGAATTCATCCCTTGTTATCCTTATGAACAATTTTTTTCTGCATTCTATAAATTTTGAAACACATGTACATTTATCATGCTATTAATGGAATGTCATTCTGTTACAATATCCATACATATTTATAGCTTGCCTCTTGCCCTATCTATAGGCCACATGGTGGGGCAGATTTTCAAAGGGGTATGTGCGTAAGATACGCGCGTAACCCCTGAAAAGCTGCCCCTTCCACCCCCTGCGCTTGATGAGCCTATGTTGCATAGGCTCGGTGGCGCGCGTAAGTCCCGGGGCTTTCCTGGGGGGGGCATGTCGGGGGGCGTGTCGCAGAAGCGTGTCATCGGGGGCGTTCCAGGGGTGGGGCCGCGGGCGTGGTTCCAGCCAGGGGGCGTTTCAGGGGCGTGGCCGAGGCCTACGAAACTGCTCCCAGGCCTCAGGCAGGCGTAACTTTTATATAAAGGTTGGGGGGGGGGTTTAGATAGGGCTGGGGGGTGGGTTAGGTAGGGGAAAGGAGGGGAAGGTGGGGGCGCCGGAAAGAAAGTTCCCTCCGAGGCTACGCGGCTCGGCACACGCAGGCTGCCGATTTTGCGCAGCCTTGCGCACGCTGACCCCGGATTTTAAAAGATACATGCGGCTACGCGCATATCTATTAAAATCCGGCGCACTCTTGTTTGTGCCGGGTGCGCGAACAAAAGTACGTGCGGGTGTACTTTTTAAAAATCTGCCCCAGTGCTTTTCCTAATGTCCCCTCCATGCATACTCTTAAAAGTCCCCACCCTTATTGCTCCCCCTACACAACTTTAACAGTCACCACCCCATCCCCATCCTCCTAGTGCCTCCCCTAGTGAACCCCCTATCCTCCCTTAAAAGTCCCCAACCCATCCCCACACCCCTAGTGCCCTACTCTGGTGATTGCTCTGCACACTCTTAACAGTCCTTACCCCATCCCTATACTTCTAGTGCCTCCTAGTGACCTCTCTACACAACCTTTACACCCCCATCCAGACACCTCTAATGTCCCTCTAATGAACCCTCTATATACCCTTAATAATCCCCATCCTCATTCATGTACCTCTAGTGCCACTTATACTCTCCAAGTAACCCCTACCGCTACTTTTCTTCGCGCAACCGGCGCAAACAAAAGTACACCGGATTTTAGAAGATACGCGTGTAGCCGTGCGTATCTTATAAAATCCAGGGTCGGTGGGCACAAGGCTGCGCAAAATTGGCAGCCTGCACGCACCGAGCCGCGCAGCCTGCCTCCGTTCCCTCCGAGGCCGCTCCGAAATCGAAGCGGCCTCAGAGGGAACTTTCCTTCCACGTCCCCCCACCTTCCCCTCCCTTCCCCTATCTAACCCACCCCCTCACCCTACCTAAATCCCCCCCCAACCTTTGTTGTGCAAGTTACGCCTGCTTGAGGCAGGCGTAAAATGCGCGCGCCGCCTCGGCATCCCCGGCACAGGCCGCAGTGCTGGGGGACTCGGGACCGCCCTCCCGGCCCGCTCCCAAACCGTCGCCACACCCCCGGACCCACCCCGGACCTCTCCCTGACCCCGGACACGCCCCCGGACACATCCCCGGCCTGCCAACACGCCCCCAGACATAACCCCTCTCACCCCTTTTACGAAGCCCGGGACTTACGTGCATCCTGGGGCTTTGCGCGCGCCAGCGGCCTATGTAAAATAGGCGCGCTGGCGCGCAGGGCTTTTAAAATCTATCCCATAATCTATTAATCCCACGTGGGTAGGAGGCTCTCTATGAACTCCCATTGCAAGCCTTTATAGGCCTGATTCATCATTCTGAAGGTTCTAGCTTAATCCCCTTATGGGGAACAGTATGTCCTCTTTTGTCATCACCAGGGATGATAGTCATGACATGTCCCTAGTGTGAAATTGGGCTAGCACGCTGCTAGATGCATTGCTGAATGAGCCTACTCTGGAAAAACCGGAAGTAGCGCGACTTGGAAAAGTGTGCGCATGTATGATTCACAAGCAAATTGCAATGTTCACGCACAACATACACATATGACTTATGCCTATTTTATATTTTGTGTTTATTTACACGAGCTCATTATAAAATTCATACACATGTGCAAACAAGCCCAAATGCATCCATTTATGGACTCACATGCTCTTCTTTTAAAGTTATCCTCCATTTCTATATTAACCTGATTTGTTTAAAATATAAGTACATTTCTATGACAAGAAAATTTATAAAAAATATAAACAAATGCAATAAATAAATTATCGACTTGTGTCAGTCTTTATCTAATACTGTTTTATCCTTACTTGGAAATTATATCCTTTAGATATGACATGAATAATTTCTGGATTAATAGCCTATGATATCAGAAGATGACATGTCATTTGAAAGGATAAACAGCCATCATAGATTAACAACGGTTCCAACCCTATGTTATGAAAACATTATTACTATAGTAATACTGTAACTCAAGGGACATTGAGACAACTTGTGAATTGAACACATTAAAAGGAGGATAATCATTAGGCAGCTCATAGTGACTACCTATACAAAACCTGCTAAGTTGTTTATTTTTTGCTTGAATTATATGTGCAGAAGAACAAGATGCAATGTAGCATTACATATTGGACAGGTGTAAACTGGCAAAGTCCTCATACACATTCTCCTTTGTCTTTTTTTAGAACTCAAACTCAGTGACCAAGAGAAATCAAATGGATTAAAAAGAAGAACATAGTAAACTTTTGGAATGAAAATGAAAGGTACTACAACAACAAATAAATAAACAGAGAAATGCAAGAAGATGAAATTACAACAAAATTTCTAAAAGCAAACAATAATGGTTACAGCAGTGCATCTATTCTGTTTCATTCTTGAATTGTATGTCACAAAGAGAACCAGAGACTTGACCTGCAATTAACCTAACTTTTCTGGATCTACATTAAAATGACTGGCTCCTTGCCAAAAGCCACATTAAATTCACTGAATTGTTCCCTCATACAATAAGAGAGGCTATTTTTCTTTCTAAAGTGAAGAAGCAAAGAAGAATCTTTTGAAGCATCTTCAGTCTTAGTTAATGAATCCTGCTGCAGTTAAATGGAAATGAAGAGCATAAATGTTTTGGGGGATTTATATGAAAGTACTAAGGAAAGAGTCCAGCGTGGGGAAAACTAAGGGCACAGTATGCTCAGCTTTCTCAGCTTTGCAAATTATGGATTGAATTCTGATGGGATACTATGTACTGCCATCACAAGCACATTTTCATACAAGTGTTCTATGGTTTCCTAGTGATGTTAGGCTAATAAGTGGCAAACGTAAGAGTTTTAACCTGAAGTCTTCAATTACCAAGTCAACAGCTTTACCTCAGTGCTAAGTAATCCATCATTAAAGGACACGGAGGGAAAGTGTGGACATTCATTCTCAACATGGTGCTGCCACCACCAGACAAACGCCATGTGTGTCTTACTACGATTGTCATCATGACAAGCATGGCCTTCATGGATGCTTACCTGGTTGAGCAAAACCAAGGACCACGGAAAATTGGAGTCTGCATTATTGTACTGGTGGGAGACATCTGCTTTTTAATTGTGCTCAGATATGTGGCTGTGTGGGTCGGTGCTGAAGTGAAGACTGCTAAAAGAGGATACGCTATGATCTTGTGGTTTTTATACATATTTGTGCTGGAAATCAAGCTGTATTTTATATTTCAAAATTACAAAGCTGATAAAAAGAATTTAGACACTGTTGCAAGAAAAGCTTTGACCTTGCTGTTATCCATTTGTGTGCCAGGACTTTATTTAGTTCTGGTAGCACTGGACAGTATGGAATATGTAAGAACGTTCAGAAAGAAAGAAGATTTACGAGGTCGCCTTTTTTGGGTGGCACTGGATCTACTAGATATTTTGGACATTCAAGCAAACTTGTGGGAGCCACACAAAACTGGTCTGCCAATCTGGGCTGAAGGTCTTATGTTTTTCTACTGTTACATTCTTCTCTTGATTCTCCCTTGTGTTTCCTTGAGTGAGATTAGCATGCAAGGAGAACATATAGCTCCACAGAAGATGATGCTGTATCCAGTTTTAAGCCTGGTCACAATCAACATTGTCACAATATTTATCCGGGCGATTAACATGGTCTTGTTTCAAGACAGTAGGGTTTCAACAATTTTTATTGGCAAGAATATCATTGCTATTGCAACCAAGGCATGCACTTTCCTGGAATATAAAAAACAAGTAAAAGAGTTTCCCCAGAATGCCATTGCTCTAGAACTCCAACAGAATTCTATTTCTCACAATCAGACTATCCACAGTACACAAGGAGTTTCTCAAGAGCAATCTCCTTCCAGGGAGATTATAGATACATGACAGCATAACAACTCATTGGCTCATTGGTGTTCACTTGGTCTGTCTTGGTAGGACATTGCTCTCTCATGGGAAAAAGCAAGGGATATATAGATAATGGGGGATGATGTCTCACTAATGAGAGTTTTCCAAGGCACAAAATATATTTTAATAAAATGATGGAGTCTCCCTAATCTTCTTCATCTCAGGTATAACCTTTGGCATCCTCCAGAAAACCAAAAAAAAAATGTAAAAAAAATAAAAATTATTGAACTAAGTCCTTCCCTTCCTTTGAACTTTCCTGTTACTGAGGTATTGCCCTTTCAGTTCTCAAGAAACTTAACTGTGTTGCAAGATAAAAAAGATGATTTTGTTTTCAGTGTTGTTTTCTGTCCTGTCAACCCAATCAAATCTGAAGACATGGATATTAGAAAGAAAATCAGTTTGTAATTTCTTAAATAAAACAATGTTGATTAATTTACTATAGAGGTCACACAGCTTTCTTTTGTAATCCACTGATAGTACTTTTATTAGCTAGAATCATTTAGCCAAGATTTACTATGAGTGGACATCCATGCCTTCAACTGCACTAAGCCAGCTCCCTTTGGATTAGTACTTGATGGGTAAATTTATATTTATTTAAAGTTAGTACATTAAAAATGTCACTCGTGTCCAGTCGCTCAGCACAATCTTTCTATTTCTTGTAAGGCTACCTAGTGAATTTCGTGCTTATGGCAACAAAATACAGGGCAGCACCATAGAACTCTCCTGAATACTGTCAGCTCCATTGTGAGCTGAAAAATACAGTATAAACACAGTGAAGTGAGTTTAATCAAGCATCAGCAAATAAAGATGGCTAATTTATGAAGCCCAAAATATAGAGAGAGAGGAGGTAATTTTCCAAAGGATTTATATCATAGCAATTTTCAAAAGTTCATTTACCCACATAAAGTCCATTTACGCATGTACAGTCTTTTGAAAATTCTGAGAAATTTCAAAAGAGTTACGCCTGCAAAAGTAGCAGTTTTCAAAAACCCATTTACACACGTAAAACATTTTTTTAAATTAAATTAGTAAATTACCTCCTTCGTTTTTACACAAAAATGCTAACAAGTGTTGCCTTGATTCAGAAAAGTGCAGTTTGAAATTACAATGTACAAATTACATTTTTATTTGGATGTTTTCTTATGGTGAGGAGTCATATGAAGCTCCTTGTTGTGCTTGAATAAAAATAATTTTAAAAAACTAAAAACAAATATGCTCTTCTGATTCATATTTTATTTGTATCTAATTGAATTTGAGAAACACCTGAAGGTTTCTGTTAGTTGTTTTTTTTTTGTAATTCCTTTTGTTTTTCTTTTCAATTTCCTGTACTTAAAGCAAACTAATTTAATTTGGCTACTGTAAATCTGTGCAGGTCCCTTCTTCTTACACTATTTCGTATTCAAAAGTAAAGCAGAAAGAGGATTATGATGTGAGTTTGTGCCCTTTTACTGCCTCTGTGGCTATTGTTGCTTTCCTGTAACATAAATTTGATCAGCATGAATGTCCTTTGATACTGGCTTTGCAACAGAGGAGAACTCTTATGAGAACTAAAAGCATCTGAGACCATCTCAAAGGCAATATGACAGAAAAAAAATCAATTTTGTTTTTAACAAAAGCTTAATGTATTTTGAGGGCAGTGGCAAGTGTGATGGAGGCAGATGAATGGAAAATGAGTAGTGCCTGCAGTTACATTTTAGGCAAGGACAACTAGACAGACTAGGTGAGTCAAGAGTTCCTTATGTACTGATTACTTTATTTAAAGATTTTTATAAACCCCTTTTCCAAATAAATTTGCTCAAATCATTATAACATATGTCAAGCCAAATAGACAGAAAATACATACTTAACATGTAATTTGCCATCATCCACTATAAGAAGGCAATTTTCCAATGACCAATCTAATAGGGTCATTTTCTAACTCGTGTTATGGCGTTTTCACATGTGTTAGGGCGTTTTCACATGCAAAAATTGCCTTACATGCGAAAAGCACCATAATGCATGGTGCGATGCTAATTTTTAAAAGGGGAGGCATTGGGGCAGAGTCAGGGGTGGGAAATTTGTAAAAGTGGGCTGGCTTTGCAAAAGTGTGAAGCCATAATGCATATCACACAGTTATAACGCCAAAAATAACTACACCTTTTTCATTAGCGTTAAGCTGTGTGATATGCACATAACACAAATTGTGATTTTTTTTCGCAAATTCAGTTTTGGGCATTTTTAGGCTGGGGAAGGGCCTGAGATGTAGGTGGAAGGGGGGGGAGGAAAGAGAGAGAGAGAGAAAAAAAGAGAGAGAGAGAGACACTCTGGGGGTGGCACCATAGTAAGCAGCTATTTATACTACTATAGGAGGCCCATCTAGTAACGCGAGGTGAGGTTTAGGAATAAGTAGTAGTGTACGGGCTAGGGGCCACTTTGACATGCAGAGTGAGACGTACAAACAGAATAGTGTGAAGATTTGATGTCTTTTGGAGTGTGGAAACTCACACAATGATGAGATTTGTACAATGTTCTCTCAACCTAGCTTGATGGACTCACATCAAGCTAGGTTGAGAGAACATTGTACAAATCTCATCATTGTGTGAGTTTCCACACTCCGAAAGACATCAAATCTTCACAAGAGTCCATTGTTCTGTTTGTATGTCTCACTCTGCATGTCAAAGTGGCCCCTAACCCCTACACTACTACCTAAACCTTACCTTGCATTTCTAGGTGGGCCTCCTATAGTAGCATAAATAGCTGCTAACTATGGTGCCACCCCCAGAGTGCCTCTCTCTCTCACTCTCACTCTCTCTCTCAGAAAGTGCCAAGATAAAACATATGCAATATTTTGATAAATATAGCCCTAAGTGCAAAATCCGCCAGGATGGAGGACAGTTTTCAAAACTGATACTTTACCAAGGAAATAGGATATTCAGTAGGGGTGTGCATTCGTTTTCAACTTATTGGCAATCCGCAAGGTATATGTCCCTATTTGTTGTATTCATGGGGTCACGAAACGTATGGCGAATCCTCGCAAATACAACATATCTAACGAATATACCCCCCACCCTCCTGACCCCCCCAAGACTTACCAAATGTCCCTGATGGTCCAGCGGGGTCCTGGAGCGATCTCCTGCACTTGGGATGTTGGCTGCCGGTATTCAAAATGGCGCCGATAGCCTTTGCCCTCACTAAGTTACGGGCTACCGGTGCCATTGGTCGGCCCCTGTCACATGGTAGGAGCACAAGATGGCACCGGTCATCCATCGCTCCTACCATGTGACAGGGGCTGACCAATGGCACTGGTAGCCCCTGTGACATAGTGAGGGGAAAGGCTATTGGCGCCATTTTGAATTCCAGCAGCCGACAGCCCAAGTGCAGGAGATCGCACCAGGACCCCTACTGGACCACCAGGGACTTTTGGTACGTCTTGGGGGGGGGGGGGGTTAGGAGGGTGGGGGGTTGTAGTTACTTAAATTTAAAGGGTTTGGATGGGGGGGGGGGTTGGGAAACGAATACATGTATAACTAATGAACGGATCGGGGTCCCCCAAGAATGGAAGCAACTGATTTGCCTCCCCTTGAATACGAATACCGAATGGGACGAATCCGTCCCTGCTGCACATCCCTAGTATTCAGTAATTTTCAAACTGCCTGCATTACAGCTACATAATTTACATGCACATTTTTTTTAATCCAAAGGTATGCACGTAAGTTCCAACCCCTTCCAGACTCCATCCCTAGTACACCTCTCCCTATAGCGTGTGCGTAAGCATGTGTGTGTGTGTGTGTAGTTTACATGCATGTTGGTCATACAATTTTCTAAGCAGCTGTTTCCTTCCCTGTACTTTTATAAGAGCTGTTGTGCCAGCCATCTAAGATCTGGAATGCTGTATAAAAATCCCAAAAATATGAACCACAAGGTAGGATTCATTGCGTAGGCCACAGTGTACCAGTGAAGAGAATATTGGTTTGCATTTCCTATTCACTACCCCTGTGCTAGCTGTGCAACTGAAGTGGTGCATTCAGGGAGGAAGGTAAGATGACTGCTGCAAATGCAGCAGCCCATAATGACGAACTTGAAGCACAAAAGATGTGCCTTGAAGAAAGCACCATTCCAGCAATTTCTAGTAGTGTCATCCAGGTGTACCATCTGAAGAGAGAGGATCAAAGACAGAAAAACAAATTCTAAAAAAGATTAAAAAAAAAAAAAAGATTTTAACTGAGAAAAAAAAATTATTATTATTACAAATATACAACTAGATGTACCATTTCACCGTTTCAGTAGGTCACACCTGTAAAACCTTTATGGTAGGCTTTAAAATAAGCCTTTATTTACTTCTCTGGGAGTTTCTGAAACTGAGTCATAAAATAAAATGCAAAAATTCAGGATATGTTTTGTTCTAAATAAAATATGGCTGAGGATCATGTGGTATCATGTGGCTGAGAAGTCCTTACCATAGTTTACTATGTTCCCGCTGCATGAAACTCTGGGTTTCCTTAAAGGGGAAAACATCATCAGTGAAGCAGTGTGGAGTACAACAGTTAGCTTTTCTTAAAGATGGCAAGTAGCGAAGAAAAAATATAATGAAATAAATGTATTTGGAAATGGACTCATACTTCTGTCTCCCTCCCACCTCCAGGACTACCTTTCTTTTCCCCATATGTATTCCCACTCTTCCTTCTTTTAGTCTACCTCCCCTTGCCCCGTCTTTGCTTTTACAACAGGGTCGTTCCTAGCATGGGCCTGAGCTGTTGTTGAATGACAGGAGAAAATGCTGCTACGGGGTGAGAAACTACTACTGCATCCTCCACTCCCTTTCTTGCAGTCCTTAGAATGTGTCCAGTAGCAGGGGGTTGCCCACTCTTTCTCCAGCCTCCTCATTTCTCTTATTACCCCTCTCTCTTCTCACTTACTTAACCCTTCTCTCTCCTTGTCCTTTCACCATCTACCCCTCCTTCTTGCCCCTTTTCTCCCCCTTTCCTTTCCCTCTCTGTCTCTTTCACTTTCCCTGCTTCCTCTCTTGCATAAATTGATCTCAGACTTATTGGGGTAGATCTTAAAAACATACGCGAGCGCGTACTTTTGTTCGCGCACCAGGCGCGAACAAAGGTACGCTGGATTTTATAAGATACGCGTGTAGCCGCGAGTATCTTATAAAATCCGGGGTCGGCGCGCGCAAGGGGGTGCACATTTGTGCAACCTGCTCGCGCCAAGCCCAGCGCGCGCTGCCTTTTCCCTCCACCCCCCCCCCCCCGCACCTTCCCTTCCCTTCCCCTACCTAACCCACCCCCCCGGCCCTATCTAACCCCCCCCTACCTTTGTCGGCAAAGTTACGCCTGCTTAAAGCAGGCGTAACTTTGCGTGCGCCGGCCGGCAGCCCTGCTCCGTGTTCCAGTCCCGGGGGTTGGTCCGGAGGCCATGGCCACGCCCCGGAACACCCCTGGGCCGAAACCACGCTCACGTTGCCGCCCCGAAACGCCGCGTCACGCGCGGCACGCCCCCAAAATGCTGCGTCACTCCGGGCACGCCCCTGACATGCCACCGACTCGCCCCTTTTACAAAGCCCTGGGACTTACGCGTGTCCCGGGGCTCTGCGCGCGCCGGTAGCCTATGCAAAATAGGTACGCCGGCGCGCGCAGGGCATTTAAAATCTGCCCCATTGTGTAGTATTGGCACTGGATAGGAGGTCTGAGTGAACTGGGGAGTTCAGGCTGAAGATCCATGAGGGTCTCAACGATCTGGAGGACTGGGTAAACTGGTGAAGTAATTGGTAAACTGGCTAATTTCAACTCTGAGTGCTTGTTTTAAAATATGCTGACTTGCGTGCATAAGCCAGGTATTTGTGAGTAAGTCCTACTTTATTTTCAAGCATAAAATATATGTGCATGTATTTTTAAAATAGGTAGGGAAAGTACATGCGTCCAATGCACTGAAATACTTGCTTTCAATGCTTTGTATTTATTCATGCATAAGAACACATACAGGTGTATGTTCCAGGGTAAAAATATGAATATTTTATAATACATGCATATATGATACATGCAGGTTATAAAATACTATTGTAGGTCTACATGTGGCTATATACACATATATCAGGGGTTGGGAACCTTTTTGGCTGAGAGATGTAATTCAGTGAGAGCCATACTAACTACATCCCCCCACCCTCCTGACCCCCCCCCCCAAGACCTACCAAATTAATTTACTATAACCCCCTACTCTCCTGACGCCCCCCAAGTCCAACCAAATTAATTTACTACAACCCCCCACCATCCTGCCCCCCAAGACCTGCCAAAAGTCCCTGGTGTTCCAGCGGGGGTCTAGGGCTCGCAGACAAATCTTTAATAAAAAAGTAAAAATCTAATAAAAACCCCCACCCTCCTGATGCCCCCCAAGACCTCCAAAATTAATTTACTACAACCCTCCTGACCCCCCCAAGACCTGCCCAAAGTCCCTGGTGGTCCAGCAGGGGTCCAGGGCTCGCAGACAAATCTTTAATAAAAAAGTAAAAATCTAATAAAAACCCCCACCCTCCTGACCCCCCAAGACCTGCCAAAAGTCCCTGGTGGTCCAGCGGGGGTCCAGGAGTGATCCGGGAGCGATCTCCTGGACTTGGGTTGTCGGCTGCCAGTAGTCAAAATGGCACCGACGGCCCTTTGCCCTCACTATGTCACTGGGGTTGACCAATGGCGGCGGTAGCCCCTGTGACATAGTAAGGGCAAAGGGCCGTCGATGCCATTTTCATTACTGGCAGCCGACGGCCCTTTGCCCTTACAATGTCACAGGGGCTACCACCGCCATTGGTCGACACCAGTGACATAGTGAGGGCAAAGGGCCGATGGCGCCATTTTGACTACTGGCAGCTGACAGCCCAAGTCCAGGAGATCACTCCCGGACTGTTCCTGGACCCCCGCTGGACCACCAGGGACTTTTGGCAGGTCTTGGGGGGTCAGGAGGGTGGGGAGTTGTAGTAAATTAATTTTGGAGGTCTTGGGGGGCATCAGTAGGGTGGGGGGTTTTGTTAGATTTTTACTTTTTTATTAAAGATTTGTCTGCGAGCCAGATGCAGCCATCAAAAGAGCCACATCTGGCTCACGAGCCATAGGTTCCTGACCCCTAACATATATATTCCACTGCACATAGTTGTTTGAAAGTTATCCTTCCTCTGTTCAATTCCTATAAAGATCTTACTTAAGAAGTATTCTTGGTGAAAATTCAGCAAATGATTTCATTGGCTAGAGTCCAGTGATACACCGATTTTATCAACTTTTTAGGGACCCTATTATTAATTATTCATATCTTTCAGCCAATAAAAAGGAGGTATTTGTCCAATAGTAGCTCTCACTTTGATAACATTTATTATAAAAAGCAACCATTTTCTGTAGTCTGAGAATCTCTAAAATGTAAATCGTTAGGAAAGAAAGAGAATTCATGCATGGTTGTGTGCTGGTACCTGCACATGAGTTGTACAGGGAGATTTAAACTGGAGATATATCTTTTTTATTGAGTACAGGGCCTCTTTAATGTACTGAACCATCAGAAGAATAGTAGTTGTACCTACTTGTGGGACAGCAGACAGAGTAAAGTCGTTGTACAGAAAAACAGTGGATCTTGTCCAACATTGTTTTAGTAGTATTTTTTAAATTTAAACTTAAATTGCTTTCTGGAAAGGCTTATATTGTCTAATCTGGTGCTTTCTTTAGAAGGTAGAGAAAGAATGTAATGTAAAGGTAATACTAGTTTTAAAATATAACTAACTAGGTAACAGAAATTTTAGTAAATTGCTTAGTTAAATATTTGCTACCTTCTCAATTGCCAATATGATTTTATTTTTAATCTGACAGGATAGGTAGGTGGGTGTCCCCTTTCTCCCTCACTGTTCAATGATCATTTTGTAAAAATCTATGTGCTTGCTCAAAAAGGATTATTTTCTCCAATAAAGCCAGTATCATTCTTTGGTCAAGATTACATGGGTAGTTGTATTCCCCCTGTTAGAACCACCAAAGTGCCACAAAAGGGGCAAAACATTATGAACTATGAACTGAAACTATAGAAACTTCTGGAGAAAATTCATAGAGATCCTGATGTGCAAATGATTCTTCACATCTGGTTATATAGAGCAAAAGATTAATCAAACTACCTAAAACCAGAAGATGGTGAACTTACTATCCTAGGGCAGGGCAAAGCTTGAGGAAATCTCTAGAGGAAGTCTGCAGTCATCCTGAAGTACTTTTCCTATGTCATCAATGAATCAAGGGGCTGGAGGCATCACATTTCTCCTTTGCTGTGCCTTTGCAAGATAAATGCATCCCGATACAGCAATACAGTCCTGTGCTAATTCTTCTCCCATCTGATCGGTGAAGGAAATATCACTCAATGTCACTCTGGTCTCCATGTTCTTCAGACTGAGGCTCCAAGTTTGGGTGATGTTAGACTAATAGTGGCCCTGAAATCACAGGAATCAGGCCTTCTCATAGTTGTTTTGCTGGAAATGTAGCCTAAAATGGTGGTGGGTTCCATCGAAGGCTAAATACTATATGAAACCAGTAATCAGTACCAATTTGAAAGAAGTTTTAAGAAAGAGTCTGAGAGGGCATGAAATCATTAAAGGTAAATGGTAAGATCTTCACAGTATGCTTGGAGGATTCAGACTGACAGCACAATTGATCGGATCAAGATGTGGATCATCAATGCCTATGGCATCTATAACTAATCCTACATCCAAGGCATTAGGAAAAAGGCAAACCAGTAGGAGTGGAGGAAAAAGCACCAAAAAAACAAACAAACACTAAAGGAAGAACAAAGCAGAAGGATCATTAGTGTTAAAAACTCAAACCAATGGTGCAGAACAAAACAACAAAAAGCGTGGCATATGTGATTACATAAGAATAATGAATAATTAATCTTGTCTACTAATTCCCTGTTCATTAGTGATTTTGAAGTTCCTGAAAAATGGTATCAGTGAATATCTGACCAAGAACTAGATTCATCATTTTGCTATAAATTTTGTGAGAATAGTGCCTGTGATTAAAAAGAAGGACATGGTTGGGATAACTTTCCAGTGTACTATTTTGAGAGAGAGAGTGAAATAGAGAGATTGATTCTTTATAGGGTGCTCCTATAAGTAAACTTTTTATATTAGAGATGTGTTTAGGATAAAAATTTTGTGTCGGGCTTCATTTAGGGGCCCCCCTACAGGAATTTCTTTTTCCAGTGGTTGGTGGGTTTTTTTTCTCGGAGGCCCTGACTTTTGGGTTAGTGAGCAGTGGGCCAGATTTTCAAAGGGGTAAGCGCGAAAGATACGCGTGTACCCCCCCAAAAACCTGGCCCAAACTCCCCCTGCGTGCGCCGAGCCTATGTTGAGTAGGCTCGGCGCACGCACAAGCTCCGGGACGCACGTAAGTCCCGGGGCTTTCCTGGGGGGGGGGGGCGTGCCGGGGGCGTGTCGGGGGGGGCATGTCACAGCCGGCATGTCATTGGGGGTGTTTCGGGGGCATGGCCGCAGCCTCCGCACCAGCCCCCGGACTGGACATTGATGCGCTGGCGGCCGGCCCAACGCGCGCAAGTTACACCTGCTTTGAGCAGGCGTAACTTGTACAACAAAGGTAGGGGGGGTTTAGATAGGTCCGGGGGGGTGGGTTAGGTAGGGAAAGGGAGGGGAAGGTGGGGAGAGGCTGAAGGAAAGTTCCCTCCGAGGCCGCTCCGATTTCGGAGCGGCCTAGGAGGGAATGGAGGCAGGCTGCGCGGCTCGGCACGCACAGGCTGCCGATTTTGGGCAGCCTTGTGTGAGCCGATCACAGATTTTAATGGATACGTGCAGCTATGCGCATATCTATTGAAATCCCACGTACTCTTGTTCGCGCCTGGTGCGTGAACAAAAGTACGCGTGTGCGCAAATTTCTAAAATCTACCCCAGTATCGGGAGTTAGCGTGCACTAATGAGAGTTAGCACGCAGTAACTCAAAAATGAATTTTTTCTGAAATTTTGGAAACAATTCAATTGCATTTTGTTTCTCCCAAGCCATTCTGAATTAGGCAATTTCGTTGACATTGCCTAATTTGGGAAAAACAATTGCATATCCCTAATTTATATCACTGTAAGAGGGGCAACTAGTAACTCGGGTTGAGGTTTTGGTGGTAGCCTAGGTTTTTGGGGGCAGTTTTACATGAACAGTCAGAGGCATGAATAGCACAGTAGACTTCAGTGAAGATTTGATGTGATTTGGAGTGACACAAGGTACACAAAGTTGAGATTTGTACAATGTACTCTCGACCTAGCTTGATGCACTCTCTACCTAGCTTCTATCAAGCTAGGTTGAGAGTTCAATGTACAAATCTCATCTCTGTGTAGTACCTTGCATCACTCCAAATCACATCAAATCTTCACTGAGATCTACTGTGCTGTTCGTAACGCTGACTGTGCATATAAAACTGCCCCCCAAAATCTAGACCACAACCAAAATCTCACCCCGAGTTACTAGTTGCCCCTCTTACAGTGGTATAAAACATTGACTAATATGTATGTCTCTCTTTTTTTCTCCCTTCCTCCCTCCCAAACAGGATTGGTGATATTTATTACAAATCTCATTGGCATAATGCACAGCATGATACCCTGAAAAAGGTGTATTTATACTATTGCATGCAATGTTAAACACCCCTTATTTTCATAACTTCTCCCTTTTGACTATGTTTTTAGAATTTGCATATGCATCTCGCGATGAGTTATTTATCGCATGCGTTATGGCATTATCACGGGCGTTAGGGCCCTAGCGCCCACGATAATGCCCTAATGTGATTTGATGAATGAGCCCCCAAGATTGCATTGTCATTTATCAGAATTTTATATGATTTCTTTACTGAAGCAATTCAGCATTCACCCCATTCAAAAAAAAACAAACAACTTAGACCAGTCAGCTTTATTGAATTATCAACCCATTTCCTTTCTACCATTTTTATCTAAAGCATTAGAATAAATGGTGCTAAAACAATTTCAGGAATACCTTGAGGAACATGAGATTCTTGATTGCCATCAATATGGCTTTCCACCAGGCCATAATACAGAAACATTACTCCTCCCAAGTCTTGACATAATTCATTGGGTTTTGATGCTGGCAAAAGTTGTAGGCTGATTTTTCTGGATATATCCACAGCATTTGATATCTTAGACCACTCAATTCTGCTGTCTTGGTTAGCTGCAATTGGTATCAAAGAAAGAGTTCTTGAATTGTTTAGACTACACCTGGCCAATCGAGTACAACAAATTAGTAGAGACAACTCAGTCTTTTCATGGTATTCATTAGAAACAGAAATGCCGCAGGATTTATTGGGATACTTTTAAATATTTACCTGAGACCCATTTGTAAGTTATTAATTGCTCTCGGTATAGATTACCACCTCTGTGCCAATGTTATGCAATTTTTTATTTCTGTGACATCTTCTGTTTCACATACTTTATCTGAAGTAGCTATCTGCATTTTAGCCATTGAGCAATGGATGACTGCAAGTCTGAGCTGATTATTCTTTCCAGATCATCTAGCGATTATACCCCTTCACCACTGCAGGTTGGTGATTGGGATATTGCAATCTGTATCAGGTCTGGAATTTAGGTGTCATATCTGATTCCTCATTGTCTTTTCGACCTCAAGTAAAAGCAATTGTAAAAGGCTCCTTTTACAAACTACTATGGTGGCTGAAAACTTTTTTAAAGTATTTATTTTTATTTAAAAAAAAGGTTTATATCCAAAAATGTAAGGCAGTTCACAATGTGTATATTCATAAAATTACATTAAAAGCACACAAAAAAAATACAGTTCAGGCCTGACCAGTAGATATTAACATATTAGAATATTAATAGTTTGTCAGGGGGTTCTACAGGTCAGCAAGCTCCTGAAATATCAGGTGTATCAAGCCTTCATATTAAAAGCTTCCCAAAACAGATATGTTTTTAGTAATTTTTTTAAATCTTGCCTTATCTGTTGTCAATCTGCTTTCTTCAGGGAGCAAGTTCCACAAGATAGGCCCTGCCATAAGAATGCCCAGCCCGTGTCTCCACAAAATGGTCCATCTTAATAGATGGAGCCTTGAGAAGTTCCTTGTTGGATGACCTGAAAAAGTGGGATGGCCAATAAATGCAAAGTAGAGACTTATCTATAGGTTGTCTGAGTTATTTAGAAGCATATGAATTAAATTGACTATCTTATATTTTACTTGCTAATATAATGGAGGCCAGTGAAGGGATTGGAGAATTGGAGTTATATGACTATAGGGACTAATTCCCATTAGAAGGAATGCTGCAGAGTGCTGGATTATGTGGCAAGGTTCAAAGAAAGTTCTTAGGCAAACTGATTAATAGAGCATTGCAATAATCAAGTGACGGAAATATCAGTAACTGCAGTGTGGTGCAGAAAAGTGTCCTGTTCTAATAGAAGTTTTAACCTGCACAGTAGTCATAATTTAAAAAAGGCTGATTTAACAACTGCCTAAGAACAACAACCTAAAGAACTGAGAGCAAATCATGATGCTCACTGGCTTAGGTAATTGTGATGCTACATACAATGGGAAAAGAGGCGTTCACTGTGATAGTGTTGCAGTAAGTACAGATTGAATGCTACACCAGGGTACTCACATCTGTTCTCTAAGACCTCAGTATAGTAAGTTATATAGTGATCAAAATTACTACTTTTTGTAGCCCCCTTGCAGTATAACCAGGTGCTCCATTAAGTATCGGTGATCCTACTTTGATAATGTAATACCCCTCTCAAAGTATCAAAGGAGAGGGCTGCACAAAAAAAACAAAAACACTTGTACCCGCAGTATGAGGGGAAGAGTGGGGGGTTACAGGTTACATTAGCAACTCTGAGATAGATATAGATAATCCTAGTGCCCCAATAGTCTTTTCTCTGGGTCCCTGTGATTTGTACCCCAGTCATAGGAATGGGGTACAGCAAAGAAAAGCACCACTCCACTGTAAGCACTTAATGCTTTTACTATCAACTTGGAATAACACAATAGATGCAGTACTGATAAGGCAGGAATAGAGATAAAACTTATTATAATGAGGAGCAAAATCAATAAAATGAAGTTAGGTATAATTTATCCGGTAATGCTGTGGTACTTAAGAGATGCTAGGTTAGCAATGGCAATATATAATATGGATCTTTAAGAATAATAAACAAAATGTCTGCTTGGGCTATATCTTTTGACGGATACCAATTTATATCCCAAAACCTTCAGAGTAACTTTACACACTTGCCTATAATGGTATTATATCATTCCCAGTCACCATTTTCAGTTCAGTAACTGTGTATGCCAAAAAAGAAAAAACAGAAAATGTATATATATATATATATGAAAGAAGGGGCCCATGTAGTTTGGCACAAGATGTTGATAAACCACCACCTCAAGAGCATTGCTGTATTTTGGTAGGGGTTGAATTCCTTCATGGAATAAACACCAGATCCCAAAATACTCAACTGGAACCTCAGCAGCCCTGTAGTGGGTCCTTGTCCACATGAATTATTTTATACTCAGTCTGGGACAACCAGTTGTTTGTCTCTGGAAACTTAGCTGATGAGCCAGGCTAACTGTTACTCTGGTTGTGTAGATACAATAATGCAGACTTACTGTCAGAGAGAGAGACCCACTATGTTATTGCTCCTGAGAAAGCTAATATTTGATTTTATGGGTACTTACCTCAGCTCTCACCTTTGAAGGACGGCTCAGACACACAGCTCCTGCATCCAGAGATCTTGGCAACCTTTTTCTGAACTCCTGGGGGTTCCTGGATACTGTGAAAATGAGGAGGACAGGGTAGAAGGGGGAATCCTCCCAGCAGCCTGAAACTGCTCTTTTTTTAGGGCTATGCAAATGGAGTTCTTTCTCTGATTCTTTTTCTCCAGCTCCGTGTTTGCCTGTTTTTCCTCCTTTCCTTAGCTCTCTAGTTCTCTGTAAACCAGTAAACCTCTCTGTCCTCAGACTGCACTCACTCTCTCTCTCTCTGGATTCTTTCCCCAGGACACTTTCTTCCTTTGCTTCTCTGTGAAGCTCCTGTCTCCTCTGGCTAATGGCACACATAAAAACCACCGGCAAAAACGAACACAATGCGCCTTTTTCCTCGTCTAGCTTTCCATTGGCTGGGCTCCCCTTGGTTTAGTTTCTGGATCTCTGTTGTGCTCCCATTCACTGACTCAAAACATGGGACCTCCTAGGTTACATCAGTCTCAGGAAAGAGGGAGGCTTCTTGCTCCTTAAGTCTTACCCTGAAGCATATGGTTCAGAAAAGCACAACTGCTCTAGTGAAGCAAGACTGGTAGCTAGGGATGTGAATCGTTTTAGGACGATTAAAATTATCATCCGATAATTTTAATATCGTCTTAAACCGTTATGGAACACAATACAATACAGATTCTAACGATTTATCGTTATAAATCGTTAGAATCGTGAGCCGGAGATCGACTGCAGGAGGTCGTTCAGCGAGGCGCCGGAACCCTCGCTGAACGACCTCCTGCAGTCGATCTCCTGCCGGCGCCATTTTCCGTACGAAAACGATTCGCGGCGGGAAATCGCTCCCTGACCCCCGCTGGACCTCCAGGAACTTTTGGCCAGCTTGTGGGGGGCCTCCTGACCCCCACGAGACTTGCCAAAAGTCCAGCGGGGGTCCGGAAGGACCTCCTGCCGTCCAATCTTTTTCGTCTATGGCCGCCGCCATTTTTCGGCGCCATTTTGGAAAATGGCGCCGGCTGAAGACGACAAGATTCAGAGCAGGAGCCCGTTCCGGACCGCTGCCGTTCCGGACCGCCGCTGGACCCGCAGGTTATTTAAGTTATTTGGGGGGGGGTTCGGGAGGGTGGGGGATTTAATTTAAAGGGTCGGGGGTGGGTTTTAGGGGGTTTTAATGTGCCGGTTTTTCGATTTTTCGATTTTTAACGATTTTTCACGATTTTTCACGATTTTTCACGATATTTTACCCCCCCAAACGGCAACAATACGATTCCCTCCCCCTCCCAGCCGAAATCGATCGTTAAGACGATCGAGGACACGATTCACATCCCTACTGGTAGCACCTACAGACAGTTTCTTCTGATTTCCTTTACTATTTTTCCTTTCTGGTAGCAGTGGACAGCTACAGATTGTGAGTGCCTCTATTTTAATATGCGATAGGGGAGTCAATGTAGCAATTTTAATAGCACTCACTGTCCATGCCCAAGCTTCATACAAATACTTGCTCATGGGGGCAGGGACCTGTACTGTAGCCACAACTTGCTGCAATCCTGTACACTGTGTGAGTCTTTACACTTCTCAGTAGCATAAAAATATGCCAGTGGCAGTTCTCCCCTCATATAGACCACTAGAGGTGTCTCACTTAGAAATCTGTAGGCAATTTTGCAGAGGCAACTGAAGAGTGAAGAGCACATCAGTTAAGATGTGCATTGCAAAATATTTCATTTACTTTCATTTTCTTCTTTTTTTATTTATTTCTGTTTTCTTTAGTTTCATTTAAAAAATTGTAATTTAAAATACAGTGTACACTAATTCAAATTTGTGTGCATTAACTCAGTGTGTACTTGTTCCAAATAATATACACTAAATTGAAATAGTGTACACTAACTTGACATAGTATACACTATTTTGTATTAGTGCACACTATTTCAGTTAGTGTACACTATTTGATTTAGTGCATGCCATTTGAGTTAGTGCACACTTTTTAAAGTTAATGCATACTATTTCAAGTTAGTGCACATTATTTTGGATTAGTGTACACTAAAAATGTGTCTTTTTTAATTTAAAATGTCATTTCAAACAAAAAGCTTCTCTCTATCAGATATGCACCTGTTTCCAGTCCACTCTTAGGCATGGGACTGTTAAAGATCATAAGGAGATCATGCAGTAGAACCATACTGGTCAATTTTAAAAGCCCTACACCCGCCAAAGCCAGGAGATATGCATGTGACTCGACCCAGCATGCACCACGCGGTTTTTAAAAACCTCGCAAGTACGCATGTATCACCTGGTACACGCACAAATCATAAATTTCAAAAAGGGGCAGGGCATAGGCGGGTCATGATCAGGCCGATTGTGTAACATGAGGTATGTGTGTAAGCATTTACGTGCACAAGCACCAGCTGAGGTCCCCTCCCTCGCATCTTTATTTCTGTAAGTAATACAATTTAAAAAACTAGGCTAGTCAGCAGGGTTTCATGGGCTAATAGGGTTAAAGGGAGGCAAGTTAGCTAGAGGGTTTAGGTAGTCCTCTCCTTTATTGGGGCAAACTGGGAACAAACTGGGGAAACAGGTAATTGCATTGGCGTCTGTATCTACTAAAATCCCCCCCCCCCCCCCATTTACGTAATCAAGGCAGTGTTTGCGCGCACATGCACGTCATATAAAATCATGCACACATATACGCTTGTATAGGCGATTTTATACCAGGTGCACATATACATGCATATACACATGTACGTTATAAAATCACTGCATCCATGTGTGCGAGCTGGCAAATACACGTACATGTGCACCCACGTGTCGGTCTTAAAATTCACCCCATGAGATTCATATTTTCTAAAGATCCTGATGGTGTTTTCCTAAAGAGCTGTGAGTAATGTTTTATTATGGGAAACTCTGTAATCTGCAGACTAGTTTTATTGACTGAGATTTGCAGAAGACTGAGACAGAACAAAGTCCTCAGATCATGGACACAAGGAATTCAGAAAACGAAACTGTAATTACTCCAAAATCTCCTGATGGTTTGGAATCCACCTATTTCATGGACACCCAAGTCTGGGAAATAGATTTCACTGTAATCTGATGACAGAGATTGCATTGTCTCAGAAACAATCCCAGCCCGGATGACTCGAGCAGAAGAAGTCAGATGTTTTGCTACCTGATAGCATTACCAACAATCAGGGTCAGACTCATTTATCAAATTGCTATAAAGCGTTTTCGCCTAGCTTGATGTTACCCAGGTAGAGAGTAAATCAAGCTAGGTTGAGAGAACATTGCACAAATCTTATCTTTGGGTGAGTTTCTCACTCCGAAGGTCATCAAATCTTCACAAGAGAGCACTGTTCTGTTCGTACATCTCATTTTGAATGTCAAAGTGGCCCCTAACCCCCTACACTAATACCTAAACCTCACCTCGAGTTACTAGGTGGGCCTCTTATAGAGATATAAATACCTATATCTCTAGTGAAGCAAGCCTGGTAGCACCTACAGACAGTTTCTTCTGATTTCCTTTACTATTTTTCCTTTCTGGTAGCAGTGGACAGCTACAGATTGTGAGTGCCTCTATTTTAATATGTGATGGGGAGTCAATGTAGCAATTTGATGAGGGCATTATGGCTAGGTTCTCTCTCTCTCTCTCTTCTCCCCCTGTGGTTGTAGAAGGGCCCTGACAGCTAGGCTGGCTCTTTCCCAGTGCTTGTATGAAGGTATTAGCATAAACTGCCTATTACCATAAAACACACCTCTTTTCCTATATTTAGTGCATTTTGATAAATCCAGGCCAAAGTGAGCTATACTTGGGGAGAGCAATTTTCAAAAGCCTTTACACGTATATAGTTATTTACCAAAGTAGAATGGTCTGACTGAAAATGGATATTCTCAAATGTGTCTAGAAGTGCACTTGGCTTTCATAGTGTGTGTAAATTTAGCTGCATTAAAAATAGGCGTTCCAGTGGTAATGTTTAGGGCAAGGGTGCAAAATAGCATGCAAACAGATGACTTTCAATTTTAAACATACTTTTTGCCTTGCAGAAATCAACCCACACAAATAACAGGCAGCTAAAGGTTTTCCTGGGTTTCATAGCAATGTGCTTTTCACTGCGAGAAAGAGGTACTCTTATGAGTATGTTCCTCCTAGCTGTTAACTAAGATAGGGATCTACACCATCTGGTAGAGGTCACTATTTCTCTACACACATTATTCAGATAATTTTCAAAGCAAACTTATGCGCATAACTTCACCTTTAAAACTGGTGTAACTTGTGTGTGTAGCGGTTGTATAAGTTGCCATTGATGTTGTAAAATTACTCTCCAAATGTATTGCAAACAGCTGGTGCAAAGTGCAGAGGTGCTTTTAGCATGCATAGTTTGCACTTGCTAATTTTCAAAGAGAAATAAGGCAAGTAGCTTCTCTTCAAATGTTTGCACAAAAGTGCAATACATGTGGAAAGTAATTTTACAACATCAATGGCAACCTATACAACCGCTACACACACAAGTTACACCAGTTTTAAAAGTGGAGTTATGCGCATAAGTTTGCTTTGAAAATTATCTGAATAATGTGTGTAGAGACACAGTGGCCTCTACCAGATGCTGTAGATCCCTATCTTAGTTAATAGCTCAGAGGAACATACCATTCCTCACAGCACCTCCCCTTGAGGTTTGCCTAAATGGTCGATTTCTTTTCTAGTAAGGGAGGGTGAGCCTAGGAGAAGTGAGGACAGTGTGGTTTTGGTTTCAATGAGGGAGAAAGTGTTTTCTGTGCGCATCTGAGATAGGCCCCCAACCAAGCACTGCAAAGGTGAGACACAGGCCTGCCAGTGCTTTGTACTAAAGACTGGAAGGAAGAAGGAGCTGAGAAGAGTTCTGTCTGTTTTCCTACTATAGTATAATTTTGGCACTGTACAGACCTGCACTTTCTGGAAGTCAGAAATCTCCTCTCAGGAGTGCAGGAGGAATCTCCCTGACCTTTCCATCCAGCTAAGAGGGGTTTGCAGAGACCGCCATGAGAGTCCTGTTTGATTTCACTGATACCATCTTTTGGGAAGGAAGATTTTTTTCTGGTCCCCCCCCCCTTCCTTGCCCAGGAATGGAAGTTAAGATCTGCTTCCAGAGTAGGCCTTTCCCCCAGAAAGGTCCCAGGAGATTCACATTTGAGAGAAGAAAAGAGGAACCTCTGGTGGCCCCCAATCAGAGTCCCCACCCTGGGATGCAGGCTCATGGACAGGCTGGAATTCGAGACAGGCGACGTGGACCTCAGGGTCTTGTGGGTACCAGGGACCTTATACACAACTAGGACACCCTGGCAATGTTGGGATACTCACTTCTCCACAATGAAGGGAACCAATATGTCAGCTCCACACACTGAGTGATACTTACACAGGAGAAGAACTGTAAACATCCTATACTCTAAAATTTCTACCAAACCCACGTGCAAATGGAATTTTTCTGTACAACTTGATTGCATTATTAAAATCCCTGGTTCAATTATATTTGAACACCCAGCCTCCGAGTTATGATTGGTCTGTTCAGGCACCTGCACCCAAGAGCTATGGTAACACACACATATGGGAGATCACTAATGCCTGGGCCAAAAAGGTTAGCCTTCAACCCCACAGAAAGGACCACCCCATGGGATCAGAAGAACTGTGGAAAAGGCAGGGAAGCTAGCTGCGTTGTATACATTATTTTATGTGCCCTGGGAAATACAGACATTCCTGGAAAAGAGGTTACATGTGCACAAATTCACCCAAAGTTATACCTGCTTTTTGCAAGGCATAATGTGTGCATATTAATTTGCATGCATATTTTTTAAAATCAAAAGCATGCATGTAAATTCAAGCTTTGCCCCTAGAATGCTTATTTTTTTGTGCATACACATATCTGTGAAATTAGTTATGCTTATACTTTTATGTACACAAACCCTGGGCAATTTTATAACAATTTCAACACCAAACGGCAAAGTATAGATACAAACGAGATATCCGCAAGTCAATGGCACAAGTGGTTTCACTTTACCACCCCAGGACTGGAGAGAAGTTGGTCCATTGGAGAATACCTCGTTGAGATAAGTGTCATTGAAATATTTGTCCCCTGATGCAGTTTTTTAACAAAATATCAGCTGGTGTCAGGTTCACTTGTTGACATTTAAACCTGCTTTTACTTGTGGGTTTATGTTTTGGTGCTGCTATTTAAAACTTTTGTTTTTATTTGCTACGAAAATGGAAAAATTGTTACATATCTTGGCATATATGATCAAGAAGTCCAGTGGTGGTAAAATGAAACTATGCATGTCATTGGCTTGCTTATACCCTGTTTGTACATATTTGAGGATCTATGCATGTCATTGGCTTGCTTATACCCTGTTTGTACATATTTGAGCACATCTTGGTGCTTCATAATTCCTTATATTTTCATCTATACTTTGTCTTGTGCTGTTGAGTAATATGGATGACATAGCTAAGGTACTTTTTTCGTGAAGCAATTTTATAACATTCTATTCACATATATAATAAACCCATGGTTTATGTGCATAAAGAGCTTTAAAATGACCCCTAAAATCACTCAAGTCAATTGGGATTGTAAGGGCAATTTGAAAATTGCCCCCTTAATGAAGCAAGCAAATGTAAATAGCTGAAAATACATCATGCAAATAATTGCATCATATGTTGAGGAGTAACAAATTTCAATACAGCTCTGGTACATTGATACACTTCAGGTAAATGGTTCAGTGTTTCAGCTCCTAGAAGTACATTAAAATCAAATTAAATTACTTTATTATGTTTTCTTCTATTTAAAGAAATGTTTGCATTAATATTAATGGAAACTAGAGAACACTATGAAATTAAAAAAGCATTTAAAACTGCCTTACTTTGCTACTGCTTAGTTTATAGTGCTCCATGGCTCTGAGGTTTGCCATCTGACAAATCAACATGCTTGGAAGTAAGGAGGAGACTGGAAACTACAGGTCAATTAATCTGACCTCTGTGGTCAGTAAATTAATGGAATAATTGCTAAAACAGAGGATAGTGCAGTTTCCAGAATTCAATGGAATACAAAATCTGTAGCAGCATGGTTTTACAAGAAGTAAGCCTTGCCCAACAGATCTAATCAATCTTTTTAACTGGGCAACCAGAGAGATGGGGCAGGGGCGAGTGCTTGCATTCCTTGATGTAGAGTACTTAGATTTCAGTAAGTCCTTTGACATGGTTCTACCTAAGTGACTTATAAATAAACTGAATGCACCCATCCAAAGCGTGGCTTCTAAAACAGTCAATCATCTTCACTGTAAAGTATATGGGGACATACTTAAAGATCTAAATATGTATTCTCTAGAGGAAAGGCACTAATATGTTGCTGTTCATCACCTTAGAATGATTATAGTAATTTCCATTTTGCCATGCTGGTACAATTCTGAGTTCTGAAATATTCCACAACCCAATGTAGCCCACTTTCTACATGTAAGCACATGTCTAAAGGATAGGGATGTGCATTTGTTAAATAATAAATGCAACGGGGCCATTTTTGGTTTGTACAACAATGACGCCAACATGGGCCTCAGTGTGGCCAATACAATTTTTAAATCTATTACCAGTTAGGGAAGGGATGAGAGAGGATCTTTTCTGCCCTATGGACCATAGGGAGATCCCATGAATGGAAAAGGGGGCTGGGGACCTCTCCACCCTGGAAACTTTTACAGGGGATGGGAATGGAGGGGCCCATCCAGCCAGGTAGGTCCAGGCTGTGCGGTAGAAGGGAGGACAGGAGGAGGGTCGGGGAGGGACATGGAGGCTCCACTTGTGGTTTTTTAAGGGGTGGGAGTGTGCTAGAAAGCTGTAGGGAGGCCAGTTTCACTTCTTTTTTGTTTGAGGTTTTTTTGAGAGGTTGGTTAACGGCTTTTTTGTTTCAGTTCTATAAACAAATTGAAACAAAAACATAATAATAATAATAATAATAATAATAAACAAGCAGAAAATATAAACTCCTCCAAACTGCAAAATTAAACCAAAACAAATATATTGGGCCTGCACATCCCTACTAATAGATGTACATATTGGATCACAAAAAATATCATTGACCTTACTTCTATGCTCCCATATTCTCATTCCCTCAAATCAGCGATGTATTTATTAAGCAGATGAACCAAACCCCTGCTAGTTCTGCTCTGGAATTAAAACCTCCTTGGCTCAATATCACTTCAAATGTGATCATTTTTGTAGTCCTCCTCTCTGATATTTACTGATATAATTTTCTACAGACAACTATGAATTTTGAAATATGTATTTCCTTTCGTTCATGTGAGGATGAAACCCAAGAAGAAACAAATTCTAGCTTTAGCTGATCTCAAAATCAACAACAATATATTGCTGAAAAAAACTTTGATGTGCATCATGTTATAGCTGTGGTATAGTGCTCCACTGCATTTTGATTTCCTTTTGTCAATGGAAACCCTGGATAATTTATTCCAGAAGATCATATCAATTGATGAACTTCAACAATGTTGTTTGTTATGTATTAACATTCTTTGCAGACTTGTGTTGGGTTCCAAGTAGAATTTAAAACAGTGGTTTACTTGGGACTGAAAACAGGAGTTATTCCAAAGCACTAAATTCACAGATAACAAACATCTGGATTTCATCATCACAGGAGTTGTAAACATAAATACAAGGTCCCTCGGGGCATGGAAACTAGGATGGTTCTGACTTTCTGAGCTGCAGGGCCATCCTTGCTGCCAGTCTAGGAATAAGGATCAAACAAACAAATCTAGCAACAACATGTCCATCCAGGGGGGAGGCCTAAGTATTTGAGATTAGGGGCATGTTAAGGCCATTTAGAGGCCTATCTAATAAAATACAAGCTGAAAAATGCTTAGCATTAGCTCACAAAAAATGTAGGGGTAGATTTTCAAACATACGCGCATGCGTCTATGTGCGTGTGGTTCTCGGTGCGCACCCATAGATGCTCCAATTTTATAACATGCGCAGCTGGTGCACGAATGTTATAAAATCCATTGGCCGTGAGCACATGCGCCTGGATTTTATGATCTGTGCGTGCACATGCAGGCAGCACATGCAATGGGGAGTGAATTTTTCAAAGTCCGTACAGCGACGCAATTGGGCCTTCCCCAGTTCCTTCCCAGTCTGCTCCAATTAAGGAGCGGACTGGGAGGGAACTTCCCTAACCCCCTGCCTAACCTTCCTTCCCCTTCCCCACTCCTCCCCATCCCCTAAAGCTAACCTACCTTGCCTGAATATTTTTATTTTTATTACTTGCTGCTCCTCGGGAGCAGACGTAATTTACATTTGCCGGCCTCTGTCCCACCCCGCCCCTGCCCCTCCCTGCCCCCTCCCCCTCACCCCAGCACTTGTGCGCATATCACCACTTACACGCATGGCCGGGCCCTTCTGAAAATGTGCGTGGCGCTCGCAGGGCCCAGCCACAGACATAAATGGCAATTTTTACATGCGTGGCCGATTTAAAATTCAGCCATTAATGTGCACACAAAACTTTTTCTTCACATACTATACAAAGAATTTTAAAAGTACCAAAATGAAATTGAACCCCAAGAGTGACTATAACAAAACTCAGAAACCAAACTATATCCACCCTAATTAGTTAGATTTCTGAGGGGCATACAATCTGATCAGGATCCACAAGGATGACAAGTAGAAGACCACCTTCAAATGATGTGGTTGCTCATAGGCTCTTAATCTCAGTGAAACACTTTTTGACATGTCACACAAGAAGTGGGGCAACTCCTTCATTGTCTTTCTTGAAACCTCAGGAACTCTCATGGAAATCACAACAGGTGCCTATTCCAACCACAGTATCAATGGATCCAGACAAAGAATATGAAATACAAGAGATTCTAGATGCCAATAAAATATAGAAAACTTGCTAGTATTTAATTTCCTGGAAGGGATATGGACAGCGGAGAACACATGGGAGCCAGCCAAGGTTGTCCAAGCTCCACAGAAAACCAAGAGATTCTATAGCCGCTTTCCACATAAATCCATTCCATAGGACTTAGAAGAGGGGGGTACTGTAAAACTTGGCTATCTGCTATCACCACACCGCAACCAACCTGCACTCACCCCAGGATACTGCCATGTTTATTTATTTATTTATTTAACAGCTTTTCTATACCGACATTAAAATACACATCATATCGGTTTACATAATAACAAAAGGTAGAAAATACAAACAACAGGGGGAGGGGAGGGGGAGAACTAAGAACAGGGGGTCGGAGGGGGTGACCCCAAAGTTAGATAGAAAGGAAAGAAGGCGAGAGGAACTGTAACAAGGTTAATTAAAGGTGTAAGAGTACATAATATACAAATGGATCTGGAGGTCGGTGTGAGGGGGAGGCAATTATACAAAATATACAAAATATAAAAAGGGTTATGAATGTTACCGGGGGGTCAATGGAGATGACGGGGTCAAGGATGTTAATCTGGGAAGGCTTGATGAAGGAGCCATGTTTTTAGCTGTTTTCTCAATTTGAAGGGTCAGGGTTCCATACGAAGGTTGGACGGTAGATCATTCCAGAGCTTAGGGCTGGCAATTGAGAAGGCGTGATTCCTAGTTGCCGAGAGGCGGGCTTTCTTGAGCGAGGGAACTAGCAGGGTACATTTATGAATTGTTCTGGTCGGGCATGAGGATTGTGTGGGTTGGAGGGGTTCATTAAGCCAGGAGGAGTTGTGGTTGTAGATAACTTTGTGTATAATGGTGATGGTTTTGAACAAGATGTGGGAGGAGATAGGGAGCCAGTGAAGGTTTTTAAGGATAGGGGTAATATGATCTGATTTGCATGTATTGCTAATGATCCTTGCTGTGGCATTTTGTAGTATCTGGAGGGGTCTGATAGAGGAGGAAGGAAGGCCAAGATACAGGGAATTGTAGTAATCTAGCTTAGATGTTAATGTGGCTTGGAGGATGTATGCTGGAGGATGCCAGTGCTGCTTCTTCCTAGGCACGCACTTGCACACGCCTGCCTGACTAAGGCTCCATGATGGGAAACACTCCCACAGTACCAGCTGATGATGTTGATCGGCTCAGCCATTTAAGCCTTGCTCCACAGCTATCTGATATCTCAGCAAACGGTCCTCCTGCTTTTGCCGATGTTGTTGCTACTTGCTTTTGCCTCACCAATATTTATTTATTTATTTATCTATCTATCTATTTGGATGATTTGTGGCCTGCTGATTCACAAATCTAAGCGAGTAACAGAGGATACATATATAATTAAAATCAATACAATGACTAGTACATATTACACATCACAATAATCAACATAATAATCACAAACATCCCAAGGCATAGAGTGAGGGGTATGGCAGGAATAACAGTAGCATGAACAATCCAAAACAGTGAAAAGTATGAAAACAAGCACAATGGAATCAACACCTCAAGGATTGTTTGCCAACTATGTACACTAACAGGATAACTTTAAAAGAAAGTATTTGCCTATCTTGCTCCTGCCTCATGCCAGTACCTGCCTGCCATGTTCCAGCCTCATACCAGTACTTGCCTGCCTTGTTCCTGCCTCATTCCAGTACCTGTCTGCCTTGCTCCTGTCTCTTCTAGTTCCTGTTTGCCTTCCTCTCTCCTTGCTCAGCTCCTCATCTTGCTCGTGTCCTAGCCTCCATTATCCTTCCCCTCTTGGACTGTTTTCTTGTTGCTTGACCTTCACCTGGATACTTAGTCTGCCTGATCACCACCAGCCTTGACCCTTGTCTGTCTTCCAATGCCTCTGACCACTGCCTGCCCTGACCCTTGGACTGCCCTCTGCTGTGGACATTCACTTAAGTCCTGCCAGCCTCAGAACTCAAGGGCTCAACCTGCGGGACAAGAGGTTGATACAGTTGAAGCCTCCTTCTTAGTCCCAGCCTGAGTGCTTCTGAATGCTGTCAGCGTGGGCCCAGCCTCATCCATGTGCTTGGCAATACCAACTCTGTCACAGCCCAAGGACTCATACACCATGAGACAATGTCCAATGCCATTGAGAAGACATGCCCTCTTGGCATAATGGTTAGTGGTCAGTAAAGATATCACTGAGCCATCTTGGCTAGGTCTGGCCAGAGTGTGAACTTGAGTGTCCTATATTCCAGCACATCTGTGTCCATATTCTTGATGGGATCTGCGAGATTGCATGTCAAAGCCAATTATGCTGGGCTATTCTTTGCTGGGATGGATCAAGGGTCTCTCTTGCCAGCTGCTTTAGCTATAGCCTGTACCAGAAGTGATGGTTCTTTCAGGGCATCATGGCTTTGGCATAGTGAGGTGGGTAAAGAAGTGCCAGCTGACAGGTTGTTGCTCCTGCTTGCTCTACTTTCTGAGATGGCTACTCTTTCCTGTTCTACATCCCCATAGTTTCCCTGCCTCTGGCAGTCCTTTTGACACATCCTAGCTACCAGCATTTCCTTCATGAATGTGAGACACTGGGACTGGATGTTGAGTGTAGTAAGCATATATGTAAGAGGTTTCACTCTCTCTCTTGCAACTGTTGCTGCTGCTGCAAGGAGTCCAGAAACTGAAAAACCTTCGCCTGCTTTCCATTTTACTCAAATAAGCCCTCTAACTTTTCCTCCTGAATATTTAACATTGGTCTAACCCCTCCCAGGATGTCACTTCTGGAACTCAGGTCCTCCGTGGCATCCTTGAAGGGCTTCAGGATTTGTACTAGCTGCCATCACGTATCAATCATGATGTCCCAGAGGGCAACCCACACCTATCTCTGTTTCCAGAGACAGAATCAAACTCTTGTGAGGCATTCCAAATTGTTCCTGCTTTTCACAGAGAAGCCTCCCCACCTTTACAATTCTATGGAAATACCCTGTTATTCCCTGCACTTTATCAGTTCCTGCAGGAATACATTACATTCCTGTGGTCCAAGGACCCCAGCCCCTGGGCATCCTTCAGTGATAGTGCGTTGAGTGTGCAAAACAATACCCTAAAATCCTCCATTTTCCATTGCCTTTACCATATTTGAAACATTCTCTGTCACAAAGAAATCTGTTTAGACTCCTAGCTCTCTGTCTAGCTGCCAACTGTCTAGCATCTCTCTTATGTTTGATAGAATATTGGCCAAGGTATGCAGCTGTACATCAATTGGGTGTTCAACAAAGTCCACCTGCACTCCAATGTTCTATCCCCACTAGAGCTGCTGCCTATCCCTGCTTCAGCTGTGTCCCGCCAGTGTGTCATCAAGGAGCATGTGTAACATTCATGCTAGACAAGATCACTGGTGAAATGCATGCTCTGCCGTAGCCAGCGGCACCTAGATGTGACTACAACACTGGTTGTACAGGCTAGGTATGGCATTCCTACTAAATGATGCCCTGTGGGGGCTAACATGTGCATCAGATGCTTAAAACCCATGTTCATCACTATCTGCAGTTGCTGGTCATCAAGGGAAATTATTTCCTTGATGCTCTTCATTACAACTCTTGATGCTACCTGGGACAGTGCAATGGAACACTACCCCAATTCTTCCATGGTGGGTTGCTGCTTCAGATGCATGGCAGGAGGCTGCTGTCCTTCCACTTTCCCGCTGAAAGTTTTCCCATTTCACCCCCTTTTCGCTGGCTTTTACCTGGAGTGGCAGAAGAAGTCTCCAAATTAGTTCTGCCACCCTCTCATGATGCCAATGCTAGCAAGTGCAGCTTCTCCAGGTGATGCTGCATTCCAGCATTTGTGAGATGCCCCATTTGCTTCCCTCAACTGATATTCTTTGTGTAGTGAATACTGAGCAAAATACAGATTCCCCCCTCCCTTTGAAGTACCCTAGATCAGGGTTTTCTTATATGAACTCTTTTCTATATCCTTGGGAGTGGATATTATCAATGGATTTGAAGTAGATGGAGGACCCTGAGGTACAATGCCAGGAGCATCACTCACACTCACTCTACCTGTGCTGCCTGCTCTTCCTCACCATCCTCGGTTTCCTCTATCCCCTTATCAAATGGAGGATATGGTGCTACTAACTAATCCTCCCAAATTTTCCTCAGTGAGTAGCTCTTCAATCTTTTATTCAGAGAAAACCATACAAGATTCTTTCTCAAATCAGTTGTTTAAAATACTGCACTCACTGCCTCATCAGCAGTAAACTAAAGAGAGTGTGCTACTAATTTTGAGTGTTTCCCTTCTCCTACCTTTGCTACCCTCTACTGTCTGCCTTGAATGGCTCTCCCACCTTTTCCTTCTTCTCCAAAACATTAGCTGTGGTACATTCTCTCCAAATTTATAAGAACATAAGAATGTAAGATTTTCCATACCAAAGGTTCCTCAAGTCCAGTTTCCTGTTTCTAATAGCCAATCTCGGTCACAAGTAACTGGTAGAATTCCAGAAGATCAATAGATTCCATGCTGCTTATCCTAGGGATAAGCAGTGGATTTCCCCAATTCCACCTTAATATTGGTTATAGACTTATCTTCTAGGAAAATTTCAAAGAAATAGTCCAATTCGGCATGGGTTGGAGGATCCGAATCCCGAGATGGATTTCCCCGAACTTCGGGGAAAATTCATTGTTCAAGTTAGCGCAGAGGGGAGGGGCACATTTATTTAAAAAAAAATAAAAATAAACCCACCCCAACCTTTCAAACTTAAGCCTGGATTTTCTAAGATCGCAAGCCTTTATGAATCACAGGGGGGGGGGCAAAGCGGGGGGCAGGCCTGCGAAAGCCGGCAGCGATCACACCTCCGCAGTGTGATCGCTGCCGGATTTCGCACCCAATAGCGCCACCGTAAAAGGTGGCGCTATTGGGCGTGCTGCTGGCAGCGAAAAGGTGACCTACCTTTTCACCGTCAGCAAAGTCATCATGGAGTCCACTCAGATGCTGCCCTGACTCCTCTTCCGGTGCAGACTCTGCCCCGACTTAGCTATCTTAGCGATCCCTTTGGAAAATGACCCTCTTAGTTAATTACAACCACCCCACCCTCATAACCCCCCCCCCCAAACTTTCCTAAAGTCCCTGGTGGTCCAAGGGGGGTCCCAGGAGTGATCTCCCACTCTCGGGCAATTGGTTGCCTGTAAACAAAATGGTGCCAGTGGCCCTTTGCCCTTACCATGTGACAGGGGCTACTGGTACCATTGGTCGGCCCCTGTCACATGGAAGGAGCAATGGATGGCCCATGCCATTTTCTAAGAAAAAAATTGCAGAGAAAAGAAAAAAACCACTCGTTGGAAAACAAAGTTTTCCATGGGTTGCCCGACCCATAGCTCGACCCATTATAAAAAATAGATGCACATCCCTACAGTAGGAACCAGTCCAAAACTTTTGAAAACCCAGCTACACTAACAGTTTTCACCACATCCTCAGGCAATGAAGTAAAAGAGTAAGCAACCAATTCATGACCAAAACTGCACACAATATTCAAGCTGCTCCAGAACTGCACACAATACTCAACTGCACCATGGAGCAATACAGAGACATTATGATATCCTTTGTTTTATTCTTCATTCTTTTTCTAATAATTCCTAGGATTCTATTTGCTTACTTGGCTGCTGCCACACACTGAGCAGAGGATTTTAATATATTATCCTCTTTGTTATCTAGATTCTTTCCCTGGGTGGTGGTGACTCCCAATATGGAACCTTACATTGTGTAACTATAACTTGGGTTGTTCTTCCCAACATGCATCACTTTGCACTTGTTCAAATTAAATGCCATCTTCCCAGTCTCATAAGATCATCTTGTAATTTTTCACAATCCTCTTGTGATTTAACAACTTTGAATAATTTTGTATCATCAGCAAATTTGATCATCTCACTATCATTCTCATCTCTAGGATATTTATAAATATGTTAAAAAGCAGTGGTCCCTGTACAGATCTGTAGAGAACTACACTATTTGCTTTTCTCCATTTAAAAAATTGACCATTTAGCCCTACTCTCTGTTTTCTATCTTTCAAATATTTCTCAATCCACAATAGAACATTGCTTCCTGGATCCCATCATATTTCCTGAATTTTTATCTAAACTAATGCATGTTCTTTTCCAGATGTGGAAAAGACCTGCTTGGACTCCCCTATTCTCATGGAGAAAGTTAAATTGCAGATTTTTCTCTCCAGTTCAGAAATTCATCTGACTTGGATGGTTACCCTACAGAATGTTATAAGGCTTACTCTACACAATTGGTGCCCAAATTATTGGCTTATTTTCAGGAATTATAGCATATAGGATCTCCTTCTAAAAATGTTACTGGCGCCAAGATAGTAGTATTTCCTAATCCCAATAAGGACCCCACTTTGGAGACCAATTATAAACCAATCTTCCTATTGCATGCAGATTAGAAAATATTTGCAAAAATTCTTACTATGAGAATGGAAAGAGTAGTTGCAACTCTTATCAGCCCTGAACAATCTGGGCTCATCATAGGATGCTCTGTTACTGACAATTCAAAGTTCTTTCATATTGTGATAGCAGTTGCTCATGATATGGTGGGCCCCATGGTTGCCATATCCAATGACACAGAGAAAGTATTCGGCCATGTAGAATAGGATTATCTGTTCTATGTTCTGAAATGGTTTGGATTTGGGGACACTCTTATAAGATGTACATGCCTATTATATTATCATTCGTGCTCTATTTTGTTTATCAATGATATTTTATCATCCCCATTTCATCTAGGCAGAGGGACCAGGCAAGGATGCCCCCTTTCCGCATACCTATTGAATCTATCTCTTCAATCTCTCTTACTTGCCTTGTGCCAGACTCCCAATGTTGCTAGGATTCCTATGGGCATGTCTGAATGCAACCTCTCCATTTATGCAGATGACATATTACTATATATATGTTATCCTGAATTAGCATTGCCAATTATTAATACTTGGATCTTTTCCTTTTCTCAGCTTTCTGCTACATACATCAACTGCAGTATGCTATGAGGTTTTCATCTCAAGCTCTCTTATGATATAACCCTTTGATTAAGATAGCTGATAATTGTGTCAGCTGGTGAACCTGGCAAGCTGTTGGAATCGGGTCGTTGGACCATGTGATTGCAGAAAAATGACATTTTTGTCTTTTTCAGTTCTGTAGACCAAGTATGGACTGGCTTCCTCCTATTATTTCCCCAGATTGCAACTTCAACATAGTTTATAAGCAGCCCTGCCTGATAAGAGTAAGATTACAATTGTCATCCAAATGTTTACTACTTTACAAATGCTGTCCTCACAGGGTCATATGGCCACAAACGTTTACAAGCATTTAAAGGCAGCCAATTTCTTCCAATGGCTGATTCAAAAGGTGATTTAACTGTTGTTACTTTCCCCTCTTGGAAGAATTATTGGAAATTTATGATTCCAGTTTCTCTTTCTTCTACTGTTAACCAATGTTTATATTTTATTGCTTATTGTGTAATCTGGACCCCTTGGTTCCTATACAAAGTTAAATTATTACCTAATCATGCCCGTTGGTCCTGTAATACATTGAACGCTATGTTATTACACCTGTCACATTATTGCCCTTTAACTCATGCCTTTTGGTAAGAGGTTTTGGGGAAAATTATGCATATCTTAGCCTTTTCATATCCTCTTTCCTATCAACTTGTCGTTCTATGTGTCACAGTTCTTGAACAGGTGTTGTCTAACTCTCAGAGATAGTTAAATTATTTTTTTCTAGCAATAGCTCTTAAACTAATATTGTCCTATTGGAAAAATGCAACTTCCCTTAATGTTAGTTTTTGGTGGAACACAAATATGAAGCAAATGCAGATGTTAAATACAACAGAATTGCTAAATGGGTTGCTGTTCCTGGGGCCTATTAATTTACATTTTAATTTCCCTCTGGACATTTAATTTAATATGCATATGTACTTTTTATTTGTCATTATAATATAGGAATGTACTCCTTGCTGTACCCTTTTCTGTTCTGTATGTACCGTTAATGCAAATAATGTTCCTTTCTGTTTTGTTTTCTGCTTCAATTGTATTTCATTTTTGAAATGACAATACAAATATTTGAAATGAGAATATTGCATCCTATTCTATAACTTTCTAATTTCCTCAAGAGTCTCTCATGATGTACTTTGTCAAACGCTTTCTGAAAATCCAGATACTGTATATCAACTGGCTCACTTTTATTCACACGTTTCTTCATGCTTTCAATAACATGTAGCAAATTGGTGACGCAAGACCTCACTTGCTAAATCCATGTTGGTTTTGTCCCATTAAACTATATCTATCTATATGTTCAGTAATTTTGCTCTTTAGAATAGTTTCAACCATTTTTCCTAGCAATAACATCAGGCTCACCAGTCTGTGGTTTCTTGGATCATCCCTTTTTAAAAACTGGTGCTACATTAGCTACCCTCCAGTCTTCAAGTAGCTTATTTTAATGATAGTTTACAGATTACTAACAGTAGGTCTGCAATTTCATTTTTCAGTTCTTTCAATACTCTGGGATGTATACCATCTGATCAGGTGATTTGATACTCTTTAGTTTGTCATTTTGTCCAGGTACATCTTCCTGGTTCACTGAGAATACTGACAACAAAAATAGGGGCCAGCTAGTTTCCAATTAAGTCTCACAAGATTAACTAACTATGAACATTGCCACAAGTCATATCTGGATTAGTCATAAAAACCAACTTTATTTGAAAAATTTGTTTCTTTAAAACATTTTTTATTTTTTAATTTTTTAATTTTTATTATGTGTTTTTTAATTTTTTAATTTTTTTAGAGACAGAAACCTCAGCACTGGTAAAACAGGTTAATTAACCAAGTTTTTTTTGTCAACCAGTATTTTCAATCACGGGTTTCTATTTGTCTCTTTATTTTTAAAATTCTGGTTAAGAATTTTTTTCTTATAAAAAGTATTTTCAATTTTCAATTCCTGATGCAGTGTGTCATGAATAACTACCACATTATATTGCTTTAATGGTAGAACAATTTTACATGTGATTTTCACTGCTAAGAAGGCAATGGATTTTCACTAGTGCGGCATTTCTTTTTTTGTGCCTGAAGCGAGTCTGTGCCGCAAGTCCCCGCCAACGTTAACGTTTCGCTTAACGCTTCCTCAGGGCGAGTTGGAACTGTCTGTGAATAAACGCTTACGGGCCCGAGTCTAAAAGATAAGTGCTATTATTTCTAGGACAAAGAATTCAAGAAAAAGTCTTGTCCTTTTTTGATTAAATAAGTAATGATGGGCTTCAAACTAACAAATCATTTCTGGATAAAATCCCTATAAGCAGTGTGTGGGTTAGCGGCTTTAAATCCCTAGCCGCTAAGAAATTTATAAGAAGTTGGCTAGCAGTTCAGAATTCATTATTGCCACACTAGTGAAAATCCATTGCCTTCTTAGCAGTGAAAATCACATGTAAAATTGTTCTACCATTAAAGCAATATAATGTGGTAGTTATTCATGACACACTGCATCAGGAATTGAAAATTGAAAATACTTTTCATAAGAAAAAAATTCTTAACCAGAATTTTAAAAATAGAGAGACAAATAGAAACCCGTGATTGAAAATACTGGTTTACAAAAAAAACTTGGTTAATTAACCTGTTTTACCAGTGCTGAGGTTTCTGTCTCTAAAAAAATTAAAAAATTAAAAAACACATAATAAAAATTAAAAAATTAAAAAATAAAAAATGTTTTAAAGAAACAAATTTTTCAAATAAAGTTGGTTTTTATGACTAATCCAGATATGACTTGTGGCAATGTTCATAGTTAGTTAATCTTGTGAGACTTCACTGAGAATACTTTCAGTTTCTCTGAATCATCACTTTTAAATATCACTTCTGGCATAGGCATTGGCCTTTCATCTTCCTCAATAAAGACTTAACTAAAGAATTAATTTGATCTGTCCACTATGACCTTGTCCTCTCTTAGTGCTCCTTTTACCCCTCAATCATATAATGGTCTAACTATCTCATAAGCTTTTTGCTTTGAATGTACCTGAAAAAGTTTTTATTATGAGTTTTTGCTTCCACAGCAAGTTTCTTTTCAAATTCTGTCTTTGTCTTCCTTATTAGTGTTTTGCATCTAACTTGCCAGTGTTTATGCTGTGTTTCCTGTTATCTTCATTAGGATCCCATTTCCATTTTTAGAAGGAACTTCTTTTAGCTAAAATAACATCTATCTCACCTTTTAACTATGCTAGTAGTTGTTTTGCCTTCCTTTCACCTTTTTTAAGTCATTGAAAGCATATGGTCTGAGGTTCCAAGATGGTATTTTTAAACAATAGCCATGTTTGATGTAAACTCTTGACCTTTCCAGCTGCTCCTTTCAGATTTTTCTAATCATTTTTTTCCAATTTTATCATATCTCCCTTTTGAAAGATAAATGCTTATGTAGTAGATTTCCATAGTGTCCTCCTTCCAGTTATCAATCAAATTTCATCATGTTATGATCACTACTGCTAAGTGGCCCTAACACCATTATCTCTTGCACTAAAATCATGCATTCCATTGAGGGCTAGGTCTAAAATAGCTCCCACCCTTGTCAGTTCTTGTACCTGCTGCACCATTAAGCAATCAATTATTTCATCTTCTAGAAACATTACCTCCTTAGCATATCCTGATGTGACATTTATCCAGTCAACCCTTGGGTAATTGAAATCTCCCATCATTAATGTGCTGCTAATTTAGTTAGTATCCCTAATTTCGGTTAGCATTTATTCACTTGTCAGTTCATTCTGGCCAGGTGGATAATAGTATACCCCACTGTTATACTAATCCCTTCTCAAATGGAATTTCTCTGCATAAAGATTCTACAGAACATTTTATTTCCTGAAGAACTTTTATCCTGTTAGACTCTATGCCATCTTTAACATATAGTGCCACCCTGCTATAAATTTGATCCTTCCTATCATGGTGTCCCATTGGTTATCCTCCTTCCAACTGGTCTCCGAGATGCCAATTATATCTACCTCTTCTTTCAGTGCTATACATTCTAAATCTCATGTCTTATTTTTTAGACTTCTAGCATGTGTATACAAACATTTCAAAGTATGTACTTTGCTTGTATTAACAACCTGCTTATCAGTTGACAGAGGTAATTTGGAATCTTTCTGCTTTGCCTGTTCTTGTCTTAAAGGCACTGGGCTACTTTAGAATTTATTACAACCTCTCTGTTGGGATACCCTAACTTCCCTGTTTTGTTAGTATTCTTCAAAGATACAACATTCTGAACCATGCAGTTCCGAGTGACTGTCATCTTTCCCCCACCATCTAGTTTAAAAGCTTCTCTATCTCCTTTTTAAAGGTTACTGCCAGATTCCTGGTTCCACTCTGATTAAGGTGGAGCCTATCTTTCTGGAATAGGATCTAGAGATATGAATCGGAACCGGAATCGGTTCCGATTCCGGTTCCGATTCACATGTGGGTTTTTTTTTCATCGGGCCCGATCGCGATTTTGTTTATTGGCTGCGCCCGAGCCAATAAACAAAAAACCTACCCCGACCCCTTAAAACTAATACTTTAGCTTCCCCTACCCTCCTGACACCCCCAAAAACCTTTTAGAGGTACCTGGTGGTCCAGTGGGGGTCCCTGGAGCGATCTCCCGCTCCCGGGCCGTCGGCTCCCACTAACCAAAATGGCACCAATGGCACTTTGCCCTTACCATGTGACAGGGTATCCATGCCATTGGCTGGACGCTGTCACATGGTAGGAGCACTGGATGGCCCGCACCATCTTGTGCTCCTACCATGTGACAGGGGCTGACCAATGGCACCGGTAGCCCCTGTGACATAGTAAGGGCAAAGGCTATCCGTGCCATTTTGATTACTAGCAGCCGACGGCCCGAGTACAGGAGATCGCTCCCGGACCCCCGCTGGACCACCAGGGGCTTTTGGCAAGTCTTGGGGACCCTCCTGACCCCCACAAGACTTGCCAAAAGTCCAGCGGGGGTCCGGGAGCGAACTCCTGCACTCGGACCGTCGGCTGCCAGTATTCAAAATAGCGCCGATAGCCTTTGCCCTTACTATGTCACAGGGGCTACCGGTGCTATTGGTCGGCCCCTGTCACATGGTAGGAGCACAAGTTGGCGCCAGCCATCCAGTGCTCCTACCATGTGACAGGATCCGGCCAATGGCACGGATACCCTGTCACATGGTAAGGGCAAAGTGCCATCGGCGCCATTTTGATTAGTGGCAGCTGATGGCCCGGGATTGGGAGATCGCTCCAGTGACCCCCACTGGACTACCAGGTACCTGTAAAAAGTTTATTGTGGGGTCGGGAGGGTGGGGGAATCCAAGGGATTAGTTTTAAAGGGTCGGGGTGGGTTTAGTGGTTATTTTTGTGTGCCATTTTTCCCACCCTCCCCCAAAATGATAAGAGAACCCCGCACGATCAATATCGTGGGGTTTTCCTATCGTTTTGGGGGAGCTCCCGATTTCTGATGATTTTGAAAATATCGCCCGATATTTTCAATTGTCTGAAGCCCGATTCACATCCCTAATAGGATCCCCCTTCCCCAGAAAATTCTTTAGGTCCTAATAAATCTAAAACCCTCTTCCCTGCATCATCATCTCATCAATATATTAAGCGGTAGATTTTCAAAGATACACGCGTCCATGTGCGCATGGTTCCCGGAGCGTGCACATGGATGTGCCTATTTTATAGGTCTGAGCATGTTATAAAATACAATACCCGTGCGCACATGCACACCCAACTTTATATCAATGCACGGGTGCCTAGTCATATGTGCAAGGGTGGAATTTTAGTAAAAACCACATGGCGATGCAATCTGGCCTACCCCAGTTCATTATCCCCCTACCTATCCTTCCTTCCTTTTCCACTCACTCCCCAACCCCTAAATCTACCCTATCTATGCAAATGTTTTTTTGCTTTCAAACTTACTCTTCGGAGTTGAAGTAAGTTACATGAGCTGCCTACCTTTGCTGTCCTCTACTGTCTGCCTTGAATGGCTCTCCCACCTTTCCATTCTTCTCCAAAACATTAGCTGTGGCACATCCTCTCCAAATGTATAATCCACTGTTTGTGTGTGTGTGTGAGACAGGCACACAAGTACTGTCCCAGCTGGCCCCCAAACCCAGCCCACCCCTTTATAAATACCCGGCACTTTTGTGAGTACTGGGAGATATGTGCATGGCCGACCCATTTCGAAAAAGTGTTGGTGCACGCACAACCTGGCCATGAGCATATCTCCTGCTGTTTGCAAGCACCGGGCTTTAAAAATTTGACCATAAGACTCTGCAGCTCAGCCTGCCTCTGGGGTCCTGTGTGTGGAACAGGGAGCATTACACTTTCTTCTGACTAGATCTGCCTGCTTCTCCTCAAAAAAGCCTCTGTTTAATTTTATTGCAGGAATTCATCTTTCTTTTCCTGACATGATGGAATTTGTTCAAGTGAGGTTAATGCATTGCCTGATGGGGATTTGCATATTACAAATACTTTTTTATTCATTGGAATCTTAACTGTACCCCCACTCACAGTGCCACTCTACTGTGTTAGTGGAGAACCATCTGTCTCTCTCTCACACACACACACACACACACACACACACACAGTGGATTGCCATGCTGTGAGCCAGTGCTCCACCAAAAAAAAAATGACTGGCAGCTTGGTATAGACTCTTCACTTCAATTTCTGTGTACTGCTTAGTCATCTTCCTGGTGCCCACACAGACAGGGACAAAAACATCATTAGCACTGCTTTAACTCTCCACACTGTCTCCCACCTATATCTAAACCCTCCCCTAGAGATGAGAAAAATCAACAGCAAGTGTCATTGTCTGTTTTTTTCTGGTAACTGGCACAATGAGTGAAACCAGTGCTGCACAGAGAAGATTAGAAGCAGTCTTTTTTATTTTTTTTTACCAGTGCTTGTAGCAAAATTCCAAAAAGCTTTTTATTAACTCTGAGAGAATTTAAGCAGATGGCCTTCTTTGACCAAAGCTAAAGAGGAAATATAGTGCTTCTCACACATGTTCAGATAATGTCACTTTATCCAGATAACAATGATAGGTCACTTTAGAAAAATGCTTCACTGTAATTTGTCATGTGTGTAGTTTCCTGGCCCAGGTAGAGAGTCCATCAAGCTAGGATGAGAGAACATTGCAAAAATCTTATCTTTGGGTGAGTTTCCTCACTCCGAAGGTCATCAAATCTTCACAAGAGAGCACTGTTCTGTTCGTACGTCTCACTTTAAATGTGAAAGTGGCCCCTAACCCCAACACTAATACCTAAACCTCACCGTGAGTTACTAGGTGGACCTCCCATAGAAATATAAATACCTATCTAGTGTGAGTGCATTATGACTAGGTTCTCTCTCTCCTCTCTCTCTCTCTCTCCCTCCCTCCCTCCCTCTCCCTCCCTCCCTCTCTCCCTCTCCCTCCCTCCCTCTCCCCCTTCCTTCCTTCCCAGGAGGGCCCTGATAGCTTGGCTGGCTCTCCAGGAGCTTAAAACAGCATTAAAGCTATGCAATACAACTTCACAAAACTGTAAGCCCAGTCCACTTGGCCAAAATTCTCACCCCAATATCCTTCCCCTTTTCTCATTTGCATCACACCAAATGTTATGGTGCTTTCACATGTGTTAATGGCGTTTTCTCATACGTTAAGACATTTTTTTGCATGCGAAAACACCATATAGCACTTTGATAAATGACCCCCTAAGTTCGACCTACTATTGAGCTGGTGGAAAGTTAGCCAGATAAACTTATTCAGCAAACGTTTATTTAGTCAGAATATTCAGCAGTGCAGCTGCATAGCTAAATATCCAGGTTATTTTAGTCATATTTGTTTATGCCTCTAAGTTTCTCAGCTGGATAGTGGCTGGATATCCAGCTCTAAAAATTTAGTATGCACTAAATTAAAATGAAATAAAAAAAACCCCACAAAATACAAACCTAGTGTAAACAGTTTGCAACCCAAAAAAGTTATCAAAAGTAAAAAAAACTATTTATGATAAAATTAGGAAATTATTCAAATTATATTCCAAATATATTCATTCATATCTACACTGTAAGAGGAATAGGGGATTTTGATCACCATAAAAGAAAAAAAATGAATCTTTTCAAAGTTGTACAGTTTAGTCATATGTTAAATATATAATAGCATACAAGTAAATCTACTATTTGTGGATTGGGGATGCATCATTCTCCTTCTTGGAGATAAATCCCTAATGCTTTATCCCTCTCCCACATACCTTAATTCCTGCTTTTTTCATATAGATTACATAAAAAGCATGTACCTAATTTCTTGTAATTTCCCTCAGTTAATTCCATCTAATACCCTACTTGGTTCTGGTATTTCTCAGTTAGGTCCTTGTTCATTTTAACCCAGCTCCTATTATTTTTTCTTTTTGTATGTCTTGACTAGATGGTTAGCTCACTGCTTCTGGGACGGTCTCTTATGTATCATTAGGAAGCACTGTATACACCTGGTACTGGTAGTGCTATATAAAAAAATAACAATAATAGGACTCTCTCATTTCCCTTCATGATCTCTTCTCATCCTTTCCTCTCCCAGTGACCTCCTCTTCTATCTCCCCCAACTTGACCCCTTCCGATACCTCCTCTTCTTTTGCCTCCTTTTTACCCATTTCCTTCCTGCCACTTCATCTTCTCTTCTTGGTCCTTTCTACCCTTCATTTCTTTCCCCTCTCTTTTTCTGTTTTAGGCCCTTCCCCTCTTTTTAATCAGTCCCATGCATGGCAACTCCCTTCCTGCCATAGCTCTGCTTTACACACATGACTGTCTCTACTTCCTGCTGCTGGCTCCTTCATGGCCAATGACTCTTCCTTCTTTTGCTGTCCATTTGGAGACAGAGAGAGGAAGAACTGAGCCATATTTAGGCCTGTGTAGTACAACAGCTACAAGGCTGTTTGATTTGTCAATGTCTAAAGAAACAAATGAAGAAAACTAATACAACTGTTATGTGGATGAGTGCCGAACTCTACCTTTGAACACTGTCACCTCTCCTGGGGCGCTAACAAATATAAAACTAATAACAATGTTGACAAATGCCACTTTTTCCAAGTAATGCATGCCTTTCGCAGCTGCAGTGAGTCACAGTGAAAACACTTCACACTGAGAATGTAATTGGCTTACTTTTATTGCAATGGAACAAGAGGTTCACGTGAATAAAGAAAATAAAAGGCAAGCTACAGCACAAAAAGCACACAAATATTTTCAATAATATTAAATATACACAAAATGCAACTGTCATCTGCTATCTGCAGATACAGTGTTGCTAATTACATACTGAGACAAGAAGCCAATAGCTGCATGTTAATTTTTTATTTTATTTAGTGTATTTAGCTCATGCCTTTTATTGTAGCTCAAGGTGAGTCACATTCAGATAGTATAGGCATTTTCCCTGTTCCCAGAGGGCTCACAACCTCAGTATATACTTGAAACAATGGAGGGTGAAGTGACTTGGCTAAGGTCCCAAGGAATGGCAGTGGGACTTAAACCCTGGCTTCCCTGGGTCTTAGTTCTAACCACTAGGCTATTTATTTATTTATAACTTTTATATACCGAGGTTCAATTAACAAGATTAATTATCACTTCGGTTTACATTACAACCAGCAAAAAATAACAGAGACAAAGTCTTGTTTTACAATGAACAGGGTGGAATAACCTGGATAAAAACAATGAACAGGGTAGAATAACCTGGAAAACATAAAATGGGTGCAGAAAGTATAGAGAATTGGGACTGTATAACTTGGGCGAAAAGCAGGGAAATTAAATAGGGGGGGGGGGGGAGTATGAAGGCATTAAGTTGGATTAGAGTCCTCATGATGCGGATAAGAGCCAAGGCTGAGGTGAGTAGGCTATCAGACTGGACATCTTTGGCTTCCTGTTTTTGTAAATATTTCTAGTTGTGCTTATGGCCTCTAAGCACTAGTACAGATATATCTTATTTCAGGGTTTTTAAAATTTGATCCTCAGGACCCTCAACTAGGTTTGGCTCATGAGCTGGGTTTGCACATAGCTGATCAAAGAACAGTGTCCATCTATATATTTTGTTACCTGAAAAACAGACCGGATCAAGGGACCTAAACACTGGGTCTGAGAAATACTGACTTATTGAACCCTAAAAAAATGTCCATACATTTAAATGGAAATGTATAACCATTCCAGTACTGACTATATCAGAATACCTCAAGTCACAAAAATCCCTATTTTATAGTACAGAGTGATGGTACAGGATGCTGTAGTATATAATCTAGAAAAGTAACATGTTATTCTGGAAATGAAAATGACATTTACAGTTGCATAGTTAGGCCAGATAGAGAATAAAAGCTATTTTTGTTTTGAAGTCCTGTGAGTAAACCTGCTTTAAGCCCACCTAGTGTTTTTGACCAACCTGGTAAGAATCAAGGACTTTCAAGCATGGGGAATCCCATTCCTTGAAATCCCTATAAATCACCTTCCAAAGCAAAAAGACCTTTTACCATCTATGTGGCCATCATACTAGGCACTTCCAGTATCAGTTACCTTTGTTTGCCTTGCATATAATCATCAGTCAATACTTAATAACTACTTTTTAATTTTTTGAGCTTTTTTCATGCAAATAAAAACTTATCTTATGAATTGAAACTCCTCACTCCTAACAATATCAAGTGCCGCAGTTTGTGGAATATTTGTTACACGTGCCGTCCGTGGCAGACCCATGGCACAGCCCTCTCACCTCTCCACAGGGACTCCAGCCTCTTGTTCCTCCTCACTGACAGCGGTGGGCCACCAGCTCTGTCCTCGGGCCTCCCCCAGTGCCTCCGGGTCCACCACAGTCCCTGGCGTTCCCGGTCCTGCTGCCACTACTCGTCGGGCCTCTCTGAGTGGCCCGCAGAGAGAATGCCACTATCCGCGCTGTGGCCCTCCCTTGGTGCGTGCATCGCTGATCCTTAAGTAGGGACCACGGTGGGAACCTAGCCGCAGCCCTGGATGATGACATCAACCTATTCATAGTATTTAAGCTCAGGCTCTGCTCCATAGTGTTGCCTTTGTAACAGGTCTCCTCACTGGTCGAGTACTCGTTGCTACTAAGAGATTCATCTCTTCCCTGCGTTCCTGTTCCTCGTTGTTCCTGGTTAGGGATGTGAATCGTTTTTTGACGATTTAAAACAATCGTCAGATATATTTTAAATCGTCAAAAATCATTAGAGCCGCGATACAATAACAATTCCCCCGATTTATCGTCAAAAATTGTAAATCGGGGGAGGGGGGGAGGGCGGGAAAACCGGCACACCAAAACAACCCTAAAACCCACCCTGACCCTTTAAAAGAAATCCTCCACCCTCCCGAACCCCCCCAAAATGTTTTAAATAACCTGGGGTCCAGTGGGGGGGGGGGGGTGTCCCGGCGCGATCTCCCGCTAACTGGCCACGGCTGCGTTAAGAGAAATGGTGCCGGTGGCCCTTTGCCCTTACCATATGACAGGGCAAAGGTAGCGCCGGCGCCATTTTGGTTCCTGTGACCTAACGTCACGAGTGCAGGAGATCGCTCCCGGACCCCCGCTGGACCCCCAGGGACTTTTGGCCAGCTTGGGGGGGCCTCCTGACCCCCACAAGACTTGCCAAAAGTCCAGCGGGGGTCCGGGAGCGACCTTCTGCACTCGGGCAGTATTGCCAATATTCAAAATGGCGCAGGCGCTACTTTTGCCCTCACTATGTCGACATAGTGAGGGCAAAGGTAGCGCCGGCAATACGGCCCGAGTGCAGAAGGTCGCTCCCGGACCCCCGCTGGACTTTTGGCAAGTCTTGTGGGGGTCAGGAGGCTCCCCCAAGCTGGCCAAAAGTCCCTGGGGTTCCAGCGGGGGTCCGGGAGCGATCTCCTGCACTCGTGATGTCGGGTCACAGGAACCAAAATGGCGCCGGCGCTACCTTTGCCCTGTCATATGATAAGGGCAAAGGGCCACCGGCACCATTTCTCTTAACGCAGCCGTGGCCAGAGAGCGGGAGATCGCGCCGGCCCCCCCCCCTCCACTGGAACCCAGGTAATTTAAAACATTTTGGGGGGGTTCGGGAGGGTGGAGGATTTATTTTAAAGGGTCGGGGTGGGTTTTAGGGTTGTTTTGGTATGCCGGTTTTCCCGCCCTCCCCCCTCCCCCGATAAAACGATTTTTTAACCTAAAAAACTAAGACGATCAGATTCCCCCCCCCCCCCCAGCCAAAATCGATCGTTAAGATGATCGATCACACGATTCATATCCCTATTCCTGGTTCCTGTTTCCTTGTTCCTTCCCTGCTTATGCTTTGGATTGACTATGCTACAGCCTATCTCCAGACCCAGACCTCTGCTTCGCCTGACTACGCTACAACCTATCTCCAGCCCCAGACCTCTGCTTGTCCGACTACGTATTGCCTATCTCCAGACCTTGACCTTTGCTTCGTCTGACTATGCTATTGACTATCTCTGTGATCCGACCTCAGCTTTGCTTGAATATGCTATTGACTATCTCCGTGATCAGATCTCAGCCTTCCTTGCATTGCCTCTGGATCGCTGTCAGCCCTGACTCAAGTCTACCATTGGATGTCTCTTCTGCCTACTCCCTGGACGTGGATTCAACAGGGAGTAGGCTCAAGCGCCCTCTCTCTGCCTTTGTTCCATTGGTGCCCGAGTTTCTAGGACATTATCCAGTCCAGGTTAGGATTGTACCATCTTTCGCCTGCTGTCTCTGGGCTGAACCATCTTCTTCTGCAACTATATACTGAGGCCCACCTAAGTCCTGCCAGCCCTGGCACCCAAATTCTCAACCTGCAGGGAACGAGGGCTGGTATAGGTGAAGCTCCAGCAGCCTCTGCCTATCAGCCCACTCCACCTGCTGATGATAGGGACCCATAGGTCCTTACCTACGGGTTGCATCAACCCCATCTTGGCCCAAGGGTCTACCTCTGATGCAACAATATTTATGTAATGTGACAATATCAAAAGACACCAGATGTATGGATTAAGTCCAGTGTTATCATATTCAACATATTTAACGTATGCCTAGTATCTTTTACATAAGATTGTGCTTTCTGTACTTCAGGTTTAAGGAAAGTATCAACAAATTGTGATAATCATTCTAAAATAGAACCAATGGAAACTAGAATGGGGCATCCCGGTGGGTTTTCTAACTGCCTATGCACCTTTGGTAATGTATAAAAAACCAGGATCACCGAGCCACGCGGCATAAAAAAATTAGTTTCTTGGTGTGTCAGAAAACCTTTTTAGCCACAAGGTCTTTTAGGGCAGGTGTGAGATCTTCTTCCACTACTTCCACTACATCTCGTAGAAGAAGAAGATCCCATATCTGCCCAAAAAGATCCCACACCTGTCCTAAAAGAGCTTATCAGTCTGAAATTGGACCTGGCAACTACAAAAGGTTTTCTGACACACCGTAAAATAAAAAATAAAAACAAATTGAAACGTAGTTTTTAAGTATTGGCTGATGATTATATGTATGCCAAACAAATTGATACTGGGAGGGCCTAGTATGATGGCCATATAGATGGTAAAAGGTCTTTCTGCTTTGGAAGGTGATTTATAGGTATTTTTCGGTCCTTCCTCCATTGCACCTTTGTTATGTATTATTGAATCCCAATCCTTGACCAGGGAAGAAGGTATAAGAGGAGTTGTAAATACTGAATTCTATGATTTTTTAAAGAATAGACTAAGGCAGAGTTAGGCAACTCTGGTCCTAGAGTGCCTCAACCAGGTCTGGAATTCAGGATATTCACAATGAATATACATGAGATATATCTGCATTAGCTACCTCCATTGAATGCAAATATATCTCATGCATATTCATTGTGGATGTTCTGACCTGTTTGTAGTTAGTTGTGATGATGGACTAAGGGCTAGTTATGATGATAAAGGGGAATGAAAGAAATGAACATTTTATTCTGAAAGGGATTTTTGCAAGAAATGTGTTTTGTTGTTATTGTTGTTGCTTTAATACTGTAGAAAGCTGTGTAGCCTGAGAAATCAGTTATTTTTGTGAGTTTTATTCTGATTGCTGGTATCCCCAGATTTTTAAAATGAAAAGATATTTGAAGATACCCTTTAGAGTAATATCTTCCTTTTTCTCAAGGTGTGGGTTGAACAGAGGTTGCGATCAGTTGTACAAGAACTTGTGGAGCAGTCATGGGGTCATAGAGAGGAAAGAGGTATTTGGTGGCACTTTCCCTGTCTAGCACAGTATTTACAGCCTAGCCTCTGAGCCAGGTCCACTATATCATCTGCTTAATCATATTTGCTTTTAAATCCACATAGAAGCTAGTGTCCATTTCATAAACAATCATAAAACACCTTATCATTTTATGTACCCCAACGGGGTTACACATACCATAAACACGAATGGAATAAAATGGGTATTTTTCAAACTGGACACACTTTCAAGGTGTAGCACCCTTAGGGCCTCATTTTCCAAGCACTTTACCACGTGCAATAAATTTGCAAGTAAAGCATCGCAGCTAATAACTACAACTGAGAGAGAGAGAGAGAGAGAGAGAGAGAGAGAGAGAGAGAGAGAGAGAGAGAGAGAGAGAGAGAGAGAGAGAGAGAGAGAGACTTACTATGGTGCCTATGCCCTACATAGGTATTTGAATCCCTATGGGAGGGCTACCTACTAACTCGGGGTGGGGATTAGGTATGAGCGTCGGGGGTTGGGGGCCACTTTCGCATTCCACATGAGACCTACGGACAGAACAGTGGTCTCTAGTGCAGATTTGCTGGCCGTCGGAGTGAGGACGCTCACTCCAAGCGGAGATTTGGCCAACATTCTCTCCACCTAGCATGTTGTTGCCCAGGTAGAGTTTCCATCAAGCTAGGTAGAGAGAACGTTGGGCAAACCACTTCTTGGAGTGAGCGTCCTCACTCCGACGGCCAGCAAATCTGCACTAGAGACCACTGTTCTGTCCGTAGGTCTCATGTGGAATGCGAAAGTGGCCCCCAACCCCCGACGCTCATACCTAATCCCCACCCCGAGTTAGTAGGTGGCCCTCCCATAGGGATTCAAATACCTATGTAGGGCATAGGCACTATAGTAAGTCTCTCGCTCACTCTCTCTCTCTCTCACTCAGACTCAGACTCAGATTATTGTGGCCTGCGATAAAAGAATCATCGTGCACTGGGAAAACATTGCATGCAGTGCTAATGTTTTCGTGAATGGCGAAAACATCGCCACACGCGATGTTTCCCCACTGCACGAAAGAAGCCTCATTTGCATTGGTAACACCCCCTAATGCGTTATTGGAAAATAAGGCCCTTAGTGCTGTCTCTCCAAGCACTAATTTTGAGGAGTCTGTACTCTGACAAGATTTATCATCCAGAGATTGTAGTAACCATATGGCTGTAGTCCTGGCCCAAGAGTCAAACTAACAAATGTACTTATAAAAATAACTAGAGGTAGATTTTGTAGCATTAATGCCTTCTAAGAACAGATGGTCTCTGTTCTAGGGATTTGCAGCACAAAGGACAGCAGCCTAAATTTTAAGGTGAATTTTAAAAGCCCGGCGCATACCAAAACTGGGAGATATGCGCACAAAGTGGGCCGGCGCACGCTGAGTGAATTTTAAAAGTTACCCAGATTTGTGAACAGTTGATACTGCACCCACAAATGAAATATTTTAAAAAAAGGACAGGGTGGGCGTGGTCTGGGCGGGGCATGGGTGTTCCTGGATTTCATCTTGAAATTAGCGCCTAAATACTTATGTGCATAGGTGCGTTCCGGGGTCCCCTGCCGCATAACTTTACTTCTGCTATGGATTAGGTGTAAGTTGTAAAACAATAAATTCTAGGTAGATCAGGACTAACAGGGGAGAAGGGAGATTAGTAAACTAGGGAGGTTTGGAAGTTCTATTCCTTACCTGGGTGAATTGGGAACAAACTGGGAAAACTGGTAATGGCGTCAGCAAGTATGTCAAAATCCCCCCGCTTATGCGGTAGAAGCAGCAAATGCATGCATAGATGCGCACCCACTTAAAATTGCACGCATATGAGTACGTAGTGAGGTTATTTTATAACATGTGCACATATAAGTGTGTATATTATAAAATGGCCGCGTTCCTAGGTGCAGGCCGATGAACATGCGCACATGTGCACCTACATGCCAGTTTCAAAGTTACCATCTGTATGTTTATTTTAAGAAGCAAAACATGACAAACAAAAATATCAAAGAAAATATCATTAGAGCCTTTGCTTCTATGAAACCTGAAATGAACTGTCAAAAAGGCTGCATTGAACATTTCTTAATGTATGCTAGGCTTTAAAGTACAATTCATTGAGAAATCGCCTCTTTGGGGTGCTCCGAAAGAACTCAAACAAAAGATTGAAACTTGTTGCTAATAATCTGTAACCTATCATACACAAAGACTGGAGAGTGGCTAGTGTAATGCTAATAATTAAAAAGGGTTCCAAGAGTAATTTGGAAAACAATAGACCGATGAGTCTTATATTGGTGCCAGCAAAATGACAGACATTCATAAAAACAAAATAGCTGGCTATCTAAATATACATATCATAATGGGGAAAAGTCAATATGATTTTACTAAATGGAAGACATGCCTTACCAGTCTATTAGATTGTTTGAAGGTATAAATAACCACTTGTATAAAGGTGAGCTATCTAGTTGATAGTAATTAGATTTAGATGGCATTTGATAAAGTCCCCTATGACAGACTCCTCAGGAACAGGATAGGAGGCAGTGCTCTGCTATATACTGAATAGGTAACTGGTTTAAAGACAGGAAACAGAGGAGATAAGGGTCAAGAGTGAAGTGTTCTAGGGATCTGTACTGAAACCTGTTTAACATTCATTAATGATCTGGAAAATGGAGCAATGAGTGAAGTCAGCAAATTTGAAGACGATACAAAATTATTCAAAATTGTAAAAACCTCAGGGATAGATTTTAAAAAACGTGCAGATTTTATAACATGTACACAATGAGGCTGTGGAAACTGTTGCCAGAAGATATGATTAATGTATCTAGTATAGTGAGGTTTAAAAGAGGTTTGGATAAGTTACTGAAGGAAAAGTCCAGAAATAATTATTAGCCGCGTAGACTTGGAGAAGACATCGCTTAATCCTTGGTGTGAACAACAAGAAATACATCTACTTTTTTGGATCTGCCTGGTACCTTTGACCCAAACTGGCCATTGTTGGAACCATGATGCTGGGCTCGATGGATCTTTGTCTGACTCAGCATGGCATATATTATGTTCTGTTGGGCGAAAGCACGCAATAAAGGTGGAATAAACAACACACACATATAGATAAATATCAACCAAAAAGAATGTGTGGCAGAGGATAGCACATTACTGTTCAATACATGTCCATAAATGTATTAATTTTATAACAAATCAGGAGAACACATTAATACAATGCACACTCGTTATCCAAGGAAGCCCCGACATAGCCATCAAGGCTGCATCAGGGAGACCAAGAGGTGTTCACATCTGTGAGCAAAAACACTTTAATCAGTACTGAGCAGTAGCCTAACACAGAAATAGTAATTTTTAAATAGTGCAAGCAGAGGAAAACAGAGCATACCAAGCAAAGGTAAATCGCAAGTATATTCATACTAAAGCTCAGCTGCTGAAGAAATTAAAGCCCTAGCTTCCAAAATCTACAATATAAAGAGAAACCTATTAGAAGTACAGAAGCCGGAGGGGGGGAAGGGGGAGGGTGGAAAGAGGGTGGAAGGGGAAGGGGGGAGGAGGGAAAAAAGGGGGGGAGAAGGAAGGGGAGGATGGGAAAAGGAGGTGTAGTGGCAAGGAGGGAGGGGAATAAAAAGAGGGGGGAGACAATTTAATTGAGATAACTAAGCAGGTGGGGAAGAAATTAAATACAATAAAAAATGAATATAATTCTCCCTTTAAGTAGTTTTTCCCGGTTTGGCTCTGGACTGGTATATTTGATGATGTTTTTTTGATGTGGACTGGCACTGAGATTCAGTCTTTTTATTTTATTTTTTTTAATTCTTTATGTATTTATTGATTTATTTATTTATTTATTATTTTTATTATACCGAGTTTCATGATATGAATCACATCAACCCGGTTTACAATTAACAATGTGAATAACTGCAGAGAGTAACATGGTAGAAACATTTCCCAATTCGACATCAAATATAATAAGAAACTTAACAAATAAAAACATTGTAACAATATTTAGGATGTGACTTTTCTAATACAATTTGTATCATAAAGTGAACAGGAAACATATTGCATACTTTAGGAGAAACAATATTAAGTAAAGCTTTCTAATACAATAGAATATTTTTACCTAAGTAGCAACCAATTCTCAAATAATAAACCAGTGAGAGGCAAACTTTCAAGGAGAATATAGGAAATTAATATTAGTTCAAGGCATTTACCTGAAATTAAAGAGCAGAATAATTACTTTATTCCCCTGAAAATACGGTATGCTCTGGGGAGCTATGAGTATCTATATAAAGCTTTAATTGCTCTGGGGAAAAAAATATAAACGTATCTGCATCCTTTTTAATTACGCATTTACACGGATATCTAAGGACAAAAGTTGCACCGAGAGAAATCACATTTTGTCTCATGCTCAGAAAGCCTTTCCGTCTTTCCTGAGTTATTTTGGAAACATCAGGGAACATACGAACCTTACTACCATGGAACAGCGTGTTTAAATTTTTGAAATACGCTACCATAAGCCTACTAACATCTTGTTCAACTATTAGTGATACATGCAATGTGGAAAAATCAATTATCTCAATAGCCGAAGATTCTAAAAAGTTTGTCAGATTTTGAAAATCCATAGAAGGGACTGCCTGTTCGTTTAAACGATTCTGACCCAAAAGGAAATAAACTTTATTTATCAATGGAAATTGCGATTCAGGCAGTAGAAGAACTTCGGCAAAATATCTTTTTAGTGTTATAATAGGCATCTCTCCCATTATTCTAGGAAACTTAATTAGTCTTAAATTCAAACGGCGGTTCCAATTTTCCAGTAATTCGAGTCTTCTAGAAAGAGCAGCTCTATCTTGTAAAGTAGCCAAGTTAAAATCTTTGAGGTGATTTATTTCAGATTCGATCTTCACAACTGATGTTTGGAGTTGGGAAAGAGTGTCGTTCTGAGCATGAATTTTATTATTAACTTGGGAGGCAAAAGAGTCTAATTTTAAGTTGCAGTCTCGAACGGCAAGCGTTAGCCCCGCAGAGAGTTCCCATAGAGATTCAAGGGTGACGACCGCAGGCCTTACCAGAGGTTCAGGTCGTTCACCCGATGTCGAGGGGGTCACTTCAGTGGAGTCTGATGGAATTACAGGTTCAACGGGGTTCGGTACCCCTTCCCGCGGTGAATCCTCTCCACTGCCTTCTTCCTCTAAACCAGCCGTCGCTTCTCCCAGCAACCCCTTCGCTGTGACCTCATCGGTCCGCGCTGGTTGCTGTGCTTCCGGGGTCGAGGCTCCTCTGGCTGCCGGCGGGCGTACTTCGGGGGGGGCTGAGGGAAACCTCCGTCCCTGGTGAAAGCGCCTCTCCTCCCGGCGCTTTCGCAATGGGATTCACCCCCTCGAGATGTGCTGCTCCCTGGGCAAGGAACGTTGTTATTAAGGCCTGCTCCGATAGCTGGGTAGGTATAGAGGGGAACACCCTCACCCTCCCTTTTCTCTTCGGCGGCATTTGTTAAATTTTCCAAGTAAAACTGGAGCGGCTCTGTTCCGTGCACCCTTCAGGACGCCATCTTGCCTCTCCTAGCGCGGATTTTCATCTTTTTATTTTTTGATTGGCTCAACACCCACAAGGGTCACCTTAAATTTAATTATCAGTTACACCGGTCTCAGATTCCATTTTTGGATATTCTCGTCAGTGTTCACAACTCTTCTTTCTTTGGAAACTGACTGCCCGCAATACCCTCCTCCGTTACACTCCATTACACAAGTCATCATCCATGCCCATTACAAGACAATATACTGGTGGGTCCATTTTTCTGGCTACATAGAATTTGTTCTTCCAGACAAGATTTTATCACTGAAGGAAAAACTATGTCCACATGCTTCCTTGGGAAGCACACTGGCAGCTGGCCAGTGTGCACAGATTACTTCTGCTTCAGAGGAGCAGTAAATAATAAAATAAAAAAATTAGGGATAGTTAGGGTAGCTTTAGGGGACGGGGAGGAGAAGGGAAGAGGGAGGAAGGATAGAGTTAGGTGTAGGAAAGTTCCCTCTCAGTCCGCTCCTTAACTGGAGGGAAGTGGAGGAGGCCCAATTGCGTCGCTGCGAGTAAAATCCCACCCCTACCCATGTGAGTCGCAGGCTGCCCACAAACGCGTGCACGGATTTTAAAATGGCATGTGATCATTGGATGTTGCAACCAGGAATGTGGACCCTTGGGCCGTCCATGCGGAGAAGAAGTGGAAGAGGAAGAGAGCTCAGCTGAGAAGAGGAGGCTGGGTGGCAGATCGGAGTCAGAGGGCCAGACAGATGCTTCACCCTGGAAGTCCAAGATCCCCCCCGGAGGAGCCTGTGAGGATCCAGACCGCTGGGACTTAGGCGGCTTCCTTCAGATGACAAGCAGATGTAGGAGACTTCACCCTGGAAGTCCGAGATCCCCCCAGGAGGAGCCCGTGAGGATTCGGACTGCTGGGACTTAGGTGAATACCTTTGGATGGAGAGCGACAGCATGAAGATGGACCAGGATCTGGACAGGTGGCAACCAGAAACACGAGTAGATGAGCCGGGGTCAAACCAAGAAGCAATCTGAAGGTAGGGTAGGCTGGCACCTGGAACAGCGGACTGAAGCAGGAGCGGAGCTGGAGCAGGAAGGATCCAAGAACCGGAGAGCCAGCAGGAGTGGAAGCAGGTACACAGAGAGGACTGGAGCAGGATCTAAAGCAGGAAAGGAAGAGAAGGCAGGAACAAGCAGGAATGAGAAGGAGCGAGCAACTCTGTACTCACCAGGAGTCAACCACGTTGCAAGGCAGGGATCCTCGATCAGACGCCGGGTTTAAATCCCTGCCGGCATCTGACATCATAATTGTGGGCTGGCAATGGTTTCGTGCCAGAGGCCCTTTAAAAGGGTTCCCTCTGTGCTCACGCGTGCCTAAGGGGGCGGAGTCAGAATCTCGGAGTTCGGCGCCGTCTGCCTCATGGAGACGCCACCGCGGAGGGCCGAGTAGGCCCAGTGAATCCTGGGGCCTGCTGCCGATATTCCCTGGGAGGCGAGGTAAGGACCCAGTTGCGAGGGTCGCGACCGGGACTGCAACATTGGATTTTAGAACATGCGCGCATGTTATAAAATTGGTGCATTCATTTGTGTGCGCCAGGAACCACACGCATACGGACACCCATGCAATCCTTTTAAAATCGACCCCTTAGTCTCTCCCAGTTACAATATCTAATAAAGAAATTTGTCTCATACCAGTTGAAATTTGTATCAAATAATGCTATTTTATTCCTATTCACTTTTAGCAAGCTGCTTAATTTGAGATCTTTATTCCTTTTAATTGTCAAGCTGCTGCGATATGGGCGCGCGAAAAACAGGTGCTCATAATTGAGCGCCTGCTGTCCTAACATGCTCCCATCTACCTCTCCCGGGTGCGCAATGCACTATGCTAATGAGCTATTGCATTAAAAGGGAGGCGCTAGGGGAATTGTGCATCCCTATCATCTCCTCAGCATTGGATGCCCAGGAAAAGTGACTGATCATGGGTTAGGAAAACGGCCGTTCAAGTTTACTAGGGTTCGTTTTCCTAACCCTTGCACAGCCACAGGTTATCAAAATGGACGCTCATAAATTGAGCATCTTTTTTCCAAACCTGACCAATGTTAAGACTTATTATTTTTTCCATGTTGCTGAATTCTGTTTTGCTCCTCAAGATTTAATGTCAGCTGCAGGGTTGATGTACATTTTTGAGAGTTAAAATGTGCGCATCATGCGCACAGTTATTTTTTACATCAGGGGGTACTAGCTAATAGCCTCATCAACATGGTATTTATATGTGATGAGCGCTTGTTATGAATCTCCTGCCCGTGGCGTTCCCCACGAGCAGGTTGCACTCTCCTCACCCCACGCTTCACCGACGCGGCAGGATGCCATCATCGGGTCTCCTATCACGCGGCCAGAGCCGCGGACTTGATTCCTTCCTGCGGCCCGGAGGCCGCCCCTTGTTCCTTCACCGCGGCCGGAGCCGCGGACTTTCATTGCCATCTTCGCGGCACAGAGCCGCTGCCGCCGACTTCCACCATCTTTGCGACTGGAGGCCACGAAAGCCTTGGTCTTTCCTGGCGGCTGGGGCTGCCCTCGAGGCTACCTGCAGTGGCTGGAGCCATTGCCGTCGTCGGGGCCTGTCTCCAGGCCCAGCCCTGCTGCTTCTGATGCTGTACGTTGGTGCAGGCCGCTGTCCGCAGTACTGCTCTTCCTGCTCCCTCTAGGTGTGCGACCGCGCCTCTCTTCAATATTTAAAGGGCCAGCACAGGAAATGGGCTGGCCCCACCTAAGATTGGACTTCCTGCTTCAGTCCTATTAAAGGGCTGCTCCGTCAGTCAGTCTTCGCCTTGCATCGGAGTTACTTCACTCTGGAGGCTCCTGCCTGCCAGAGCTCCGTCAGGTCTTCTTCGTGGAGCTCCTCTTTGTTTCGTCTCACCATGTCAAGTTTTGTCTTCATGCTATGTCTTCATGCCTGAGGTCCTCGTCCAGGTGTCCTGGTGTTCGTCTCCTGGTGTTTTGCCTCCTGGTGTCCTGTCCTCTTTGGTGTTCAAGTCTGTGCTCCTGAGCCTTCTGGTCCTGTCAGTCCTGCTCCCTCGGACGACGTCTTTCCCGGGTTGGAGAGGCCTGCAGGTGGACTGGTGTCCTGAGCTCCTGAGCAATCTTGTCCTGCCAGCCGTGTTGGTGCTTCGGATGATGTCGACTCCATCGTTGGAGTCCCACCTCGACTGGATCCTTCCTGCGCTTTTCCCGCTCCCAGCGTGGTCCGTGACCAGTCTCCTCAGGCTGTGTAGGGCGTGCAGTGGGACAGGGTGTTCCATGACTCAGTCCCACGGGTGGACTGAGTAGGGCGCCCTGAGAGACAGTGCCAATGTCCTCCTGCCTTGCATCTTGCCTTGTTTGGATTTCAAGTTCCTTGTCATGTCTGTGATGCCGTCGCATCAACCCAAGTCTTCGTCTGTGATGCCGTCATATCAACTCTAATCTGCCATGTCTTCGTGTCAAGGTCCATCTGCCCTCGACCTGAGGCCAGGCCTGCTGCTCCATGCCGATCCAAGCAGCAGGACCGAAAGGGCTTGGAATGATCGGAGGACCATTCACATTCCAACATCATCCTGTTGTTGGCCTTGGGAGCTTGCAGGCCTGGCAGAGGGTCAGACCGTTTGCCATAGCGGGACACGCCATCAACCCTTGGTTTAGTCCTGGATCCGTCTGGGGTCGGGCTGAGGCCCATGGGCACACTAAACACCCCGATTACGTAACAGCGCTATTAGTTACGTGCTGGTTTAGATGCATGTTTTAGATGTGCAGATCCCTTATTGCATCAGGGGTTATGGACGCGCGTCCAAAACATGTGTCCAACTATGGGTTAACCAGTGCACTAGCCTGAGTGCATGGTATTGCATCGGCCTGACGTGTTTTCCTGCAACTGAATACTTTTTCTATAAATTAGAAAAACTGCCAGTCATTTGATATTCTATTTGATAAAATTTCATTACCAAAGAGATTTAATTGAGTTGTTTATTTGATTGCCATTGATTTTTCTTCTGAGTTCTTGGGACAGGATTTAAATATGCTGAGAATCAATGCTGCCTATTAATTAAATGCTACTGATGCGTATACTTCCAGTGTCACAGTAATGTGAACATATTGCATTTCTCCTCTGGAGAAAACTTTTCTGGGGACTAAGAATTAAGACCCAATCTAATCTTTTTTCAAATTTACAGATGCTGAATGAAAATAGTTTATAATACCATGCATTGTAAATCTAAAAGGAAGAGTGCTTTTGTAAAGATCAACCTTTCAGACTACATTAGATGAACACACAAGAAATTGTTTGAGTATAAGAATGGTAAATTCTAAAAATGATACAAATATGATAAAGTCAAGGCAAGCAACAAGAAATCAACATATCAACAAAATTCCAGATACACTGCTGCTTCCTGTATAACTGTCCAAATTTCACGTAAAATTATGTCGGTGTTATGTTTTACTTTTGGGGAAAATTTAGATAAATAAAGAGGAGTGTAGATGAGAAAATATATGATGGGACATAGTTTTCAAACTATCAGGAACATTTTTCAAATCATGTTAGGGCGGTATTGTGGCCATTAGGGCCTTAATGCCCATGATAATGCCATAACGCATGCGTTATTTTTCACATCTCATGATGTGAATGCAAATTTTGAAAATGTATTCAATGGGGAAGAGTTTGGGTGGGATTTATGAAAATTAGGGGTGTTTAATGTTATGTGTGATAGTGCAATGCACATTTTAATGCTGGAAATAACTCCACCTTTTTTCCTGGTCTTAAGCTGTGCCTGAAATGGGCTTTGTGATATTGTAAAGATCAACTTTTCAGACTACATTAGATGAACACACAAGAAATTGTTTGAGTATAAGAAAGGTAAATTCTGAAAATGATACAAATATGATAAATTCAAGGCAAGCAACAAGAAATCAATGTGATATTTATTGCAAATCCCATTTCAGGCAGAAGAAAGGGGGGGGGGGGCAGAGAGAGAGAGAGTGAGCCTCTAAGGTAGTGCCCATATTAGGCAACTATTTATACCACTGTAGGACGGTCAACTAATAACTTCAGGTGAGTTTTGGTCGTGGTCTAGGTTTTGGGGACCTGTTTTACTTGCACAGTCAGAGATATGAACAGCACAATACACATCAGTGAACATTTGATGTGATTTGGAATGAGGTAAGGAACTCAAAGATGAGGATTATACAATGTACTCTCACCCTAGCTTGATAGCACCTAGGTATAAATAATATCTCTCGCTCTCTCTTTCTCTCTCACTCTCTCTCTCTCTCCCCCCCAAAAAAAAAACAAACAAACAAGGAAATGCATGTCTCGGTACTTCGCCAAAGCACTAAAATAGCATGTGTTGCAGTAAATCAAAAATTACCCTAACCATACCACTTTTAAATCACAGGTGCAAAATTCATGCACTATTTATAGCAAAATGATAAATCTCTGCCCATGTGTTTTCAGACAAAGTCGACAAGTACTTTTTACGCACAGTCTTTGCTTCAAGTTTCAAAGTGAAAATGCACATGTGCTGTACTTTTGCTTTAAAACTTGCACACTTTTCCACATACTTTTTCAGTAGGTACTTTTTTTCAATGAATATAGGGGCGGATTTTCAAAAGGTTACGTGCGTAAGTTACGCACGTAACCCCGAGAATCTGCTCCTGAACACGTCGAGCCTATTTTGCATAGGCCTGGCAACGCACGCAAGCCCCGGGACGGGTGTACGTCCCGGGGCTTGAAAAGGGGGCGGGTGGGGGCGTGGCTGGTGCCTCCAGGCACAGCGGCTATTTGCCGCTGTGCCCGGGATCTCGGGCCGGCTGTTGGCTGGCGCGCGCAACCTACGCCTGCCCGGAGACAGGTGCAACTTCTAAGTTAAAGGTAAGGGGGGGATTTGGAAGGGCTGGGGGGCAGGTTAGGGAGGGGAAGGGAGGGGAAGGTGGGGGGTGGAAGGAATGTTCCCTCCGAGGCCGCTCCGATTTCAGAGCGGCCTCGAAGGGAATGGAGGAAGGCTGCGCAGCTTGGCACACACAAGTTGCTTAATTGTGCACCCTCTTGCATGCGCCGACCCTGGATTTTATAAAATGCACGTGGCTGAACACGCATGTTATAAAATCAGGCGTAGATTTGTACGTGACGGGTTGCGCACACAAATCTACGCCCACACGTAACTCTTAATATCCGGCCCATAATGAACATAGAGCCAAAAAATGTTATCTATGGGCCTGATTTACTAAGGTTTTTCTCCCATTCTGTATCTATGGGAAAAAAACAGTCAATGTGACCTTATTTGCATTATTTTCTTTCCTGAACAAAATATGCCTCCAGAAATCACATGTGTATTTCTAGATGCATTAAGGGAAGGCAATTTTAAAGACAGCAAATTTTCAGTGGTAAAATGTCTTTGACCCAAGTAACTGTCTTTAAAAACAGCCCTCCACAGTGTCTGACTCATAAGAACATAAGAACATAAGAACATAAGAAAATGCCATACTGGGTCAGACCAAGGGTCCATCAAGCCCAGCATCCTGTTTCCAACAGTGGCCAATCCAGGCCATAAGAACCTGGCAAGTACCCAAAAACTAAGTCCATTCCATGTAACCATTGCTAATGGCAGTGGCTATTCTCTAAGTGAACTTAATAGCAGGTAATGGACTTCTCCTCCAAGAACTTATCCAATCCTTTTTTAAACACAGCTATACTAACTGCACTAACCACATTCACTGGCAACAAATTCCAGAGTTTAATTGTGCGTTGAGTAAAAAAGAACTTTCTCCAATTAGTTTTAAATGTGCCCCATGCTAACTTCATGGAGTGCCCCCTAGTCTTTCTACTATCCGAAAGAGTAAATAACCGATTCACATCTACCCGATCTAGACCTCTCATGATTTTAAACACCTCTATCATATCCCCCCTCAGTCGTCTCTTCTCCAAGCTGAAAAGTCCTAACCTTTTTAGTCTTTCTGTCTAACAAAGCTAGTGTTGCTTTAAAGAAGATTGCATGTGTGTATTAAATCTTTAATTCTTTAAAGGTTATAATACCTTTAACTGCACTTGTGTAAGGATTATAAAAAATGATGTTCCCTGTGAGCTTTTGAAACCAATCAATCTAAAATCATGTTACACATTTCATTTGGAGCTTCTCCAGTCAAGCAGGCATAACTGAATGCAGATATGATCTATATAATCTGTATCAGGGGTAGGTAACTTTTGCAAGTCAATCAGGTCAATCAGGTTTTCCAGGATATCCACAATGAATAAGCATGACGTGAACTTGTATGCAGTGATATCCAAAAGTCCCACCAGCTTGTAGCACTCGAGGACTGGAGTTGCCTACCCCTGATCTGTAATAATTATTTATTATGGGGATAGACTGAATCCTTAGATGTGCTTGGAAAGCATGCTTAGGACATAAAGTTATTATATATATATATATATATATATATATATATATATATATATATATATATATATATATATAATAAAATGTAATCATTGTCAAAAATATATTTTTTATTTCAAATTGCATTTTTATTTGTTGTAAATTGCTCTGGATTTTTGTTTAAAACCCATACACTATATTTACCTTATTCAGAATATCTACTGCAGTTCTCACTGGCATCATAAAGATTACTGATTATTACAAAGTTATGATTCCCATAGAAACGTATCAATATGCCATACTCAGGCATTAGAACCTGGTAAATTACTTCATTTAAAGTAGCCTACCAAGCGAAGCCCAATGGCCCAGTTCAATATTGGAACCTGCTCCTATTTATCAGGCTAGGAGCTACAAGAACTGAAAAGGCAATATTCACAGCTCTAGAAGAGAAGGAATCCCAGCAATTATGCGACAGTGACTACTTGGAAGTTATCTTTGACTCTTCTCTTCCATTTCAGTGCACATCCAACCATTACTAAAATATTACATTTCTTTCTCTAATGTTTGCAAAGATGTTATTGTTTACTAATATTTAATTCTTTGTTGGAAGTACTAGGCTGTTATTTATTGTGTGATTTCTTTCTTGATAACATTACCAAAACTAGTAGGCCTTCCTTTCTGAACTTACTGCTAAGTACCTTATCCAGTCTGATCTCTTTCCACATGGAATCCTTCTCACAGGTCTCCTGCTGAATCATCATTGTGTACTATAGTCTATTAAAAATTATTTACATAGCTTATCTTTCTCCAGAATCATTATAACCATGTTACACTCTCTTTCCATGGCACTCCACTGATTCCTTCTCTGCTTTTTTATTCAGCACTAACTTCTTCTCACCTACAACTGCATTCACTCTGCAGCTCCATGCTAACTCTCCTATTTCCCCCTACACCTCTTCTTGTGATTTCCATTCATCAAGCAAACTGCTTTTTTCCTCCATTGTTAATTCCATTCTCTGCTTTCTATCTTATGGCAGTATAGGGGTAATTTTCAAACAGACTGCATAAGAAAGAAAACAAAAACATGCATAAGTTGCATCAATTTTGAATGTAGACTTACATGCATAAAATGACTTTGAAAATTAGTCAAAAGAACGTCTTTCAAAAATGGGAAAGGGATCCTAATGACAAAAACAAGAAATACCATAAATGCTGGCAAGTTAGATACAAAGTATTGATAAGGAAGACAAAGCTTTTTCTACAGCTGGCCCAGACATCTGGAACAACATGCCCACAGACCTCAGACTAGAACCATGCCCTCTAACCTTCCGAAAAAAAACTCAAGACATGGCTCTTCCTCCAAGCCTTCCCCTAACTGGCATATCCAACAATTTTTCTCCACCAGACCGGACACTGACTCCTAACTAAACGCCCCTCCAAGTTTAGGCATTATATTTATGCCTCCCTTCTTTATATTATTGCATTATCTAATTTATTCAGTTATGCTGTCCTATATCTCCGGCTATCCTAGCCCTCCTAGTTAATACCTCCTTGTTATATGTATCTTTCGCCTCTTGTTATGTGGTTAAATAAGTTATACCCCTTGTTACATGTAAACCAATCTGATATGAATTTTTTCATAAAGGTCGATATATAAAAATGTTAAATAAATAAATAAATAAATAAATAAAGAGAGAATTTGGAAAGAAGCTTGCTGAGGAAGCAAAATCTCCTAATAAAACCTTTTTTTCAGGTTCGTTCAAAACAAAAGCTTGTGAAGCATTCAGTTAGATGATTAAGGGGTAAAAAAGGCAGTAAGGAGGGCAAGGCCATAGCAGAGACCAAATTATTTGCTTTGGTCTTTATTGCAGAAGATGTTTATATTATTGTTGCCATTTGTTATACTGATTGTGAATGTATGATTGTTCCCCACCCTGATTTTAGGAAGGACAGATAATAAATGTTTTAAAATAAAATAAATAAAATGTAAGGGAGATACCCATCCAGAAATTATATTTAAAGACAATTATTCAGAGGAACTGAAAATGTAATAGGGCAAACTGACAGACTAAAGAGAAGTAAATCACCTGAACCATATGGTATATATCCCCAAGTGCCGAAAAAACTGAAATATAAAGTTATGGACTTATTATTAGCAATTTGTAAACTATCATTAAAATTGTGTATAGCATCTGAAGATTGGAGGGTAGCCAATGTAAATACAATTACTAAAAATGATCCCAGGGGCGATCCAGGAAACTACAGACCAGTAAGTCTAATATAAGTGCTAGAAAAATGGTAAAACTTATTATAAATTTTAAGATGTGAATAAACATGTGGATAAAGGTGAGCCAGTTGATATAGTACATCTGGACATTCAGAAAGCATTTGATTACCTCACTGAGAGACTTCTGAGAAAATGAAAAAGTAATGGGATAGGAAATGATGTCCTGTTATGGATTAGGAACTAGTTAAGGGATAGGAAACAGAGAGTAGTTTTCTATCCCATCAGTGGTCAGTTTTCGCAATGGAGAAAGGTGAGTGCTTGCAGGGCTGCGCTGCTACAAGGGTAGTAGCCCCCCCCCCGGGTCACACCACCCCAGCCTTACCCCTAACTCCTACTTCTTTCACGTGCTTCTCAGGGCCACGAGCAGCACACGCTTCTCGCCGCCCAACGAATCTCTACTCCTATTTGCTGCGAGTGGTATCTCATCGTGGCATTACATGGCTGCTCTTCACTGTCCTCTAGGAATCGGCGCCATAGGCGACTGCCTAGTTTGCCTAATAGACATGTCAGCCCTGAGTTCTGAGGGATCTGTCCTGGGACCACTGCTTTTTAACCTATTCATAAATGACCTGGAACAACTAGTGAGGTGATCAAATTTGCAGATAACACAAAATTATTCAAAGTTATCAAATCATAAGAGGATTGTAAAAAATGGAAAAAAAGACCTTGCAAGATGAGAGACTAGGCATACAAATGGCAGATGAAATTTAATGTGGACACATGCAACGTGATACACATTGGGAAGAACAATCCAAAATATAGCTGCACAATGCGAGGTTCCACATTATGAGTCACGACTCAGGAAAAGGATCTAGGCATCATCATGGAAAATATGTTGAAGTCCTCTGCTCTGTGTATGGCAGTGGCCAAGAAAGCAAACAGAATGCTAGGAATTATTAGGAAAGACAAGGAGAATAAAACAGAGAATATCATAATGCCTTTTATATCACTCCATGGTGCAATCTCATCTTGAGTATTATGTGCAATTCTGATCGTTACATCTCAAAAAAGATATAACAGAATTAGAAAAGGTACAGAGAACAGTGACCATGCTGAAAATGACCTTCCTGATCTGGTATATCATGTTCCCTTTCTGACTGTATTCTGAAATATAATTTTCAAGACTGGATTTTAAACATGTTGACTGTAATAGTTAGTGATTGCAAGAAATGTATTTGTTTTATCTGTGTGTCTCAACTAGATTGCTAGTTCCAGAACAGAGACTGTCTCGTATGTGTATGTAAACATACTTGGGCATACAACTATTTTGGGCACTGTCACATCATAGCCAGATGGTAAGGCTATTGGGGTTTCTAATTTAAAAGATGTTATGGAAATAGTTTGCACACCCAGAGTATTTTTATCGTGAAATACATTAAAATATAAAAATAATCTCAAAGACACTTCTATAATCAAATTAATGTTTTTGTTTTGCAGGAAAATGGATACTTTTTCAAGTTCTTCACTTCTAGAAACAAGTATAATTATTGAACAGAATAAACATTTCAATTGTTTCAAAATTTTCAATGAGAAATGATTTATTTCTGATATGCAAAACTACTTTTATATTTGACTCTCACTCTAATTCTTAAACACAGTGGGCCGGATTTGAAAAGGGTTACGCGCATAAGGTACGCCCGTAACCGTTTTAAAACCCCCCCTGCACGCACCAAACCTATTTTGCATAGGCTCGGCCGCGCACGCAAGTCCCGGGGCTTGCAAAAAGGGGCGGCCAGGGGCACGGTTTTGGATGGGGGGCGTGTGGGCGGTACGAAGGCATGGCCGAGTGCCCCGACATAGTGGCCTGTGTCGGGGCCTGCCGCGCCGGCGCGCGTAAGTTACTACTGCCTGGAGGCAATAGTAACTTTTCTGATAAAGGTAGGGGGGGTCTAGATAGGGCCGGGAGGGTGGGTTAAGTAGGGGAAGGGAGGGAACGGGCAGCGCATGCAGGGCTCGGCACGCGCAAGTTGCACAAATGTGCACCCCCTTGCGCGCGCCAACCCCAGATTTTATAAGATACGCGTGGCTACGTGCGTATTTTATAAAATCCAGCGTACTTTTGTTCGTGTTTGATGCGCGAACCAAAGTACGAGCACGCGCTCTCTTTTAAAATGTACCCCAGTATTCTTAAGAGAAACCGGTTCCTTTTCAAGGCTTACTTCTCACCAAGATACTATAAGATACGTATTTTTCTCATTTACCCCTAGATTCATCAAAATGTGTTAGTAATGCATAGATAACAATTCCTATTTTTGTGCTGAGAGGAAGAGAGAGAGAGAGAGAGAGAGCACCTATCCACAAGGCCCTCATAGTAGTGAAGTATTTATATCTCTATATGAGGGCCATCTAATTAGTCGAGAGAGGTGTTGCTGGTGGTTTAGGGCTTAGGGGCCAGTTTCTCATATAGAACAGCACAGTACACTTCGATGAACATTTGATGTCATTTAAAGTGAGGAAAGTCTCAAAGATGCCATTTCTACTATGTTTTCTCACCCTAGCTTGATGGACTCTATAACAGGGTACCATCAAGCTAGAGCGAGATAGCATAGTACAAAATGTCATCTTTGTGAAACTTTCATTCGTTTACATTTCTCGTTAACATCTATGGCCCATTGCAAAGTGGTCCAGTTAGACTAGTAAGTATAGTAACCAAGAATTCCTGATTAAGACAGAGATGAGGTGGGAGAAGATGGCAAATAGAACGGATGGAGGACAAATCAACCAGAAGCTGCCCTGTTTCTGATGATAATCTTTCCACACTGCCTTGCTGTCATACCCCAGACTCTATATCTTAGAGATCTTGATACCACTTTGCCTAGCTATCATACCCATGAGGCTACACTTGGGGTCTTTCTGACACTCTGCCTTGCTGATATACCCCTGATGTACCACCTTGATTTCTTGTAACTACTCAAACTTGTTGCCATAGCTCAGACCATACATATTAGGGCCTTGCTGTCACTCTGCCTTTCTGCCATCTTTGTCCTTGATGCTACACCTTAGGAGTCTAGCTGCCAATTTATGTTGCTTCTATTCCCCTTATGCTTTCCTTTGGGATCTTATTGCTACACCCTTTATGCTACACCTAGGGCTTTGCTACTGCTCTGTCTTTCTGCCATCCATGTCCCTAATGGTATGCCTTGGGAGTCTTGCTGCCAGTTTTCCTGGCTACTAAACTGCTTATGCTACACCTTGGGAGTCTTGTGCCACTCTGCTTTTCTGCTATACCCCTTATGCTACACCTTTTAGCGTTCTTTCTGCTACTCTGTGCTGCTGCCGTTGTCCTGTTGTACCTCTTTGAGGGTCTTTCTGCAACTCATTCTTGCTGCAATACCCCAGACTCCATACCTTGATCATCTTACTGCCACTCTGCCTTTCCGCTATACCACTTATGCTACACCTTGGAGGTCTTTCTGAAATTCTTCGTTGTTGTCATATTCCAGACTTTATAACTTGGGGTTTTTTTTATTTTTTTATTTCTGCCACTCTGCTTCTCTGCCAAAGCCAAGAATTTACACTTTGGGTGTTCTTACCACTGTAGATGGCTGCTTTGCACCTCTCATGGTGCTTTGGGGGTCTTCATGTCATTCTTTCAACTACTTTATCCCTCTGTCAGTGTCTGGGGGTTTTCTACACCTATGCTGCTTTATTCCCCTTTCATGTTCATGTCACTTTTCCCCTCCTATGTTGCTTTTGGGGGTTCATGCCACTGTCATTGGTGCTCACATTTGAAGCCTTAGCGTGTTATTGAAGCCTTGGAGTGTTATTGCCGCTGCTGTTGCTTCACTCCTCTGAAAGTGCCTTGGAGAACTCCTCTCACTACTGGTATCCTTTTGTCCCTTTTCGATCCCTTAGGATATTTATGCCACTTTTAGTGCCATTTTGCCACAGTCTTGGTCACTTGGAATTCTCAGCCCCATTCTGATGATGTCAACACACAAGTTTCATTAGAACTGATTAGAAAACCCCAGTTTTGAAGTTCAAAATAGGCTGCATTGTTTCTCCACTGATTTTAATGGGAAATGAAAAAAACAATTGGAACAAATAAATGAAAAATTATTTTTTTGTTTGAAATGAACCAAACAAATGGTGGTTACCTACAAAACAAATAAACAATCCATAACAATCATTTTGCTTCTGCACATCCCTAATTTTAATCATCAACCATCTAACATTAAAGTTCATTATTTCCTTGAGAATTTCAACAGCTGATTAAATGTTAACCCTTTCATATATGATGTCTCAGTCTTTACACTGATAAAATATATTAGGATCTCTGAATCTGTAAGTTGCAGTCCGCTAAAATAAAGGCAACATATTGTAATTTTATGCATCATTGAAAGTCCCAGCTTTTAAGGGATAAACATCTGAGATAAAACACTAAACACTTTGTACTGTAAACTCATAGGACAGATCCCACACCATTAATAATTTATACTGTCACTTGAACAAAGAGTGAACATCATCCTAATAGCAATAGCTTTCTATGCACACTAGTGACATAGCCATATAATGGCTCTATCTATTCAGTAAGTCAGTAATATCTGTGCAAACCAAGAATTAATGAATCAGAATTGTCCTGTGGTCCACTCAGGCCTTCAGAATTCCAAGAAATATTAAATGAATAACAAATATAATTGTATGGTAATAATTGTCTACATCGACAATCTCAATAAGAGAGAAAGGGCACAGTATTCAAAAACATAGGTCAGCAATGTCATTCTGAAAGCCAGAATGTAATTAGTTTTATCTTCTAATTTATTTGTATATCTTTACAAAATTCCAACCAAAGTGATAATGCAATGGAAACCCATTTCAAAAGCATTTGAAAGCCTGAGGCTTCTACATCAGAAGTATTTTTCCCCCCAGCAATTACATTACTATGTCACAGTAAATTAACATGGATTAAAAGTATTTTTAGTAATCCAGTAAGCACATTTAGTACAGCATTGTGTCTTGAATGAAAATACAACAGCTTTAAGCAAAGATTTTATGCAAGAAATTAGTTAATTATAGAATAGAGTCGTGAAAAAATGGTGAATTTCCATGGAGATAAAAAGACTGTTTAATGTAACTCCACGTACAGCTATGAAGCTAGAAGGTTACTCTCAGAAATTGGTCTATTGTTTCAAAATGGAATGCTAATGTTTATAACCCAATGTGACAAAGCTTTTCTTGTCTCCATGAGATGGCATTCTTCAGTGAGCAACCTCTCAACACAATTATTAGGGATGTGCATTCATTTCAAAAGAATGCCAAAAATGGAATGAATAAGGCCATTTTTGGTTCATTCTGAAGGGAAGAAACTAAAAATAGTCTCCTCCAAAAAAAGCTAAATTTTTTTCTGTTATTTTTATAGACGTCTGCCTGGCTGAGCCTCCCCAGACCTCTGCAACATCCACTCCCAGGCCAAAAAACTAATCCAGCTCAGCCAGGTCCAGAGCCAGGGCCTGCCCAGAGCTAATCAGGCTGGGGTCATGGCCTGCCTAGAATGAGATCCGAAATCGGAGCGGCCTCGGAGGGAACTTTCCTTCTGCCCCCCACCTTCCCCTCTCTTTCCCTATCTAACCCGCCTCCCAGCCCTATCTAAATACCCCCCCACCTTTATTTTTTTATTTATGCCTGCTTCTGGGCAGGAGTAGGTTGTGTGCGCCAGCCGAGTGCTGGTGTGTCATCCCCCGGCAAGGTCGCTGTGCCGGAGGCTTTGGTCCCGCCCCCACCCTGTCCCTGGACCACCCCACCCCACCCACTTCCCGCCCCTTTTTTCAAGCCCCGGGACATACGCGCATACCGGGGCTTGTGCGCGTAGCCGGGCCTATGCAAAATAGGCTTGGCGCGCGCAGAAGCGGTTTTTAAAGGGTTATGCGCATATATTATGTGCATAACCCTTTTAAAATCCGCCCCTATATGTTTACATTTGCAATGCCACCAATAATATTTTTGTTACTTTATGTTAAAAACAAAAGATTTTTTTAATAGTGTCCAAAAAACTTTTCTCCGCCCAAATAATGGGCCGGATTTTAAATGCCCTGCGCACGTAAATCCGGCCGGATTTATGTGCGCAGGGCCCTTGCGCGCCGGCGCACCTATTTTGCATAGGCCGCCAGCGCGCGCAGAGCCCCGGGACGCGCGTAAGCCCTGGGGCTTCGTAAAAGGGCCGTGTTGGGGACGTTCCGTGAATGACGTGGCATTTCGGGGGCGTGACACGGCGTTTCGGGGGTGGGCCCGGGGGCGTGGCACCGGCCTGGGGGCGTGGTCGAGGCCTCCGGACCAGCCCCTGGGTCTGGTGATGGCACGCCAGCAGCCTGCTGGCGCGCGTAGATTTACGTCTGCTTTCAGTAGGCGTAAATCTGCCAAAAAAGGTAAGGGGGGGGGGTTTAGATAGGGCCAGGGGGGTGGGTTAGGTAGGGGAAGGCAGGGGAAGGTGGGGGGAGGGTGAAGGAAAGTTCCCTCTGAGGCTGCTTCGAAATTGGAGCGGCCTCGGAGGGAACAGGCAGCGTGCGCTGGGCTCGGCGCGTGCAGGTTGCACAAATGTGCACCCCCTTGCGCGCGCCGACCCCGGATTTTATAAGATACGTGCGGCTACGCGCGTATCTTATAAAATCCAGCGTACTTTTGTTCACGCCTGGTGCGCGAACAAAAGTACGCGCTCGCGCAAAATTATAAAATCTACCCCAATATATGCATTTCACCGTACTTAAAACTTCATACTCTGAAAATGTTTTAACTTAATTGTACGTAGCTGCTCATTAATTCCAAAGAGGCCAAGTTTTGGACAAAGTCCTTCTTCAAGGGTCGCACCATAAAACTGCGATTAACTATTCAAATCATGGTTTTATAGCAATTCTCAACAACGTTCTTCCATTAATGGTGGACAAACTCTTCATCAAACTTTAATACTTAAATACACTACCATGTGACTATAAAAAAATAAATCAAAATCCTCCTTAGACCAAAGATAACCAATCAAGTTCTTCATTGAGTCCTTTAGGATATTCCGTGCTCAATGCATAAATCAAATATTGCTCTCAATAATTCAACCATGTCAAAAAATTACCCCCTTTTTTGTATATTAACAATTTAATCAATCACAGACCACTTGAGCTGGTTAAATGTATGGTGATTCTCCACCCAATGAGCTACCATAGGTGCTGTTAAACTGGTTGTTCTCAATCTGGAACGATGTTCAATAAATCGAAACTTAACTGCACGACTCGTGCATCTCACATATACTTTGGGACAAGGGCATATAACCACATACACCACTCAATCTGACATACAATCATTGTCAAATTTCCTCTTACCCCTATATCTCATTACTGGGTCTATCCAAAGATTGCCCTCTATAGTGTTTACATATAAACTACAGTGTCCACACTTCCAATGTCTACTTTCTAATCTTTTGACCAATAATGCCTACATGCTTTCAACCATGCCTACATTGAATAGCTCTTCCCTTCCCCTCCGTAGTCCGCTCCCCCTCCCTCCAGGGGACCGCCCTCTCCTTATATTAAGGAGATAATCATTGTAAATTGTAAATTGTTATTTTCTTGTTATGACTTCTTGTTTTCTATTCTTCCTACTGCCTTTTGGTTAACCCCCCACCCAGTTTACACTCTCCCTGTTGAAATGTATTTTCCAAGCTTTCAGTTAATATATGAACTGGTATGATGTCCCCACTAATACCGGTATATAAAAGTTTCTAAATAAATAAATAAATAAATAAATAAATAATGAAAAGGGGTTTTTGTTGAATAAATATTTTAAAATTCCAACATTCTACTCTGTACTGAAAATTCACAAAAATCTTTACAATCTCCTACCCTAACCTCCTTTCCCTTTCCCTTCTCCTCCCCACCCTCTAAATTCCTTTTTTTTTTTTGTTTACCTGTTTTCTATCAAGTTACTTCAGGGCCCAACCTGAAGTAACTTGCAGGTGCCGGCAACCTGCTAGTGAGCGATACTCCGGCACAGCAGCAAATGGATGCTGTAACAGCAGCCTCTTGCTCCACCCCACCCTGCCCCTTCCTGCCCCCAGAATGCCCTCTGACCCACAGACCACCCCCACCCCTGGGACCACCCCTCCCTGCTCCAGGGCCAATCCTTGATAGAGGCCTGGCTCTTGTGCGCATAACTGGGATTACGTGCACAGTCGGGCCCCTTTTAAAATGTGTTTGGCCAAGGCCCAGCCGCATGCATAACCCCTGCTTTTTGCATGTGCAGGCCATTAAAAATCGGGCTTATAGTGTCTTTGTGTTGCGGGACCGGGCCGTACCCCGGTCCCTCCACCCACCTTGGGGCTGGCCCGGCCCGTGCGAGTCCATCTTCGGCCTCCCAGGCCCGTTCCGCAGCCTGCCGCGGCATCTCCACTGCGAGGGAGACGCCGCCGATTCCCCGTTGCTGGCCCCGCCCCCTAGGCACGCACGTGCAGGGGCTCTTCTCTTAAAGGGGCCAGCGCGGGAAACTAAGGACAGCTCCAGGATGACGTCAGACGCTGCAGGGTATATTACCCTGCAGCTGGGATGGGATCATCGCCTTGCAACGAGGTTCTCAGGTGTTCCTGACTTGCTAGTTGTTGTCTGCGCTTGGATTGCTTCTGTCTTCGACCCGGCTTGCTCCTGACTCCGTCTCCTGCTTCCGCCCCTTGGTTCTGGTTTCGACGTCCGACTTCTGGCTTCTGACCCGGTTCCGTCCTCGACTTCGTCTTCGGCTGCTATTCCTGGCTTGGTATTGTCTTTTGACCTCTGGGTCCGACCTGGCTCCGTCCACCACTCCATCTTCTGCCTCATCCTTGGCTTGGTTTCTCCTCCGACTCCCGGCTTCCGACTCAACTTTCTTCCTGGTCTTCGCTGGCCCAGAAGATTCACCTAAGTCCCAGCGGCCGGGCCCCTACGGGCACCTCCTGGGGGAGTACCGGCTTCCAGGGTGAAGACTCGTCAGTCACCGGGGCCCAACGTCATCCATCCTTTCAGCCTTTGCCGAGTCCTTGGTCACATAGGACTCCACCGTGTCTCAGTGTCGAAGCCTTCTCTGAGCCCTCCGAGCCCCCTCCCAGTTGGGACGCTTGCTGTGGTCCTCCACAGTGCACCATCTTCTGTTCCAACCGGCCCAAGGGTCCACAACCGTAACACTTTGAAGGGTTCAGTATTAGAATCTCTGGCCATTTTTGTGGATAAATTCTTACAAACTTTAGTGACACAAAAGCCATTGTATTTGAAAGATACTATACAGTTTTTTAATTAGTTATCAGAGATTCAAATATAAGAAAGGGCAATATTGTTGGTTATGATGAACATTCAGTCCTTATATATGCAAATTCTGCAATAAGGGCCTTTGGACATTGTTTCAAAGGAATTGATAAATCATAATGTAGTCAAATACCTGGGTCTTTTCTGATAGCATTGTCAGAGCTGGTTTTGTTCAATAATTATTTCATTTTTAAGGATAGCTTTTATCATCAAGACCACGGTATCCCTATGAGTTCCTCACTTGCTCCCTCTGTGGGTAATTTATATGTAGCAGATTTCGAGCAGAGATTTATATACACTTCTGATTGGTGAAAATATATTTTACAGTGGTATCACTACATAGACAATATATTTATGCTATGTACATCATTAGAGATTCAATTAGATGATTTTGTCAAATGGTCAAGTCACTGGCTAAATATTTGCAATTTATGTGTCAGTATGATAACGTGGCCATATCGTATTTAGAAGAGCTGGTTAAAGTTCAGGGGCAAAATATCATTACAACAGTGAACCAAAAACCTACAGATAAAAACAACTTAACTCTAACTCAGTATGGCTCTGTTCACTATTAAGAATATACAAGCCAACCACACAACTTCGTTCTATGGACAAATGCATTTTGGAAGTACCATCTGTAAAAATAGCAAGTCTAGCATTAACTCATAAACGAGCCTTCTCTGTTGCAGGTCCAATTCCTTGGAACTCCATTCCTGAAGAAATTTGACTAACAGCAAATACAAAAGAATTTAAAATCTTTAAAAACGTATCTTTTTACCATTTCTTATAAAATCAGTTAACTGTCCACAGAAATCCCTAATAAAAAAACTTCTCTGCTGCTTTAACTTAAATAGATATATTTTGAGGAAATTAGCCAGTGCTGTAAATGTGATGTATTTTATGATTTTGATTGTATTGTCATTTTAATTATGTATGTTTTATTGTAAACCGCCTAGACAGTCAGGTCCCTGCACAATTTGCGGTACATAAAAACTTTTAAATAAATACATAAATAAATAAATATCACAGTCATCATGCTAGGTCTTTCAAGAGAGGATTGCCTGTTTCTCTGTTTTTTCGTATACAGCATATTTGTTCCACTACCGAAGAGTTTGACAGACAGGCTATGATACTGATGGAGCAATTTAGACTTCGGGTTTATCCTAATAAAGTGGTTATGCAAGCTTATAAGTGACCAAAGCATAGCAATTGTGAGGAACTGTTGAAATATAAAGCTAGTAAAGATGAGGACCATTTGGTCTGTGTATTACAACAGAGTAGGGATGTGCAGAGGGACCACATACGTTACATTCGGTATTCGTATTCATGGGTGGGCAGATACGTTGCATTCGGCAAGGGGGGGCCCCAATCCATTCATGCATTCCATTCTTATTCATTTCCCGGCTAAAATTTAATTAACTATAACCCCCCACCCTCCTAATCCCCCCAGGACTTACCAAAACTCTCTGGTGGTCCAGCGGGGGTCCGGGAGCCATCTCCTGTACTCGGGGCATCAGCTGCGGGTATGCAAAATGGCGCCGATAGCCTTTGACCTTACTATGTCACAGGAGCTACCAGTGCCATTGGTCAGCCCTTGTCACATGGTAGGAACAATGGACGGCTGGCGCCATCTTGTGCTCCTACCATGTGACAGGGGCCGACCAATGGCACCGGTAGCCCCTGTGATGTGGATGTACTCTGTTGTAGGGATGTGCATTCATTTGCAACATATTGGCAATCCGCATCGTATAGGGCAATATTCATTGTATTCATGGGGAAGCGAAACGTATCGCGATTCCCATGAATACAACAAATCTTCACCAAATTATTCGGCCATCTAAAGGAGTGAATTTAAACAAAACCCCCTCCATCCTGACCCCCACAAGACTTGCCAAAAGTCCCTGGTGGTCCAGCGGGGGTCCGGGAGCGATCTCCTGCACTCGGGCCATTGGCTGCCAGTATTCAAAATGGCGCCGATAGCCTTTGCTCTTACTATGTCACAGGAGCTCCTGGACCCCTGCTGGACTTTTGGCAAGTCTTGTGGGGGTCAGGAGTGTCCCCCAAGACTTGCCAAAAGTCTCTGGTGGTCCAGCAGGGGTCCGGGAGTGACCGCCTGCACTCGGACCGTCAGCTGTCAGTAATCAAAATGGCACCAATAGCCTTTGCCCTTACTATGTCACAGGGGCTACCGGTGCCATTGGTCAGCCCCTGTCACATGGCCATCAGCACCATCTTGTGCTCCTACCATGTGACAGGGGCTGACCAATGGCACCAGTAGCCCCTGTGACATAGTAGGTCAAAGGCTATCGGAGCCATTTTGATCGAGGTAGGCCAGATAGCCCGACAGCATGGAGGGAGAAATCCCTAGCGGGACCCCGCTGGACCATCAGTGATGTTAGTAAGTCTTGGGGAGGGATCGGGATAGTGTGTGTGTGTGTGTGGGGGGTTGTATTTAATGTATTATAGTAAATTTTAATGCTTGGGGTGGGCTTTTTTGAGCTTCGTTTTCCTGCGTCGTTTTTTGGGCCCGTTTCATTTTTCCCTGTTTAGTTTTTGTTTGTTTTTCCAAAAAACTAACCGAGGAAAAACGAACTTTACCCCAAAGCGTCCGACTCAAAAAACGACCCGGTAGAAAAAAACGAAGCTCATCTCTATTAAAATTACGGAATCTAGGAGTAATAATCGACCCTGAGCTAAATATGAAACAACACATTTCATAGAAATTAAAAGAAGGTTACGCCAAACTAATGGTCCTTAGAAGACTGAAACCCCTGCTAATGCTGAACAATTTTCGTACAGTTCTACAGGCAATGATTTTCGCAAGCACAGACTACTGTAACTCTCTGCTATTAGGGCTGCCTCAAGGTACCATTAGACCACTATAAATATTGAAAAATTCCGCTGCTAGAATTCTGACAGGCAAAAAGAAAAGAGACCACATTACAGGAACACTTGCTGAACTACACTGGCTCCCAATCGAAAAAAGAATACAATACAAGGCATTGTGTATAATTCACATCCCTATTTTTGTATGGCCAGAGGAAGGCACCAAATTGAAGTCATTTCTGCATCATCTTCCAGGTAAACGGCACCATTTTTATAGCACTGAGACCCAGTGCAAATGAGGGGGAAAGGGCATTGCTCCTGCCCTTTATCAATGAGAATATAGAAAGGGGGTAAGTGGGAGCTAGGATGGGAGCTCCCCAACCGTGACACCTTTATACAGGGAGGGAAGGACCCGGTCAGGCCTCAGAACCAGGCTAGCTCAGTTTTTGGCCTAGAAAAGGCATCTGCAGGGCCCAGGGAGACCCAGTTTTTTGAAAACTGGTTTGGAATTTTTTTGTTTGTTTTTTTTTAATTATTTTGTAAAGAAAATGAACTGAAAAAAAAATCCCATCCAAAATGAAAAATTGGGGGCTGCACATCCCTATCAATTATTCTGCATGCTTGCTTGTTATCTAACTAGGATATTCAAGACAGACAGCCACAGACCCATTCCAACATTCAATATGTTCTGGCAGAAGATGAAATGCTACAGTAACATATTACCATTGCTCACAAATGAAAATATAAAATGTATTCAGTAGCAGCTGCCTTCTTTTTGTGAACAGCAGGCCTGGCAAGGAACTTTGAGGATGTGTCTGCTTTTGTCAGTGAAAACATCTGGGATAGTTTCCTTTCTCTGAATTCTGACTCAGATTCAATGATTTACCACAGTTGGTGCTACAGAAAACCTTATGTTTTGAAATGAATAGATCCATTTTTTTTCCTATGAAAAGCAAATATTATTTCAATGATATTAATTAACCAAGTAATCTATTTCAACCTAGAGGCTACTGCATTTATGGCCACAATTAATTGTCACATGTCACAACTTTTAAAGATGGTGGAAGGATGATAAGTAGGTTGTATTCTATGAATCAATATGGAATACTAATATAATTTCAGTAACAGCAGATTACATCTTTCCTGGCAATTACAAACATGCATTATGATGTACATTTTCAGTGCCATTTGTCCAGCTAAGTTCAAACGTAGCCAGAAAAATGGCTGGAATTCAAAATCCCTGCAACTGACCATTTCCAAGTTATCAGGCTAAATAATTAGCCAGATAAAACTTAGCCAAAAAACTTGGAGAAGTTCCGTGATGTTTCAAGGCAGCCAGATATTATAGCATAAAGTTAGCTAGCTATCTTTAAGATAGTTGGATATATTCAGCAGCACAGCCACACCACTGAATTACACAACAACATTAGGCCTGGATTTATCAAAATGCTGGAGAGAGAGAGAGAGAGAGAGAGAGAGAGAGAGAGAGAGAGAGAGAGAGAGAGCTTAGCCATACTGCCCTTCCCCTCGATAGATATTTATATCTCTATGGGAGGCCCACCTAGTAACTCAAGGTGAGGTTTAGGTATTAGTGTAGGGGGTTAGGGGCCACTTTGACATTCAATGTGAGACATACGAACAGAACAGTGCTCTCTTGTGAACATTTGATGTTACCCATCAAGCTAGGGAGAACATTGCACAAATCTCATCTTTGGGTGACTCCGAGGGTCATCAAATGTTCACAAGAGAGCACTGTTCTGTTCGTACGTCTCACATTGAATGTCAAAGTGGCCCCTAACCCCTACACTAATACCTAAACCTCACCTCAAGTTACTAGGTGGGCTTCCCATAGAGATATAAATACATATCTAGGGTCAGGGCATTGTGGCTTTCTTTCTCTCTCTCTCTCTCTCCTCCTCTTTTTCGGATTTGCATTGGACCATACGATATGGTGCTATCACATGCGTAAACAGTGCTTTTCACATGCGATAAGCCCTTAAGGCATTCAAAAACGCCTTAGTGCATTGATAAATGAGGGGGTTAGTTGGATAAGTTTATCAAAAGAGGACTGGAAGGCTCATCTGCATACTGGTCCCAGCATCCCCTGGGAGAGAGGACTCCAGAGGACACAAGGAGTGATTTAGGCTTCAAACTCATCAGCCCCAGCTTCCAGAGCCCCCATACCATTTGCAGTAGAAGAGCACCGGAAGTGCATGCCATTAGGCGCAAGAAACTCAAACCTCTCAATCCACTGAGAGATCAACTTGCTAGTGGTTGAAGAGGATTGGTAAGTATAGGTTTGGGAAATCTTAGGACTTAGAAAAGGTTTGGAGAGAGGTGAAAGAGAGTTTGTGTGTGTCAGAAGGAGTTAATTCAAGTGTCTGTCTTTCTCTCCCACCCACCCTCAGGGGTATATTTTTAAAAAATATGTGCATGCTACCCGGCGCGTACACATGGATGCATGATTTTATAATATGAGCACGTTGTGCACAAATGTTCTAAAATCGGTGGTGGCGTACGCAAGGGGGGGAGGGAGTCGATTTTGTCAACATTCGCATGGCGACTCATCAAAGCCTTCCCCAGTTCCCTCTAAATTTAGGAGCGAACTGGGAAGGAACTTTCCTACCCCCTTCCCCTCTCCTCCCACCCTCTAAAAACCATGTTAAAAATTGTTTTACCTTTTATTTTTCAAGTTACTTCAGGGCCCGACCTGAAGTAACTTGTGAGCACTGGCAGCTGGCCAGCGCATGAGACTCCAGGACAGCAAGGAATGGCGCTGACCTGGACCGCCCTGCTCCGCCCCAGACTGCCCCCGGACTGCTGCTTCACAGAGGCCTGGCACGGTTTTTACGCACGGGGAGTATTAAAAATCCGGCCTTTAGCTACTTGATTTATAGGCAAGAGACACTTTCTCATTAAAAATCAATCAGGCTCTTATCTCAATCATAGTAATGCTCCAGCCCTTATTGAGAGTTTAATCATCCCCTTATAGGCCACTACTAGATGAATTAGTGAATACACCTATAAATTTAAAGGACACTAATTATAACTCCCATAGTAATCTAAACTTAACTAGGAACTCAACAAAATTAAGATGAAGGCAGCAGTCCAGCAGCAAAAGGGGGGCTTTCCAGTCTTTTACATCGATTGTCACTTGTATGATTTTTTACCCACCGGTGAGAGGTTGTATGTGTGCATCCGGTGAAAATTGCTCCTGGCTCTGAGAGAATGAGTCCAATCTTATGTTCTTAAGAACTTATTGGCTGGATTTTAAGAGGTACGCGCTGGCATACATTTGTGCGCGCAACCCGGCGCGCACAAATGTACACCTGATTTTATAACATGTGCGCGCAGCCGTGCGCATGTTATAAAATCCGGGGTCGGCGCACAAGGGGGTGCACACTTGTGCACCTTGCGCGCACTGAGCCCTAGGGGAGCCCTAATGGCTTTCCCTGTTCCTTCCACCCCCCCCCACCTTCCCCTCCCTTCCCCTCCCTAACCCGCCCCCCAGCCCTACCTAAACCCCCCCAACCTTTATTCCATAAGTTTTGCCTGCCTCTAGGCAGGTGTAGGTTGTGCGCGCCGGCCAAATGCCGGCGTGCGATCCCCTGGCACGGCCGCTGTGCCGGAGGGCTCAGTCTTGCCCCCGATTCGGCCCACCCCGTTCACAAAGCCCCAGGACATATGCGCATACCGGGGCTTGCGCGCGTTGCCAGGCCTATGCAAAATAGGCTTGGCACATGTAGGGCTTTTAAAATCTGCCCCTATGTACTTTGCTAGGAAGATACTGACTGAAAATAGAAGAAAAGAAGGGAATACTATAAAGGAAACAAATGCCACACAAATGCGTTAGACTTCTCATTGTATAGAAATTAGCCTAGATACCATAGAAAATCTGTAAGTGATCCTCTTAAGATGCTTTAATAAAGACATATAAGAATGTCATTTATAGTAAGGATTTGCAGGCAGAATATTTTTGGTTTGTTTCATTTTGTTCTTTTTTTGGACTATTTTGGCCAAATTTCATTTTGGGAGTTTTGTACGTTTCATTTGGATTTTTTGTTTCATCCAGCAATGCGCACTATTTGCAAACAGGGTATGCTATTTACAGAAATGAAAATTCTGAACATTTTTAGGTTTTATGGAGGCATATTTGATTTGTCCTGCTTTCTACCAGCTTTACAGGGAGTCTGTTCCATGCATTCACGACCCTCTCTGTAAAGAAATATTTGCTTAAATTACTTTTGATTCTACCCACTTTCACCCTCATCCCACAACCTCACATTCTGAAATCTCCTTCCTTTTAAAGAGGCTTGCCTCCTCTGCATGGAAACCTTGAAGGTATTTAAAAGTCTCTATCATATTTCCCTTTGCCAGCTTTCCTCCAGAGCAGAGCTTCTCAACCTTTGTTATATAGGGGCACATACCTGCTGGTCACTGGTCATAGTCACTTATTATCTACTAAGAGCAGTGAAAATAAAATGGGTATGAAATATTGTTTCAGTAATAACATTCAGAACTGTTTTCTGCATGCAGGTGAAATGAATAAAGAACAAACCTTTATTAAAATAGAAATGAAGAAGACATGAACATAATGCTGTAAAAGCAAGCAATCAAAAGTGCTATCATTTTCATAGCAAGAATTAACATTGTTATTATTTGTAAGGGTTTTAGGTGAATCCCTGGACCTGTGGCAGATGACCACTCCCATGGGGGGAAGTCCCGTGAGGGACCATAGGTCAGGCTCAGCACACACACACTAGTTCTTTTATTAAACAGGATTGGTGAACCACCAGAGGTGGCAGTAGTGAGCTGGAAGTAGCCCGGTTGGGCTTGTAGTCCCTCAGGCTCTGGAACAGCGATCCCAATGGCTGTGCTGTAATAGAGAGAACTGAGATTGAGAGTAGTAGCAGGATATGCAGAGTTCAGAAATAGAGCCTCGTTGGTAATGTACTCATGCAGTGGTCTCTCAGTATGGAGCACAGGAGCTGGAGTAAAGGCAGGTCCTCGAGGAGTGAGTACCTGGTTCCAGGGGATAGCTCTGAGAGGCAGAGGCAGCGGTGTCTTCCTGGCAGAAGTGTAGTCCAAGTAGCTAGTCCAGGAACATGGGCCCTTGAAGAGCAAGTACCGGTTCCAGACTACGACCTGAAAGTTAAAAAGAGAGAGTGGCCCCCGAGGAGCAGGTACCCCAAATAGAGTAGGTCCGAAGGAGGCAGAGTTGCAAGGTATGGATTGCAAATCCCATCCGTGAGGAAACCTGTATCGTAACCTTTGCTAACTCGATTAGCTAGCAATCACATATCCCTTTTATATCCTGGATGCATGACGTCATCACAGGGGGACGCCCCTGAGGTTCGCGCCACTGAAGGTATTTGAAGCAGGGCCATGCGGCGCACGCGCCCTAAGGCAGCTGAACAGCATGGCAGGAGGCAGCGCCCAAGCCGGTCCGGGGATGCCGGAGAGGATGGCAGGCAGACGCCGCGGCAGCCAAACGTCCGTCAACCGCAGGAGGAGTCGCTAGAGAGGTAAGGAGGGCGGAGTGGAGACTTCGGGCAGTGACAGTCATAACAAACATTACACAAGACACATAGGCTTTCATAGGCACACACATAACCAGGCTCCCAAACTCTCTCTCTCACAGGCACACACATGTAAACAGTCTCCCAAACTCTCTCTCTCTCGCATATGCAGGCATACTCACAAGCAGTCTCTCAATCTCTTTCTCTCACACAGGCATGCACACAAGCAGGCTCCCAATCTCTCTCAGGCACACACACAAGCAGGCTCTCAATCTCCCTCACTTTCTAACAGACATACACACACACACAAGCAGGCTCCCAATCTCTCCCTCACAGGCACACAAAAGGAGGCTCCCAATCACTCTCTCTCACACACAGGCATACACACAAGAAGGTTCGCAAGCTCTCTCTCAGAGGCACACATACAAGCAAGCTCTCAATTTCCCTCTCGATCTCCCCCAGGTGCACACAAGCAGATTCCCAATCTATCTCTATCTTACTCTCTCACAGACAGACACACACAAGCAGGCTCTTCAATCTCTCACTCTCACAAGCACACCATAAACAGCACACACAAGTATGCTCCCAGTCACTCTCCCATAGGCACACACACAAGCAGGCTCTCAATCTCAGCACTGGTGTGAGGGTCTCCAGTCACCCTAGGTGGTGACATCATAGTGTCATGTGTCTCTCTCTCTTTCTCCTGAATCTCTTCACCCAAGATTGCGTACCTCCATGTTGCACTCACCATTTCAGTCACCTCCTTCTTGCCCAGACTCCACAACCACTCTCATACATTCTTTCACATTTCAAAAATTGTGCCCTCACATACACCATCAGTACCCCGCCCACTTATGGTACCCTAGGAGACCGCCTAGTCTTGCCTAATGCTTGCACCAGCCCTGCTCAACGTCTCTCTCAGGCGCACACATACAAGTACTCCCAATCTCTCTCTCTCTCCCCCCCTCTCTCACAGGCACACACATAAGCAGGCTCCCAATCTCTCTCACAGGTACACACACAAGCACGTTCCCAATCCCTCTCTCATACATTCACACACAGACTCTCTCTTAGGCTTTTTCTCCCCTGTATGTTCTTGCATGCTCTCTCTCTCTCTGGGATATGCGACAGCAGCAGCTACCTCCTTAGACCCATGCAGCATCACTCACAAGCACACACACACACACACACACAAGTTCTCACACCTGCTATTGCTCATAAACACTCCCCTTGCACATGTACTGTACATACACAAACTCTTGCATTCACTATTGCTCATACTCACTCACCACCAGCTCTCATACACTCTAACTCTCTCCCCCTGAATGTGTATTTTGCCGGTGGCAGTAGTCTTTCCTCTTTTTCCTGCTGCAGCCACCTCTCTTCCACCATGTAGCTTGACCATCTCTCTTTGCGTGGCCAGGGCCTGACATGGCAATGTTCTGTCATTGGCCATGCGACTGGGACCTTTCTTTCTTCAGTCATGTAGGCCAGGCACATTCAGGAATCTTTCTTTGTCCTGGGCCCAGCTGAGATTGAAAGAAATAGCGGGGCCGCTAAGACTCGGGGCACTGAGCTTGATACTCAGAGCATGGACCCCATTACCTGGTGCTAATACACCCCTGATGCAGTAAAATACTATGGTGGAGAAAAAAGGGGAAAAGGTTGACTGCCACAGCACAGCACAGATTTTGCTGTGGCACACCAGTATGCCATGGCACAGTGGTTGAGAAACTCTGCTCTAAGATATACATGTTTAGATCTTTAAGTCTGTCCTAATAAGCTTTACAATGAAGGTCACTGGTTATTTTGATAGCCACTAAGGATGTCTATATTATTTCATGTCAATTTTTACATGAAATGTCATGTTTTTTTTCATTTTAGTTTGCACTAATTTAAAATACTATTCACTAACTCAGAACACACTAGCTCAAATAATATGAGCTAACTTGAAATAGTATGCACTATTTGGGGGTTTTGTGCTCAATTTCAAGTTAGTGTGCACTAATTCAAATTGATACATACATTTTAACAAGAAAAATGATTTATAAATAAATTAAAGAAACAAAAATAAATCTAGAAACAAACTAAAAGCAAAATGATACAAATATTTTTACCAAGCAAATCCCTACAAGCCACCCTCTGGATGAATTCTAATTAGTTTATATTCTTTTGAAGATGCAGTCCCCAGAACTGTACACAGTATTCCAAAAGATATATATATATTCTCCACAAGCACTTGTCCTTTTTCTGGGTGATGACTCCTAACATAGACCCCAGCATTGTGTACTTGTAGTTGGGATTATTTTTTTCTTTATGTGCATTATTTGCACTTTTCCTCAGTAAATTGCATTTGCCATTTAGAAGCCCAGTCTTTCTAGACCACGAGATTATGTTACACTATTATTTCTTTTGGGGTTATGGAGAACTGTTTTACGCTGGTTCTCTTCCTACCTTATTGGAAGGACCCAGATGTTTGTGATGGTAGCTGTACTTTACAAATGTGATCTGTTAAATCAGGAGTGTCACAGGAGTCTATTATTTCCCCAATTTTATTTAATATATATTTGGCTCTATTTGGGCAGCTGATTAGCTCTTTTGATACTAAGTTTTATATGTGGTAGACTTGCAAATCTGTGTGCAATTGTCACAGGACTGAAGACTTGCAATAGAGAGGTAAGGGATATGTTTTTCAGAAGACAGCCATAGTTGGCACATAATAGGTTATGCTTAAATACTATGAAAATAAAGGTTTTTTGGGTGAAGAAACTTGGTGTACAAAAGTTAGAAAGGTTGTGTTTGGCTGATCAGCTGAAAATTGTTATTAGTAGTCAAGTTAGGAACTGTGGGGGTCATTATTTTTGGGATATTGTTTATGATCTTACTGGTCAGGTAGCTTTAAAAATCTTGTTTTCTTCAATCCATACAGATTTTTTGAAAAAATAGGGCTGGATTTTAAAAGGGTTATGAGCATAAATCTGGAGGATTTACACGCGTAACCGGCCTTACGCATGCCGGGCCTATTTTAAAAAGGCCCCGCGATGCATGTAAGTCCCGGGGCTTGCAAAAGGGGGGGGGGGGGCAGGCTCCCAGCACAGCGGCCATATTGGCTGCTGTGCCGGGGATTGCGCGCCGGCAGTTGGCCGGCGCGCGCAACTTGCGCCTGCCCAGAGGCAGGTACAAAAGGTAAAACAAACATTTTGGGGGGGGGCTA